>NC_142471.1:86209333-86837000 GCF_049115385.1 Moschus berezovskii
ATTCTTCAGCTTCATGGGGTCACAGAGAATCGGACACGACTGAGCGACTGAACTGAACTGAACTGAACCTGTTGGAGAGATGTACCCCAGTACCAGGAGCTTGGTGTAGATGTTGAGGCTGCTGATATGGCAGTGAGGATTTCCACTGGGCAGTGATGTGACCAGATGATCGGGTGGTCAGATTGGCAGGTGGAGAAGAGGCATCCAGAAGGCCCTGAGGCAGGAGGCTTGGGAGGTAGTTACTGGAAGATCGAAGGGGAGCTGGAGGCCTGGTGGGGGAAGTGGAGGGGAGGGATGGAAATGGCCAGATTTACTAACCTTTGACACTTCTTTAAAGTATATCAGGTAAGTTCGCTGGAAATCTGTTTTTAGTCCTTGTTGTTTGGTCACGCAGTCATGTCACTCAGCATCAGTCCTTACAATGAATATTTAGGGTTGAGATCCTTTAGGACTGACTGATCTCCTTGCTGTCCAAGATCAGTCAGTTCAGTTCATTTCAGTCTCTCAGTCGTGTCCGACTCTTTGCGACCCCATGAATCACAGCACGCCAGGCCTCCCTATCCATCACCAACTCCCGGAGTACACTCAAACTCATGTCCACAGAGTCGGTGATGCCATCCAGCCATCTCATTCTCTGTCGTCCCCTTCTCCTCCTGCCCCCAACCTTTCCCAGCATCAGAGTGTTTAGTCCTAATCTAATCTTATTTTAAATAGAAACTTTGAATTGGCATTCTGGAAACTTTCAGCTTTTCTTTGATTGGATTTGATTCCTGTGGGGTGGCTCTCTCATTTACTTGTGCCTTTTTAATTTTCATTTTTATTTTCTCTTCTCTGTTAACCTCGAGAGGCAGAAAGCAAGACTCCAACTTGATACTTGGGTCCTTGAAGCCCAAGATTTGGAGAAGCAGCTGCTTGTTCTGAGGCAGGCATGGGATTTTCATTCTTTATTTCCTTTTATTAAGAAATGTTTTCCCCTTGCTCAATGTTATCCTGATTTTTTTCAAAAATGTAAAAAGTAAATTGGCTTTCTCCCCATGACCCAACAAAAGGGGGGCCTATTCTTTTCTCCTCCTCTCTCACTCCTGTCCTTCTCTCCTTTCCTCCAGTTTTTAATGATGCTTTCAGTGCTTTCCTTTTGATCCTTCGTGTTTTTTTTTAGGAGGATACCAACTACCCATTTTTTTGTGAACATTTCTGTGTACTCCTAAAGAAAGGTCAAACACAGCTGCTCAAACTCGTAGGAGCTTTCCCATCACTAGCTATTTTTCATTGCTAGAATCTGTCAGGAAAAATCATTGTGATACACAATATTTGTGTTTAGTTGTGTCTGCAGAAGATGAGATGGTTATATAGCATCATTGACTCCATGGATGTGAATCTGAGCAAACTCCAGGAGATATTGGGGGACAGAGGAGCCTGGTGTGCTGCAGTCCAAGGGGTCGTAAAGAGCTGGACACAACAAAGCAACTGTTGAAAATCAGCAGCTAATTATTTGTAAATGGGGGCTTCCCATGTGGCGCTAGTAGTAAAGAACCCACCTGCCAATGCAGGAGACGTAAGAGGCCCGGGTTCAATTCCTGGGTCAGGAAGATCCCCTGGAGGAGGTCATGAAACCCACTCCAGTATTCTTGCCTGGAGAATCCCATGGACAGAGGAGTCTGGTGGGTAATAGTCCATAGAGTCGCAAAGAGTCAGACATGACTGAAGCGCCCTAGCACGGCACAGTTACTTGTAAATAGTATCTCTGTATCTTATCCCCAAGTGTTACACAGGAGACTGCTCTAGAAAACGTAGATTATTGTTCAGATGATTTTCATGCTGATATATTGATAGCTACAAATGAAGAACTTTTTATGTCTCTCTAAGGTTTCCAGGAATGTGGACAGCTCATGACTTACTAAAGTGAAATAATAAAAAAAAAAAGATTGTAAATGTGCAACTCTGACCAACCTGAAAAAGTCTTAAAATTTTGTGAAAAAATATTTGAGTTACGTTGTCTTTTGAGTCTCTCATAAAACTGACTTTCTGATATTTTGCTTCTTTTGATTTACTGATGCGTCTCTCTGGGGTTCCCTGGTGGCTCAGAGGTTAAAGCGTCTGCCTCCAATGCGGGCGACCTGGGTTCGATCCCTGGGCCGGGAAGATCCCCTGGAGAAGGAAATGGTAACCCACTCCAGTATTCTTGCCTGGAGAATCCCATGGACAGAGAAGCCTGGTAGACAGTCCATGGGGTCGCAAAGAGTCGGACACGACTGAGCGACTTCACTTCACTTCACTCTCTGGGGTAGAGGGGCTAAACATAGAACAAATGTAACACCTTTGAGCAAAATGGGAAAATGGTTTGTTCTTGTTAAAACAGTATATACTTAACGGTTTCTAGAACCATTCTGTTTTTAGATTCATCCTTTGGTTAGTTAATTCTTTAAAACCATAGACAAACATTATTTAAACTGGTAAATCTTTCTAAATATTGGCTTTGTAATAGGCTCTCATTTGTTATTTTCCAGATCAAGTGGAAATAATTAAATAAAATAACTGAATTGTTAAACAAAACTTCTGAACCATTGCCTGATGAACTGAAAAGAATTCCATGTTCATTCTTGACAGCTGAGGCAGGCAAGCTATTGGGTTTTTTTCAAAACAGCTCAGAGGCAAACAGAGTTAGATTGTGTCTGTACTAGAACACTTTTTATACTGATGAAAAGGACCTATGTAAATACCAATTCAGAGGAGAGAAACATGTTTTGGGGAAAAAACAGGCAAGTTTGTTTCTGAGACAATGTCAGTTTGTTGAGTATCGTCAGCTGGACCCAGAGAAAGTGCCATTCATCACCTGGCAGGAGGTAGAGGGAGAATAATGCATTGGAATCTTAAGATGGAAGAGGCTGGTGATAATTCTTTGATTTTATGAGATTCCAGAGGTGAGAGTTATAACCAGGCATCCCCTATTGTAGACATTTGCCAATTTATGCCCTAATGTTGCCATGAATCTCCAAAAGGACCAAGCACAGGCAGGTGTTATTATTAAAACTAATTAAATCACCCAGAGTTATGGCTTATCCGAGGCATTATCTAGCAGAATGATCATAATAAAGTCTGGAGAAAACAAATAGATGAAGACTGGTTAAGCAGGGAGTTCCACCGATATTTTTTCACTCTAAAAACAAACCCTCCCCAAATACCAGAAATTATTAAGTCTCACTGTGCTTTAATTTTAGTAATAATGCATAATTGCAGTCTGACCTGTGTTTATCATGGAGAAGTAGGAACTGACTTGCTTGTGTAGTGTTTTTAAGTCACATTTGCCAAGGTAAATAAATAAGAGATTAAATCACAATAAGTATCCCGGGGCATTGTTCAGTTCAGTTCAGTCGCTCAGTCGTGTCCTACTCTTAGCGACCCCATGAACCACAACACGAAAGGCCTCCCTGTCCATCAACAACTCCCGGAGTTCACTCAAACTCATGTCGATCGAGTCTGTGATGCCATCCAGCCACCTCATTCTCTGTTGTCCCCGTCTCCTCCTACCCCCAATTGCTCCCAGCATCAGAGTCTTTTCCAGTGAGCCAACTCGTCGCATGAGGTGGCCAAAGTATTGGAGTTTCAGCTTTAGCATAAGTCCTTCCAATGAACACCCAGGATTGATCTCCTCTAGAATGGACTGGTGGGATCTCCTTGCAGTCCAAGGGACTCTCAAGAGTCTTCTCCAGCACCACAGTTCAAAAGCATCAATTCTTCGGCGATCAGCTTTCTTCACAGTCCAACTCTCACATCCATACATGACCACGGGAAAAACCATAGCCTTGACTAGATGGACCTTGGTTGGCAAAGTAATGTCTCTGCTTTTTAATATGCTATCTAGGCTGGTCATAACTTTCCTTCCAAGGAGTAAGCGTCTTTTAATTTCATGGCTGCAATCAATTTTAGAGCCCAAAAAAATAAAGTCTGACACTGTTTCCACTGTTTCCCCATCTATTTCCCAAGAAGTGATGGGACCAGATGCCATGATCTTCGTTTTCTGAATGTTGAGCTTCAAGCCAACCTTTTCACTCTCCTCTTTTAGTCACAGCTTAGATGTGAAACAGCAGAGTGTCCCTCTTTTTGCATCTCAATATAGTAAAGTCATTGATGGCTGAGGGACAGTCAGGGAGCCGATCAGTTTTCTAGGCTCTAAACAACTACATAATTTTTGAAATGAAAATTTCGAGTTAAATATCATCATTATAACAAAGAAAAAGTGAGATGTAATGAACTCAAAAGCATCATCCACAGAAAAGTAATTTAAAACGTTCACTTAAAATATGGCCATGGGGAGGAAATGAGTGGGAAAAGAGTTTTGCAGCAAACACATTTTTTCCTGAGGTGTAATGGACATACGGCATATTATTCGCTTCAGGTGTACAGTGTAATGATTCGATATTTGTATATAATGTGAAAGATCATCACAATAAGCCTAGTTCACACCCATCCCCAATCATAGTTATAAAAATTTTTTTTTGTGATGAGAAATTTTAAGACCTACTCTCTCTTAGCAACTTTCAAATATGCAATACAGTATTATTAACTATAGTTGTCATGCTGTATGGAGCAAACACACTTGAGAGCATCACTGTGTGTGTGTGTGTAAATAGATGCCTGGGTCATATATATGTATTTATATGTGTATATGTACACACATATATGTATATACACTTGCATACATGTAAAGTTACAAGTATATTGGTAAAAATGAATGAACTAGAGGGCATGGTTAATCAAATTCATTTTTATGATCTATGTACCTTGCCAAATCATTTGACTGGATATGGCATGGGGGAAATGTTTGTAATGAATTACTGGGTCTGCTAAGCCTGTGGTGATAGTTAATTTTAAATGTCAACTTGGCTAGGATATAGTACTTAGTCTAAGTGTTGCTGTGGAGGTGTTTCTGTAAACATCATTAACATCCACAGTCAGCTGACTTAAAGTCAAGGAGGTAGTAGGATGGGCCCTACCCAGTCAGTTGAAGGTCCTAAGAGCAAAAATTGAGATTTCCTGGAGCAGAAATTCTGCTTCAAGACTAGTATCCTGCCTGAGTTTCCAGCCTGCTGTTCCTATGAGTTTCAAACTTGCCAAGTCTCACAACCACAAAATCCAGTTTAAAAAATAGATCTGTGTATATATTCTGTATACATTGTTGTTGTTCACTGGCTCAGTCATGTCCAACTCCTTGCGGCCCCGTGGATGCAGCACTCCAGGCTTCCCTGTCCTTCGCCATCTCCTGGCGTATACTCAAACTCATGTCCACTGATGATGCCATACATGTATGTATATTTGCACATATCCTACTCTTTAGTTTTGTCTCTCTCGGAATGGTTATACCTTCTCAGTCAGCTTTCCATATGCCAGACAGTGTCCATCTTTCTTGTAGATTTCTTGATCTGAATCTGAATTTTCAGTCACCTCATTTGATTCATACTTAAATTAGTTTACATAAATTTAAACCCAAATATTAAAATATGGATGGAATTCTGAAGAAGAGTTTTATTAGGGAGGAAAGTAGTTCAGATAACACAATGAAATTTCATATTCTCCTTTTTCTTCAGCAATCCAAAGTTGGAATTCTTTTTTTTTTTTGAGGTCTGCTGCTGCTGCTACGTTGCTTCAGTCGTGTCCGACTCTGTGCGACCCCATAGACGGCAGCTCACCAGGCTCCGCCGTCCCTGGGATTCTCCAGGCAAGAACACTGGAGTGGGTTGCCATTGCCTTCCTCGTTTTTGAGGTCTACTTTCTGATAAAGAAATCCAGAGCAGCCATTTCTAATGGTAATGTGATTTAGGCAGCTGTTAAACTTTCTGTGCATATATTTAAGAGAAATATGGCATGGTCAGTTTTCTTTCAAATGGAAATAGAGAGAAAGCCAAGAGTTTTGACTTCTGCCAGGGGTTTTGAGTTCTGTGTTATGAGGCATTGAGTGAAAACTGTTTATACTCACAACACTTCTGCCATCAAATGTTGAAATGCGTGGGTTTTCCACACCAAGCAATTCTCTGAGGACCCCAACTGGGTATCCTACAACTGAATTCAATTCTGGCATTAACTGCTCTGTGTTAGAGTAGACCCCATAGGTTAAGGGCTCAGTCCCATAAGACTCAGATGCCAATTGCAAATAGTGTGTCCCCTGGTAACCCATGGGTTTCCTTCGTAGCTCAGATGGTAAAGAATTTGCCTGCAATGTAGGAGACCCAGGTTTGATCCCTGGGTCAGGAAAATCCCCTGGAGGAGGGCATGGCAACCCACTCCAGTATTCTTGCCTGGAGAATTCCATGGACAGAGGAGCCTGGAGGGCGACAGTCCCTGGGATCGCAAAGACTCGGACACAACTGAGTGACTAACACTAACTAACTAATGAGGTAACTCACACCTTGTCTGACATGACTATATCAGGTCTAATGACCCACTCCTCAGGTTCAGTAATTTGCTGTAACAGCTCATAAAACTCAGGGAAATATTTTATTTACTGTTATCAGATGGTTACAAGGAATATTATAGTGGATACAAATGAATAACCAGATGAAGAGGTCCAGAGTGTAAGGTTCAGAGGGATCCCAATGCAAGAAATCCTGTCCCCACAATTTGGGGTTTGTCCAGACTGTAAAGAGGCCCTTACATCCTCTTGTGGCACGGATGCATTCAACTACCCTAGAAGCTCTCCAAACCCCTTTACTTTGGGGTTCTATGGAGTTTCCATTATGCTGGCATGATTGATTAACTGACCACTGGTAATTATTAACTCAGTCTCCAGCCCCTCTCCCCTCTGGAGGTCAAAAGGTGAAGCTGAAATTTCCATCCCACCAATCACATAGCTGGCACCTTTGGCAGCTAGACCCCTCCCTGAAGTTATCAGAAGATGTTCCTATTACCCCTGTCACTCCGTAAATTCCAAGGGTTTTAGGAGCTCTGTTTTAAGAACCAGGGGTGAAGACCAAATATATATTTATTATGTCACGGTATCACAGTGACAGTTTTAAATTTTCTACCCTTCTAACAAAAAGAACTCTTGCCAGAAGTGATCTGTCCAGATGATATTTTAGTAAGTAGTGTTAGTTGCTCGGTCGTGCAGCCCCACGGACTTCAGCCTGCCAGGCTCCTCTGTCCATGGGATTCTTCAGGCAAGGATACTGGAGTGGGTTGCCATTTCCTTCTCCAGGGGTTCTTCCTAACCTGGGGATTGAACCCGGGTCTCCTGCTCTGCAGGCAGATTCTTTACCATCTGAGCCACACAGGAAGCCCATATTTCAGATAAATGTGTTAATCACAGTCAGTGAGAGTCTCCATTGATCCAATTCCTTTGCTTTCAGGGGAGGAACTCCAGACTGTCTGGAGCAAGGGTCGGGAGGTCATGGACCCTCCCCACCCCCACTACCACCTCTGCTAAGAGGAGGAGGAGGAGGGGCTCATGTGGCCCTGAATTGGAGGTTGATCGAGCACTTCTTAATAGGATTAGTCTGCTTGCAGAGAGGGTGTGTTCTATCTGTCCTCAGCTTTCTCTTGGTGGTGAGGGCTCCCCACTGTGGAAGAAGCAAACGATTGCTGAATTCTGTGTGCGCCTGGGCAGCCAGTTTATTTCTAGAATAAAGGGATTGGAGCCTCGTCATGGTTGCACTGGAAAGCCATGCTATCCGGCCCAGCATTTAGAGCAAGAGAATGGAGTAGACCTGACATTTTGACCTCTGCCTGTGGATTCTATTTCTCACTTAGTTCCTAACTCCAGAGGAGAAGAAAAGAAGGCCTTTAGTTAACTCCCCAGTCCCAACTATTAGCCCAACAGTTCTTGAGCACTGCACCAGATGGGGTCCCGACTAAGCAGAAACCAATCCTGCTTGATTTCAGCAGAAAAAGAATGCATGGGAAGGAGACCAGGAAGCAGAAGGGGGAGACAGGGAACCTTCATTTGGGTTATAGCCTGCAGCAAGGGCAGTTGGGCAGCCAGAACCACTGGTCACCCGCAACTCCAATCTGCTTAGAATCCCCTGATTCCCCCTGACCCTGAGACACAGGATATGGTTTGCTGCCCCTGGACTTGAGATGTAGCTGTGGTCACCAACAGATTGGAGTCTATGCCTCCCTCTCATTTTCTGATCCCCTCATTCCTGAGTCACAGGTTTAGGATGGGGCATCTGAGTGGCTGAGCTGAAGTCACCCTCCACTGCCTTGGGGACAGTGGGGGCAAGCAAGTGGCCTTTGATGCTTGACTTCTGTAGCAGGGGGTTCTCCCATCCTACCAGTCTTCAAAGGAGAGATTACACAAAACAATGGAAAAAATGAACAAACGTTACCCACCAAGGCTGGGGTGTCGTTGTTCAGTCACTCAATCATGTATGACTCTTTGCAACCCCATGGACTGCAGCATGCCTGGCTTCCCTGTCCTTCACCATCTCCTGGAGCTTACTCAAACTCATGTCCTTTGAGTCTGTGATGCCATCCAACCATCTCATTCTCTGTTGTCCCCTTCTCCTCCTGGGTTAGCACATTTAATTATCTAGAGGTAGTCTCCCATTCTCTCCTTGGAGATGGATGTGAGCAAGAAATGTTGTTGTTATGGGTCAGTCTCTCAGTCATGTCCGACTCTTCGCGAAACTTGGACTGCAGCATGCCAGGCTTCCCTATCCTTCACTGTCTCCTGGAGTTTGCTCAGACTCATGTCCAAAGAGTCAGTGATGCCATCCAACCGTTTCATCCTCTGTCACTCCCTTCTCCTGCCTTCAATCTTTTCCAGCATCAGGGTCTTTTCCGATGAGTCAGCTCTTCGCATCAGGTGGCCAAAGTATTGGAGCTTCAGCTTCAGCATCAGTCCTTCCAATGAATGTTTAGGATTGCTTTCCTTTAGGATTGACTGCTTTGATGTCTTTCCTGTCCAAGGGACTTTCAAGAGTCTTCTCCAAACCATGGTTTGAACGCTTCAGTTCTTTGGTGCTCAGCCTTCTTTATGTCCAACTCTTGAGTCTGTACATGACTACTGGGAAAGCCATAGCTTTGAGCGAAAAATAGTAAGTGGAAAACTCACTCTTCTCCCTCTCCAAGCAGCTCTTTGCAGACATAAGAGTTCTGCAGAAAATTCAGTGCCTTTGTGATGGATAGCATGCATTTATTTTATGCCTACTGTGTATCCACTATGGATCTAATTTCCGTGGGAGCTTCTTCCTCTACTTGCCAGGGACAGCCTTGTTTAAATGTCGTCAGTGTCCGAAAGCCCAAATCCTGCAGTCTGTGCATAATTCCTATATTCATTTGAGATTCAATTTGTTTCCATGTAATGTGCATGTATTATATACCTACTGTGTGTAAACATTATGCTAGACTCTGTGACTATGTGGATCACAACAAACTGGAAAATTCTTAAAGAGATGGGAATCCCAGACCACCTGACCTGCCTCCTGAGAAATGTGTATGCAGGTCAAGAAGCAACAGTTAGAACTGAACGTGGAACAACAGAATGGTTCCAAATCGGGAAAGGAGGACGTCAAGGCTGTATATTGTCACCCTGCTTACTTAACTTATATGCAGAGTGAAATGTCAGGCTGGATGAAGCACAAGCTGGAACCAAATTGCTTGGAGAAATATCAATAACCTCAGATAGGCAGATGACACCATCCTTATGGTAGAAAGTGAAGAAGAACTAAAAAGCCTCTTGATGAAAGTGAAGGAGGAGAGTGAAAAAGTTGGCTTAAAACTCAACATTCAGAAAACTAAGATCATGGCATCTGGTCCCATTACTTCATGGCAGATAGATGGGGAAACAATGGAAACAGTGAGAGACTTCATTTTCTTGGGCTCCAAAATCACTGCAGATGGTGATTGCAGCCATGAAATTAAAACACGCTTGTTCCTTGTAAGAAAATTTATGGTGAACCTAGACAGCATATTGAAAAGCAGAGACATACTTTGCCAACAAAGGTCTGTCTAGTCAAAGCTATGGTTTTTCTGGTAGTCATGTATGGATGTGAGAGTTGGACTATAAAGAAAACTGAGCGTGAAGAATTGATGCTTTTGAACTGTGGTGTTGGAGAAGACTCTTGAGATGCCCTTGGACTGCAAGGAGATCCAACCAGTCCATCCTAAAGGAAATCAGTTCTGAATATTCATTGGAAGGACTGATGTTGAAGCTGAAACTCCAGTTCTTTGGCCATCTGATGTGAAGAACTGACTCATTTGAAAAGACCCTGATCCTGGGAAAGATTGAAGGTAGGAGGAGAAGGGGACAACAAAGGATGAGATGGTTGGATGGCATCACTGACTTGGTGGACTTGGGTTTGAGTAGCTTCTGGGAGTTGGTAATGGACAGGGAAGCCTGGCGTGCTGTAGTCCATGGGGTCACAAAGAGTAGGACACGACTGAGTGACTGAACTGAACTGAGACTCTGGGGGAAGTGGAGGGAATAGATTTAGAAGTAAATAAAAGGAGGTCCCTGCTGTGTAGGAGCTGTGGACCAATTGTGTGAGAGAGTAAACAGCTGATTATAGTGCAAGAGAACTTCTCTGGTAGCATGGTGGTAAAGAATCCACTTGCTAATGCAAGAGACGCAGGAGATGCAGGTTCGATCCCTGGGTCGGGAAGATCCCCTGAAGAAGGAGATGGCAACCCATTCCAGTATTCTTGCCTGGGAAATCCCATAAACAGAGGACTCTGGCTGGCTCCAGCCCATGGGATTGCAGAGACATGACTTAGCGATTAAAAAACAACACAGTCCAAGAAAACACCAAGTCAGTGTAAGAGGAGGAGCAGGGGGCTTCATTTATGGAGGGAGGGGAACCTGCATGGAGGCAATGTCATGGCTGCAGGGTGAGAGGGAGCAAGTCATCCAGAGGTCACATGGGACCACAGTGGACAGAGCAGGAGGGATGACAGCCATGGCAAGTATTATTGTACTTTTGTAACTGCTTTTGGCTTGTATTTCTGAAGACGGCGGGGATGGATGGGCTTTGAGAAGCTCAGCGCCTGGAACAGAGGCTGGTGAAGGAGCACCGTTCAGCATGCAGCCGGCTGTGCTAACTGCACCCTCAGCCAGCTGCTTTCATACTTTCTCACCCATCATCATGGCAGCCAGCAAGTTGCCCACAGCTCCCAGGGCTCACAAATGGGGCAAAAAAAGCGATGCTCCCAAATCCAGTTTTATCAGAAGAGAAAGGATTGTTCTCCTGCAGAAGGGATGTTGGATAGGCAACCTGTGACCTCTGAAATGTTCTGGGTTCTGTCTTCCAAAGTAACAGACATTCCTGAGATTTGAGGTGGTGGACGTGTGAGCACTTTGCCTGAGGTCGGGGGAGAGGAATTCTTTCATTTCCACCACCCTCCAAGCCTCGAGAGGGTCTCCAGGTTCATGCACACCTGCCTCAGAGAGAAGAGGGTTTCTCTCCCAGGTCCCTGCACTGGCTTTGAAATAGGGCATGACTGTCACCAGGGCAGGACAGATGCTCTCCTGATGGTCCAATTGATTTTTCAGCTTCAGTCCTGTAAACCGAATGCTACCCCTTGGAGTGCTGAGTCGTCCCCACCAGACTCTTACATACCTGCGTAACTTCCATTTGAGAGATTTATGTGTGAGTTTGGACACATTATGACCCTGTGCAGGCACTCAGCAGTGTTTGTGAATTAAGATTGATCACATGGGCAGCCACTTACACAAATTGCTTGTGTGTGTGTGTACATGTGTGTGTGCGTGTGTGTGCACACTGAGTCACTCAGTTGTCTTTGATTCTTTGTGATCCCGTGAACTGTGGCCTGCCAGGCTCCTCTGTACGTGGGATTTTCCAGGCAAGATTACTGGAGTGGGTTGCCACTTCCTCTTTCAGGGAATCTTCCCAACCCCGGGATTGAACCCACGTCTCCTGCGTCGGCAGGCAGATTACCGCTGAGCCACTGAGGAAGCATACAAATTGCTTAAAAGTCATTAATTCGTGACATTAACATGTTTGATGGATGTCACTGGAAACAAATCAGCTCATTTCGGGAATTGTGGGGACATGTCGCTTCTCGCGTTTCCAAATGATGGATCACAAAGTGATGGGTTTTCCCGAGTAGTGGTCCCTCTACCACCTGCTCCCCAGGACCCTGAGGAACTGGTTCAAACTGCAGATTCCCGAGACTCACCCAAATAAACGAGATTAGACTCTCTGGGAATGGGACTTGGCATCTCTATTTTTATAAAGCTTCTCAGGTGAAGTTTACGGATGCCCTTTACTGCTTTTGTCTCTTTCCAGCGTGGCAAAATACTAAAGAAGGCTTTCTGCTCACTTAAGAGATGTGTGGCTCACTAAGAAGTTGCTTTACTGGGTGCACAGTCAGGCAATTCAGAATCAAGGAATGAAGAGCACAGAGAGACCCAGGAGGACCCAGCCAGCACTGCTCATTTTGTAACCAATGGAAACCAAAGGTTTGGATTCTTTGTTGTTTCTTGGGATCCTCCAATCAGATCAAGGGGGAGGAGCCAGCAAGCCTGGAGTTCCTTAAAAGAGCGCCCTCAGACTTGACGTGGACCACAGCTTCTTGGGCCCCATGCCCAAAGATCCAAATTCAGTCAGTCTGGGGAGGGGCCAGGACAAACAGCTGGGCCCAGGTGTGGGGTGGGAACCCAACTTCTTATGAAGGAAACAGAGCTCGTGATCCTGAACAGGGTGCCTGTTCTGGGGGGCCTAGAGGAGGAAAAAGAAACCTTTTCTTTCGAACTTTCTAGATTCTCTGGCTGAGGCCCTAGAAACTAAGCTGATAAGAGAGAGTCAGAGCTTATAGCACATGCAGTATGCATATACATGGGAGAAACTCAGCACTGAATAACTCGGAGGGGTGACTAGGACTTGGGCTTATATAGTTAGCATCTGAGCAAAAAACAGTACATGGATAGAGAAGTGACAAGGCACAGGAAAAGGGCTTTAGGCTTCCAAGGGTAGCAGACTGTGGGAGACACATGTGTGGGGTGAACTTAGAGAAAAGAAGGTTTATTTTGGTAAGGTCTGTTATGTAGGTTCCTCTGGGTGCCATCTTGGGCTAGTCTAGAGTTCTCTCTGGTGATTAAAAGTCTGAGTCTGCTTTTAGACAAACGTGGGTCGGATGGAGAGCTTTTTTGGCATTTGCTTTTTCTCAGTAGTCTAAATTCAAAAATCCTTACACCAAAACGTTGAACTTTGGGGTTGCATAGTCTGATTCCCTATAAGGGCCATGCTCAGTCGGTCCCACCTCTGGAGTTTCTCTCTAGGAATCCCTTGTGGCCAGAGTCAACTTGCTGTCTCTTCTAAGACAAGTGTCCCTTGCCCCATTCTGTGCTCCCTAAGGCACTGCCCCTAGACAGGGTTTCTGGAAAATGACATTAAAGGATATGTCAGAGATCATATTCTGCTTAGGTTTTAGACCTTGGAGAGACCTTAGCAGTCATCTCCAGGGCAGTGCTCCTGCACCATTTGACGTTTTTGTTGTCCTTGACTTTGGACACTGTTAATTGAACTCTGCACTTATTCCCACCAGGCTTGGATGCAGCTGCACCATCCTTTCAATACAATACCAAGCTTGATTAATTTAGGGTGATGCTTATTTATAACCCAGAATCAACCAAACTTCAGCTTTTGCTCATAGAGACGTGGAGCTCAAGAAGGAGAGATGACTTGCTAAAGGCACAGATCTAGGCTGGGATTACTGGTGTTACTAGCTCTAGGCTGAGATTTTTTCTTGCCTTAGTATATGGTCATTTTTCCAGAAATCTTGAAAGTGGAGCATAAAATTTAATGGCTAAAATATAAATTATATGAAATACAGTCTTTTTTCCCTATACCCTGGAAATATCCTAAATGTTACAAAACTTGTAAAGAACTGAGTATCTAAATATACATTCTTAAGTGGTAAGTCTAACTTTGGCAACCTGTTATATTCTAAGAATAATAGGTAGAATCTGCGCTATCTAGAATTTAGTGGTGTTAATTTAAAAGAGGGGAACAAGATAACTTTCAAATACTCAAGTACCTGCTGTTTTCAAAGAATAGAGTATGTCTCACTTTGTTGAGCCCTCCTCTTCCACATCATATTTATCTTGGAGGGAGAGCAGTCTTCTGAAGAGAGATCTTAGTTCCCTGCCCAGAAATTGAACCTGGGTAGCCTGGATGAAGGCAATGGCAACCCACTCCAGTACTCTTCCCTGGAAAATCCCATGGACAGAGGAGCCTGGTGGGCTGCAGTCCATGGGGTCGCACAGAGTCGGACACAACTGAAGCAACTTAGCAGCAGCAGCAGCGGCAGTCTGGATGAAAACCAGAAATTCTAGCTGCTAAACCACCAGGGACTAGAGGCTAGAAGCAAAGTGTGGCTCAGTCGTGTCCCACTCTTTGGGACGCAATGGGCTGTAGCCTGCCCATGGGATTCTCCAGGCAAGAATACTGGCATGGGTTGACATTCCCTTTTCCAGGGGATCTTCCTAACCCAGGGCTCAAACCCAGGTCTCCTGCATTGCAGCAACATTCTTTACCATCTGAACCACCAGAGAAACCCAGAAGCAAAGTAGTCCTGTTTTTTCCTTCCATTTGAAAATAAGAATGTTTCAAGGAGTCAAAAACGATAAATACAACTACAACATTTATTATTAGAGGCACAGTATCTTATACGGGAAAGCACACAGAGAAACAATTTGCTTAAGACAGAAGCAAGGCAGAAATATATACACAGAAAGAAAGGGTGTGGGTCCCCCCACCCCAGTGAAGAAGAGCATAATAAAGAGATGATTTAAATCCTTTATATAGGACAGTCCTCTTGGGTCTTTGTTTAACTTTGGCCAATTATCTTTTTTTTTTTTTATCACACCTGACTGGTTGGTCCTAGGACCCTCCCCAAGATGTGTGTTCAACATTTTGTAAAGATAGAGCCCACTGCAGAGGCCTGTGGGTGCATGCTCACACTTATTATGGGGTAGCACCCCCTCCCGTTTTGACCCCCAAGGATTCCTCCGGCACTTGTGAAGACAGGGAAGTTTTCCTTGACTTCAGGAGAGGTCATCTTACCTTTTAACTTAATCACAGCTCAGTTTTACCACTAGCTTTGTCCTTGGAGTGTCTGGGTGGGAACAAAGCTTCAATTTGACTCCACTTGACAAACACCAGCTGTCCAGCCCAGGGGCCCATGTATCTCCTACTTCTCTATCCGCGCCTAACGTGTACAATTGCTGTTATTCCCAGTGACTTCACAGTTCTTACATGGGGAAGCTGCATTCCCTAACCATTAACCAGAAGGATGCAGTCATGTCAAAGTGGCAGATTGGCTTAGTACAGCCTAGAAATCAGAAAAAGAAATCGGTAGAGAGACCTCTCATACCTAATGTCAGCCAAGGGCATTCCCGTTCTCAAACTGAATGTTGCTTTGTCTACTGTACAGCCTTGTTAGACCTTAGGAGGAAGAACTTAGGATAAACTCAGTGGAGGTGGTTCCTACTGGAGGCGGCAGGAGGGTGCACTTGAGAATCCTGCCACGTGCCTCCCACCAGCTCCTCTGCTAACCTACCCTTTCTTCACCCACATTTCATTCTTTCCCCGACTCTGCTCTCTGTGTGTGGTTGTTATGTCTTTGCCAAGCCCTCAAGGTGGATTAGTGTATAACTTTAATAATGTGGTAAAGAACCTGGAGTTATTTTGCCCAGAAAAGGTGTATAAAGAAGGCTGCATCATTTTTGTTCGTGTTTCCCTGTAAGCAGCCATCTGCTTACTCACCATTGCTTTTGGAATTTTAGCCTTTGCATTGGACAACTGTTCAGATTACTTTTAGCTTCAGGGATAATTAAGTCTATAAAATGTATGTTTGTTGCTTTTTGGTTGAATGTAGTAAATAGAGGGGGAAAACTGGAAAATGGGATGGAAATGTTCTAGAAAATTAACTCAAAGTAGATCTGTTGAAAATTCTGTAGGGGTATTAAGATACAATTTCCTAAGGCAGCTTCCGAATAAGAAAAAATAGAACGCATTATGGTAATTTGAAACAGGAATCTTCCTGTTGAAGAAAACATAGTTTCTGACTTTTAAAATTTATTCTTAGCTTTCCAATAAAGTACCCAACATATAATACGCACACACACCCCTACACACACACACACACTGAGAGACCAGCTGGGAAAAAGGCTAAGGCAGCTGAGATCTTACAGGCAGTCTATTAAAATTTCAAATTTTATAAGAGCTTTGTATTAATAAATGTAAGTGGGTTCTTGAGCTTGAATAAATTGGAAAGAATTTAGAATTAAGATTAGAAAACCATGCTTCTTCTTCCCTTTAGATAGATTTGCTCAGACTTGCTTGGAATTGAGCAGTGACTATTCTCATAATGCAGGCTTTAGTTTATGCCTTGAAAGTGAAAGTGATAGTCGCTCAGTCGTGTCCGACTCTGTGGGACCCCACGTACTGTAGCATACCAGGCTTCTCTGTCCGTGGGATTCTCCAGGCAAGAATACTGGAGTGGGTAGCCTTTCCCTTCTCCAGGGAATCTTCCCAACCCAGGGCCTGAACCTGGGTCTCCTGCATTGGCAGGTGAATTCTTTACCATCTGAGCAACCAGGGAAGCCCTGTTCATACAAAGGCCTTGATCACAATGAGCTTCCTCCTTCTGAAAGTTGACCACTTTTTGTGTCTCCCAAAAAGCAAGTGTCACAGGCACTTCTGGCAGTCTTTCAG
This sequence comes from Moschus berezovskii, assembly GCF_049115385.1. Classification (NCBI taxonomy): domain Eukaryota; kingdom Metazoa; phylum Chordata; class Mammalia; order Artiodactyla; family Moschidae; genus Moschus; species Moschus berezovskii. The sequence goes on from NC_142471.1 coordinate 86,226,004, forward strand.
GGCCTCCCAGAAGATGCTCAGTTAAAATGTCTGGCTGGCACAAGGTTGGCCAAGGGGCAAGGTAGGACAGGCCAATCCAAATGCTGACTTTGGAATGAGAACTGGATCTTTCCAGGTAAGAATACTGCATAGAGTTGCTATTTTCTCCTCCAGGGGATCTTCCAGACTCAGGGATCAAACCTTCATCTCTCAAGGCAGGAAGCTAGAGATACTGTAAGGCAGAAGGGTTGGAGTCCAAGCCTTAGGAATTCTAGGCAAGGCACTTCATCCTGAACTTCACTTTCCATGTCTATGAAATAGGAAGGTTATTTATTATCAGGCTCAAATTGGCTATGGGTGAAATCATTCTTTAAATTTCAGAACACTCTACAGGTGTGAGGGGTCATTACCGTGGGACCCTCAGCCTTGGTTCATGTGTGTACGGGTTCCCAGCATGCACAGTAGGGAGTTCAGTAAACAGGAAGAAAAACAGCCTGGAAGCAGAGGAAACTCAGTGACCTCCTTTTTGCCAAAGGTAAGGGGTATTTCCATGAAATCCCTCCTGTGGTTGTACCTGAAGGGCAGCTCCTCCCGCTCAGCTATATCTTTATCTGAGCAGTCCACCTCCTGGTGGCTACAGCCCCAGCATTGCTGGTAACTTCCACATCTTTCCGAGGTGTGTTTCCTTGTAGTAATCCCTTCATACCCAGGTTGGCTGTGCCTGGCATCAACAGGGACACTCTTGCCAAGGGCCCTCTGGCCACAGAGCACTGCCCCCCTCTTGCCCCTGGCCTCCATTACTTCTTTCCCTTGGAGGGCACAGGGCACAGGGGTTTCCCACCCTGCCTGCATTCTGCTTACATCTCCATGCTGTGGAAAGGAAGCCAGCATCCCTGGGTCCAGCTGAGAACAAAGGACCCCTCCTGTGCTTCTCCCTCTGTAAGTCCTTGCTCCAGAGTCCTGGTGCCCAGGACCACTGTGGGAGGCATTGCTGGCCCTGAGTTTGTTTCTCCTGTGCTTCCCCAGTCCCTCGCCATGTGCCTGGATGTGGGGAGCTGGAATAGAACTCACCTTGTGCTTTTGTTTATGCCTTACAAACTGCTTTCTCGTTCACTGTAGCCCTGGCTCTTCGCAGTTCTCAGTCATGTAGTGTGATGATCATGGTTTGTGTGTGTGTGTGTGTGTGACAGACGAGAAGACAGTGCTCCAGAGAAATTGATGACTCTTCAGCATGAAGCAGCCAGTAGTGGTAAGTCTGGACATTGAATCCAAGTTACTGTCACGTTTGTTTGTTATTGTCAAGGATCGAGGGTTTGCTCTGGGTTGGGTGCCAGGCTGGACACAGTGGTCAAAGGCAATAGAAATAGTTCCTGGCTACAAGGAGCTCTCAACAATAGAAGTACAGAGCATGCGAACTACGTGAAGCTTCTGGATTGGGGAGGATTTGCTGATTGATTCTGTCCAAGGGGAGCTGACGGTCCTGTAATGGTTCCTAGGGTGGAATCCCCTGGGTTTGATGAGAGTGGAGGTGATGAGTTGGGGAGTTGGAGGCCAGAGTACAAGGGAGATGCAAGTGTCCAGTGTCTGGGAAGACAAATAGTCCAGTGTGACCCAGTCCACAGCTTTGTGCCTTTTGAACACTTTTATTCACTAAAAGATGAATACTTTTTATTAGAGTATAGTTGATTTACAGTGTTGTGTTATGGATGAAATTATTATTGAAGTCTGTTCTTGTTTTGTTGCCACTCCAAACTATACAATGGAACTGGGAATCCCTGAGAACTGGAATTTCTTACTGACTTCACAAAGACTAATTTTCATGAGGTAAATCTATATGGTTAGACTCCTGGCTCTTAACTGATACTATCAAAGAAGAAAAATTGTCTCTTTGCAAAGTTTCAGTTCAGTTTTTGCATTATTTTTTTTTTGACATAAAAAGGTAAAATCAACCCAAGAAGAATATTGCCAAACTCAAACCTGTCCATTTCATTAGTACATCTGTATCAATAATAAGTATTTACTGATTATTTAGTGACAGGATCACAAAAAAGGTTATATATGATATTCTTAAATTGTAATGAAATCACTGTCAAGGCATAAGGGCTCAATATTCCTTGAAGAGCAGGTGATAAAATTCAGAAGATCAGTGTATGCAATTTTCTGGGCTTTGCTGGAATGATTAATGGTTTGCCCTTGATTTGAATTGGGAAAGAAGTATAAAGCAAGATTGTTCATAGGTGAACTTGGACTTCATTACCAGGGAGTAGTTGGTATTTCAGCACTGTTCTTTGAATGTATATGGAGGCAGAGGGAGGGGACAGGAAGTGAAGAAGGCATGGTCTGAGCCTCAGGCTCCATCTAGACTTTATTGCTGTTGTTTAGTTGCTAAGTCATGTCCAACTCTTTGTGATCTCATGGACTGTAGCCCACCAGGCCCCATGTCCATGGGATTTCCCAGGAAAGAATATTGGAGTGGGTTGCCATTTCCTATTCCAGGGGATTTTCCTGACCCAGGGATCAGACCCGAGTCTTCTGCATTGGTAGGCAGATTTTTTTACCACTGAGCCACCTGGGAAGAACCCATCTGGGTTTAGATGGTGCTTCCTGGCACAGTGTCATTTAATTGCAGAATTGGTACTGCAACATAAACTCTTGACCTTACTAGTAGCCGCATTTGTTTATTTTCTCTTTATGGAAGTGTATATACTCGCAGTTAAACATTTGTATATTATGAAATGTCTGACTTGCTAAGTGAGAATTCTCTGAAATCATCACTCCTCTCCCTGTCTCAGAGAAAACCGTCATTAAGAGTTGGGTATTCTTGCAATTATTTCTTTAAAAAATGTATTGACATATAGTTGATTTACAACATTGTGCTATTTCTGCTGTACAGCAAGATGACTCAGGTATGCCTATATATTCTTTATCATATTCTTTTCCATTATGGTTTATCACAGAATATTGAATGTAGCTCCCTGTGCTATATGGTAGGACCTTGTTTATCCATTTTATATACTGGTTTGCATCTGCTAGTCCCAAGCTTCCAATCCTTTCCTCCCCTAGCCCCTCTCACCCTTGGCAACCACAAGTCTGTTCTGAAGTCTGTGAGTCTGTTTCTGTTTTGTACATGTATCCATTTGTGTCATATTTTAGATTCCATGTATAAGTGATGTCATATGGTTTTTGTAATTATTTTTGAACTCACTACTTCTCATTTATTTATTAACAGAGAAAAGGTCAAGTAATATATTTTGAGCTTGATTTGTTGCTTAATATCTCTATGCATTAACAAAGTAAACAATCTCTGTAGATCTGGGCCTGCTTCCCTGTCAGGATGTGTCTCTGGTCAGCAGCTGGCCTGCCTGCTGTGGTCAGTGACCTCCTCCAGTGACCTCTTTCAGATGCCAAAATAGCTTGGTTCCAGCATTAACGTTTTCCTCAAGGGGAGTCACTTAAATGCTCTGGCTGTGGACAAGAGGTTTACTCGGGCATCGGCTTGTTCTTGCTGTGTATGCCTCGTGCCCGGGGACCTTGCCTGGGTTTTCCTTTTTCCTGAGTTGGGGTGGAGGGTGTCTTCCTGCACAAGGAGACTAAATAGTGGAATGGATCAGAATTTGAATTCTGGAGTTGGTGGCACCCAGGTTTCTTGATCCCAGTAAGCCTCAGTTTCCTTGTCTGTAAGTGGAAGTAATAATCCTACTGACGTTATGAATTTGTGCGTGTGAAGATGAAATGAAACCCTTCCTGTGAAGCACTGAGCCCAGAGCCTGTGGCCTCGTGAGCGGTTTCCATCTGCTTGCTAGGTGTGCAGGCTCAGGAGGACAGGGCCTGGAGTGGGGTCCCCAGTGCCTGGCTCAGGGGAGAGTCTAGACAAATATTTGCTGAAGGGGTGAATTCCCACTGGTTGCCTGTATTGATCAGGGGTCCTTTAAGACACCTTGAAACCAGGTCAGTCCTTCAAGCTGGAAGGAGAATCCAGAAAGGAGAGTTAGAAGGTCAGAGAAAAGTCATTAACCAGTCCTCTAGAAATGCTAACCTGGGTAGAAAGATCAGAGTTTGGGGAACTCTGAGAAAGTGCCACTTAGGTTCCTGTCCTGGAGAGGGACCACCTGGAGGCCGGGGGAGAAGTCTGTGGAAGTCTGTTTTCTCCGCCTGCGGAGGGGCTGGACTGCTGGCCAGCAGGGTGGCATCTGAAAAGAGCTGGATGCACTTTGAGGGGAGAGTGAGGACAAGCTAACATCTACCTGCTCCTCAACATCTCTCTTCCCCTTGTGTAACCATGGTAACCTTCCCAAAGTTATGGGGCTGCCTCCCCTCTACAATGTAGGTCATAGACAAATCTCACGTCTGGCCAACTCTCCACCAAATCCATAAACATGGTCCCAGCTCAGCCAGGTTGATTCAGCCAATGAAACTGATTCATGTGCCAGAGTAAAACACACCACTTTGGTCATCAAGCTGCTGCTGGTGAGTTCCATGGCTTCTTGCCAGGGTGTGCAGATTGGTTTCCCAATAGCCAGGTCTATCACACTAGATCTCCTTGCTCCTGTGAATGGAAGGGCCCAGGATGGGAGTGCACAGATGCCCACCGTGTGGGGCTCTCTCAAGCTTCATGATGCCGAAGCTTATTAGCTGTGGTAGCAGCGAGGTCTTCTGGGATTTTTCTAGTCTATGATTGGCTTTTACTGTTGTGGGTTCTGTGCGTGTCAGAAATAATGAGGTGACATTTGGATCTGACACGGCATCATTAGAGGACTGGTAACGTAGAATATGAACATGCATTCACAGAAGGGAGAAGAATAAATCAAGTGGAAAAAATGCTTGAGAAATAATGAGAATCGTGTCCAAATATATACTCTTTTGATGTACATTAACACCAGCAATGACTGATTCATGAGCATATCCTCCAGAGGCTTGTAGGTGCCCAGCTAAAATAACATTTCTCTGGTTATCAGAAAAACCCATGTTGGGGGCCTTTGTTAAGAAGTCTGAAGATCGTTTGTGCCACACGTGGGGTTGGGTGGGATGGGTGGTATGACCTAGCTTTCCAAAATGGAATTATCCTGAGCACAGTTTTCTGTGCCTCTACACAACTCCAGCAATATTGTGGTTTTTGAAAAAAAAAATTTAGCAATTTTAACAGTTATTAAATTTCTATGACTTATGAATGAGCATCATTTTTCCCTCCAAGAAACACTGCAAGTTTTATATTTTACTGCACTCAGGAATGAACCAGTGCAAATGTTTGTCTCTGGATATAGAAGTCCTTCTCTCATGTGCTGAGTATTTATAAGAGTTTGCACAGCTCTGCTCATTATAAAATTCAGAACTTTTTAGCGCCATTGTTCAGAGGAAAGGGAAGGCTTGGAGCTACATTGGTGGCTTGCCAGTTTCGCGACAACCTTTTCTTGCAAGTAGAATGCCAATCCAGATAACATGTTTTCAGGTGGCGTATCTTTCACCCCCAAACCTCCCACCCCAAGCCAGTGTATTTAGTATCCCAGTGATGGTGGTGCTAGTGGTAAAGAAGCCACCTGCCAATGCAGGTGACATAAGAAACATGGGTTTGATCCCTGGGTCAGGAAGATCCCCTGGAGGAGGGCATGACAATCCACTTCAGCATTCTTGCTCGGAGAATCCCATGGACAGAGGAGCCTGGTGGGCCACAGTCCTTGGAGTTATAAAGAGTCAGACATGACCGAAGCAACTAAGCACCCATGTACAACAGCCACGTACTACAGGCTTTTGGGGAGGGGGGATGCCCATCAGTGCTGGTCCCCTCCTATCCCTGTCTGCCTCCCGCTGTCCCAGTGTATCTCTGTTTCCATCTTTGTCTTTGTTCACGTGATCAGAAACCCTCTCCTTACCTTGATTTTTTTGTGTACTGAAGGATAATGTACATGCAGAAAATTCTCAGATCATGAGAGAGCAGCTCAGGGCATTCTCGTAAACTCTAATCATCCTTGAAGTCCGCTTCTAGTCCCTTCCTCTGTGCAAGGACAGCCACGCCCCTGCCTGCCAACAGCGTAAATGCATTTGCTTGTTTTTACAGTTTCCTTGCGTAGAATCACATAACTGTTTTTCAGTCGGCATTTTGCTCCTGTGGCTTGTCCACTTTGCGTGTAGTTGTAAACTGCTTATCCTCATGGCGGGCACTGTGGCGTGGAGTGCACACATCACAGTTTATTGATAATGTCAGTAGGCCTTGTGAAGTTTCTGATTAGGGGCTGTTAAGGAGAGTGCCCCTTGGAACATTCCAGAACATGTCCTCTGTTCAGCGTATGCCCACATTCCTGCCATGCATATATTTAGAAGAAGAAATGTTGACTTCCTGTAACTTTGCCTGCAGGGTTTACCTATCCTTCAACCATCTCAATCCTCATCGAAATGAAGAAGCAGACAGTGCTGCTTAGGCCATAAAGTCAAGTGTATAAGAAATATCACTTTAATTTTTTATTCAAATCTAAACCCAAAGTCCTCTCACTACCAGGCTGGGGAAATCCCATCCGGTCATTTAGGGACTCCTTCCACTCCCAGGGTTGTGACCAGAGCCAGGAAGGGGAACGGTCTCCAGCCACGCCAGTTCCTCTGCTGACCAGGTCACCATCAGGTCAAAGGCTTGTTCTGCTCTGTGCTTGGGGCGTAGAGTTGGGGGTAGGCTGGGTGCTCTCTGCCACTGACCATTTCCCTCAGGGCCCCTTCTCCCCCACTGGTCTGACTATCTCTCTAGAGGTGGGTGCCAGATCCCTGCCACTCTCTTCCTCATCTCAGGAAACCTCTTCTTCAGCGGGAGGACCCTTACTGAGTCACCCTGCTTCTCTGGAACCTTCTGCCACTTCCTCAAGGTCTGCCCAGCTTGGCGGGCTCAGGATTTGGGAAAACAATATCCAAGAAGGTTCAGGCTGGTTGCGTTCCACTCAGGCACATTCCTATCACCTGCTTCAACAGGGAAAGAAGACAACTTAGAGAAAAATAGACGTCATCTCAAGGTGTCACAGTCTTTGCTTGGCTAACACGTTGGGAGGGTCGTGGCTGTAGCCACAATGTGACGTGGGTGGTAACTCTCGACCAGAGCTGCTGTTTGTGGCCTCAGGGAACAGGGTGCTGCCCAGGTATTGTGGTTTCTCCTTAGTGGGACTCTTGTGACCCTTGTTTGTCCTCTCCGAGGAAGTGGGGAAAGGGTCATGGGCGGAGAAAAGCGAGGCATAAAAGACTGGGAGTGAAGAAAGAGAAATGGAAACTCTCGTGGGGACTCAGGCGCAGAGAGACGGTCAGCGAGGAGACACGTGGCTACCAATGTGGGACACACGCCGAAATGGCTGAAGTGCGGACAGCCTCATGGAAAGAGACAATCAAGTCCCGAGAGACGCCCACAAGCTCCTGTGGTGGGAGAACGCTCACCCCCATGTTCATTTTCAAGGACTTCCAGAACAAAATGCCACAAGCCAGGTGGCTCAAAACAACATTTATTCTCTCAAGTTCTGATGTCTAGAATTTCAAGTTCAAGGTGTCGACAAGGCCATGCCTCCTCTGCAGGCTCTGGGGAAGGATCCTTTTTAGTCTCATCCTAGCTTCTGGTTGCCAGCTTTCCTTGGCTGACAGCTGTCAGACTCCAGTTTCTGCCTCCATCTTCATGTGGCCATCTTCTCAGTGTGTGTGTCTGTGTTTTCTCTTCCTCTAAGAATGCCAGTCGATAGATTAGGGTCCACCCTAACCCAGTGTGACCTCATCTTTACTAATTATATCTGAAAAGGCCCTGTTTCCAAATGAAGTCCCATTATGCTAAGGTATTGGCTTCCTAGGCAGCGCAGTGGTAAAGCATCTGCCTGTCTATGCAGGAGACACCAGAGACGCAGGTTCAGTCCCTGGGCCAGGAAGATCCCCTGAAGTAGGAAATGGCCCCTCACTCTAGTATTCTTGCCTGGGAAATCCCTTGGCAAGAGGAGCCTGGTGGGCTACAGTCCATGATGTTGCAAAGAGTCGGACACGACTGAAGCAACTTAGTGTGCATGCACACACGAACACACACACATACATTCTAAGGTATTGACTCGTGATTGTGGAGGCTGAGAAGGTCCGCAATCTGCCACCTGCAAGCTGGAGGCTCAGGAAGGCTAGTGGTATAGGTGGAAGGCCTGAGAGGTAGGAGGCTGATGGTGTAGCTTCTGATGCAGATCTCCTGAGAGGAGCAGTGAGGACAGGAGAAGCTTGATGTCTCAGCCGTGTCATCAGGCAGAGGGAGGGCAAAGCCAGCGTTCCTCTGTCTTCTTGTTCTACTCGCTCACTCAATGGGTGATGCCCATCTACATTGGGGTGGTCAATCTGCTTTACTCAGTCCACCAATTCAAGTGCTAATCTCTTCTGGAACTGCAGCAGACACACAGAAATAACGTCATTGTTAGATAATCAGATATTTGGGCATCTCATGACCCAGTCAAGTTGACACAAAGTTAACTATCATGGAGGCTGTTTCCAAAGGTGTGAGCAGGGTTAAGAGAAAACCCCACAGGATAATGCAGGACCCTGGGATGTTTCTGTCACCCCTTGGCTTGAGGGGGACAATTGCTTGAACCCAGAAGGAGGAACTGAAGCTGGAGGAGAAGGCCTCCCAATGGGAGCCATGGCCTTTGGTACAGGGACCTGGCCAAGCTGCAGAGACCAAGACTCTGTCAAGGGGCATGGATACACCAGTCTCATCTTCCCTCCTCCCTCTGTTTCCTGGCAGTGCCTCTTATGGGAGAACCAACCAAGTCCGGGGGGCACTGTCCCCGGGGAGCTTCAGGACACAGTGCAGGGTGGAAGAGGGTGGCGGGTCAAAGAAGAGGAGTCAGTGGACACTATCCAAAAACTAAGCTAAGGTTCTTCTGTGGCTGTGAACAAGGAGTGGACGAGACTTGCCTCTCCAGCATCCTGGCCTACAGAGGAACAAACCCAGAGAGTGGGCAGGAATCCACACCATGAAAAAGACTATTTACAACTAATGAGCTGCAATTCATTACAGGCAATTTCTGCAGGACAATTGCTAGTTTTCAATCAGCAGGATCAGTTTAGTTCTTTCCAAGAAAGAAAAAAACAATCCAGACCTTTCTCAATAGTTAAGAAAGCACCAGAATTTTATGGCTGCCACTGATTTTGCCAAGAGCGGAGCACACCTAGAACAGAGAATGATAAAGACGCTCAAAGGACAGTTGATGGGATTTTATACAAGTGATTCAAGCCATTCCACATCAGATTGAGTCTAATAATCTAAATATTCCAAATGGATATCAATTAAATTATCTGGATACTTAACTCACATTTTCTCCTCAAAGTATGGTTTCCTTTTTTTTTTTGTATAAAATATCTAATTTATGATAAGTAAAATTAAGTCAATAGATTTTTCAGTAATTTGGAACATCTTTCTTTTTTTCTTTCCTCCTTTTGACAAATGAACTCAAAGGTGACATATTTAGATTTCCCCTCCCCCTGCAGGCATTTAAAACACATTTGTCTTGTGTAAGTCAAATGAAACATTACATATTAATTTGTACAGTTAGATTTATTGAGGCTTCTGGAGCTGTTACGAGTTTTCAAATATGTGCTTAAAGACTTCTGGGTCATTCCTGTGATTTATTGTGAGGTAATACATAAATACAGACTCAGGTGCCCATTAGGAATAGATTTGCGTCCCATAGTCGAAATTACTCAGTCCTTCATACTTCACAATACATCACATTAGCTGGCAATACAGAACTATTATAACATTAACATAGTTTTGAGCAGTAATAGAAATATACTTACAGGAAGGTTAAAAGAACAAGATCCACTTGTAACGGCTCTTTGAGCCACTTGGAGCAAGATAATGCTTTGTTGGCATATTTGTAAAAATTTGAGTAATGAGATGGTGAGATTTTAATCTTGGTGAGTGCTATTTTAAAATACCATTTCTTGTAAAATATTTTAAAAAGTAAGCATTCAAAATAGCCAGATGGGGCTATTTTTTTTAACTTTTCCATTGTGAAGATGACCAGGAGCTTGTGAAATATGTATGTGAAGGGAATCCCTAATAGAGCACGCCAAGGAAGCTCTCTCCTGCCTTTCTGGGATGGATGGATACTGTGAGGAAACTGGCAACTGCATCTACAGAAGCTGTGGGATCAGTGGTGTGAGGTCAAGATAGAGCACTGTTGGGAGCTCCCTGGTGGTCTGGTGGTTAGAACTTGGAGCTTTCACTGCCATGACCCGGGTGCCGTCTGTGGTTGGGGCACTGAGATCCTGCAAACTGCATGGTGTGGCAAAAAAAAAAAAAAGAGATACAACACTTTTGAGGATCTGACCAATGGCAGAACCCACCAACCTCCTGGTTTTCTGCAATTGCTTTGCTTTTCCCCAACGTGCATTTTACTTTCTGTGTGTATGCACAGGTTAGAAGCAGCCTGCTTGCGGAAAGGAAAGAGCGATGTGACTGTATCTGTTTGAAGGTAAATCCTGCCCACTGTGCAATGCTGCCTGAGGCCAAGCGACAAACTGCCTTACTGCCACCCCTACTTCTTACCTGCCCTGGTCCTCACTCCTTAGCTCTCCCACCTGACCAGCCTCTTGACCAACCAACAAGCCTCTGGATTTGTAAGAAGAGAAACCTGGTACTTATTCCTCAAAATTAGAATGAGGGGGAAAACACAGATGGTCTTCTGTAACTACAGCATTGAGAAGGAAGCTGCCCAAATCCCGTTTGTTTGCTAAGGTTGATGGTGGCTGCCCAGGTCAAGGTTAGATAAACCAGTGCAAAAGTTGAGGAGCTCAGGTGGTCCCACGTGGATATCATCAATATTTACTTCCAAGTGGACTTGACAGGTTGGAAAAGGAAAGTGTGTCATAAACATAACGAGATTCTGAGCATCCAAGTGTGTGTGTCCAGTTGTTTCTGAAAGGGAAATACTGCTTCCTTATCAACTCACTTTATGGACTGACCATGCATAAGTTTCTGTGGGATAAATGATTGACAAGAGTTGAAGCAAAAAGAACCTTCTGTCTTCAGATACTAGCACTTTCATGAGATTTCTCCATCCTTGTATGATATTAATTTGTCTCTGTGCATTCAGGCAGGACAATGCCATCTCACCATTTCAGCTTTCTTTGTTATAAATTCACCCAAATTTGTTTCAAGAGTTCAAACATGCAATCTTTTCCCTTCATCCTTAGCTGTTTTTGAATTTAGATTCTTCAGAGTAATGGGCGTCTCCTTAATATAAAAGTTCTGAAGTTATATTATAAAGTTGAGGAGCAAATATAATTTCTGAACTTCACACAATCAACACATTCTTGCTACTGCTGTAGCAATATTGAAGGTTTCTATTATTTGAAGAAAATGTCTTCATTTTAATGAAATACATTGTCTCTTACAAAGTTCTAGCCTTCTCTATCACACTTCTGACAGGTTTTATAATGCTTATTTCAACTCTGACAGGGTTCTAAGGATATATTTAATTCTTCCATTAATAATATAAAAACTACCCTTTTTTCTAGGGAATACTAAGGTTAGGCCCTTGATTTCAGACTGCTGGATGCTTCATTAATCAGAGTTTAGCAGACATTCATAAAGAGAGGGGTTTTGTTTGTCCCTTTCTCTCTCAAACCTCCCTTGTAGCATTTTACCCTGGCAGTTTTGCTCCTTCCTCTTAGGTCTCTGGTTTATTAAAGTAACAGTGAATTCTAGGCCCATGCTGACCCAATAAGATTTGTTCTCTTGAGAAAACAAATGCAGAACCAGAGGCAATGCATGGAGAGGTGTTATGTGATAGAGAATTTGGCCTCTGTCCCCAGACGGCACTAGTGGTAAAGAACCTGCCTGCCAATGCAGGACATGTGAGACATGTGGGATCGATCTCTGGGTTGGGAAGATCCACTAGAGGAGGGCATGGCAACCCACTCTAGTATTCTTGCCTGGAGAATCTCATGGAAAGAGGAGCCTGGCAGGCTATAGTCCATAGCATCGCACAGAGTTGGACATGACTGAAAGGACTTAGCATGCATGCCCAGTTCCTGGGAGGGAGCTTCTACCCTCCTAGGAGATCTCAAGTGGCAAGAATATCTTCATTACTCATGGTGGCCAATTCGGTCACACCTGAGTTTATGCTCAAATGACTGCAGATGGGATTGGTCACACCTGAAAGCTCAACCATGTAATTAGAAGGTTGGGCATTGGGCCAGGTGACAGCAACCCCACCTCTGGGCAGGTGGGCTGGAGATCAAGTTCAATCATGTGGCTGAGAATTCAACCAATCACATCTGTCAAATATAACTCCAACAAAAACTCTGGACGCCCAGACTTGGATGAGTTTTCTGGTTGGTGAACACAGATGTCTGGGGAGGATGGTGTGCCCTGTCCTCAGGGGATGTGTGTGCTAAGTCACTTCAGTCGTGTTCAACTCTTTGCAACCCTTTGGACTGTAGCCCGCCAGGCTCCTCTGTCCTTGGGATTCTCCAGGCAAGAATACTGGAGTGGGTTGCCATTCCCTTCTCCAGGGATCTTCCCAGCCCAGGGACTGAACCCATGTCTCTTAGGTGTCCTGCATTGACAGGCGGGTTCCTTACCACTAGTGCCACCTAGGGAAGGACACAAAAGCTCTGCACTGAAGTCCCTGCCTGACCTTGCCTTGTATGTCTTTTCATTTGGTTAGTCCTTTAAAATTAAACTGCAGTTGTGAGCATAGTTTTCTTCCTGAGTTATATGGATTATTCTAGTGAATTATTCAACCTGAAGTGTTCATAAGAAACTTTTGAATTTGTAGCCAGTTTTTCAGGCTTGCAGGTGGCCTGAGACCCCCAGAGCTTGTGGCTGGTTTCTGAGAGCGGTCTTGTTGGGGACTGAGCCCTTGACCCATGGAGGTTGTGCCAACCTCAGATGGTAAACATCAGAGCTGTGTTGCAGTTCAGCAGGAACCGTGTTGTATGAATGTAGAAATTTAGAAGGAAGACCCCAGGCTCCTCAGCTATACCACAGCCCATGAGATGCTGAAGATTCCTTCCAAGAATTCCTTTTCATCCTCCTCCTAGGGCTTCCCAGCTGGTGCTAATGGTAAAGAACTCACCTGCCAATGCAGGAGACATGAGAGCCTCAGGTTCAATCCCAGGGTCGGGAAGATCTTCTGTAGTAGGAAATGGCAACCCGGTCCAGTATTCTTGTCTGGGAAATCTCATGGACAGAGAAACCTGGTGGGCTACAGCCCGTGGAGTTGCAAAGAGTCAGACTCAACTGAGCACATGGAATACCAGGTATGCGCCTATCTAGCTAGAGTGGGTCTGCCATTTGCGAATCAGAGAAACTTTGCAGGCAGGGAAAGGGGGCCGTCAGATACCTGTGGTGTCCTATCCCTTCTGGGTTCCTGTTAAGTCCTGCCTGTCCCCAAATCTGGCCAGGTATAAGACCATGGTCCCTGCATGACCGCATCCCTTCGTGCATCCTCTGTTCCAAGTCTGGTTTAGGTCTGCATCCTAACTACTCCTCCCCGAACAGCTCTGCTGTTAGTCTGTGCTGCCGGAGATGCCTTAGGGAATACGGACAGGAAGAACCTTGGGGTACTCCGTCTGTCTCTGAGGTCTAGAGGTTGCCCTGGACTACTTTTGTGCTAAGTTCTTCCATCTGCCATTGATGGCATTTTCTATTTGGCTACTCACTTGGCCTATATGTTCATGTTTTGGGTTTTATGTAATGACAAAATGTGTGCCCAGTTGCTCAGTACTGTCCGACCGTTTGAGATCCATGGACTGTAACCCACCAGGCTCCTCTGTACATGGAATTTTTCAGGCAAGAATACTGGAGTGGATGGCCATTTCCTCCTCCAGGGGATCTTTGAGACACAGGGATTGAACATGTGTCTCTTGCATCTTCTGCATTGGCAGGTGGATTCTTTACCAACGGAACCTCCTGAGAAGCCCCTGATGACAGAAGAATTTTATTGTCTCTTTTTTCTAAAGTTTCTAAATATTAAATGCTGATTTGGGGGCTTCTAAGGGAAAGCCAATGAGCTGTATTTCCAATATGCACTCATGGATGATAAAACTAATGTTTAATTAGAATATTTTCTAATATATTTGAACTTAATTTTAGGCATAAAAAGCTACATACTTTTTTTCCCCTTCTTGGTCTCTCCACTAATTTTCTGCTCTTTTCAGATTCCTTATGTTATTACTGGAATGCAGTTAATTGGACTGTCAGTACTATTTTAGCTTTCTACATTGGTAGATTTTAAAAAAAACTTCCATTGATTTGACTAATTTATACTACATGTGAAAAAATTTAAATGTACATGAAGCATTTTATGTGAACACATATCAGTGTTAGGAGTCTTTAGGGACTGGGGCTTTTGCAAGCATCTAGAACATAAGTACCAAAGTTGGAACCACTGCTTAATGGTTTTGTAATTCCTCTAAGCACATAGTTTTATAATGTCCTATTTGTCCCTCATAACTGGCAGTAGACTTCTTCAAATAGACAAAAGGAGGGCTGTAGTGCTTATTTTAAATAGTCAGGAGGTAACCAACTAGTATTTTATACCAGAGCCTACTGTGGAATGAGAAGAACCTGAGGTGATTTGGAGGTCATTGAAGCGAAAGGAGCAGAGTGGTATGAACACTGGGAATAGGGGGCAGTGAAGTCCTTTGAAGGGTTTGGAGGGCTTGTAACAGAGAAAAGAGGGGAAAGGAGATGGAAGCTACCCTACAGTCAGTTGCCTGTTATTGCCCTGACACCTGTCACAGCCCTGGCTACACTTTGCTGCCAGGGCCTCCCACGTGAATAAGCATTTCTTACAGAAAGTCCCCCCTCCAGTGGATCGAATATGTTTGCTCTTGAATTTTTGGTTAGGGTCACTCAACCCAGAGCTTCATCTCAAAATCCCAGTGACAGGTCACCTACGTGAGTTTTTACAGTTACAGCAGGTAGATAAATCGTTTTCTGATACTTCATGCAAAGTGATTGACCAGGGCTCAGCCTTGTGTTTCGTAAGCCTCCATCCTTGCCCACGAATCACCCTTGTCTTGGGCTGGCAGCCAAGCCCGGCTGATGTTCAAACCTGGAACCCCTGGAGCACCAGACAGAAAGATTGATACTAAGGGGTGCTGCAGTTTCAGGGAGCTGGGTCTTGGAAGCTTGTGCAGCTGAGATCTCAGTCGATAAGTCAACAGCTTTCACTTTTTGTATTGTTGATATGCTTTTTAATCACAAACGTAATACAGAGTGCTGACTAAAAACTGACACCCAACAAACAAGTATAAATAGTGGAAAGCTTTCAGTCCCTCAACCCTCTTTTCTTTCCAATCCCTGAATATAATAATGGTAGCAGCTCGATATGTGTTTTTCGAGACCCTTAGCCATGCCCATGAACACACACACACACTTACTCACTCACTCACACTCATTCTTCTGCACTCACTTCTCCTTTTTTTCTTTTCATTGTGGCATGTGTTTTATAGTTGACCTTTGTTCCAAGGTCTTGCTCTGCCTTAATGTATTTCAGCATTCCCTATTGATGGATACTTGGGTTGTTGCCACTTACTTGGTCATTCCATAAATACTTATGGACATTTATTAAATGCCAGCCTCCACTTGAGGCCATGATTCCTGCCCTCGTGGAGTTTCCTGCAGTGGACACATGAACCCTCTTCTTGATCACTGGGTGTGCTTTGGGGTGTGGTGTGTCAGACATGAGCCCTCTTCTTGATCATGGGGTGTGTTTTGGGGTGCGGTGTGTCAGACAGTATGAGGATTTTATACAATGAGGTCCTGCCCAAATACCTATCACTAACTCTCGATTATCTTTTAAAATTCTGAAACTTTTATTTCTATGCAGAAAGAGTAATTTCTTTTCCAGAATCCTATCTCCTATGGACCCATGAGAAAGTGATTATATTTTAATCAGAAATTCTGAAAGAATAATTGAAGTCATAATGGAAGAGATCTTTTGTCAGGGAAACACTGATGGATTTTCTCAATTGTATTTTGGCAACTTTCCTTTCTCAGCAGATGTAATTCAACCTGCTCAAAAAGCCATCATTCTGAGGCTTCCTCAGGCTCTGAGGTGTCTGGGAACGAAGATCTGCAAACCTGACATCTTTCTAGAACTTCAGAGGGCAGGTATTTTAGAAATCTGGAGGGCAGTTTCAGCCTCCCAGCAGTAGTAATTTCGGCTCATTTTTCCAGGTTGTGATGAGATAAGCTTGCACTGGGAGCAGAAAAAGCAGCTTTGTGGGGAAGATCCTGTTACGGTTTCTGATCTCCCCGAACAGACAGACAGATCACAGAGAATTAATTTAAATCAGACCTGTGATTTTAATACAAAGTCTTTGTTTTACTAAGTGATCTCTGACTGGATATTTGAATGTTTTCTGAGTCCCTGGAAATAGAGAGGAGTAATTGTTACAGTCAGCACCTGCCATGAATGAAAAGAAAGCAGGCTGGTTTTTAAAAAACTAGGCATCAGTTCTCCATTAATTTGGGTCTCAGTTCACTAATCTCTTTTTTGGAGGTGTTCCTGGGAACCTTTTATTGGGACTGAGAGAGATACTGGCTAAAAGCAGAAGCGGGGTGTGTTATATAAGAGAGGGGATCAAATGAACAGAAGCCCCAGAGTCAGAGTCTTGGGTTCAACTACCAGGATGGGGACTTGCTATGTGTCTGTAGGCATATTATTACCTTCCCCCAGGTCTCCATTTCTTTATTTGTAAAACTGGAGAATAGCAATATTCTGTAGGGCTGTTGTGAGGATTAACCAAATTTCTAGGAACACAATTATCATTCAGATATGGGTTCTATTCACTAACTTCACTATAGGAGGACTAACTGGGCTAGACGGTGGCAGAGGTGGGGCAGTAGGCAGGTGATTTACTCAGTTTATAAACCACATGCTACTGAAGTCTTAGAACCCTAGTCTGAGGCTCTGGGCTCCATGCTGGGCTGGGATTTCCTTGATGAGGATCTCCGCCAAGTCATTTAAACTCTTTGAAGCACTCATTCCTCAGGCAATCAGAAGAAGATAGTATCTCTAAGAATTAAATGAGAAGTTATGACCAACCTTGATAGTATATTAAAAAGCAGAGACATTACTTTGCCAACCAAAGTCCATCTAGTCAAGGCTATGGTTTTTCCCGTGGTCATGTATGGATGTGAGAGTTGGACTGTGAAGAAGGCTGATCGCCGAAGAATCGATGCTTTTGAACTGTGGTGTTGGAGAAGACTCTTGAGAGTCCCTTATACTGCAAGGAGATCCAACCAGTCCATTCTAAAGGAGATCAATCCTGGATGTTCATTGGAGGGACTGATGCTAAAGCTGAAACTGCAATACTTCGGCCACCTCATGCGACGAGTTGACTCACTGGAAAAGACTCTGATGCTGGGAAAGGTTGGGGGCGGGAGGAGAAGGGGACAACGGAGAATGAGATGGCTGGATGGCATCACCGACTCTGTGGACATGAGTTTGAGTGTACTCCGGGACTTGGTGATGAACAGGGAGGCCTGGCGTGCTGTGATTCATGGGGTCGCGGAGAGTCGGACACGACTGAGCGACTGAACTGAACTGAACTGAACTGATACCTGGAGGGTGTTTGCACTGAGCCTGACCCATAAAGAGAGCTCAGTAAATGGTCGCCTCACGTCTCACCATTATTCTCATTATCATTGCGACCGCCCCTCCTTCTTTTTACTGCTGCCCGAATTATTTGAGTTTTAGTGAAAAGGCTGTATGCTCATTTGGCAAAGTGTATGAGGAAAAAGGAGGTCCTTTTCTATTTTGTGGGCATCACTTCTCTGTCTGTCTTCAACCAGGTGCCTGGAGAGGCAGCCAAGCCAGTTTGGCATTTTCTTTAGAAGAAACACTACCTGTGTTGGAATGAAAATCGTGATTCTTGGAAGACATCCCTGCAGTGTTCCAATGGATGAATCAGTGCAAATAACCTCACTGAACAGTTTCATCGAACTTGTTTGGGAAGCATTTCTCACTCGTGCCTACTCGGGGGCAGGCCCATGTGATTTGTTCACTCACTGTCCTCGCAGGGGCAGTGGTTGCCTACTGAGATTATTTTATGACAACTTGAGTCATTCGTAACCTTTTCCTTTATACATTCCCCAGGAAAAATGATCTTCCCTGTTCTTTGGTGCAGGAACTTCAATCACGTGGGCACTGGGGCAAGAACAATGGCTCGAGGTGTTCAGTTCTTCATTTATAATTAGTCATTCATCCATTCAGCAAATATTTCCTGTACCCCTGTTACCTAGGATCTAAGTGATAAGAAAGAAGCTCAGTGCCTGCCCTATGGAGCTTATAGTGTAGTGCAGTATAGTATATAGTATAATACAGTATATAGTATTAATATGTAGTGTAGTGTAGTATAGTATAGCCATGCATCAGATAAACAATGAAACACTAACACAGCAACTACTTATAGTTTGTGCAAAAAAACAAGAGCATCACTTTAATGGAGAGGCTATAAAGGGAACTCCGACTTATTCAGGAAGGAGAGGGATGTACTGAGAAAGTGATGCTTGAATGGAGACCTGATAAACTGGAGATCTGACTTGAACCTGGTTCAAGGCGAGAGGAGAGCATTCTGGAGAGATGAAACAGCAAGAACCAAGAGTCTGAGGTATGAGGGGCCATGTTCCAGGAAGCGAGAAAAGGCCAGTATGGCATTGAGTGAGGGTGGGGTGAACAAGTCAGTAGGGGTCTGAAGAGGAGGCATTTATGTGAGCTACGTACAGACTGGTAGGCATTGCTGGGAATTCCTGTTTTGTTTTTATTTTTTGATCTAGTACAGTGGGAACGTGTTTAAAGGTTTTAAGAACGAGTGTCTGTGTGTGTGTGTATGTGTGTAATATACATGATTTGCTTTGCATTTCGAAGGCTCTCTCAGCCACGGTGTGGAAGGGCAGGAGTGGAAATGGCAGAGCCGTTAAGTAACCAGTGATAGATGATGGAAAATTAGACTGAGATGGTGGTAGAAATACCTGGACCTTTGAGTGCAGTTCAAAAGATAAAAACCACAGGATATAATTTTGAATTTAGAAATAGAGGTGCATATGTGCTTAGTCGTATCTGATGCTTTGCGACACCATGGACTGTAGCCCGCCGGGCTCTTCTGTTCGTGGAATTCTCCAGGCAAGAATACTGGAGTGGGTTGCCATTTCCTACTCCAGGGGATCTTCCTGACCCAGGGATTGAACCCACATCTCCTGTGTCTCCTGCATGGCAGGCAGATTCTTTCTACTACTAGTGCCACCTGGGGGGTGATGGTGAGCTTAAGGGTGAAGGCTGACCCTGAAGTTCCTTACTTGTCTACAGGATGGACATTGGAGCCATTCACTCAGTGGAAAGCACAGGACTAGAACCAGGTAGACAAGGGGCATGGGGTGGAGGTAGGGTGTGCAAAACGGTGAATTCTTGCTTACAGCTGTTTGGGGCTGGCTTGTGTGTGCCCTGCAGCGCCCCTCCGCACAAGGAAGAAGCTACTGCTGAATTTTGTGCCCCTGGTTGCTCTGGGCACAAGATCTCAGAGTTCCCCTCAATCAACATCACCAAGTGACTGTACGTACATATATAATACATATGTATTTGTCTTTGACTGCACTGGGTCTCTGTTACTGAGCACAGGCTTTCTTGAGCTGCAGCGGGTGAGGGGCTACTCTCTTGCTCCCTGTTTGTGGTATTTCACTGAGGGCCTCTCCTTGCGGTGGCCTCTCCCATTGCAGAGCACGGGCTCTAGGGAATTCGGGCTTCAGCAGTTGCTGCACATGGGCTCAGCAGTTGTGGCTCGCAGGCTCCAGAGCATGGGCTCAGTAATCGATTGCACAGGCCTAGGTACCCTGTGGCACGTGGGCTCTTCTTGGACCAGGGATCGAACTAGTGTTCCTTGCACTGCAAGGCTGATTCTTAACCACCGGACCACCAGAGAAGCCCCAAATTATTATATTTTTTATACTCCTCAAGGAGCTGTTTAAACTCTGAGACCTGAAGGATGAGTAACAGTTCAGGAGGTAGAGGGGATGATGGAAGGACTTTTGGGGCACAGAAAGAAGTCAAAGTGCAGGCTGTTTGGGGAAGGGCACATGACTGGGAGCTCCTGGGATGCAGAGCACATGGACAGGAGTAGTGAGGGAAGAGGCAGAAATTAGACAGGACTGGGTAGTGGAGGCCCTTCTGTGCTAAGGGGTTTGGGTTTGAGCCTGCAGATGGCTGGAGCTGCGACAGGTTTCTGAGAGCATGGGAAGACAGTCTTATAATTTAGGAAAAAAATTGCTCAAGTGACAAAGCGAAGAATGCTTTGGAAAGGTGAGATTTTGGAGGCGGTTTCTGGATTAAGACATCTGTGATGGGTTGAATCATGTTGACTAACCTTCTGTACCTATGAATGTGTTCTTATTTAGAAATACGGTCTCTGCAGATGTAATCAAGGTGAGATGAGGGCATTAGAGAGGATGCTAATCCACTATGACTGGGGTCCTTGTAAGAAGAAGGAGATTTGAACGGAGACGCACACAGGGAGACACACAGGGAGACGCACACAGGGAGACACACAGGGAGACACACAGGGAGACGCACACAGGGAGACACACAGGGAGACGCACACAGGGAGACACACAGGGAGACACACAGGGAGACACACACAGGGAGACACACAGGGAGACGCACACAAGGAGACACACAGGGAGACAGACAGGGAGACACACAGGGAGACACACAGGGAGACGCACACAGGGAGACACACAGGGAGACGCACACAGGGAGACACACAGGGAGACGCACACAGGGAGACACACAGGGAGACGCACACAGGGAGACACACAGGGAGACACACAGGGAGACGCACACAAGGAGACTCCATAATGTTTTCCATCGTGGCTGCATCAGTTTACATTCCCACCAACAATGTTGGAGGGTGGAATCTTTATATATTTCTGGTGGATGTGTAAAATCACGTAGTCACTATAGAAAACGGTTTCGTAGTTCCTTAAAAAGTTATACACAATGTTCAGGTTTGACAGAAAACCATGAAATACTGTAAAGCAATTATCCTTCAATTAAAAAATAAATAAAATTTTCAAAAAGTTATACACAGACTTACCATATGATCTAGCACTTCCACTTCAGCTTATATGCACCAAGAAATTTAAGCAACAATACTTGTACATAGCCAAAAGGTGGAAGCAATCCAAGTGTCCATCACAAGTGAATGGATAAACAAAATATTGTCTATCCATACAATGCAATATTACTCAGCCATTAAGATGAATGGAATCCTGACACATTATAGCATGGATGAACCTCAGAAACATTATTCCAAGTGAAATAAGCCAAACACAGAAGGACAAATATTGTATGATTTCATTTGCATAAGGTATCTAAAATAGACAAATCCATAAAAGACAGGTTACTAGGGGCTTAGGGGAGAGAAGAAGTTATTGTTTAATGGGTAAAGAGTTTCATTTGGGGCTAATGAAAACTTTTGGAAATGGATAGTGTTGATGGTTTGAGTCGGTGATGCACAGGGAGGCGTGCTGTGATTCACGGGGTCGCGGAGGGTCGGACAGGACTGGGTGACTGAACTGAACTGAACTGAGCTGATGGTTTCGCATGGTTACGTATTCAGTGTTTCTAATGTGTGTAATGCCATTGAATGGTGCTCTTAAGATGGTAACGTTTGTGTCATGTGTACTTGGCCACAATAAAAAAGGAAAACAAAACATAATAAAAATAGATGCATGGAATATGAGATTATCTTCAATATATTAAGGAAAAATCAAGAATAGCATATATATAGATTTATATATAACTACTTAGATATATATATATGTATACATTTCTCTATATAAGGGTTTCCCTGTAAAGAATCTGCTGCAATCCAGGAGACCTAGGTTTGATCCATATATATATTCCTCTTTATAAATATAACCTTAATCAAATATTTTAAAAGCATATGCAAATATATGTAGTTATGTGTACTAATATTTTACTGGAAGAATGTGCAAGAAATGTTGATAGTGGTTGCCTTTGTAGAGGACTGGGAGTGAGGGGAGAGCAAATGGTCCTTTTTTTTCTTTTGCTTTCAGTTTAAACTTTTTATTTTATATTGGAGTGTAGCCAAAAACAATGCTATGATGGTTTCAGGTAGACAGCCAAGGGACTCAGCCATACATATACATGTATCTCCATTCTTACCCAAACTCTGCTTCCATCCAGGCTGCCACATAGCACTGAGCAGAGTTCTCTGTGCTGTATAGTCGGTCTTAGTTGGTTATCCATTTTAAATATAGCGGTGTGTCCATCCCAAACTTCCTAACTATCTCTTCTCCCTCTTTCTTCCCCCAGCAACCATAAATTGATTCTCTAAGTCTGTAAGTCTGTTGCAGATGGCCTTTTTTAAAAAATTTTAAACCTTTCTCTATAGTTTGAGGTCCTCTTTCCCCTTTCCATGCATGGCTATCTTTATTAAAATAAAGATGGTGTGAGTTGGGAGCAGGGCAGCTGGGGGAAGTTCTCTTGGATTCTCTTTCTCACATTCACAGGCCAGTCTTCCGCAGAATAGTCCTGAGCCCAGGGTCGGATCGGGGACAAGCCCTACGGAGCCTCTGGCCTCACTGGGTCTGGGTTGCCTGGTCCTCCCTGGGATCACATGGAAGGATCCCATGCAGGCTGACTGCTGCTGTTACATCCTGGAGTGAGCCAAGCCCAGTAGCTCCAGTCCATTTCACTTCACAGGCCAAATGGTAGAAGTATTCGCCTTTGTTTTATATCGTCGTTTCAATAATAGATAAAAGGGCGCCATGCATTTACTGAGGTACCTTTCCTGAGAGAGTGAGAGATGACTAGTATGTCTTTGAACAATCATCTGTTGTATATTTTATGCCTGAAAATCACCGATGTTAGCAGAGTCAAGTTTCCTGGAAGAAGCTTGCCATGCTCCTAGGTGGGTTTGGACTTTGCAGAGACTCAGTGGAACTGTTTACCTGAGCATCTGTGAGGTGCAGTCATCATTCCATCTAACCCGTGAGAGTGGTGACAATGGGTGGGGCCCTGATGTCCCCTCCCTGCTTTCTTCTTCTTCTTGTTTAGTTGCTAAGTCATGTCCAACTCTTTTGCAATCCCATGGATGGTAGCCCACCAGGCTCCTTGGACCTAAGCTATTTAATTCAAGGAGTTGTTTGCTAATGTATATCGCAACTTAACAGGAAAGAAATCCCACATTTCTCTAGAAATTCAAGGAGTCTGGTTGTCATTTGTGTAGGACAGCTGTTAGAGTGGTTGTTCCCTGAAGCTTTTTGAGTGTTTCACCCTGTCAAGTGGCCCCAAGAGGCACAAACCGACACCACTCCAAAACCAGAAGGGAGGGGTTTTATTGGAATATGTGATTATCAAGAAGTTTCTCATTGATTCAAAAGTTTAGCTTCCCTTCAGAGGAGGATTGATCATTTTAGAAATTGAAGTGTTACCGGGTGGGAACTGAATCAAATTTTTCAACAGTAGATTTCAAAGCTGGAAGAAAAACCTTTTGTTGCTTAAACAGAAACTCTACATTGTACTCAGTCAGCTGTCTTTCAAAGCACACAGTAAATCTCTGGGGTACATCCTGTCACTTCCCTGCAATCTCACTGTGAAGTTAGTTCTAGCAAGATCCTCCTGGAGGATCCAGCCTCTCAGTTCCATGAGCTGCTTCCATTAGGATGGTTAATAACAGAGCTGGCATCACTGAAAACCTACATTGCAGCTGATGCTTGGCTGCAGGAGCTCTTTCTGTTAGGAAGGAGGTGCTTGCTCATTTTCATTTGAGGAAGCATATAAACTCCAAGTAATGATCACTTCTCCAGTTCCGCTCGACAGGGAGGGGTCTCATCCTCACTGATCCCTTTGGTTGTCTGCACTGTGGCACCAGCCCTGTGATGAGTGCGTTGGGGGTTGATCTGGATGTAAAGTGCCATCCTTGTCATTAGCATTGGTTCATCTCCGCTCTCAACACTAGAAGCTCCCAGGTACACTTTCTATGCAAATGCCTAAGGCAGAGGGAACAGACTTGGCATCAGCATTTGGGGGGAGACAGGAAGGTGACACAGAACCAGTTCTGTGGTTCTCAGCAACTCAGAGGAAGTCCTCAGCTGCATCATCCCATCCGTAAGAGCAGGGGTCCCCACCTCCGGGATCTGATGCCTGACGGTCTGAGCTGGAGCTGATGGGATAATCATAGAAATAAAGTACACTTTCTTGTGTACTTTATTTAATGGAATACTTAATGGAACACTCTTGAATCATCCCATAACCATCCTCCCTACCCCGCGTCTAATGCCCTGCCAATCCATGGAAAAGTTATCTTCCATGAAGACAATCCCTAGTGCCAAAAAGGTTGGGGACCACTGCCTAAGTCCACTGCAGTCAGGATGAGACCGGAAGAAGGCGCTGGGTAACAGTGGCTGAGGAGAGAGCTGGGAGACGAGTCTATGAACCCGGCCTCGCTGCTTTCCCTGCCAGAGCTGTGCTCTCGAAAGTGGATCTTGTCTGTGATGAGAACTCAATGGGCCTATCAGTTCAGTTCAGTTCAGTTCAGTTCAGTCGCTCAGTCGCGTCCGACTCACTGCGACCCCATGAATCACAGCACACCAGGCCTCCCTGTCCATAACCAACTCCCGGAGTTCACTCAAACTCATGTCCATCGAGTCGGTGATGCCATCCAGCCATCTCATTCTCTGTCGTCCCCTTCTCCTCCCACCCCCAATCCCTCCCAGCATCAGACTCTTTTCAAGTGAGTCAACTCGTTGCATGAGGTGGCCAAAGTATTGGAGCTTCAGCTTTAGCATCAGTCCTTCCAATGAACACCCAGGATTGATCTCCTTTAGAATGGACTGGTTGGATCTCCTTGCAGTCCAAGGGACTCTCAAGCAGGTGTAAATTAGGCTCGTGTGGCAATGACCGTCGGCCGGTCCTTTAAGGAGATGCACCAAGACAGACATAGTGTAACCTTTTTTTGGGTAGAGTCATCTGGAGACACAAATCGTGATTCATTGTCACATCCGGCATCATCAACTGTGAGCTTTCTTCCCTCCTCAGGCATCTGTAAGCCATCATTTGCATCATTTGCTTGTTTTTATTAGCCTTGTTTTATTTGAGACTCAGCGGCTGTATTTGCTTACAACATTTTCCTGAAGAAGAAAAAATGAAGGGCAGGCCCTTCCAAGGTCTGGATCCACAGGTGTCGAGAGGGTGGCCACGTCCCTCATTGCCTGTCAGACACTTTCCTGGGAGCATCCTTCTCAGTGTTACTCCCGAGCCTTTGCACGTGCTGCCGTCCTGAATGTGCACCGTGTCCTCACCCTGCATGTCTGGGAACCTGCTCTTCCTGCCAGCGTCTCCCCTGTGGAGCCTTCCCTGCCTCCCCCCACCCCCGAGATAGCTATTCATTCACAAAGGTTTGAAATGATGTGATGGCATTGGCTGGGGGCACTGGAGTGGCGTGGTGGTTATAGTAGACCCAGCACGCGCCCTCTTGGAACTCAGTTTAGTGAGGGTGTAAGAAAAATAATCATCATCCATGGTTTCAACAGTGGTAGGAACGAAATCATGCCATTTGCCATCTGTCATACAGAGTGCAGTAAGTCAGAACAAATACAGTATATTAACATTTGTGGAATCTAGAAAAGTGGTGCAGATGAACCTATTTGCAGGGCAGGAATAGAGACACAGACACAGAACAAAGGTATGGACACCAAAGTGGGAAAAGGGGAGGATGAACTGGGAGACTGGGATTGACATGCATACACTATTGATACTATGTATCAGTATGCTTCCCCAGTGGCTCAGTGGTTAAAGAATCTGCCTGCAATGCAGGAGAAGCAGATGACGTGGGTTTGATCCCTGGGCCGGGAAGATCCTTTGGAGGAAAAAATGGCAACCCAGTCCAGTATTCTTGCCTGGAGAATCTCATGGACTGAGGAGCCTGGTGGCTATAGTCCATAGACTCGCAGAGAGTTGAACATGACTGAAGCGACTGAGCACGCATGCGTAGAACAGATAACTAATGGGAACCTACTGTATAGCACAGAGAACTCTACTCAGAGCTCTGTGGGGACCTAAATGGGAAGGAAATCCAAAAAACAGAGTGGATATATGTATACATATAGCTGATTCACTTTGCTGTACAGCAGAAACTAACTCAACATCGTAAACCAACTCTACTCCAATAAAATTTAAAAATATATGCTGGGATGGAGAATGGAAAGGAGCTCATAGGTGAGGAGTGAAAGGGGGACTTTTTGAGGAGGTGACTTGTAATCTGTCCCTTGGAGCATGAGAGGGAGCCCACTGTCCCCAGAGCAGGGGAAGAACATTTCAGAACCTGGGGGAGCGGAAGGAGGGGGCTTGGCGAGTCTGAGGGGCCGAAGGAAGCCAGTGAGACGAGGGAGAATGTGGATTACTGCCCCCATCTGGGCCTTCAAACCTTCTGAATATGCTCCCATGCAGGGCGTGTTCCAGCTCCCCAGGCTGGGTGTCTGTGGACTGTCTCTGATCTCGTCACCTGGTGTCTTCAGCACTTGGGCGCATGGTAGGTGGTGGTGGTTGTTCAATTAATTCAGTTCAGTTCAGTTCAGTCGCTCAGTCGTGTCCGACTCTTTGCGACCCCATGAACCACAGCACGCCAGGCCTCCCTGTCCATCACCAACTCCCGGAGTTCACTCAGATTAGTTGTGTCCAACTCTTCGCAACCCCACGGACTGCAGCATGCCAGGTTTCCCTGTCCGTCACCATCTCCCAGAATCTGCTCAGTCTCAGGTCGGTTGAGTCAGCGATGCCATCCAACCATCTTGTCCTCTGTCATCCCCTTCTATTCCTGCCCTCAATCTTTCCCAGTATCAGGGTCTTTTCCAAAATGCTAGGCGGTTCACAGCAGATTTTTGAATGGAGGCGTCTACTCAGCATCTTGCCTGTGCTGGGGATGGGTTGTGTGCCTCCTTGTAAGCCGTTCTCTGTAAAGCTGGGTTTTGCTGATTATCCAAGCATCCACGGGCAGTGGTCTCACAGTTTCCAATGGTGGGATCATCTCTGGTGCCGTCCCTGGACACAGAACTGCCCAGACTGTGTTTTAAGGTTGGTGAATTGATATTTCCACCTGCAGTCCTTGCTCTGGTTAATTCTGGCTGCTTGGGTAACTTTTCAGCAGCTTTGACTTTAATGCTGTAAATGAATTCCATAGCCAGTGATGTAGTAATGTAGATCTGCCAGGCTTTGGGGCTGGAACAGCCCTGGGAGATCATCAACTCAGCCTTTTCATTTTATGAAAACCCAGAGTTTTCATAAACTCACCCAAGATCACCCAAGGTCACCCAATGAGGTATTGGCAGTAAGGAGGCTCAAGGGCCCGAAGCCCTTGACCCCCAGGCTCTGCTACACTGTTTCCACTGTGTACCTGGTCTCCAGTTAAGCCTCAACCCTCCGTATAGTACAGTAGAGTGAGAGCATGGGCTCCAGGGGCAGACTTCCTAGCTGCCTATGCTTGACTGTGACACTGAGCACTGCCTCAGTTTCCCTATTTGCAAAATGGGATAACAGCTAAATTTATCCTTTATGCAGTGATAGTTAAATAGAACAATGCAGACAGAGAGCCTCGCCCTTAGTAAGAGCTGCATAAATGTCAGCTCTTATCATCCTTCCTCCAAACACTATGCTGGAGAGAGCTCAGGCTCAGCATATATTTTCAACAATCTTTTCCTCTATTTATGCACTTCTTTCCAGTCGATGAACTGGATTTTATTTATCCATCTCTCCTTGGGCAAATGTCTGTACTGTCGAAAAACTTATAAATCCCAAGCTATTGTTTCCTTGTTAAATTTTAGGAAACGACGCAATGCTTTCGACTTGCTCTTGCCTAATGCCGACAGTGTTGGGAGGAGGCTTATGATGATTAAAGAAGTTAATTAGTCATGCCCAAGCAGTGCAAATAGCGTGGAGGAGAAGGGGCCTCTGTGGGGAGAAGAATGGCTTGAACTGTGGTCTTGAAGATGATATTATAAACGAGACAAGGGATTTACGTGCATAAAATCCATCGTGATAAAGAGAAATGGAGAAAATGCGATTGGAAATGAAAAAGCATTAAAAGGCTTCAGTCGTCTAAATGAAATGCTAAGCCTTTCATTTATCAGGTGCTTATAAGGGTAGCCAGAGATAGGTACACGGGTGGGGAGTCAGCAGGTGGGTGGGCAGGTGGATGCATAGATGGGTGGATGGATTTGTGGGTGACTTGATGGGTGAGTGGACAGATTGGTGGGGGAATTGGATGGATGGAGTGATGTAGGGGGGAGGTGGGTTAAAACAGAAGGGTTACCTGATTCTTGACACTAAGTCACCCAGAGCTCTGAACGTCTGGCTGTGACACTGTCCAGCATACAATGTAAATTGCCAAGAGGACCCGCAGAGGAGGCTGTGATGACTCTGCCCCCACCTGCCCCCAGCAGACCCTCACCCTCTTCACACCTTTGTGCCTTCCACCCTGGTGTGCCTCAGTCACACTGGAAGTGTGAGCTTCCCAGGGGAACACGGCCACTGTGATGCTTCTCCAGGCAAGGCTTTGTCATTTGATCCAGTTCTCCAACACGCCTGAGTCCCCAGCTTTTGTCTTGGGCCATTTGGGACACCGGGGTTAACATGGACCTCGTCTCTGAGTGTTTCTTCCGCCTTCTCCTATCAGCAGAAATGAAGCAGTGCCCCGAGTCTTTGGTTTCCTCTGTAGCCCTCTCATTCCCTCTACAATGTGGTATTGTTTCCAGCCACGTTTCTTGGAGCCCAGAGAAGGGTTAGGGCCTTGCTGGCTCCCAGTGCAGGCTCTGCCCTCCTCTCTTCAAAATCCCAGCTTTTCTCCAGGGTCACCCTCAGACTGTCTCATTGCTGCCCCTCATGTGACGTCATCTTCTGATCCTGGTCCCCCTCCTTTTACACTCTCATCCAGTGAGGACTTTTAGTGCATAATAACCATGGCCAACACTTGAGTAGTGTTTCCTATGTGCCAGGTACTGTCCTAAGCATTTGCTGTATTAACGTATCTTCACAACAACCCTCTAAGGTAAGCATTATGATAATACCCATTTTAAAGATGAGGAAACCGAGGCACAGACAGGCTAAGTAATGTACCCAGAGTGATACATTGTTAGTCCTTGATGGAGCCAGGATTTGAACTCAAGCAGCGCGGCTCATTTTGTTTATACCCCAACACATTGGATAATTCTTAGTAATTTCAATGTCTTCTAGAGTATATTGTCCAATAGAATGTTCTATCACAGGACTGTTCTGTCAATATATCTGCACTTTTCAATGCAGCAGACAGATATGGGTATATGCTCACCAGGTATGGGTATTGGGCCCTTGAAATGGCTTTTTAGTTGAGTTATATGTGAGTAATCAAATGTGGCTAGTGGCCACCATATGGGACACTGTGGCTCTGGAATCCTTGCAACGTCTGGCTTTTTCTGTGTCCATCCATCCTTGCCTCCATCCTGTGTAAGCCCGGTGGTCCTACTTTAGTTCTTATTTCTGTTGAAATGTCATGAAATCCAAGATCTTGGATTCAGCCATCTCAGCCGAGACCTACTTCAACCTGTATTTTCGGTGCATTGACTCCAGAACTGCCCGACTCAGCACTTTCCAACAGGATCCACACCTTCTATTGATAACATTTATCTTGCTGTGTTTCTGCATCCAGCTTCTCATCTAGCTTAGAAGTAAGAAGACCCTTTATTACAGTTATGCCTTAAAGAGGCATTTGTATAGCTGGTGACATCTAGGTCCTGGGGTCCCCATTTGTAGGAGAGCGTCCTATGACCCTGAGAGAGGCCCTCAAAGGTCATAAGTTCATGTGCGATTGCAAAATTTGCAAAAGTGAGCTAGTTAAACCACAATTGGTTGAAAATCACTGGATCTTTCTATTTACTTTTTCACTCTGTTGCATATGCCTTTTTGTTGGGTGGGGTTGAATTGTCCGGAGGCAGTTTTCGGTTTGTGGCTAAGGGAAACTTGAATATAGTGAGAATAGCACTAGCTGTCCTCCTGTAAACCTCTCTTCCAGAATAATCCTACTGCCTTTTATGCTGACCCATCCATCATCAGGACACAAGGGGTCAGAGCCCAGGGTCATATTGTGATTCGAGCAGGTCCTGTAGAGCTCAGCTCGGGCAGTGTCTAGGTAATGAGGGAGAACCGAGCTTCAAAACGTGTGGACCCAGAAGGCGGTGTGTGGAAATCCCTCACAGACATGTTGGAGGAAAGAATATCCTCAGTGATGCAACACTCACACTTATGAATCCACTCTTTTTTGATGGGCGTGATGTAAATGGAATCTACCGGTTTTTCCGTATTGGTAGCATAAAACCTGGAGGAGGCAATGGCACCCAACTCCAGTACTCTTGCCTGGAAAATCCCATGGACGGAGAGCCTGGTAGGCTGCAGTCCATGGGGTCGCGGAGAGTTGGACACAACTGAGCCACTTCACTTTCACTTTTCACTTTCATGCACTGGAGAAGGAAATGGCAACCCACTCCAGTGTTCTTGCCTGGAGAATCCCAGGGACGGGGGAGCCTGGTGGGCTGCCGTCTATGGGGTCGCACAAAGTCGGACACGACTGAAGTGACTTAGCAGCAGCAGCATTAAACCTGTATCAGTATTACACACAGTAATGATATCTGTGTGAAGTCATATGTTTTATTTCTGCAACTATCAATAAGGAAAAAAAACCAGATATCCATCAACTTTGCTAGAGGAAAGACTGAATTATGTTTCTGTTCTCTAAGATTATTGTCACATGAATAGGTAAAAGAGGGCAGGAAAGGAAGTAATACAAAGTTGTATCAGACAGCTAATTAAAAAGCATGTTATTTTTTTGGATGTTATGACATCTGCAGTAAGCACTGGGTTTTAAAATTTCTTATTTTCTGATTCGAAAAAAATTCACTCGTGTGTTTAATTTCACATTTGTGATTTGGTAAACTTTCTTTTGAAGAGGGCACCCAAAGTGTCTACATTTTAGCCCCACCCCCTCAAACCTGGATTCCTCCTGATGCCAAAGCTTAACCCTTAACTCTCTGGTCCCCTCGTCCCTTCACACACACACACCTGACAGTGTCCCAGCCCTGATTAAACCAGACAAGCTGTTTGCTGCTGCCCGAGTGTTGCTGGAAGAAGGCATATAACTGGAATGGTGGTTTCTGATCGCAGAGGGGGCTCAGCGCCATCCCACCCCACGCTGTTTCTCAGTGAAGGCACCTCCCTACACTTTATGATGGCCATTTCACACTTTAGCTTTCCTCCAACCTCAAACGTCTTCCCCTGTCTGCTCCGTTGGCTGATGACCTCTGTTCTCATGTCGCTGAGAAAATAGGTGACACCTTGCCATCCTCTACTGTCTGCCAGCCCGACTCCTCTGTGTTCTTTCCCCTCCCATTGGTGACCACGGAAGGGCACATGTTACGGTCTTAAGACAGCCACTTCCACTTGCATGGCAGCCCAGCCCTTCTGGAAGGTGACCCATGATCATAACAGGAACTGGGGGTGTCCCTCCCATTCCTCTTAGCCCAGCCTGACCTGGAGGCCACAGGGAACAGCTCTCTAACCCGCCCCCTGATCATCTGTCTAAGGCTGTTTGTTCATTGGCTGTAGGCGAGGAGATGACTGTGGAAGAGCAGAGCATCCCTTGGTCAGTAGACGGCAGGAGTGAGAGGATAAGCGCTCCAGCTCCCCACCTGTCCTGTGATGCAGTTCAGCAAACAGTTCCCTGTGAGCCCCATTCAGTGTGCGCTCCACAGGGGCAGGGACTCTGTACTGTCATCGCTCTGCTGGGAGGTGGGGCTTGGCACAGTCTGAGTGTTCTGTATGTGGTCCTGCCAGTCCCGTGCCTGATGCTACTTGTTGAATGCATGATGAAGACTGTTCTCTAGCATGACCACTTAAATATACGCTCCTTCATCTACAGAGACAGTCTGTCCTTTCTTCCTTGGCTGCACCTACATTTGAGTGTTTTTTCTCACCAACATTGGTTAGTTTTGGGGCTTCTGTTGTAGCTCAGTTGGTAAAGAATCTGCCTGCAATGAAGGAGACCTGGGTTCGATTCCTGGGTTAGAGGAAGCTCCCCTGGAGCAGGAAATGGCAACCCACTCCAGTATTCTTGCCTGGAGAATCCCATGGATGGAGAAGCCTGGCGGGCTACAATCCATGGGGTCACAAGTGTTGGACTTGACTTTGAGACTAAAGCCAAACCATTGGTTGGTTTGCCCTGATCCAGCCATACCTGCCATCTGGTCTCCTCATGGAACCATGACTTTGGCTTGAATCTTACTTTGCAGGACCATTCAGATTGCCTCCAATAATGGGGATGGTTATAAATGTACTTTCTAATTAGAAAGATACATCAGTGGTAGAGCTGAGCCTCCTAGGGAGACTGGGACACATTTGGATTCCAATGTCATTCTCAAGGTCACATTATTAGTCCCCCACTCAAGGTGACTGTTTAGTGTTCCCTTTTCTGAAGTTCAACCCACAGAGCAGTAATACTTGCTGCCTGTTTTTGTTACTACTCTGAGTGTCTTTCTAGTCTATTATTCTATTGTACTTCCTCCTAGCTTCTGTGTACACGGAATTTCTACTAACTCATGGTTTCCATCACCTCTGATTACTGCACTTTGCCTTTCAGAGAGGAGTAAATGCCTGATTTACATACATGAAGTGGATTCCCTGTTGTCAACAACAATGAAGGAATCGCAGGTTTTGTGGTTCACAATGTAAACTGCTCTTGATCAAATTAACACATAAATTAGTGAGGTTGTGAACTGAACACTGAACAGTTTACATTGAGAGTCAGAAATTTACCAAGTCATCTCCTCATTAAAGGAGAAATCACCTTGAACAGCCACCACAGGCTTGATGAAATTAGCATTTTAAAACAATTGAACGCATTCTTTCATCCTTTATGCTGTTATAGACTTTAATGGAGTAAATAGAGGAGGAAAAATGTTAGTCAAATATGAAAGGGGGAAATTAGGCAGACTGCTCATCCTTTAGCAGAATTAAACACAGATGCCTCAAAGGTATTTCTAGGCTGCTTTACAGAAAATAACTAAATAATTAATTCACTTTATGAATTCTCTTGTGGCAGCAAATGCCAAATCTCTTTAAAATGTTGTAACATTTCTCTGAGTTTCTCTGGAAAGTTACACGTGGAAGGGTTTTGGGTGGCAGTGTTCAGAATCTCTAAAACCCTGGTAGGCA
Source organism: Moschus berezovskii (assembly GCF_049115385.1). Taxonomy (NCBI): domain Eukaryota; kingdom Metazoa; phylum Chordata; class Mammalia; order Artiodactyla; family Moschidae; genus Moschus; species Moschus berezovskii. The sequence goes on from NC_142471.1 coordinate 86,259,240, forward strand.
CAGTCCAAGGGGTGGCAAAGAGTCGGACACGACAGAGCGACCTCACTTTCACTTTTCACTTTTCGTTTGTGTCTGACTCTTTTGTGAACCCAAGGACTGTAGCCTGCCAGGCTTCTCTGTTCATGGAATTTTCCAGGCAAGAATACCGAAGCAGGTTGCCATTTCCTCCTCCAGGGAATCTTCCAGACCCAGGGATCGATCCCACATCTCTTACATTGGCAGATGGATTCTTTACCACTGCACCACTCGGGAAGCCCCTACACCACGTTACCCTGTCATTTGTAAGAAATGGAAATTGTTCCCGGAACCATGCAGTGACCCCTTTTACTTGGGGGCATCCTATGTGGAGGAGGAGGAAGCAGATAGTTATCACTCTGGTTTTTCTGGGAGAAAAGCCTTCCCATGACAGACAGAACAGTAAAGAAGTTGAGACTGTGAACCTGTAACCTTAAGGTTCTGGGATTGTGGATGTTTACATGGGCACTGGCGGAGCCATCAAAGATGCCCTGGGGGAGTGGAGTGGGGAGGGCCTGTTACCCTGAATCATTTCCTTAGGGCAATGCATTTGGTCACCAGCAACTTAAAATAATAATAAACCTTCAAGAAAGAATACAAAATAAAGAAAACAAATAAGAGAATAGGGAATTCCTCAAAGGTCCAGTGGTTAGGACTCTGTGCTTTCCATGTCAAGGGCAGAGTTTCAATCCCTGGTCTGGAAACTGAGATTCCACAAGTGACATAGCCAAAGAAAACAAACAGACAAACAAAAAAGGTAAAATAAGAGACTCAACAACAACAAAGAATGCAAAACTGATGTAATCAGAGAATATAAATGCACACAGAGATTATGAACAAGTATATTGAACGGAAACGATCCAACAGAGAGTCCAATAAATGAACAAAAGCATTATTCAGAGATTTATTGGGGAAAAAATCTCATGTTCTTCCTAAAATGAAGCCTCTCCTGATCAAAAGGCAGTGTTGATCACTGTCTTTTTTACTGCCCCAAATAAAAAAGATATAGGGTGATCGAACTAAGACATACCCCAGTAAAGATAATACAATGCCACAGGAAAGAAAGAGTTCTTCAGATAGAACAAGGGGCAAAGCCAGACACATTCGGGGTGGAGCTTGGGCAGAAACAGATAAGTGGGGATAGTAGCAAAAGAGCTGGGTGAGCACTGAACTTGAGATTATCATGAAAAGAACAGACCTGCATATCATAATTGTAGATGGCAAATGTCATAAATCTTTAAAGTGTGCTCAATCCTGTGACAATGACAGCAATAAGAATAATGAAAGAAACAAGTGAAGGAGATTAAGAGGTACAAACTTCCAGTTGAGAAATAAATGAGTCATTGGAATGGAATGTACAGTGTACAGGACATAGTAACTGTAGTGTCTTTGTACGGTGACAGGTTGTAACTAGACTTATCCTGGTGATCATTTTGAAATGTATAGAAATATAGAATCACTATGTTGTGTAACAGGGGCTAACAAAGTTTTGTAGGTCAATTTTACTTCAGAAACAAACAAACAAAAAACAAACTCAGAAGAAGAAATCAGATATGCAGTTATTAGAGGCAAGGCATGGGAGGAGGGGGGGATTGGATGAAGGCAGCCAAAAGGTACAAACTCCCAGTTATAAGATAAATAAGTACTTGAGATAAATGTACAACTTGATAAATAAATGCAATTAACACTGCTGTAAGTTATATATGAATGTTAAGAGAATAATTCCTAAGAGTTCTCATCATAAGGAAAAAAATTTTTTCTATTTTAGTTTTGTGTCTGTATGAGATGATGAATGTTCACTAAACTTATTGTGATAATCATTTCATGATGTGTATAAGTCAAATCATGGTGCTTACACCTTAAACTTAATGCAGTTTTGTGTGTCACTTATATCTCAATAAAACTGGAAGAAAAAAGAATAATAATATTGTAAGTGAAAATTAGGGCTGTATTTGTGTAGGTAAATGAGAAGAGGGTTAAGATAGATGTTTTTATTTATGGAGAGGCTTCAATAGATGGGTCAAATATTGGTAAACCAACTAATGAAGAGGTTCAAGCTTACCTAAAAATGTATAATTATAACCACCTGAAGAACTAAAATCAGATAAATAAAACTTTGAAAATATCAAAAGACAAAGCAAGTACTCTAAATAAGATTGAGAAAAGATAACCCACATAACAAAAAGATAAGCCATATAGCAGACGTTTTCAGTTTAACTGAAAACTTAAAAAGAAGCAAGCACACAAAAGAAGAGGACAGAGTGAGGTAAAACGGCAGCGTGACTGTGAGGCAGTCACACTCATGCCCTGGAAAAGGAAAGAAACGTCAGGCTCAAGTGCATGGGAACCAACTTCTGAACGAAAGGCGTGCAAAATAAGTGCTTCAATAAGCTTAAAAGCAAAAGGCTTGACAAAGACACATCAAGCAACTATTAGCAAACTGCGCTGATGCCACACAAGGTTGAATTCAAGGCCAAGAACTGAGATAAGGCAAAAGTGGCACCTTAAGGTGATAAAAGATATTATCCACAGCCAGACCGCGATGATCACCTATACGGAGCTCCAGATTTTGTGGTTGGGCAGAATAATGGTTCCCCCAGAGTTGTCCGTGTACATTTCCTGAGGCTTGTAAATATGTGACCATGACAAAAGGGACTTTATAGATGAATTTCCGTGAAAGATTTTGAGATGGGGAGATTATCCTGAATTATCCACACGGACCCAATGCTATGATGAGGGTCCTCATAAGTGAAAGAGGAAGGGAGTGGTGTCAGAGGATGAGATATGATGATGGAAGCTGGGGCTGCAGAATTCCAAGAATTTCTGTCTTGGAAGATGGAAAGGGCCACAAACCAAGGAATAAGAGTAGTCTCTGGAAGCAAGGAAGGCAAGGAAGCAGATTCTTCCCTGGAGCCTGCAGAAAAAGTGTAGCCCTGCGAACTTATTGGTGTTAGTCCAGTGAGTCTTCAGATCCCCAGAGCTTTAAGGTAATACCTTTGTGTTGTTTAAGCCGCTATTAACACTTGAATTTGAGCAAACTCTGGGAGATAGTAGAGGACAGAGGAGCCTGGTGTGCTGCAGTCCATGGGGTTGTGAAGAGTTGGACATGACTTAGAGACTGAACAAGATACATGCACCAAACAACAAAGCATCAATTTATGTAAAGAATAAAGGCCAAGGAGGGACTTCCCTTGTTCAGTGGTTAAGACTCTGTATTCCCAGTGCAGGGCGCCCGAGTTCGATCCCTGATCAGGGAACTAAATCTCGCCAACTGCAGCTGAGAACAGGTACAGCAAAAGAAGGCAGGGAATACAGTGATAAATATACAGAAACATTAAACAGATTCTCATTCTCTCCTGTTAGCACACAGAACTGGCTCAGGGGTTGCTAGCTGCTCATCAGAGTCTGTGTGCTTTTCGTCCCAAGGACACAACTTTGGATTTTCCAGATTCCTTTGCAGCTAGATACGGCCGTGTGACTGAATTCCTGCCAATCTGGTGTAAGATATTTCTGGGCTAAGACATTTAAGACACTCACTCTGCTCTCTCTTCTCCCAAGGCAATGATAGGGCCTTGGGACATGGAGGGGCCTCAAGGAAGAAAGAGCTGGGTCTTTGAACCACTGCCTTCAGAAGAACCACTTGTGTCCAGAATATTTTATGAGAGTGAGAAATAAACTTTTACTGCATTTGAGTCATTGTTTATTTTGATGTATTAGTCTTGCTTGGGCTTCTCCGGTAGCTCATTGGTAAAGAAACTGCCTACAATGCAGGAGATGTAGGTTCGATCCCTGGGTCAGGAAGATCCCCTGGAGGAGGGTATGTCAACCCACTCCAGTATTCTTGCCTGGAGAATCCCATGGACCAAGGAGCCTGGTGGACTATAGTCCATGGGGTTGCCAAGAGTCGGACACGATCAAAGTGACTTAGCAGTAGCACCTACAGTCTTGCTTAAGAATTAGGTGAAATAGTAAAAAATATATATATTTAAGAATTTTTAAAGACCTAAGAGTTAAAATTGATGCTATGGACCGAACTGTGCTCAGTGCTCAGTCACTCAGTCACGTTCGACCCTTTGTGATCCTATGGACTGTAGCCCCCCAGGACTCCTCTGTCCATCGGATTTCCCAGGCAAGAATACTGGAGTGGGTTGCCATTTCCTCCTCCCGGGAAACTTCCTGACCTAGGGATTGAACCTGGGTCTCCTGTATTGAGGCAGATTTCCTACCACTGAGCCACAATAGGGCTTCCCTGGTGGCTCAGACAGTAAAGAGTCTGCCTGCGTTGCAGGAGACCTGGGTTCAGTCCCTGGGTCAGGAAGATCCCCTGAAGAAGGAATTGGCAACCCACTCCAGTATTCTTGCTGGAAAATCCTATGGGCAGAGGAGCTAGGTCAGCTATAGTCCATGGGGTTGCAAAGAGTCAGACCTGACTGAGTACCCATGCAATAATTAAAATTAATTTGGTCATTCTAATATACATTGGCATATCAACTGATGGAGACCACTCTTATTTCAAGTAGTTGTTTCATATTTAGAAAAATTGACCATATAATAATTATGGAGAAAATCTCAGTAAATTCCATTATGTCAAAAGTCTAAGACTATATTTTTTAACCACTATGCAGTAAAGGAAAAGTAACTGACAAAATAGGATTCTACTTCTTCCAACTCCAGAACTTTCACAAAAAAGAAGAAATTACTTCTTAAATTACCCTTTATCTTTCTTTCTATAACTTTAATATTTGAAATTTCTTACTTGATTCTTAAATTATTTCTTAATAATTGAGGCAAAAGTGTAGGGGCAGAAATTGGGTTAGTGATTTCAGGGATCAAGGGTGGGGAAAGGAGATGACCCACAAAAAGGCATGAAGGAACTTCTAGGGGTAATGAAAATGTTCTGTATCCCACTTGGGGTCATGGTTATGTGGTCTTATCTGAATTCATTGAACTGTGCCCTCAAAAGGCTGAATTTTGATGTTATATGATGTGTGTAAATTATATCTCAATAAGCTTGGATTTTCAAAAATAAAATAAAAGTAAATTGAGATGATAGAGTAAATTTATCAGTGATAGAACAGTAGGGTTTTTTCCTTAATCTTTTTTTGTATCAAAAAAGCACTAATACATATAATTTAGAATGTCTGCTTGAATCTAGCACAATTGGCCCTCCATGTCTGCAGGTTCTGCATCCTCAGATTCAATCAACCACAGATTGAAAATATTTGAAAATTCCAAAAAGCAAAACTTGAATTTGTTGCACGCAAACACTACTTATATAGTGTTTATATTGTATTTAAAACTATTTGCATTGCATTGTGTAAGTCACTTAGAGAAGATTCAAAGTATATGGGAGAATATAGTTTATATGCAAATACTACACAAGTTTATATGAGGAACTTGAGCCTCCGTGAATTTTGGTATCTGCGGGGGTCGGGGAACCAATCCCCAGATACCAAGGGACAACTGTAGTACACCGAATCACCTGGTGTTCAAACCTGGCTGTGTCGCGTTTGGAATGACCATGGCAAGTGTGTGCCACATCAGTACCCTCTAGTATGCTGCAATGCTGGTATCCAGGCTGTATCACAAAATCCTAATATCAAGGGAACATCAGTACCCTCTAGTATGCTACAATGCTGGTATCCAGGCTGTATCACAAAATCCTAATATCAAGGGAACATCTGGTTGTTCTTTCTTAAAGAGAGACACAAATCACCTCTGCACAACCACCTTCCAAACCCAAGATTCATTAGGATGGGGAGGAATCCTTTGGGGTACATCCTGAGACTGGCGCCATCAGCAGGCTCTCCATTTGACTGAGCCGTCAGTGTGTGAGGGGCTGGCCCTGAAAAGCAATCGCCCTGGTGCTCATTATCTAGAGCTTTCTAAAAATGGACCATTTTATTTTAGGAAAGAATATCAAATACGATTTTCACCAATATTTAACAAATCTAACCTCTTCCCTTCCCCAACCCATCTGAACATAATATGGACTCAGTATCAATTCAGTCGTTCAGTCGTGTGCAACTCTTTGTGACCCCGTGGACTGCAGCACGCCAGGCCTCCTTGTCCATCATCAACCCCCGGAGCTTACTCAAATTCATGTCCATCGAATCAGTGATGCCATTCAACCATCTCATCCTCTGTTGTCCCCTTCTCCTCCCGCCTTCAATCTTTCCCAGCAGCAGGGTCTTTTCCAGTGAGTCAGTTCTTTGCCTCAGGTGGGCCAAAGTGTTGGAGTTTCAGCTTCAGCATCAGTCCTTCCAATGAATATTCAGGACTGATTTCCTTTAGGATGGACTGGTTGGATCTCCTTGCAGTCCAAGGGATTCTCAAGAGTCTTCTCCAATATCACAGTTCAAAAGCATCAGTATAAGGGTGCTAAAATCATAGTCATTTGGAGGTCACTACTGAAATGCCAGTTGGCATGTTCTGATGCAGTGGAAGTGGTATGAGTTGGATTCTAGGCCTTCTGTTGCCTGGGCCCTGCCTGCCTCTCCTGCGCCATCTCCTGCCACGGCCACATCAATCACTGCTAATCTTTGCACAGTGTCAATCTGTTCATTTCAAATCTCCATGTGCTCACTCATGATTTTCCTTCTGCTTCTTCATCTTTTTCTGCCAAGATGCTCTTACTCACCCATCTGTCTACTCCAAGAAGCCGTCCCAGAATTTTCTAGCTAAGCTAAGGACCCCTGATGTTTGTATTCATAGCTTCTTATGTGTTCGACTATTTTTACCACTCACCAGATAGTGTTGAGATCATGTGCTTGTGTGTCCGTCTCCTAAACTGGACTGGAAACTTTAGGAAGGCAAGGTCTCAGAGAAGTAGTCACTACTTTGCCCAAACATCCCAGATCATTAAGACATTATTTTATTAATGCAACTAAAGATTCAACCAACCAAGAGTGATTTCGCCTGCCGGTATGTGGAGGTACTCTATTTCAGAATCCTGGAAAGACAACAGAAACCACGTGGAGAATTCAGCAACACAGCAGAGGAAAGGGAAATTCCGGTGGAAAACCTGGTCTTAACCTTATCACCAGGTAACGCTAAAAGCGAGTGTCTTTTCATCTGTGAAGCAAAGGGACAGAGGAGGGCGTTTTGCCGCGCTTCTCCATGAGGGTGCAGACCCTGAGGATGAACAAAGTCAAGCTACACAACTTGGTACAGATCAGGGCCACAGCTGAGCGGTGGACAGACGGGCAGGCGTCCTGAACCCTGAATGAAGCTCAAATGCCGAGTCCGGGATTAGCCAGGGATTGGAATCCAAGAACTGCTTGGACTGGCCCAAGAGAGCCTTCTTCCTGCCAAAGTGAAAGTCGCTCAGTCGTGTCCGACTCTTTGTGATCCTATGGACTATAGAATCCATGGAATTCTCCACGCCAGAATCCTGGAATGGGTAGCCTTTCCCTTCTCTGGGGGAATCTCCCCAACCCAGGGATCAAACGCAGATCTCCTGCATTGCGGGTGGATTCTTTACCAGCTGAGCCACCAGGGAAGCCCGAGAACACTGGAGTTTGGTTGCCTATCCCTTCTCCAGTGGATCTTCCTGACCCGGGAATTGAACCAGATCTCCTGCATTGCAACTGAGCTATCAGGGAAGCCCTGAGGAAGCAAACCAGGACCAGCAGGAAACTCTAGGAAGATGGCCCAGATCCAATTGTGTGGCTGGGAGGGTTTTGGCTGGATGGGGCCTCTGTGGAGCCCTGTGGGATACTCTCGGGGGGGATTTCTGTTTACAATGCTGGCTTTTAATCTTTCTATTTCAATATGAAATTTTTAAAAACCACAGTAATATATGCCTACATTTTTCATTATAAATATTCAAACATTGTAGATTCTTTACTTTTTTTAAGTCAGAGTCTTTTTTTCCTCCTCTTTTTTCCTCCCAGGAAATCACAGATAAGGATTTGCTGAATGACTTTTCAAAGCATTGCTAACATTTCAAAACATGCATTTACATCTGTGTGTGTATGTGTGTGCATTGTGTCCACACACATACAGCTTCAATTTCTCTTTAAAAAAAAAATAGGATCATTTTTTACCTAGTGAAATGTTACTTGACTTTTTTCACTTGGTACTATGTCTTGTAGATCTTAAAGTGCTACTACGTCTTGACAGAATTGCTGATAAAATCATTTAAGAACTTGTTCTAGAATATTCCTCACAGTATGGTGTTATTTGTTGATAAGTATTTTGTTTTCATTGTTCAGTTTGGGGCTATTTCGATGGCTACCCTCCTTATACATACTCCTCTTTACAGATAGGCAAGTATATCAGTAGGTTAGCTAGTTAAAGTGAAATTGTTGGGTTGAAAAGTTGGTATCTTTTAAAGTGTGCAAACTGATTATAGATAGCATGGATTCTGCAAATTGCCTTCCAAAAAACGTAACCAGCTTTTGCTCCTACCTTAATACATGCCCTGCCTGCTTCTCCACAGCATTACAGATGGATGTGATTCTGAACCTGAGGTCTGACGCCTGTGTTCGACTGTCACCCGCAGATTACCTGATGAATGACCCTCTTCTCTCACTGCCTCCTGTCCACACTCCGGGCTGTCTAAGTGTCACTTCCCTTGGCTGGTCTCCCCTGATGGACTAACTAGGTTTGATCTCTATCAAAGACTCACATCGCAGTGACGCTCTTCTTCGCGCTTACGTGGCTGTCGCATAATTGTTTAATGCTCGTCTTAGATTCGTTCACTCTTGTATTTATTCATTTATTCAGAACACTGGGTGATGGGTTCAATGACTGTCTTATGTAGGGATTAGGAGCCCAGGCACTGGACTTAAACTTCCTGGGTTCAAAAAACAACCTTGTTTCTTACTAACTATATGACTAAGGTAGATAACTTCCCTAACTCTCTATTAATATCCAGTGCATCAACTTGTAGGAATGATTAATTGGGAGAGTGTATAAAATACCCTAAATGGCAACTGGCATACTGCAGTGGGTTGCCATTTCCTTCTCCAGGGAATTTTCCCAATCCGGGGATCAAACACATGACTCCTGCATTGGCAGGTGGGTTCTTTACCACTGAGCCACCAGGGAAGCCCAACTGGCATTCCGTGAGTGCTAAATAAATTTCATCTATTGCATCTTATTATGTGCTAATCAATGTGTCTGGTCTGGGGATCCAGCAGAGAAGAAGACAAAACTGTCAAAAAAAATGGAATAATTTCACATCGGTTATAAAGAAAATAAATGCAGGGTGGTGGGCAAGGGAGATTTCTTTCACATAGTGTGATCAGGAGAGGCCTCTTTGGAAAGGTGACTTGTGAACTGAGGGGAGGCATGAGCTCTAGGAAGAGTTGGGGGAAAAACATTTTAGGTAGAAGAAATAGCAAGTGCAGACATCCTGGGGCAGGAACATGGTGTGTAAGAACACAGCCCGTGTGATGGGGGAATGGAGAGCAAAGGTGAGAGGTCAGGTCCTGTTCACTATAGGATCCCACTGCCTACTGTGGGGCCTATCACTGTGTAGGTATCCAACAGCTTCATAAAAGAAGCATGTCAGTGATGAATGGGTCAATGAGTGGAGAAAGGAAAGGATGTTATGAATGGGTTAGAGGCCTCCTTTTGCTCCAGGTAGCGTCTGACCATTTTCATTCCCTCCAGCCTCTGGAGAAGAAGCAGGTAGCATGGTCAGTTGGTGAGTGGGAGACGTGGGTAGAGATCTCTGTCCGGATGTGATTTGAAGGCCCCTTAGATCACGAATGGCACCTCGGTACTGTCACCTTCCAAGAAACTGAAGAAGGGATTTTTGTGTATCACGTGCACAGAAAAGGTGACAATGGACATTTCATCCAGACAAGCCTGGAAGGGTTTTCATGGAAGCCTCACATTTCCAATTGTGAGTTTGTCTGAAAACAAACGGAATGAATGCTCAGAGTTCAGTGCCCAGGCATTTGCTTCCTGTCCAGGATGGCCAGGGGTTTCCGCTCAGTGTGACTGGGTCCCGATTGTGTTCACCCATGGACAGACACATGCAGCCAGGTACCCACAAACATACCCGCTCTGCAGACTGCATGCTGGTCTAACCCTCTGGTTGGATGTGGCTGCCTAAGGCAGAAGAAAAGTAATATTTACTAACCATATAAAAGAGAAGTAGGATCCAAGTTTGCAGAAACACAAGAATCTGAGCCTGGTGAGATGTGATTAAACAAAAAACTATTAGCATCGGTTTAGCATATTAGCTTTTCCAAGCTGTTTTTAAGCATATGCGTGTGTGTGTGCTAAGCTGCTTCAGTTGTGTCTGACTCTTTGCGACCCTATGGACTATAGCCCTGCCAGGCTTCTTTGTCCAGGGGATTCTCCAGGCAGGGAAGAATACTGGAAGTTGCCGTGCCCTCCTCCAGGGGATCTTCCTGACCTAGGGATCGAACCCACATGTCTATGTCTCCTGAGCTGGCAGGTGGGTTCTTTACCACTAGAGCCACCTGGGAAGGCCCCTTTTAAGCATATACTCTCTTATTTATTATCATGACTGCCTCAAATGAGAAAACTAGCTTCCTAGTAGACTATGATCCTAGGCCCAAATCCCAAACTTTTCCTGCTAGTCAGTGTTTATGTTCTAATCATAAATTACAGTGCATTCGAAAAGCCAGCCTTCAGAGCCTGGCAATTTTTCCAGGCAGTTTTAACATATCTATATCTATATTATGTCTATATTTATTTATAAGATAAATAAATTTTAAATTGTAAATATTAAAATATTTTTATAAATGTAAATAATGATATTTTATTTTAATCAAATCAGTACTTTATAATACTCCTTTGCTCACTCACATGTTCAGCATACAGTATTGAACCAGCTACATGCCATGGTAATTGTTTTTGATTTTCACAAATCCTTAACTAGTGGGATGAAAAATAAAGCAGTTTGTATTGCTTTCCTATTCCTAGTTATTAGGTCAGTGCAAACATAATTGCTGTGTTTGCACTGTCGAAATTTACTGTTTGATATTTGAATACACTCTTAATAAATGTGGTTATGTTATACATTATTTTAATGTGCATTTCTTGCTTTATTATTATTTTTTTGCTAATGACTTAATTACTTGCTGCCTACTTTATATTCATTTGACACTATGGAAATGATGTTAGACAAAAAGCAAATTTGAGTGATTTTTTTATGAGTTCAAAATGGGTCATAAAGCATCAGAGACAACTCACCAAATCAACAATGCATTTGGCCCAGGAACTGCTAACGAATGTACAGTGCAGTGGGAGTTCAAGAAGTTTTGCAAAGGAGACGAGAACCTTGAAGGTGAGAAGCAGAGTGGCCAGCCATCAGAAGGTAATGGTGACCAGCTGAGAGTAATCAATGGAGCTGATCCTCTTACAGCTACATGAGAAGTTGCTGAAGAACTCAACGTTGATCAATCTACGGTCCTTTGGCATTTGAAGCAAATTGGAAAGGTGAGGAAGTTTGATTAGTGGGTTCCTCATGAGTTGATCTAAAACCCCAAGTCTGCCATTCTGAAGTATCATTTTCTCTCATTCTATACAACAACTAACCATTTCTCAATCAGATTGTGACGTGTGATGAAGAGTGACTTTTACATGACAACTGGCAATGACCAGCTCAGTGGTTGGACTGAGAAGAGGCTGCAAAGCACTTCCCAAAGCCAAACTTGCACCAAAAATAGATCATGGTCACTGTTTCGTGGTCTGCTGCCTATGTGATCTGCTCAGCTTTCTGAATCCTGTTGAAACCATTACATCTGAGAAGCATGCTCAGCAAATTGATGAGATGCACTGAAAACTGCAATGCCTGTAGCCAGCACTGGTCAACAGAAAGGGCCTAAGTCTTCTCTATGAAAATGCCCAATCGCACATCACACAACCAACACTTCAATAGCTGAAAGAATTGGGCTCCCAAGTTTCGCCTCATTCACCATATTCACCTGACCTCGCACCAACCAACTACCACTTCTTCAAGCATCTTGACAACTTTTTGCAGGGAAATTGCTTCCACAACTAGCAGGATGTGAAAAATGCTTTCCAAGAGTTGGTCAGATCCCTGAGTTTTACGCTACAGGAATAAGCAAACATATTTTTCATTGGCCAAAATGTGTTGATTATAATGGTTCCTAGTTTGTTGAATAAAGACGTATTTGAACTTAGTTATAATGATTTAAAATTCACAGTCCAAAACCGCAATTATGTTTGCACCAACCTACTACCAGCCTTCAGAGTCCTTTTATCTTGTGGCTGACTTGAGGGGAGAAGTCCTCCAAAGAAAGTACACCTACCCCCTGGGGCTGAGTTGGCCTTTTTTTTTTTTTTTCATGAAATCTTTAACACCAGAGTGATCTTGTTCATGAAACTTTCTGAATTTGAAGGGCAGGGTTGCTATGGCAACTAGTATAAACGGACTACTCCTGGAACTCAATGAGCAGCTTCCTGGAACATTTCTCCCACTGGGGGTTACCTCTGTCTCCCTGAGTCATTGCTTTACCGTGGCTTCACAAGAGCTCAGCTTTATATTCCAACTCCAATACAGGTCACACCAGAAGCCCCTGCCATATTGCCTGGGGACCAAATCTGTGAATGGCAGACCATTTTCTAGAATTTTCAACACAGTTTTTATTCATATCGTCATGGGACTTGCCAATGGGGTTGAGAGACTTGTGTGATGGCAGAATTCATGTTCTATCTGGAGACATAAAAAGATCTTTCCAAGACCTATAGGAACCTGAAGAACCAGAGAAGAAAAGGAGAAAAGCTCGTATTTTCTTTTTTTAAATATTTATTTTATTTGATTGTGCCAGATCTTAGTTGGGGCATGCAGCATCTGGGATCTAGTTCCCTGACCAGGTATCAAACCGAGGTCCCTTGGATCGGGATCATGGAGTCTTAGCCATTGGACCACCAGGGAAGTCCCAGCTCATATTTTCTTGTGCTTTGTCTTTTACAGGACAGATGGCTCTATAAACACTACAAACTGTGCTCTCTGAAAGGGGAAAGAGAATGGACAATCTTTACTTGACAAGTATTTATTCAGCACCTGTTGTCTGTTGGACACTGTTCTAGAGGCTGGAGATTCAATGTGCAGGGATCAGGTGGTCTCTAGTGAGTGCCTGGGTAGCTGTGTGTGAACGAGGGTGCTTATGACTTGCTCAAAAGAGTGCCCTGGAGTTTATCTTACATGTTGTCCTGTATACAGTAGGCGTTTAACAAACATTGTCAATGACAGTAATGAGGATGGGGAATAGGAAAGTACAATGAATCTCAAACCAAGAGGCCTGATGACTCCAGGCAAGTCATTTTGGCCTCTTTGAGCTGCTTCATTTTGAAAATGGGAACAGTAATATCTCCCTTGCAGAGGGATTGTGAGAGTTTAGCAAGATAATGTCCCTGAAAGGGTGTGGTGTAGTAGCGGGCTGTAAGAAACTCTCTGGAGGAATGTCTGCAAGGCTGGAGCTGGGGGCTGGAGCTAGGGGCAGGGGCAGAGGACAGGGAAGCAGCAGGAGCCAAAGGGGTCATATGAACCCTTTTGGACTTTCTCCAAAGAGCTACAAGGGGCCCTGGAGGGTTCTAAGTGACAAGGCAGCTCGATTCTGCAACCACCCTCTGGCTGCAGCCAGGGCAGCAGCCCAGAGCTGGAAGGATAGCTGACAAGTTCGGCCCTAATGCAAATGATTTATGATGATGACCTATGCAAGGGAGCATGGCTGGAACAGAAGGCAGGGGGCACACCCAGCCGAGCGCATTCAATTCAGTTCAGTCACTTACTCATGTCTGAATCTTTAAATGAAAGTGAAAGTCGCTCTGTCGTGTCTGACTCTTTGCGACCCCATGGCCTATACAGTCCTTGGAATTCTCCAGGCCAGCATACTGGAGTGGGTTGCCTTTTCCTTCTCCAGGGGATCTTCCCAACCCAGGCATTGAACCCAGGTCTCCTGCATTGCAGGCGGATTCTTTACCAGCTGAGCCACAAGGGACCCTTTCAGTTCAGTTCAGTTCAGTTCAGTTCATTCGCTCAGTCGTGTCCGACTCTGTGACCCCACGAATCACAGCACGCCAGGCCTCCCTGTCCATCACCAGCTCCCGGAGTTCACTCAAACTCATGTCCATCGAGTCGGTGATGCCATCCATCCATCCCATTCTCTGTTGTCCCCGTCTCCTCCCGCCCCCAATCCCTCCCAGCGTCAGAGTCTTTTCCAGTGAGTCAACTCGTCGCCCCTTTAGGAGGTATTAATATAATTAGCAGCACTTGGGGGTGGTGACATAAGGGGGAGATGAAGGAGCTGTTCACATGCAGTGGAGGTAAGCTGGTGCTTGTGCAGCTGGGTGGAGAGTGGTGCCTCCAACCTGAGCTGGGGGGTAAAGAGGAGGAATGAGTTTGTGTGGCAAAGGGCGGAGTTAACCTCACACACAGGGGTCTGCAGGCTGAGCCCAGCGGGGTGTCCAGGAGCTGACACCAAGTCAACAAGCCTGTGCTTCTCCAGTGAGTCTGGAGTCAACGGGTCTGGGCTTGTGTCTCAGCCACGTGCCCTACTGATCACATCACGCGTGGTCCACGTACACTTCCTGGACTATGGGTGGATGAGATGGTTCTGGACCCATTCCGTCTCTACTCTAGTGGGAGGGGCATATAGCCAACATGTGACCGTTTTCCGAGATGGAGGCAAAGAGGGTGGACTGTGTTTGACAGTAGGGGGTGTGGGTGGTGCTGGTGCGACTTTATACAGAAGGGTCAAGGAAGACACTGAAAGGCAGGTGACCATTTCAAATCAGGAAGAGGTGACATGTGAGATCAGGTTGGAAGAACAAGAGCCCTCAGGCAAGTCACGTCGTCTCCTGGAGCCTCAGTTTCAGTGGTGTTTTCTTTCTAGATAAATGATGCTGTCTATCAATGCAATTCTAAAGTTCTGTAAATGTTTGTGGGCACGGCACTGTTTATGAATAACAGTTGAGGTGTGGGAAGGTTTGTGCCCTGTCCTAATGTCCTTGATGATACCACAAGGAAGGAAGAACATTTTCTTGCTGTCCAGGAGTCTCTTTGAATCAGAGGTCTTGGTCTGGTGAAGGAGTCAGGCCCCAAATTCAATCCTCTAACCCCCAACTCCACCTCCTCCAGGACTGAGGGCTGGGGGTGGGGATGGAGACACAGGCTGCACTGCACTTTGTGGCCACAAGAGGGCTCGCAGCTCACAAACTTTCCCTCTAATGAATCTTCCTTGTTCTCTTTTGACAGTTTCGCTGGATGGGGCCTGTCCTGGAATGTTTGAAACTGTTATTTGATGATGGACGAGCGTCAGACAATTATAAGCACTTCTATAATAGGTAAACATTAATTTTTTAGCATCTTAATTCTATAAATGTTTCAATGTGTTGCTCATGGGGAGCTATTCAACTGCAGATGGTTCAGTCCAAAGATTGCATTTGTCATTTTCTGGAGGTTTTCCTTTGAAATTAAATGTCCCCATTGAGTGGTTTCTTTCGCCGTCATCCTCAGCCAGCTGTTTGGTTCCATTCGTGGTGGTGATTGTTCTCTCCCCACCAGAGGCATGTTTGTGTTTTGATTTCGATGGCCAGATCTGCTAGGCTGTGGCGTGTGCATGCATGAATGACTTCTGCTTATGATTCGCTGTCTGACCCTGCCATGCCAAGCTGGAACTAAGCAAAAAGAGGGATGCCCCACAAAGGGAGCTGTGGGAGCTGGGAAGGCTTATCACTGCACAGGGGAGTTCACGCTGAGATTTCCAGGTCGGCACAAGCAGAGGCTGAAGAACTGGATGCAGGGCCAGCCTTTGCACAGATGAGAAAAATTCCAAGGTCGTGGTGCCTTCTTCTGTTGATAGGAGGTCAGCACATGGCCATGAACGTGCCCCTCCAGAGGGTACTTTCCTGATGCCGTTCCTCTGAGCGTTGGTCACACAGAGGATGGTGGGCCCAAGGGGACCTTCAGGGGAGAATTTTGCAGCCCACTGACTCCAGGAGCACTTGGTCATCATCCTCAGCCACTGGATGGTGAGGAGGCACGGGGATCTCAAGTATTAAACCCTCCGGAGTCGAGGGAACCTTTTCACAAGGCTGGTGGTACTGGTACTCAGTCATTAAAACAGATACATCTACTCGTAGAGGCAAGTGGGTTTGCCCCTATATTGGATCCCTCGCCAACTGTTTTTATTCCAGGCTTGTTAGTCTTCAGGATCTCCACTGACCTGGCACGTCGTGTATCTGTTCAAGTCAGCCTCGGCAACTGTTGCGCATGGCGTGGATTTGGGAGGAAAAGGAAGGGCATCCTGTGTTGTGTGAATCTTGATGCCAGAGATCCTAGAAGCTGAATGAGGGTTTGTCCCTGGTCCAGACTCAGCCATCCCAGTGCCCCCGGCTGAGAAGATGACGCACCAGTGGAGGGAACTGAGAGATGACTCAGAGCCAAGGGTAGCTGAGTCGGGGACGCGGCACAGCAGAAGGTCCAGGGAGAGTCCTGACCGATTGTTCTCTGGGGAGTGGCCACAGTGTATTTCTTGTTGCTTGGATCGCTCTTGTCTGGTTCTTTGTCTTTTCTGTTGGTGTTATAAAATCCATCCAAAGAATTGCTGTTAAGAACTTTGTTTCTTTTCTTTACTGAAACTCTTGATTCATGTAGCTGTTGAGAGAGCAAGCAGCTCACCCTCTTCACTTTCAGTTCTTTTGTTTTCCTCGGAGACTGAATTTTCTTTTCCTGAATGCCTTGTGGGCCCAGATTCCACATTATTATTTTTTTTTTTCATCTCATGCAAATCATTTCCTGAAGCTAAAATAACTGCACTTTCCCAGCACTCAGCGGACCTTCCGGCCAATGCCACTCCTGCTCTCCCTGGACAACTGCTGTCCCTTTTTCCTAGTGCTGGGGATGGTGGATTTTCTGGTCAGTCCCTGGGTTCAACTCCAGCCTCTGCTATATTTACTCTGTGTGACTTCAGATCCAGAGTTTAATTTCCTGGTGTCTCAAATTCCTCATGTTAAAAATAGGCATAATAATTATCTATAGCTTATACAGTTGTAATAAGAATTAAATGTGTGAAGACTTTATGTAAAGTGTCTAGGCCAGTCCTTGGTACACAGTGAGTACTCAATTGATTGCAAAAACTATTATTATTGCCTTTGTTGATCTGTTAGGAGGGTGGGTGGGAGGGTGGATGTAGCAAGTTCAGCACAGTTCCTGGCACTTCCTGGGTGCTCAGCTGTGTGGTTATCATTCTTGTCTTCCATCCGATGGACTCTTTCTTATCCTCAGCTGTGTTTCAACCTACATGTGACCTAACTTGCTGACCTCAGCTGTTGTCAGTCAGCAAATGTCGTAAACTCCCTTGCTGTTGGGGGTGTGTGAGTGTGTGCTCAGTCGTGTCCTACTCGTTGTGACCCCAGGGACTGTAGCCTGCCAGGCTTCTCTGTCCTTGGGATTTTCCAGGCAAGAATACTGGAGTGGGTAGCCATTTCCTTCCCCAGGAGATCTTCCCAACCCAGGGATTGAACTGGGGTCTCCTGCATCTCCTGCATTGGCAGGCGGATTCTTTCCCACAAAGCCAGCTTAGCCCAAAGGACCAAGTGAGAAGAATGAAGAGAGGTAGGTTAGGGTTAGGAATTCAGATGCCATAACAAAAGAGCCTTTGAATCAATGAGAGCTCTCCTTGGCCGGTAGCACTTCCCTTGGGATTACCCGGCGATTCCCCTTTAATGAGAAAAATCAGTTCACAGAAACTTGGAGAGTTGTTGTTATAGGGTCAGATCCCAGTCCTTGGTCAGCACTACTGGTTGACTGGGCTTTGTGTTAGTTTTCCCTGATTTCTTCATGCTTATTTTCTTTCCATCTCTTCTTGCCTTTGGATTTAGTACAGATTGGGTTGGAAGATTCCAGCCTGTGTGGAAGGGTTTGAGGGAAAGGTTTGTGTCCAGATACAGGGGAGTAGCACGTTTTCAAGGCTGGCCACGGTGACCACAGGAGGACAGAGGCCTCGGCAGGTGGCAGAGGGGAAGACCCGGGACCTGGGCTCTGCCCAGGATGGTCCCATCTTCCTCCGCATCCCCCATCCCTGTTTATCGGGTCCTCCGTGAACCCCATCCCCTCCCCTGGCCACTGTCTTCACATACTTCCTGGGGAGGAGAAGAGTCTGGCTGGCAGGGTCTATCGAAAGCACCATCTCTGCATTCTAGGGATCTTGAAAGTCGGGGATGCTGATGCTCTAGGCTAATAGGCCAGTGGGGAAAGAGTTTGGCCAGACAGGCTCCTAGTTTTGTTTTTTTTTTAAGTTGGAAGTTAACTGCTTTACAGTGCTGTGTTGGTTTCTGCTCTACAACAGTGTGGATCGGTTCTCAGTATATATATGTATATATATGTCTGTGTATCTATATATCTCCTCCCTCTGGAGCTTCTCTCCCACCCCCCATCCCAGTCCCACCCCATCTAGGTCAGGCACATATTTTGAACAAAATGGAATCTTCTACAGTCTTTGCCTGGGTATTCTCTGAGAATTCCCACCCATAACGCAGTCCTTCTCCTTTTAAAATATTCCTTAACACAGGCTGTTGCACCCATAAAGATGACCAAAGTGATAAATACTAGCACAAACATATCTTGAGTATTTGTCATGTTCTATGTGCTGTCAGCATTCTGGATGCATAGTTTCCATTTAATCCAGGTAACATCAAGTCTTGTTATTCCCATCTTACAGGAAACTGAGATTTACAGAGGCAAATGGCCTAAAACCATACAGGCAGTACAATGTAGGACCAGTATTTAATCCCAGATAAACTCTTAAAAACCTAACTCATAGTAAGAAATGGACGTTATTTTTTTATTAGTGTATGCATGGTATTTGGTTATCTTTTTCTAGACTACTTTTCTTAAATTCAGAGAATTGTTAAAGCACAGAACACAGGGCTCTAGTCCCCAGTTTTTGATTCAGTAGCTCTGGGGTGGGACAGAGAATTCGTCCTAACATGTTCTTGGGTGATACTGCTCCTGTTGGTCAGACACCACATATTGATAACTATGCTCCTAGACCAGCTGATGCTGTGTGTTGACTGGAGATATTCGGCTGTAAAGGTGTTGTCAACTTAGACTCAGCTTGCATGGATTCACATGTGACTAGGGCTAAGATGTCAGTCTGCACCAACAAAGGAAAGATCTTTCCAGTGAATCCACAGCATGCACAGATATGAAGAAGAGGTTTAAGCTATAAGAAAAGAAACTAGAAAGGTGGGCTGAGTACAAGGCGATAATTTGTCAGCAGGTTGTTTCCTTAAAAGATGCCCTCAGCTGTGCACTTGGTGGCCTTAGGTAGCACTGGCACACAGGATGGGAAGCTGCTTGTTCTCCAGTTCTCGTTCAGCCCCAGCAGTACCAGCGAGAAAGCTTCAGTTCTGTGCCTTTTCCTTTAACACCTCTCAAAGGTGCGCTTCCATTTCCCCTTTCAACAAAGCCTCAGGATAGGGAACAGTAACCAGAATTTAGTACCCTCTGTGTTGTGATTGATGTGCTTTATTTTGCCTGCAATTCATATATCCCCTATTTAAACAGCTTGGTACAGATTGCGAAGATAGACCATCTTGGCTTGAATCGGTTCTGCCAGTTAACGGCTGTGGGCGAGTTCTGAACTTCTCTGTGCTTCGCCTGTCCCACTTTCAAATGAGGGTGAGGAGTCTCTAGGGCTTCCCAGGTGGTGCGAGTGGTAAAGAATCGGCCTGCTCATGCAGGAGTTGCAAGGGATGCGGGTTCGATCCCTGGATCAGGAGGATCCTGGAGAAGGAATGGCCGCCCGCTCCAGTGTTCTCGCCTGGAACATCCCACGGACACAGGAGACCAGCAGGCTACAGTCCATGGGGTCGCAAAGAGTCAGACACAACTGAGCACAGAGTCTCTGCTTCAGGGTTTTTTATAAGAATTGAATGAGTTAATATTTATAAAGCACTTAGAAGTTTTCTGGAACAGAAAGTGCTACATAAGTACTTATAAATAAATGAGTAAATAATTCACAGAGCTCTGAAAAGTATTGTCTTAAAGTAGCGGTCCCCAACCTTTTTGGCACAAGGGATGGGTTTCCTAGGAGGAAAATTTTCCATGGGCTGGGGGTGGGGGTGGGGGTGGGGATGGTTTTGGAATGATTCAAGCACATTATGTTCATTGTGCACTTTATTTCTATTATTATCACATCCGCGCCTCCTCAGATCATCAGGCATTAGATCTGAGAGGCTGGAGACCCCTGTGTTAAAGCAATAAAAGGGCAGAGAGGGTGTGCTGGAAACTGACACTGCCTTGCCCCTCTCAGCCCGTACCAGACAGCATAGGTCCCTGGTGGCCACAAGCAATGGTTGAGACTGAGTACTTAAGACCAAGATCCGTTTGCTCACCCTGGTACTGCCACTCCAGCAGGCCTGGAAAGGGGCTCTGGTTGAATGAGGTGCAGCCTGGCAGCAGTTCTGGTCACGGCAGTGCCCACAGTGGTGAGGCCAGTCGGAGGCTGAAGGAGGGCAGTTGAGGCTCCTGCCCAGACTGGCCATTACATTTTTGTACTTATTAAGTAAAGGTGCTGAGAGCACAGTGTCTGC
The DNA here is from genome assembly GCF_049115385.1 of Moschus berezovskii. NCBI lineage: Eukaryota > Metazoa > Chordata > Mammalia > Artiodactyla > Moschidae > Moschus > Moschus berezovskii. Next base: position 86,279,805 of record NC_142471.1, read on the forward strand.
TGTCCACTCAAAGTCAACCAGTGAGGCTGTCTGAGGATGCTGGACGTGGAGGGCTGGGGCCATGAGGCCTATAGGAGAGGCACCTGGGTTGGGCCTCAAGTAGGTGAGGCCCTGGGCTCTTGTATCTGCCCTCCCTAGCTAGCCTTTTGACGTGCAGCCCTTCTGAGCAAATTCAGCTGTCTTGTCCACCAGTCTAGCCTTCCCTTAGTTACCTGGGACCTTGTGAAATATTCTAAAAAGTGGGTTCAGGGCCAGCACCCCAGAGATTCTGACTCAGTGGGGCATCTACATCTTTAATCAGCACATTTGCGATTCTAATACAGACAGTTCATGGAACCCACTTTTGGAAATTCTACTTCTGTCTTTTTAAAGGGGGATGTGACTTTGTCTTTATTGTTTTAGAACTTTCTGTGTAATTTTTTTTTTTGCTGGCACCAAGTCCCCTTTGAAAGGAAGAAAGTGAAAAAAGTGCTGCCAGATAGATATGCGTGATGGCATTAAAGGATGAATTTATGAAGTGCAGAGAGCTTTGAAAACATTTAGTCATTTTCTCCATTTGACCTTTTCATTCCTTGCATATTGTGAAAAATTAGATAAATTGCTCTGAGGTCATTAAGCAGAAAGTTATGTGCCTAAAATCTTCAGCCAGAAAGCAATCAGAGCTTTTACCATGCTGTATTAAAAAGTGTAACCCAACGTGAGTCTCTGTGACAACCTTTTGAAACAGGAAGGCTGCAATGTTGGTGTTAGGATGCTGCAATCAGTGCTGTTTGTTTCTCTTGTTTTTTGTTTATTTGTTATATCCAGTAAAAAGTGTACTCCATGGCACTTCTAACTTAGCAAAAGTCAGTTTCTGAAAAAGAACACCTTGTCAGGCACAGAGAAGATGAAGAGAAAATGCAGAGGAGAATGGGAATGAGAACAAAATGGTAAACAATATGAATTTTGTGGGATGGTGTGAATCGGTGCTCTGCATGGCTCTTTGGTTGGTGGAAAAACAACACGATGGGAAATTCTTCCAGCAGGGGATTTTTTTCATCACTGTGGTTAAAGAGAAATAACGTAAAATTTACCAGTTTTAAGTGTATAGTTTTGTGGCATTCAGTGTGCTCTCATTGTTTAATAACCATCACCACCAACCATCTGCAGAAAGTTTTCATCCTTCCAAACTGAAACTCCATGCCCATTAAATCCTAACATACCATTCTCCTCCCCACCCCCAGACCATGCCACTGTCTTCTCTGTTGCAGGGAGAAGCCAATTCTGACTCCATGGTGAGACTGTTTCTTTGACTTGCTTTCTGCTGCTTTTGTCATTATGATCATACGTAATGTCCTGCCTCAGAGAATCCTGCCCCTTCTCCCTGACCCTTCCATGTTGGCTCAGATGGTAAAGAATCCACCTGCAATACAGGAGACCTGGAGTCAATCCCTGGGTTGGAAAGATCCCCTGGAGGAGAGCATGGCAACCCACTCTAGTATTCTTGCCTGGAGCATCCCCATGGACAGAGGAGCCTGGGGGGCTACAGTCCCTGAGGTCGCAAAGAATCGGACACAACTGAGCAACTAAGCACTCCCTGACCCTTAAACTAAAGTGCCTTTGTTCATAAGCCTGTCCACCTGTAGACTGCAGGAAAAAAGAAATCCAACCCCCTAGGGGAGGATTCTAGGAGATACTAGCAAGATTAAATGTCCTTTTTACTGTTTTATCACCTCCCCCATCTCTGATCCATAAAATAACCTGGCATCCAAACCTCGACAAGATGGTTATTTTGAGACACTAGTCTGCCATCTTCTCAGTCAGCTGGCTTTCCAAATAAAATCATATTCCTCGCCTCAACACCTCCTCTTGGATTCATTGGCCTAGAGCGCGGCAAGCAGAATGAGCTTGGACTCGGTAATATCTCCATGGATTTGACTCCTCCAGGTCCCTCTTATGATGAATGGAATCATATAATGCTTATCTTCTTGTGTTGGCTTATTCCACTTTGCATAATGTCCTCAAGATTCATCCATGTTGTAGCAGCTGTCAGCATTTCCTTCTTCCAAAGGCTGAATAAAATTCCATTTTATGTTTGATCATACTTTGTTTATCCATTCCTCTATCTGTGGATCTGTGGACACTTGGATTGCTTCCATCTTTTGGCTATTCTGAATAATGCTGCTGTAAACATTGGTGCACAAGTCCTTCAGCAGGGGATTTTAATAATAAAAAGCAATGACCCTTTCCCACCTTTCCCTGCCAAGTCTGGTCTGATACTCCAGAACTGGCATGGCTCCTGCTGCTTGAGTGACACTCAGCTTGAGATGCACTGAGTGGATGGTTGAAACCCTGGAATCACTGGCCAAGCTCTTCATAATTCCTCTGGAGGCTGAGTTTACTCTTGCAGTCCATCAGTTTAGAAGTTCTCACATTTTCTCCCACAAGGGACATGCTTCATAAATCTTTTGGGCAGAGTTCTTTTTAACTGAATGCAACTGAAAAGTTCCACGAGGTGATTTGAAATCACAGAAAATAATGATGAGGGCGGGATGGAAGATGAGAACATTGTCAGCATCAAACTTCTGTGTTAAATGTTGCTTCTAGTCTGTGTGTTGCATTTGTGTTGTTTCCAGTGTGTCATTGCAGAGGTGGTTAAACCAGGGTAGAGCAGAAGAGAACTTCTGGTAAATTTCGTTTAATGTCAGGTGAGAGGCAGGTTTGTGTGTGTGTTAGTCACTCAGTCATGTCTGACTCTTTGCAACCCCTTAGACTATAGACCCCAGGCTCCTCTGTCCCTGGGATTCTCCAGGCAAGAATACTGGAGTGGGTAGCCATTCCCTTCTTTAAGGAACCTTCCCGACCCAGAGATCAAATCTGGGTCTTCTGCATTGCCAGCAGATTCCTTACCATCTGAGCCACAAGGGAAGCCTGAGAGGCAGGTGCTGCTATTGTCTGACAGGTTTATAATGTGGATTTAAGAGTCACTAGGCAGCATGACCAGAACCACAGAGGCAGCAGCTTGTAAGAACTGCACCCCGCCCCCCCGCCATGGACAAGGAGCGAACAGTTAGGTGAGAGTCGTGGTGTGACAGATGTCTATTTCCTAGGCTGTGACTGAAGGGAATGGTCTGCAGCCTATTCCCTTTGAAGGAGGTTTTCAAAGTTGTAGCCCTCTTGGGAGCAGCAGTGGGTGGTCAGACCAGAGCACTGCTTTAAAGGATGCTTCTTCCTTGGTTCTGGGTTCTTCCTTGGTTCTGGCCCCATCAGGCTGTCTCCGTCTCACTTCTCCTTTAAAACTGGCTGGCAGAAGCCCTCCCATGCAGTGCTTCCTAGGAGGTCAGACTGTTTTCAGATTCAGTTTTTGCAAAGGGCTTTGAAGATAAAAGGAGGTGCTTTCTCTTCATGCGGCTCCCCCTTAATTTAATCTGGTCTTGCAGCCTCTCCGAAAAACTGGTTCTCGTCCTGTTCCCATAGGGGTGTCCTGAGCTGTCAGCTGAGATGCTGCTGGGCCTGCCCTCACAGCCCTCCTCCTCCTGAGTGTGGCCTTGCTAACCCCACCTACCCACAAAGCCATACTGTTTTCCTCCCAAAATGATCCCCTTGGCCCTTCAGCCCTTTCCTGCCCTCTGTTCCAGACTCGTCATGTTGGCTTAGAAATTCTGCGATGGGGAACTCAGCTCTGCCAGGTCACGGAGAATCAGATCATTGAGACAGACTCTTCCAAAGAACAAACCTGGACGTGGCTTATGACTGTTATTGGAAGTCTTTCAGAAACTTCATAGCATCCTTAGGTTCTGTTTGGGAGGTACTGCACATCATTTAATCTTTATATGATTATTTGAGGTGGGTGTTTGTCATTGGGCAGAGCTGTTCTACAGTGAGATTCATCCATCATCCCTGAGTGCTGGCACGGAGCGGCCACACATGTGCCTGACATTTTCTGTTTCTAGTCTGCTATGGAATAGAAATCAGAGTAACCAACTAGTTAACATCATACATGAGAGTGAGTGAGACTGAAATTCCATGGCATGATAAGGGGCGAAGAGTGTGAAGTCAGACAGCTCCAGGTTCAAGTGCTGTAGTTGATTGTATTGACCGATGGCATCATGAGCTAGCTCTTTAATCTCTCCAAGCTTCAGTTTCCGTTCCGTTCCGTCGCTCAGTCGTGTCCGACTCTTTGTGACCCCCTGGACTGTAGCCTACCAGGCTTCTCCGTCCATGGGATTCTCCAGGCAAGAATACTGGAGTGGGTTACTGTTTCCTTCTCCAGGGGATCTTCTCGACCCAGGGATCGAACCCGGGTCTCCCACATTGGAGGCAGACACTTTAACCTCTGAGCCACTCAGTTTACTCATCTGTAAAATGGGCACAGGAGTGGGTTGCCACTCACCACATTTCCTTCTTCACAGGATCTTTCTGACCCAGAGATCAAACCCATGTCTCCTGCAGTGGCAGGCAGGTTCTTTACCACTGAGCCACCTGGGAAGCCCTTTTCACACAGGCACAGAGTTACAAATCTAACAATGTTTTTTCCTTCTAGATTTGGCATTTTATTTTATTTTTTGGACCTTAAAAATTGGAATATAATTGCTTTCCAAAGTTGTGTTAGTTTCTACAGTACAGCATCATGATCAGTCATATGGATACATAAATCCTATCCATCTTGAGCCTCCCTTCCACTCTCCCCATCCCACCCCTCTAGGTCATCATAGAGCACTGAGCTGAACTCCCTACAGCAGCTTCTCGCGGTCTATTTTACACATAGTAGTCGCATTATCAGAGAAGGCAATGGCAAGCCACTCCAGTGTTCTTGCCTGGAGAATCCCAGGGACGGGGGAGCCTGGTGGGCTGCCGTCTATGGCGTCGCACAGAGTCGGACATGACTGAAGTGACTTAGCAGCAGCAGCAGCAGTCGCATTATCAATGGGCTTTTAAGATCTCACCTTGCAATCACAGTATGCAATCTTCAGTTAAACTCCCGAAAGCATGAGAAATGGGTAGTGATTATTTTCAGACTGACAAGGTCTAATCACCAACAAGGTCTAACAAGCACTTGATGGGGAAGGGGTCCTCGAGGGGAAATGACGCTTGTTGACTCAGATTGGAATTTGGCTCCTCACCCCTGCCCTGTCTTTGGACTCTGTCTTCTGCCCACCGTTCTCACAATGGGAGCTGTTTTCAAGGTCACAGCCTTCCGAGTCAGGCATTGTTGAGACCATCTGGATAGTGCACGTGACTGAACCCTGTTAAGGCTTCTGCACAAACTTTTAAGACTCTGGTGAGTGGGTATAGAGATAAACTCATCTTGTGTGGTGTTGGAGAAGACTCTTGAGAGTCCCTTGGGCTGCAAGGAGATCTAACCAGTCCGTCCTAAAGGAAATCAGTCCTGAATATTCATTGGAAGGACTGATGCTGAAGCTGAAACTCCAATACTTTGGCCACCTGATGTAAAGAACTGACTCATTGGAAAAGACCCTGATGCTGGGAAAGACTGAAGGCAGGAGGAGAAGGGGACGACAGAGGATGAGATGGTTGGATGACATCAGCAACTCGATGGACATGAGTTTGAGCAAGCTCTGGGAGTTGGTGATGGACAGGGAAGCCTGGTGTGCTGCAGTCCATGGGGTCACAAAGAGTCAGACATGACGGAGTGACTGAACTGAACTGACCACTCAAGACAAGCCTCGTAAGTTCATTTGCTTATTAAACCTGCCACCTACCCATCTGGCTTCCTTGGGGGCTTAGTGGTAAAGAACTTACCCGCTAAGCAGGAGATGTGAGCTTGATCCCTGGATTGGGAAGATCCTTTGGAGCAGAAAATGGCAACCCACTCTAATATTCTTGCCAGGGACATCCCATGGACAGAGGAGCCTGGTGGGCTACAGTCCATGGGGTTGTAAAGAGTCAGACACAACTTAGGACTAAACAACAATGATAGCCCATCTGGAGAAGCCTGCCTCTCTCCTGGCCCTCTGTGTGTGGGAGCCAGTTTCAAGTTCACCTGAGAAGCACCCCAGATTTAAACCATTTTCCATTCTGGAGATCAAGCAAGAAGCAGCAGAACCCTTTGAGAAAAGCAGTACCTCTCCTGGCCCAGCATACAGGGTTACCTTGGTGAAACGGCTGCATCGTGTGCGTGGCATGAAGGCCCTTCCGTTCACCTGTGGTGGCACTGCTGACTGCTTCAAACTGATAAGGGCAGGCTCCGGGCAGGCCGTGGTGTCCTCATTTGTGCATTAGAGGCGAAGAAATGTGCAGAAGCTGACTTTTTAAAACAACCCACCAGAGTGCAGTGGTGCCTAATTGGTGCCACCTTCCTATGAAGGTCAGGCCAACACAGAGATGGAAGATGCGTTCTTTCCCAAAGTTCGCACAAAAATGAGTTCTTGAGGCTGTACCAGTTCATGCTCTAGCAATCTTGGATATGTTAAGATTTAGTATGCCACCCCAGTAGGTGTGTGTTCTTTTTTTTTTACAGTTTTTAAGGTGCTTTAAATATATTTTAAAACAGCACCCATTTGATTACAGCACCTTGAAGCAGAGCCAGGTTCGAAACCACCATATTCTGGTGTTTAGCCTGTAAAACTCCCGGCCCCTCGCTCTTCCAGTCTGCAGTGCCTGCAGCTTTGCTTTCCCAGCATGGCCATGTCCCACGCATGGTACGCAGCACTCACATGCTTCATCTCTCTGGGCACCGCAGATGCTCTGTGAGGCAGATATAATTACCATCGCCTTTTTATAGGGAAAGAGGCACAGAGAGGTTAAGTCATTTGTTCAAGATCACACAGTGAAACAGAGGCAGAGCTGGGGTTCAAATCTATCTTCCAACTCCAAGCTGTGCCTCATTCATTTCACAAATGTGTTAACTGTTCCTAATGGCATGGATGAGGCAAGGCTGAAAATAAGGGACTTTCGCCTGCAATGTGGGAGACCTGGGTTCGATCCCTGGGTTGGGAAGATCCCCTGCTGAAGGGAAGGGCGCCCCACTCCAGTATTCTGGCCTGGAGAATTCCACGGACTGTATAGTCCATGGGGTCTCAAAGAGTTGGACACAACTGAGCGACTGTCACTTCACTTCCTCTTGGAAGAAGATATCTTTTATCTTCACAGTGTTGGTAGGACTCAGTAAAAATTGGCGAAGAATCACGTACAGTCATGTTCCCTACTTTTACAACAAGTCATTCAGTGGGTAGCATATATAGCACCTGTCACCCACAGAGATCCAACTTCTCCAAATTTTCATCTATTACCAGTAGATTTTTGTGTTTGCAATGAAAAAAAAAAAAAACCCAGTGCGGTTGTTGCTTGTGCAGGCCCATCCCCTGTGGGGTGTTTCTCTTAGTGAATGGCTGAACCACTCATCTGCCCATCCCCCTATCCAGGGGCTCCTGCTCTGGAGATGCCGTTAGTGATTATAGGGCTGTCTGGCTGTCCTGCCTGGTGGGACCACTGAGCCTCTGGCCTGGTATTGACTTTCTGCTTCAGCTCACAAGGACAAAACCGAAGGAACACTTCTGGGCTGTTGGCATCTCTATTTTGCTTTCGCTCTGTGCAGATTGAGGGCATTGTGGTTGTCTAGCTCTACTAATGATGAACTCGGAAGGGAGGGAGGACCATCGCCTTACTACCTGGACAAAGGCTGGGAAGGGGGTGGTATGGCACCATTCTCATTAGCACCCTTGGCATGGAGAAGGGGAAAACATCTTGTGAATATCACTTATTATTCAGGTGTCAGAACATCTTGTGTCCTGGAAAGTTATAAAACAGGCCTGTGAATTGAATAAGGAGATGCGCTTCAGGTAAAGTGGGAAGGGGCCAGATTTGTCCTGGTGACAGCACTTTCTCCTGTTCGCTGCTGAGGGTTCCTGGTCATGCACGTGCACCACTAGAGGCTCTGAGAGGGAGTCATTCTGGAATGGAATTTTATTCTACAACTGATAGACGGACAAAATAGTCACTCTCAACGATCCCTGCCAGCGTCAGTGCCATCGAATGCAGTGCTTATTCATGAGCTTTTTGCTTTGTGGATGTTGATCTCGCTCAATAAACCTCTGTGGCCCCTACACCTCTGTGTCCTACACATATCCCTTACCAGCGCATGGAACATGGCAGATATTTGGCAAACATCTCCATGACAAAAAAAAAAAAAAAAAAATCCCAAGCAAACTGTCTTAACCAAAACCAAGAATGCTGTGGCTTAGAGAACTCAAAAGTCTAAGTGTTAGTAGCTTTAGGCATAACTTCCCCCAGGGCCCCTTACAATGTCAATGGGGCCTGAGCTCTCTAAACCTTATCCCTTCTCTTTTCCATGGTAGCTTAACTCTCAGCATCTTTGTGGTGAAAAGGTACCAGCTCCTGTCCCATCTCCTCCAATGTCTACGATGAAAGAAGAAAAGTACCTTTCTCAGCAATGGGAGATGTTGCATTGAATCTCATTGGTTCTAACCAGGTCACGTGTCCAGCCCTGACCAATCACTGTGGCTGGAAGAATGTATTCTCTGGTTGCAGGTCAGAGTCAAAGTCATTTCTTTGAGGCTAGGGTGAGGTCAGCCTGGGAGCACAAGGTCTGAGTGTGGTGACTGTCTTAATCACTTCCTATTCCCCTCTTTGGCCAGGGAGGGTTTCCTGACCTGGAGTGATAAGGATGGCCAACATAGGACACATGACCTATGACACTGGACAGATGAGACAGTGATCAGTCACATGTAGTCACAGTCCCAGTAAGGCGGACACGGCATGGCACACAGGGCCGTGTGAGGCTTGCACTCAGGAATAGCATGGGCAAGAGGGGTTAACCCTGGTTTCCATGGAAGATGTGATCGGCCTATTTGAATAATTTTGTAGGCCAGAAACCTGGCCCTTGGGATAAGCAGAAACTGTGTCTGGTTCCCATGTAACGAGATCATTGCCTAGGGGGCCTACGCACAACAGCAGAGCAGGGAGGGAAATTAGAAACTAGGCCATTTGAGGCCCTCCTGGTTTCACCAGAAGTCCACACAACACGTACTATTGGATTTTAGCTTTAGGTTTTTACACCACAGTTGTTTCCAGAAGAAAATGAGGGACTATTCGTTAGTTGTCCAGGACAAATTGATGCTGGATAGAAAAACAGCATGGCGTGCTATAGTCCATTGGGTTGCAAAGAGTTGGACCCAACTGGACGACTGAACAACAAGAAAAACAATGGACATCCACTATTTCCGAGTCAAGAAATTTCCTGAGAGTGGTCATCGGTAACTGGTCAACAAATGCCATCCCTTTGGTTTGTCTGGAACGGTCATCCTTGTGCTGACCCAGTCTTGGGAATGTTGTTTAAATGCCTCGTAAGGTCTTCATGGAGAAGGTTAGGGAAGAAAGTGTGGATGATACAGGACAAAACCCTGAGGACAGCTGTTCTGAGAAGGTTGGTCTTCCTTTTGGGAAGAGAACCTTCATTGTGGATGGTTTTTAAATGTCAGCCTTTAGAGACACCTGGGTGGACCCACCTTGGGCTTCCCTGGTGACTCAGATGGTAGAGAATCTGCCTACAATGCAGGAGACCTGGGGTTCCATCCCTGGGGTGGGAAGATCCCCTGGGGAAAGAAATAGCAACACACTCTGGTATTCTTACTGGGGAAATCCCATGGACAGTCCAGGGGGTGACAGAGAGCTGGAGACTGAGCAACACTTCCATCACTTTCTGGGTGGACCTGCAACTCCACCCCAGGCCACTTCACCCCTCTTTTCTCATGATCAGGGGCCCTCAACCTATTCAAATATAGGCTGGGTGTTTTGGTTGACTTAGGTTAGATGCTCACATAGACCTGATTCCAAGTCTGACCATGGGAGAGAATCTTTGTTATTCAATTGGAATCATAAAAAATAAAAAGCTGTTTAATACCTCTGGGGCACAAGGCTGCAGTTGCTGCTGATCAAACCTTATTGGAATCATAGTTGATTTGATCTGATAATCACAAAGCAGATGTTCTTGACTTTTATTTTCCTATGAAGCTTTCTGAGAAACAGATAAAAATTATGGACACTCTTCTCATAAAAATCAAATAAACTCCAGACTTTGCAAACAGTGTGGGTTTTTCATGTTATTCTTGAAGTCCCAGTGTCATGCATACATTATGATTAGAGAACCCCATTGTTGTGTAGTCGCTAAGTTGTGTCCAACTCTTTGTGATCCCATGGACTGTAGCCTGTCAGGCTCCTCTGTCCATGGGATTTCCCAGGCAAGAATACTGGAGTAGGTTGCCATTTTCCTTCTCCATGGAATCTTCTCTAGTCAGGGATCGAACCTGCACCTCCTGCATTGGCAGGCGGGTTCTTGACCGCTGAGCCACCAGGGCAGCCCCAGAGAACTCTACTCGGGAGTAACATTTGGAGAAGTTGGTGAGTTGCAATTCAGATAACACAACCTTTACTCCCAATTCCTTGGCTGCAAAGACTACATCTACAGGGCAGTAGCTTTAGGAAATCCAGAAGTCTGTGCTGTTTCCCTGGCAGTGCTGTGTGGGGCTGCTGTGCCAATATGTGTGTGTGTCTGTCCATTGCTGCGATAAACACACTGCCCCCTTGCAATAGATCCTCCTTAATCTCTGGAAGAACAAAGGGTGGAAAGATTTCTTTAGGCTCCAAGATGCAGTTTTAATACAAGTCAATACATCATTGTCACCTGCACGGTGTTAGAAGATGGCATGTGTTGTCTGATTTAAGCTCAGGTGTCAAATGTCTGATTTAAGCTCGGGTGGATGGATGGAACATGAACAGGCATAGCTGCTGGAGGTGGCTGTGCACCCAGTTTTTCCTGAAAGTTTAGTTTGGGCCAAGAAAGCGATAAGCAAAACAAACCATGTGATACCGTATTAGCAGCTCCTCTGAAAGCTAGTGTTTCACTAATTTACTTATTTGTATGATAAATATCACTATTTACGGAGTACCTATTGTACTCTGTGCCAGGTAATTTTCTAGGGGCTATAGCACTGAACATGGAAACAACTCAGTTCTATTGGTGATTGCCTTCTAGTGAGATCTATGTGGCGGGCATCGTGCTGTGTGGTGAGAATTTGAAATTGGCTTTTTCCATATCCATTCACCTTTCTTTGGTAACAGTAACCAACTTTAGCTCAAGGTTCTGTCCCTTTTCTACTCCTGATCCTCTTGGGTTAAAGGGATGGGTTTATGACCCAGAGTTATCCCAATTACTGCAGTTCCCCACCACCATGGGTCCATGGTCATTAGACCCATGACCCAAACTGGTCGAATCAGAGCAAACCTCAGGACTTTTGCAAGAGCTACTGGAAAACAAATAAACACACACACACACACACACACTTTTTTTCTTTGCTGAACTTGAACCTAAGAGGCTGTAAGACGGAGCTGCCTAACAAGGAGAGAGTGAAGCTGAGTATGAAGACCACAGAGAAGTTATATTGAGTGATGTGCAAAAGATACTGAGTCTTCACGACACTGTTTTGAATCTGGATCAAGCTGTTCCTGAACCCAGAGTTCCCCTCTGATCATGTCCAGGTTGATTTGAGTTAGGTTTTCTATCAATTGCTACTAGATGAATCATAATTTATTCAACTGTTGGCCTGGAAGACTCAGTGAAGCAGTTTCATCTATATGTGTGTTCTGAATTCCTGGGGTATTTAAGGTTCTCTGGGGATGGATATGGGCTTTCTAGGTGGCTCAGTGGTAAAGAATCTGCCTGCCTGTACAGAAGATACAGGAGACATGAGTTTGATCCCTGGGTCAGGAAGATCCTCTGGGGGAAGAAATGGCAAACCACTGCAGTATTTCCTAGAAAATCCCGTGGACAGAGGAGCCTGGCGGACTACAGTCAGTGGCGTTGCAAAGAGTCGGACACAACTGAGCAGCTGAGCTTGCACGCATGGGGGTAGATATGCCAAACAATGGAGCCGGTGAAGGTGGACCTGCTCACCCCTTCCTTCCTGTCACCCCTCTGCTCACTCCCCAACATCCTGCCACATGCAGTCTTCCTGCTTTCCCCAGGCACTGGTCCTGTGTTCTCTTTCTGCTCTCCCAGCAGCCCATCAATCCTCACTTGGATACTGAGGACTGGGGGTCTTGGCACCCTGGAAAGGACATGGAGCCTCTTACTGGAAGATTCATCCCCTTAGTTCTGCTCTGTTCTAGACCATTTAGGTGGTCTGGATGAACACATAACAATGAGCTCTCTCTTCCAAAAAAAGAGGTGGAGATCATAATATTAACAATAATAATTCCTCTTCTTCCACGTGATCTTATGGTGAGGATCCAGGAGATGATGCAAGGGAATGGTGGTGTAACCAGCAAGTTGACACGTGAAAAGGAAGACATCATTATTAACTGCTTGTGAGAATATCTACTTTAAAAGGGGATCTTTGAAGAAGAAAGATTTCCTGGCTACACAAATGAAGTTGTAATGGTGAAATAATAGCCTTTAGCCAGGGTCACTGTTTTGGGCGGAAGAGGCCGGACCTAACTCAATGTGCTCCCCAGCCCAGCCCTGTGGTCGACTTCATTCCCAGGACAGCAGTTAGGACCTGGAAGAATCTGTTGATTAAGGAGAACATTTTTCTGCTCGTCGGTAGATATTTTTGCAGCACTCCTCAGTGGCTCAAATGATAGCAAGTACACCTGCAGTGCAGAAGACACAGGAGTCAGGAAACATGGGTTCCATCCCTGGGTCGGGAAGATTCCCCTGGAGGAGGACATGGCAGCCCACTCTAGTCTTCTTGCCTGGAGAATCCCATGGACAGAGGAGCCTGGCGGGCTGCAGTCCATGGGGTCACAAAGAGTTGGACATGACAGCATGCCTGCGGTAGCATGCACAAATAGGGAAGAGGTGGTGTTGAAGAGAAAGGACCAACCAGACAGCCTGGTTTCCTGAGGGACAAGAATGCGGATGGGGAGCCGAGGGAAGGCATGGAGGTGACCAGCTTGAGATCCCAGGGAGAAGATTTCTGACTAACGAAGGGTCAAATTTTGCAAACAAATGAAGAGTTGACCTGGAAGAACGGGTTAGGGTATTGAGTTCGCTGGTCAGGTCAGTGGCCAGGGAAACAACCTTCACTGTTATCTGAGTGCCTCCTCACAAGGAGCCTTTGGGTAGCTTCCAGACTCCCCAGAAGAGATCTTTCTGTTTGAGTCTCTGAAAGCACGGCGGTTTTGCTGAGTGTGTCTGACCCCATGGCACTCACAATACTTGAACGAACTGAGGAGTTGGCATTGTTTGCTTGGAGGTATCCCACTGAGAATTTCCTCCACATCCTGTGACCTAATTCTTCCCCTGTGTTCTTCCTCTTTTAAAAGAAGTTAAGATATAACCTGTACACAATTAAATACACAGATATAAAATATACAACTGGATAAGTACATGCATGCTAAGTCACTTCATTAGTGTCCAAGTCTTTGCGACCTTATGGACTGTAGCCCACCATGCTTCTGTGTCCATGGGATTCCTCAGGCAGGAATACTGGAGTGGGTTGCCATGCCCTCTTCCAGGGGATCTTCCCCACCCAGGGATCAAGCCTGCATGTACCCATGTAACCAGCACCTCAACTAAGCATAGAATATTTCTAACACCTCAGGAAGTTCTGCTGGGTCACCTTCTCAACTCTGCCCAGAGGTAACTACCCTTTTGCTCTCTATTGCCACAGCCCAGTTTGCCTGTTCTAGAAGCTCATATAAATAGAATCCTATGATATGTTCTCTTTTATGTCTGGCTTCTTTTGCTCAAAATATGCTTTTCAGGTTTATTCTTGTGTTTGCAGTCATCAGCAGCTCATTCCTTCTTATTACTGAATAGTATTTCATTGTGGGCTTTCCAGGTGGTGCTAGAGGTAAAGAACCTGCCTGCCAATGCAGGAGACATAAGAGACATGGGTTCGATCCCTGGGTTGGGAAGATCCACTGGAGGAGGGAATGGCAACCCACTCCAGTATTCTTGCCTGGAGAATTCTACGGACAGAGGAGCCTGGGGGGCTACAGTTCACAGGGTCACAAAGAGTTGGACACAACTGAAGTGACTTAACACACACACAGTATTTCATTGTATTAATATGCCACCATTTATCCATTATCTGTGCTTATGTTAAGAAATATTTGGGTTGTTTCTAATATTCGGTTATCATGCGTAAAGCTGTAATGGACATTGGTACAAGTCCCTTGATACTGGCTAGCACAGAGCTGGATCCCAAAGAGATGGGTGGAGAAATGAGAAGAACTGAGGAGACCCATACAATGGTCAGCTTTTGACAAAGGCATCAGGGCAATTCAGCTGAAAAAGACTGTATTCTTTACAAGCAATGCTGGAGTAACCAAATATCCTTACGAATAAAAGAGTCTCAGCCCCTACTTTATTTTTTATTTTGCCGAGAGCCGGCTATTTTATTTTATTTTTATAATTTGGCTACATTGGGTCTTTGTTGCAATGAGCAGGCTTCTCCTGTTGCTCCATGGTACGTGGGATCTTAGTTCCTCGACCAGGGACTGAACTCACATCCCCTGCATTGTAAGGCAGATTCATAACCACTGGACCACCAGGGAAGTCCCTCAGCCCCTGCTTTATACCACATGCAAAAATTAATTTGGGACATAACATAAATCTACACGTAAAAGCTATTATAAAGCTTCTAGAGGAAAATACAAAGGGAAATATTCACAGATACGGAACGGGCAAAGATTTCTTCACACACAAAAGGAATAAGTGTAAAAGAGGAAATTGATAAATTGGATTTCATCAAAATTAAAAGTGTGTGCTCTTCAAAAAGAACTGTAAAGAAAAAGTTAAGGCAGAGGTTGGAGATATTTGTAATATGTACATCTAAGAAGGAACTGGGGTTGAGATAAATATTAAAAATTCCTTCAAATCAATAATAAAAACCAAAAATCCAATTTAAAAATGGGCAACAGACACACAGAGATACTTCACAAGAAAAGATGAAAGAATGGCCAAAACTCACATGAAAACATGCTCAACATCATTAACCATCAGGGAGACACAAACCACGATCACAATCAGACGTCAGCCAGGAAAGAGCTGAGTGTCTTTCAAGAGCATGGACTGTGAATGAGGGACTTGGGTCCTGCTCCTGGCTGTGTCCCTGACACCCTGGGGTGGGGGTGGGGGTGGGGGTCCTGGCAAGGCCTTGGACCACCCACAAGTGAAGGAGCAGAACAAAGGCTTCTTAATTTTGAATTTTCTTCCCTTGCAGTTAGTGGACTTCCCTTGTGGCTCAGCTGGTAAATAAGCCGCCTGCAATGTGGAAGACCTGGGTTCTATCCCTGGGTTGGGAAGATCCCTTGGAGAAGGGAAAGGCTACCCACTCCAGTATTCTGGCCTGGAGAATTCCATAGACTGTATAGTCCACGGGGTTGCAAAGAGTCGGACACAAATGAGCGACTTTCACTTTTCACTTTCCCTTGCACTAATGTTCCAGGATTCTAATTAGGAATATTAGTGAGAATCATATTGGCTCCTGCATACAGATTTCTTTGGGGGCAAAGTAAAGGTAGGGTTTCCCAGGTGGTGCTAGTGGTAAAAAATCTGCCTGCCAATGCAGGAGATGTAAGAGATGGTGGTTTGATCCCTAGGCTGGAAAGATCCCCTGGAGGAGGGCATGGCAGCCCACTCCAGTATTCTTGCCTGGAGAATCCCATGGACAGAGGAGCTTGGAGGGCTCGGACAATGGAAGTGACCTAGCACGTACGCAAAGGTAGTGATACTCAGACTTTTCACACAGTAAGTTTGAAAACAAGAGCCAAAATCCTGCTAAAAATAAATTTCTATGCTTTTGAACTGTGGTGTTGGAGAAGACTCTTGAGAGTCCCTTATACTGCAAGGAGATCCAACCAGTCCATTCTAAAGGAGATCAATCCTGGATGTTCATTGGAGGGACTGATGCTAAAGCTGAAACTCCAGTACTTTGGCCATCTCATGAGACGAGTTGACTCACTGGAAAAGACTCTGATGCTGGGAAAGGTTGGGGGCGGGAGGAGAAGGGGACGACGGAGAATGAGATGGCTGGATGGCATCACCGACTCTGTGGACATGAGTTTGAGTGTACTCCGGGAGTTGGTGATGGACAGGGAGGCCTGGCGTGCTGTGATTCATGGGGTCGCGGAGAGTCGGACACGACTGAGCGACTGAACTGAACTGAACTGAACTGAAAGCTTTCTAAGAACTGAAGTAACATTTTCTCCTGAAGTCTTCATGAATTCATACGTTTTCTCCTTTGATGGCCTAACAGCTGCTCTGAAGACAGGAACGTGTTAAGTCACTTTCAGTGTGCTTTATCTCCTTCCAGGAAGTAGAAAAATTCCCTTTTATTATGTGGAATTTGGCTTAATGCACTTCAGTGTTGGGTCTGCAGTTCTGTATCCTCAGAGGTCTAATAAATATTACTACCAGAAGCTGAAAGAGCTGAGAATATTGAACTTGTTTGGGAGAAGACTTACTCCCTCCTCCTCTCCCTCTCTCTGCCTCCCCCGCTCCATTCTCATCTCCATCTCTCTCTGTTTCCAGTTGAGGGATGATTGAAGGGCCATAACGTAGAAGAATAGGCATTAAACATATTGTGTGGTCCTCAGAGCAACACTGGACCCATGGATGTAGGCTGCAGGCAAGTCTCTTTCTACTCAGACATCAAGGACAATAGATCTCTCCAGAGGTGAAGTAAGCAGTGAATGAGTTCCTCATCCCCGGAGATGTTCGAGCAGATGGATATTTATTGAGACCCTTGTGGAGGATATTTACGGAACAAGTTGAACTTGATGACCTCTTCTGAAATTCCCCTTCAGTCTCTGCACATCAGCAAGTTCACACCAGGCAACCACAGTGGAAAGCCTGGTTGTGTGGGTCTCTGTAGGGAAGGATCGCTATGCTGGCTACCCGTTTCCAGGACACACTCTTAGAGCAGCTGGGTAGGAGTCACTGAGACACGGTGTATAACTTTTGGAAATGATAAGTTGTTGCAGATTTGCGTTGTCTGAAAGTGGCGGTTGGTTCTTAGAAATCTGATCAATATGGGGTCACCCTACTGGACACCATTTGGGGATTGAAAAAATAATCCAACAACAGAGGCATGACTATGGAGGGACAAGGGTGATTTCCTTGGCATGCCCCTAAGCTCAGTATGAAATATGAGAGATTCCCCCCACGCGGCACTTTGAAAAGGTGTGCAGCCACGGAGGCACCAGAGGAAGCTGCACCCATTTGAGAGTTTGCGTCCTGCAGTGAGTTTTCAAAGGTCAATCTTACACTTGACACTCACGGTGCTCACTTATCTCGGTAAGGACTTGGCATGTTTATTTCATTCCTTACGATAGAATGTTTCTGAGACTGCTAGAACCTCTGACCCATGATTCCTTCACGGGAGAACTTATCACGTTCCATGGGGGTCTTCTGAAGACCCAGCTGGAACTGTCAAGCTGGGCATCTGGCTGGACGGCTTTATCTAACCTGCTTTACTTCACCCCCTGGTTGACTCATAGCCGCAGTAGCATCACGGCACTTTGAAGGGCTCTACTATCTGGCACGTCTTCACAGCTGGATGGGCTTCCCTGGTACTGTCAGTGGTTAAAAAAAAAAAAAAAATCCTCCTGCCAATGCAGGATACACAGGAGACATGGGTTTGAACCCTGGGTTGGAAAGATGCCCTGGAGGAGGAAATGGCTACCCACTCCAGTATTTTTGCCTGGGAAATCCTATGGACAGAGGAGCCTGGTGGGCTGCACAATCTCTGGGGTTGCAAACAGTTGGACTGAGTGACTGAGCACACACGCACGGCTGGGCAGTTGCTGGAGCTGGCCACCTGCCCACATGACAGTGGCCTCCCATTGTGGGCGATTTGGGACACAGAGGATGCCATCTTCAGGCCATTTCTGGGAACTGCCCTTCAAGAGGGACCCGCCTTAAATAATCAGTTCTTCTGTGTGTGTGAGAGGGCAAGCCCGTGGAATATCCTGATCCAGGATATGTAATGGAGAAAATCAAAGTGTGAATTGCTCAACTGTGTCTGACTCTTTGCAGCCCCATGGACTTTAGCCCGGCAGGCTCCTCTGTCCATGGGATTCTCCAGGCAAGATTATTGGAGTGGCTTGCCATTCTGTTTTCCACGGGATCTTTCCAACCCACTGATTGAAACCAGATCTCCTGCATTGCAGGCAGGCTCTTTACCATCTGAGCCACCATGTAATGAAGAAGGCTAGAGCTTTCCCTTGACAGCTGGCTTTGGTGAACGAGAAAGGAGATGATTAGAGCAGATGACAGAGTTACCAGAGGGAGTGGAGAAGGAGGAGACCCTGAAGCTGAGAAGGAGCCCCTGGGTGACATCACCGCTTTGTGTAAAGGCAGTTCTGCCAGTCTGCCTGGCAAAGCAAAGGCAAGGCAGCCTTACCATGTGTAACCCTTCTACTACTTAAAGATGGAGGGGCTGGACAAGAACTCAGGGAAGCATGCTAGCATTCTTTCATCTGCATGGTTATGGCATGGAAGGGGTATCCGGGTCCATGTTCGTTTGCTCTACATGAAACATTTTTCCTCCTCCAAAGCATCATTTGTGGGTCCACCTTTTCCCAGTCTCAGTTCAGAAGCTGTGGGTGAAGTTTCCATTCCCAGCTTAGGGACGAAACATGTGGCCCAGGCCTGAGACAATCAATCCAATCATAATTCCCAGACCATGGTGACTGGTTCGGGCTGGGCAGGGCCAGTGATCTTCAGTGACACTTTCGTTGGGGCTGCTGGCTTCAAGGTAGAGGTCTTTCCCATCAGATTTGATCCTGAGAGCAAGGAAGCTGGAATTCTTGCATTCACCTTGGAGCTACCAGGAACTCAAGACTGAAGCCCATACAAATGCAGACAGAGTGGAGAGGTAGAAAGAGTCAAGTCCTGGTGACATTGCTTGGATGCTGAATCCAGCTGTGCCTGAAGCCTGATCTTCTTCTGAACTTTACAATTCTTCTTCTTTAAAATGAATTTGGCTTGAGCCATCTGTTCCTTGCTCCACAGAAGTTCTAATGGTATCAGTTCTGTGCAGCTGGCAGGCCTAGGATGGGAACAGGTCAAGTAGGACTAATCCGTCATTATATGTTACAGGATGGTGTGTTGCTGTAATTCCCTGTAGGGTAGAGATTTCGACAGAGCTGTTTGAAGAGGGTACAGACTCCCTCAAGGGTGAATTCTTTATCAGGAGCAGGATTTCTGATCCAAACAGGATGACCACATTGAGGGGAGAGCATAGAATCAATTCAAGGCATCAAAAGAGGCGGTTACCTGGGCAGCTGTTTATAGCTGTGTGTTTCAAAGTCCCTTTTTCATGATGATAGCAGTATGGTCACATGCCCTTTCAAACTCCTTCTCTAGGCATCTCTAATGCAAGCAAGCAATGATCAGGAACATGTGGCACAAAGATTCTAAATCTACAAGCTTGGTAACAGTCCCTGGTGGGCAGCACCGACACAATTAGGTCTTGACCATGAACTTAACCTTGGTCCACCCTTCTGACTGCCAGAGAGGTCGATCCACTCTGCCCTCCAGACCCCTTCCACCTCTTCTCCCTTCACCTACTTATGTTCTTGCCCTCACCTGGAATTCCCTTGGCCTTTTAAGAACCAACTCTCCTCAACAAGGCTTTGTGCTCTGGCCACCCCTGACCAAAGGGAGGACTCCAACCTCTGATCTCAGAGTGATCCAGTTTTCAGAAGCACTCCTTTGGGACTGATTGGTACTGCTTTGCCAAGTTCCTTAATGTTTCTTCACGGTTCCTTGTCTGTCTGCTTGAGGGCAGATTTAGATTATGAGTGCTTGTACCCAACACATAGCTTTGCAGAGGCTGTGCTCAGTTGATGCTCATAGGTAAGTGATGTATTAATTTCATTGGCTCTTGTTCCGTTCCGTTCCGTCGCTCAGTCGTGTCCGACTCTCTGCGACCCCGTGGACTGTAGCCTACCAGGCTTCTCCGTCCATGGGATTCTCCAGCAAGAATATTGGAGTGGGTTACCATTTCCTTCTCCAGGGGATCTTCCCGACCCAGGGATCGAACCTGGGTCTCCTGCATTGGAGGCAGACGCTTTAACCTCTGAGCCACCTCTTGTTAGTAATCTGGAATCTAGCCACCTGACCAGATCCTCTTGGATCTGGGTTCCTAGTATTCACCGGGTTGACTGTGGACTCTCCCA
The DNA here is from genome assembly GCF_049115385.1 of Moschus berezovskii. NCBI lineage: Eukaryota > Metazoa > Chordata > Mammalia > Artiodactyla > Moschidae > Moschus > Moschus berezovskii. The sequence continues at coordinate 86,299,956 of NC_142471.1, forward strand.
CACGCCAGCTCAGTCCAGTGAGTTCAGGGTAGTTGCAAGGCCCGGGGAACAGAGAAAACAGACCTACACCTCCTTCCTCCAGTTACTTCCTCCTCATTACCCACACCTGACACTCCACATGTGTGATATACATGGGCATTCATTCATTCACCAAATACTTGCCAAGCACAGTGTATACAGTGCCAAGCATCATGTATACAGTGACAGGCTAACTACATGCAGTGCCTGCCTCTGGGGCTTCCAGGATGGAGTCCCTTCCACACAGCCAGGACTGTTTCTCGTCTGTCTGCCTTTCTCTCTAGTCCTTGAGATGTCTTGGCTCTGGAATCTTGGATCTGTCACGGGTCCCTTCTGAGGTAGAGTCAGTTTGCCTTCTGCTGATGCCTAAGCTCTCCTTCTACCGTCTTCCTTCTTCCTGCCCTCCCTCTTGTCCAAGGCTGCACTCTGGTTTCTCATTCCCAGTAACTACCATCTCCCTGGATCTCTAAACCCAGGAGAGATCTGGGCTCCCCAGAGACAACCTGATGGTTATGGTTAATATGAGTCGCATCTTGAATGTCCATTTGTTTTAAAGTAATAAAAACAGGAAATTCAAATTCTGAGAAACACATAATCCTGACAGGTGATGGGAAAGCAAACCTAACCCCTGCTTGGGCTCTGGTTTGACGTCGTGACCCGAGGGTCATGGGTGAGGATCTGGCCTTTGACTCTGAACCCTCTGGATGAGGCGCCTGGCCCTCCCAGCAGCCCTTGCTACCTCAGGTGCTGATGACGATGCTGTGTCAGCAAAGAGGGACCCTGCCCAGCTGCTGGGGTAGGGGACGGTCGGTCTCTCTCTCTTTTACGTTTCACAGCACAGTCCAGAGCTGCCTGGGGGCCTGGGGTTGGGGGTGAGGGCGGTTTCCTTTGGCCTGGCGCTGGTGGTTGGCGAAGAGCCGGGTTCCCCTTGGCCCTCAGTCTGTGCCAGGACCCTGGATTCTGGCCGGCTTTCCGGGGGGCAAAGCAAAGCTTGAGAGTAATCTCGGGTAACTTCTTAGAAAAAAAAAAAAATTCCAGGTTAGAAAAATGTAGGAAGGGCAGAGAATAGATAGGAAGGAGCGCTGCCCGCCACGAACAGTGGGTTCCAGGGCTGTCTGGAGCCCGAGAGAATCCTCAAAGCGCTCCGCTACTACCTGCCCACGTGAGTGCGTGTGCCAAGGAGCCAGAGACCCGGGAGCAGCGAGAGTCGAGGCCGAGCGCGGAGACGCAGAGGGGCCGCAGGCAGAGACCCAGCGAGCGCGCTGCCCGGGCGCCGCGCCCAGGGGCCGCCCACTGGCGGGGCAGCCGGGGTGCGCGCAGGGGAGGCGGCGGCGTCCGGGCTTCCCCGGGCTTCCCCTCGCCCGGGCGCGAGCGCGAGGCGCGGCGGGCCCAGGGCGCGGAGGCGGTGCCGGGCGCGGGGCACCCGGGAGTCCCCGAGCGCCCTCCGGCTCGGCGCAGGGGCCGCGGCGCTGGGAACGTCGGGGGCGGTCGGAGCGGCGTCTCCGCACCCCGGAGCCTCGGGCGGGAGGTTTGGGCTGAGCCCTCCCCGCCGCCCGCCCGCCCCTCCCGGCGCCCGCCTCCCGCCCCCGCCCGCGGCCTGGAGCGCGCCTCCCTCGCCGCCCGGGTCTGGCGAGCCGGCACCGGCCAGGCTGCGGGAGCCGCCGAGAGCACAAGCCGCCGCCGCCGCCGCGGGAGCCGCTCCGGCCACACCATGCGAGAACTGGCCATCGAGATCGGGGTCCGAGCCCTGCTTTTCGGGGTCTTCGTGTAAGTAGTGGCGAGCCGCGGGTCGGGGCGCGAGGACTCGGGGTCCCAAGGACCGAGCGTCTGGGCACCCCAAGTTTGTTTGCGTCCCGCCGGGGCCTGGATTGAAGGGCTCCTGCCCCGCCCAGGGATGCGTCCTAGGGGACCTAGAGAGACCCTTCTGGCCCCCTTCCTGGGACTCTGCGCACGAAGGAACCCCCGCGCGCGAGACAGCCGGCTCCCGTCACCCTCACCGCGCCAGGTCCCCTGGCCGGCGCCTTTCCCCGGCCCTGCACCACCTGCCGGGGATTCTGGATGCTCACGGGGACGCAGACGCGCACCCTCGTTGGCGCCCTGGGAAGTTTCTCCCTGTGTGTGATCTTCGGAGCTCGACGTTTGCAGTCTCTGCTCCTGGCTGCATCCTTCCTGGATCCGCGCGGTGCCCAGGGCCGGGCTGGGTCTCCCTTCGCGCCCCTGGCTTTGGCGCCCGGGGGGTCCTGGTGAGCGTTTTCCCCGGAGGCATTTGCGGTACTTCTCCGGCTGGAAAACTGTTGCTGCGGCGGCTGAGAAGTCGGAGGTCCGGCAGCCCGGGATGTGGGCTCCATATGCCGAGAGCTCTGTGCGGAGTCCATGTCCACTTAGGGCAGCAGCGAGATGCCCCGGCGGCCCTGAGCGGCGGGTGCTTGGCAGGAGGGGGATCTGGCAATGGGTTTTTTCAGAGACGTCTGAGCCCCACTGTACCCCGGCGCCCGCCGCCCCCACAGCTTCCCCCACGCCCAAGCAGCAGGGATCTGTCGCGTCTCTGCCCTTCAGATTCAAGCCCAGAACATCCGCTCAGACCCATTCCTAGCCTTCTGTCATCTCCTGTCACCTAGGCGCCCGTGTCTACACTTGTCCCTCCATTAGGGGTTCAGGTTCTCTCTTCTCCTCTGCCCAGGGCTGTTTTCAGACACATTTAAAATATTTAAGTTGCATGAACTTTCTGGATTTGCATTTTTTTTTAAAGCCCATTGAGCCATTCCAAACAGGAGGCCTCTCTCTGGATTTCTGCCCGGAATCCGGAGTCCTTGGTGGCAGGTGGGAGGCTGTGAGACGACTTCGGTTTCGTTCACCCAGGGTATACACATGCAAAGAAATGCCCTTTCTGGCATGTTTTTCTTTACCAGGGACTAAATTCATCCAGCGTGTTTATTCACACTGCTAGGAAAAATCCGTGAGCTTCCCCCAGATGCAGAAAACCCCCTTTCCTAGCTTCTGACTAAACACTAGTGTTATTCAGTGGGAAGAAAAAGAACTCGGGTGGTTCCTGAGGCACTTCAGAAAAAAAAAAAGAAAACACTTTTCCCTCCTCTTAGTCTATTTTTCTTTGGAATATACATTCAAACCAGTACTAACCTTGCGGTCAGATGGGGACAGCTTCCAATTGGCAGTTAGGCTGAGCCCCATTAAAGTATTGTGTGATAGAAATGATAAAATAGTGTTCAGTGCACAGCAAAGTTCACCATTTGTTGGGTGAATGTTCATGTGAGAAATATTGAAATAAAGTGATGTAGGCTCTTTGGCTGCTAGTTTTGTTTGCCACTGGCAATCATCAAATTAAAAAAAAAAAGGATCCAAGGAGATGTAAATATTTGTATTATTTTCAAACACTCCTTCAAATATCTCTGCCCCCCACCAAACATTTATGTGATGTTTACAAATACGTAATGAATGGTCCATGCAGTGGAGTTGGAAATTTGATAATTATCATTTTATGTACTTCTTGCTTCCTCTAAAGATGTTATGTAAAAACCAGGCAGTTTATATTTTTTTCTCCAGCTTCCCCTTTGTATTAATTACTTAATGGGGGATCTACTGTCACCCAGAGGGGATCTGTTATCACCCCAAAATCTTGGGCGCTGATGGCATTTTTGGATGATTCCCTGGTTTTGTGTCAAATTGGAAATATTAACAGTGTGTCCAACTTGTGGTCCTTTTACCTGCAAAGGTCAGCTTGGGGATCTGTGCTTGACTCCCTGGGGGGGAATCTTGGATGCTCAGATGCTGTTATCAACAGACAGATACTGACTTCCGGAAGGACTGGTATGGAGCACGAGATACAGATGACCCTTTGTTTTCTTAGATAAGCTTCTGGCGAGATGACAGAGGCTGGCTTTCGGGGGGAGGGGAGTTCTATTCTTCCTTTGGCTGGTGCTGGTCTGATGGTAAGCTTCGGTGGCTTGAACCCACCTCTAGTCATGAAGGTGGTGTCTCAGTAGGAGGGCTTCATCCTCATAGGTTTAGAAAGGCCCTCTGGACGAGCTGAATCCATTTCTCTGCTTTTGGGTCCAACTTAGATGACACTATCTGGTTCTGCTTGATGTATCTACCTTATTTCTGAGGATAAGAGAATAATCTTTTGCTGGGGGATACTTTATTTCTTTGCAGGCTTGTGCCTCTGGGGAGCATCACCTGTAGATACACCTGTTCTCTGATCAGATTTGCTCTGCATGAAACTAGAACCTTATTTCCTGGTGCCCAAAGTCATGTCTGACTATTCTGTGACTCCGTGGACTGTAGCCCCCCAGGCTTCTCTGTCCATGGGATTTCTCAGCCGAGAATACTGGAGTGAGTTGCCATTTCCTTCTCCAGGGGTTCTTCCCGACTCAGGGATCAAACCTTCATCTCCTAACATTGGGAGGTGGATTGTTTACGGCTGAGCCACCAGGGAAGCCAACCTAGAGGTGTGAGGTTAGTGCTAATGCAATGCATTTGTGGATCCATGGGTAGTGGGGATAGACTAGGAAACAAGGTTTCCCTTGTTCTCTTAAGGAATCGGTTCTCTGTCTCTAGACCAGGTTTAGCACTGAGGTTTGATGACTCAGGATTCCAGGAAGTTGCTTTTCATGGACCACTGTCCAGAGAGCACCCGAGAAATGCTCGGTCCTGCCCGAGAAGCTCAATCACCAAGGAGAAAATTAATAACAAGTAATTCCCATTAGGGCTGGTATGTAAAGTTTAACTTACCAGGAAATAAATTGGTTTGAGGAATCAGTGTTTCGGAAACATCAAAGTACGGTGTGCAGCTTTGAGGCTGAATTTAGTACTCTGAGGCTTGTGGGCTTTGGTCTTCCTCAAGGGTCCCATGGGAGGGCTTCTCGGGTGATGCTAGTGGTAAAGAACCCGCCTACCAGTGCAGGAGACATGAGACGTGGGTTCAGTCCCGGGGTCACGAAGATCCCCTGGAGGAGGTCCTGGCAACCCACTCCAGGATTCTTGCCTAGATAACCCTACGGACAGAGGAGCTTGGTGGGCTATAGTCCATAGGGTTGCAAAGAGTCAGACACCACTGAAGTGACTTAGTATGGCATGGCGAGGGCTGTGGGTAAAGCAGAGAGGAGGATACCCATAGGCTTCCTCCGTTCTGCCATCACCCGAGGTGCCAGCAGGGATACTGTGAGTGTGCCTGTGCCTGCTGAAGCCAGCGCTGGGTGTCGCTGAGTGAGTGGAGTGTGGAAACACGGTGGCCGGTCCATGGCCCTTTAACCCACGGTGAGTGTGCCACTAGTGGCACGCCACTTCCACTTTCCCACCTTGGCCACTCCAGTAACTACCATTTATTCAGGGCTTGCTGTGTGCCAGGCATTAATAAAGACAGTCGCGTATACTATTTAACCATTATACGCACCTGATGAGGCGGGTGTGTTGACATTTCTAATCATGGATGAAAGATCTGGAACACAGATTAAGGAACTGCCACAGAGCTGGTAAGGGCACTGAGATCTCAATCTCAATGGTCACCTCGCTGTACAATTTCAAAAAAAAAAAAATAACAGCCAGCAGTGGTCTGTTGAGGGCTCACTGTCCACCAAAGGGACTCCATGTGATTTCTCCTTTAAGCCTCATTTTACTTGAAGGGATCCTCTTAATTTTTCTGACTTTACAAATAAGCAGACCATTTTGGAAAGGCTAAGCAACTTTTGTCTGCAGGTACTCAGCCAGCAGGAGGTATAACATGGTTTTAGGCAGTTGTCTTCCCTTCCCAAAGCTGCTGAGACGAACTGTGTCCAGTTCCAGGGTTCCGGATTGCAACCAAAGTGACCACCTCTTAGAAGCCGTCCCTTTATGTGGTCCCTTATCTTTAGAGAAGCACGGTCTGGACTAACGTCACTCTAGTTCTAAAACCAGACTGTCTGACATCTCAGTGGTGGCGGCGGCCAGCTGTGGCTCACCTTCCCTAAGAGGAGGGGTTGGGCTTGTTACAGATTTTATGGGTCTTCTTTACGTCTCTGGAGCCCAGAGAGCATGACGTGGTGAGGAAGTTGCCGGTAAAAACATTAAAGGACTAGTGCTGCTTTCTCTTGCCATTGTCGGCCGTTCCCCTCTGGGGCATCAGTTAAATGAGAGAAACCTTTATTTATCGCACTGCAGAAAGGACCCTGGAAATATGATGATGACCTGAAATGCTCAGGGGTGAGTGGGGGATGGTGCAGATGAGCTGCCTACTTCATTTGTGAGTCTGGGGTCCTCAACCTCTCTTTTTCTCCCCACTTCCCTCCACCCTCTTTCTCTCCCTCTCTGTGGCTCCCGGAGGGTCCCTGTCTGGGATGTCCCTCCAGAAGCTAGGGGTGTGCTCAGGATGCCAGGCAGTGGTGTTTGCTTCACGCCAGGTCAACTCAGCCTCCCTCCTTGAGCACTTCCTATGCTGGAGGCCTGAGCAGGTGGCAGGGATGGTTGGGTAAAGAAGACCAGGGGGCCTCCAAGGAGCACGCAGCCTGGCAGAACAAGCACACGACACACTGCTTTTTATTATTCCCCGCACCCCGTCACTTTGCAATCACTGGTTTTGAAAGTTTTGCCTCCAAACATTTCCCTTTTATTATCCATCCAGTCCGTAGATGCATGTTTGGCATCTTGTAGGTGCCTGCAGTTATAGTGGTTATTTTTTTTTTCTCTTTCATTAGTAAACTTCAGTTTGTGTAATTCCAAACAGACACAGGGTAACTTGGCACTTTAGCCGATCCAGGTGACTTGCTCGAGGGCCCTGGCTGTGAGGTGGATTTTTGGAATATTGGCAGTAGCTAATAGATCTTTCTTTATTACCCTGAGGAGTCCGGTTTAAGACTTGAGGTCGGGGAGGGGTATGGTGTTTGGAGCAGACTGCTCGGTCTTACTTAGAAGGAGGAATTAATTAGCCCTGGGAGGAATGACAAGGAAGAGACAGGTGCCAAGGAAGGTTGCTTAGAGCTGGCATCTCTCACCTGAGTCTTGAGCAGAGCATGGAAGGTGCAGAGAGCCTGGCCCGAGAACGTTCCTGCAGACAGAGTCCTGGAACCAAAGCCTGGAGGCACGTTTTGGGTGGAACTGGCTCAGATGGTAAAGAATCGGCCTACAGTGGAGACGCAGGTTTGATCCTTGGGTTGGGAAGATTCCCTGGAGAAGGGAATGGCAGCCTACTCCAGTATTCTTGTCTGGAGAATCCCATGGCCGGAGGAGCCTGGTGGGCTACAGTCCACGGGGTTGCGAAGAGTCGGACGTGAATGAGTGACTAACACCCACTAAGCTCGCCATGTGTGGCCTCAGTCCAAAGTGTGGGTTTCAAGGTAGGGGAGCTGGGTTGTAGGAGGGTCAGGAAATGAGCCTGGCACAAGGACGTCTTAGTGCCCTGCGTGAAGCCTGGATATTCCCGTGTGGAATGTCCCTGGGGAGCCCTGGGAAGTTTGAAAGAAAAAAGTGCCCTGAACAGATATGTGCCCACTGTGGAGGGGCGCAGTAGTTCCCTCGGGCACCTAGGCCCTGGTCCTTCTGTCAGTGACCACGCGTGGCTCTGGTGCTGGGCTCCTCTGCTTTCCGGGAGCCTGAGGTTTGTTCTGCCTTCTGTGCAGGAATCCACATCCCTGTCTTCTTTGCTTTCCCTGCTCTGTCACCTGGGCCTTGCATGGTTGCTGCTCAGGAGAGCTCACCAGCTGGCACTTGGTTTGCGAAGATTGTGTTTATAGACCCCTGAGTGTTCGGCATCCATTCAGAGCAAGGCTTCCTGAAGGGCAGCCTGCTGACCACCTGCGCCTGAATTACCTGGGCCCCAGTTCAGGACTAACTGGATCAACCTTTGGAGTGGAGCCCAACCCTGGAGTGGATCAACACTCCCATCAACCTGTGGAGTGTTGCATTTTCATCAGGCAATACTTCTGTCCACCACATTTGGGAACTACTGATGTGCAGTTACAGTGGCTTGAGACCATCTTGTGGTCCAGGGTCACCTCTGGTTATTTCTTCCTTTGGCTACATGGGAGACGACCGTTCCCAAATCCCTGCATTTAGGTGGGTCCGTGGGGAACATGGGCAGAGTGACAGGGGTCACCTTCAGGTTGAGGCAGCATCAGCCCCTTTGGTGACCTGTCACTGTCCTTCTCTGTTGGCAGCAAGCGTGGAGCTCTGTGTTGAGATGGCAAAGCTGCCAGATGCCGCTGCTCTTGGAGGTGGACTGTGGGACACAAGGAAGCTTTTTTCATTAACTGTGATTTGGGGACTGAGGTAGCTCAATTGGTAAAGAATCTGCCTGCAATGTGGGAGACCTGAGTTCGAGCCCTGGGTTGGGGAGATCCCCTGGAGAAGGGAAAGGCTACCTACTCTGGTATTCTGGCCTGGAGAATTCCATGGACTATATAATCCATGGGATTGCAAAGAGTCAGACACGACTGAGTGACTTTCACTTTAGCTGCTGCTGCTGCTGCTGAGTCACGTCAGTCATGTCTGACTCTGTGCGACCCCACAAATGGCAGCCCACCAGGCTCCTCTGTCCCTGGGATTCTCCAGGCAAGAACACTAGAGTGGGTTGCCATTGCCTTCTCCAATGCATGAAAGTGAAAGTGAAGTCGCTCAGTCGTGTCCAACTCTTAGCAACCCCATGGACTGTAGCCTACCAGGCTCCTCCATCATGGGATTTCCCAGGCAAGAGTACTGGAGTGGGGTGCCATTGCCATCTCCGTCACTTTAGCTACTGTAGCAGAAATCTATTCTATCTAATACACCTGTAATAATTTTGCTCACTCTCTAGAAACAAAGGGTTGTTTGGGGCAAAGTGTAAATGACAAACCATAGGCTTTGGAGCTAGATGGATCGGGGTTGGGATGGGAATTTGATTCTGCTACCAACTAGCAAATTGCCTAAAACCTCAGTTTTTTCATGAGTGAAATGGGTTAGTTCCTACTTCACTGGGTTTTATTAAATACGGTGCTGTAAGTGCCTACAGTACATACACCGATAATTAGGTGTCTGCTCCCTACTCTTGTGAATCCCTATTATCTATATGTAGTGTCAAAGCATGGCAGTGTAGTATAGTGAGGCCCTTGGCGTTGGGTTGCTGGGGCTTGAATCCTGATTTTGTTACTGAGCTGTGTGAAACTTTTAGCAAAGTGTTTATCCTAGTTCAGTCCATGTTTCTCCATCTATTCTCCATGAGCAGCATCCTCGGATGTAAGACTTGTGAGTACTAAGTGAAAGCGCCTCAACAAATGGTGATATGATTTTTATTATCCTTTTATTGAGATGAATTCATAATGTACACGCTAAGGAAAATGCCATAGGTAGCTAAGGATACTCTTATTGCAAATGATTTACTACAAGATTTCTGTAAAATAATTAACTGCTTTATATTTCAAACGATTGCTTTCAGCCCCCTGAAGTGAGGTAGGTAAATTGCCATGAGTTCATTCAGCGAGCTCTACCCCCATATTAAAGCATGGGGTGCTGTCTCTCTGATGGTGTCTCAGCCCTGTAGCTTCTCAGCAGTGACAAATCACTGCCTTTCACAGCAGCGATTCTAGGACACTGAATCAGAATTGTTATCAGCATTTGCTAATATGTAAGGAAAGTGCTGTGTTCCCATCATTGACTTCTGAGTCTGTGCTTGTCACACAGAGTTCTGCTAGAAGCCTGGTGCAGACAGTTCTTCAATCAGACACCCCTTGCACCCACCAGTCTCTAATGCTGGACCAAGTATACCCAGCACTTCTCCCCCACCCAGGAGGGCATCTGCTCTGTCTTCTGATAAATGGAGCATCCTTCCGTTTGAAATATTATTTGCCGCTGTAGAATGAGTCGGCTGTACCCAGAATTCTGAGAATTGGTGATGTTTTCCCACAGGGAGATAAATGCTTACAACGCCACCAAAAGAGATCATTAGTTTTATAGCTTTGGGATAAAGTTATCTCAATTAGTTATAAAGATTATGCCTTTTATGACCCACACAAGGCTCGTAAAAGCTCCATATCTCCATTTTTCTGTGATAGTATTTTTAAATATGAAAATTGTCTCAGAAATATTGTTTCTTTAAAAAATATAATCTTGGTGTTCTGTGGATGAATTAGAAACCCTGGTTCACCATGAGAAAGTAAAGTCATACAGGACTTGGCAATGCCCGGGATGGTTGAGCAGGAAGCCAGGAGGAGCTGGGGCTGTGGAGCCCAAGGACTGCTTCATCACAATCTTTTAATATGTGACTGTGAAAAATTGTCCCGTCGAGGTGAGGGACGAGTTGTTATTCTGTCTCCACCGAAGACAAAGGAGTGAGAAACGGGGTCAGAAGCTGCAGGAGCATCTAGGTTGGTTTGCAGAAAGGAAACCGTCTGCCGATCAGCACTAGACATATCTTTCTCCTTCACCAGAGGGTTTTTAAAACGTGTTTTTATTGAAGTACCAGTTTGAACCATGTGGAATTGCTGATATTTGACTGTTTTGACCTATAGACTCAGGAATTTCATCTCAGTCCAAACTAAAAATAATATCCACAGAGAAAAGTGCCTGATTCATGATTGTACAGAGCACCCTCCACCCTCACAGCCCCTTCTGCCACCCTGAGGGTCTCCATCAGTCTAACTTCTAACATTTTTGAGCTTTGTGTAAATGGCATCATGCACTGTGTATACTGTTTTCTGTAGCTTTTTGGGGGGCTTTTTGCTTGGGCATGCTTTGGAGACTTATCCGTGTTATGTGTAGTTTTAGTTTGTTAATTCTCATTGTCATTGCATGATGGTACCTTTTTGTTTACTCATTATATGGATATCATTTATGGATATTTTGATTATTTATTATTTTTGGCTATTAAGCATAATGCGGCTATTGTTTTTAATGAACATATCTGTAATTCCTCTGGGCTATCTACTGAGGAGTGGAAATGCTCGGTAACTCATCTGAGATTTTTAAAGAGGATTTGGCTTCTTTTTCTCTGGCTCCACTAGTCTGTAGGCTGCTTTAATCTCCATCCGTTGATCAGTTACTTTGTGTAAAGCATATGGTGAATGACAGGAGGATGCCCAGAGGCTGGGTCCCCACTCTGCAGGAGGGGGACAGCATGGCACCAAAGTCTGCTCATGGGCATTGGAGCTGTATCCTGACTGCTGATGAGAGAGCTGTGTCCCGGCTTCCTCATCTGTAAAGTGGGGACAAGATATCATTGCCGAGGAGGCTTAAAAGTGAAGGGAAATAATGTTGTGACACATGGTAAGTGTTAAAGCCAGGCTCCTTTCCTTCCTCTGCCTCTCTTCCCTCCAGTGGAGAGGTCGAGATTCAGTTCAGTCGCTCAGTTGTGTCTAACTCTTTGTGACCCCATGGACTGCAGCACACCAGCCTTCCCTGTCCATTACCAACTCCCGAAACTTGCTCAAACTCATGTCCATCGAGTTGGTGGTGCCATCCAACCATCTCATTCTCTGTCATTCCCTTCTCTTCCTGCCTTTAATCTTTCCCAGAATCAGGGTCTTTTCCAATGAGTCAGTTCTTCACATCAGGTGGCCAAAGTATTGGAGTTTCAGCTTCAGCACCAGTCCTTCCAATGAATATTCAGGACTGATTCCCTTTAGGATGGACTGGTTTGATCTCCTTGCAGTCCAAGGGACTCTCGAGTCTTCTTCAACACCACAGTTCAAAATTATCCATTCTTCAGTGCTCACCTTTCTTTATGGTCCAACTCTCACATCCATACATGACTACTGGAAAAACCATAGCTTTGACTAGATGGACCTTTGTTGGCAAAGTAATGTCTCTGCTTTTTAATATGCTGTCTAGGTTGGTCATAGCTTTTCTTCCATGAACAGTATGAAAAGCAGGAGGTCGAGATAGAGATAAATAAAAGATACCTAATGTCACAAACAGGGAGATCAAACCAGTCAATCCTAAAGGAAATCAACCCTGAATATTCACTGGAAGGACTGATGCTGAAGCTGAAGCTCCAATACGTTGGCCACCTGATGCAAAGAAATAACTCATCGGAAAAGACCCTGATGCTGGGAAAAATTGAGGGCAGGAGGAGAAGGGGGTGGGAGAGGATGAGATGGCTAGATAGCATCATTGAGTCAATGGATATGAGTTTGTGCAAACTCTGGGAGATGGTGAAGGACAAGAAAGCCTGGTGTGCTGCAGTCCACGGGGTCACAAAGAGTCAGACACAACTGAACAACTGAATGACAAAAACAGTGTTGCAGTGTAATAATAATAATAGTGATAATAATAATGAGTGCAGCACTCAGTGCCACAGCAGAGATGAACCTGGAACTGATATCTGGAAAGTCTGAGGATGGCGTTCTGAATAATTGTCCAAGAAGTCAATGAGAAAACAAAGAGGCTTATATGCATGTACAGGGGCTTCCCTGGTGGCTCAGTTGGTAAAGAATCAGTCTGCAGTGCAGGAGACTGCTTATATGTGTGTGGGTATCCTTTAATTGACCTGTCTCTCCATCTTGGTTACAGGAAACAAGTTTTAATACTAACCATATGCCATGTTCATACTAGGCATTTGTCACACCCTAGATCACTTAATCTTCTCAATCCTTTACTCTAGGAGGTGATACTGTTGTTCTAATTTAGAGTTTAATGTTCCTCAAAAACAGAGAACTCTTACCAATCAATATGAGAAGAAAAGAGCTCTTCCAAAGACAAACAAACAAACAAAAGGACAGTGGACAGGAATAGAAAACTAACAAAAATACAAATGATCTATTTTAAACCTTTGGTTTCCATAGAAGTTCAAGATATTCATCTAAAAATGATAAAATACATTGCATATAGATTAGCACAAGCTTTTTGTGGGCTCCGATGAACAAATGTAGCCATTGAACTTAGTTTTCTACATAATGTGGATAACTATTTGTTAGCTTGGAAGATATCCATAAACTGTTGTTAAGTGATAAAAAGCAGGTTACATAAGTGTGTTTAAAGCTACTGTAATGTGGTAATAGAATAAAATCAATTTGTATCTATGTCTGTAAGAAAATAGCTGTAAAGATAAACTATAAAACCTTAATGGTGGTTATTTCAGGCTGATGGGATTATATAATATTTGCTTTTTTTCATTATACCATTTATTGTGTAATTATTTTACAGTAAACATTTATTACTTTCATACACAATTAGAAATTGACTTAGATGTTTTCTGTTATGGGGAAAAAAGAAGCTAATGAAATATCCATAGACAGGACACTGGATGATTCTTTTCTGATTGCTTTAGAAATATCTGAAGTGGGAATGTGTCAAAAATCAACCTTACTATATTTCATGTCAAATAAAATGCTTAAAGGAAAATTAGAAAGTAAGGATTAACACACAGGATGTGTGAGATCATGGTAAAACTGATATGATCAGATGCTACAGGTGGAATTATAAATGGACGTAAGCCTTTTCAAGAGTAACATCGCAGTGCATAGACAGCCATACAAATTATTCCTGTTCTTTGACTTGGAATGCTTTAAAATATGTTGAAACACAGATATAAAAGATGCAAAATCTTCATCTGTGAAGATGTTCATTGCTGTGTTCCATGTCAAGCAAATACACTTGTCAAATAAAAATAAAGTTCAAATGGTCAAAAAAATTTCAAATGGTCAACGTTTGAAGAAAAGTTGGAGAAGTTATGGATATAAAGAAATATTATATAGCTGTTAAAGTAACCTTTTTGAAAATCATGAAGAAACAGGGTAAAATTTTATGAAGTAATTGTTAAGGAAAACACTACACACAAAATATATATTTCCAGACTATTGGAAATAGGTCTGATTTGGACGAATGTTAGAAAAGATTACAAAAATGAATATGATGGGAATGAATGTTCCCCTTCACTTGAACATTATTTTAAAAATTAATACAAAAGGTGTAAGTTTCCCAGAACTCCTGCATTTCTGCCAATTCCATTACATTCACTTTTTAAAGTTAAACTTTTAAACACATATTTATGTAATAAAAAATAAAATACACTTTATCTGTAGCTTAATTTTTTTAACTTGATGTACATTGGAGATATTTTCTGTCTTTATAGACCTACTTGATTCCTTTTGCTCCTGTGTCGTGTTCTGTTGTATTAACCTATTCACAGAATTTTAAGAGTATTTTCATCTTTTGTTATAATAGACAACATTGCAGTTGTGATGTACTTATTAAATTACTGCTGTGATAAACCCAATAGATGAAATCTCTGGGCCAAAGGCCACATGTATTTTAAATTCTGATGGGTACTACCGAAAGTGAAAGTGAAAGTCGCTTAGTGGTGTCTGCCTCTTTGCGACCACATGGACTGTCCACGGAATTCTCTAGGCCAGAATACTAGAGTGGGTAGCTTTTCCCTTCTCCAGGGGATTTTCCCAACCCAGGGATCGAACCCAGGTCTCCCACATTGCAGGCCAGAGTCTTTACCAACTGAGCTATAAAGGAGGCCCTGGGTATTACCATATTGCTACCCAAATGGCTATACCTACTTACATTCTAACCAATAGTTAGAGGTATCTGTTTTTTGTTTTTTTTTTAACATCTTTGCCAATGCTGGATGTTATTAACGTTTTATATTTTTACCATGAGAGGGAATATAACATTTGCATCTTTTCACTCATGTATTGGAAATTTGTATTTTTAACTAAAATATCTGCCATTTTCCTTTTTTCATGCTTTTATTGGATCTTCCCATTTATCTTCCTGATATGTAGGAGTGCTTTATTCTTAATAACTATTGACCTTTTATTTCATAAGTTGCAAAACTTTTACAACTGTGTGATTGACTTTTCAGTTTCTTTTCACTTTCTATTATTGTACACAGTTCAATGATATAGTTAAATCTCTCAGTCTTTTCCTTTGTGGTTTCAGAGTTTCTGTCCTATTTAGAAAGGTGGCTCAGCTGGTAAAGAATCTGCCTGCAATTGGGGATACCTAGGTTCAATCCCTGGGTTGGGAAGATCCTCTGGAGAAAAGAAAGGCTACCCACTCTGGTTTTCTGGCCTAGAGAATTCCATGGACTGTATAGTCCATGGGATTGCCATGAGTCAGACCTGACTGAGCGACTTTCATTTTCACTTCTGTCAGCTAAAACAGAAACATTTTTCTGTATTGCCTAGTATTTTATACTTTCATTCTTTAATTTTAATTCTTTATGAGAATTTTGATTCTGTATGAGATTTAATTTTAATTTTATATGAGATTTTTTTAAACTTATGGAGTGAAGTGGAAGATTTAACATTTTTCTTACATGTGGTTTGTCGATTACAGAATAGGCATTGTTTTCTCAGTGACTTCTTTATCACGTAACAAACTTCCGTATGTCCATAGATTGCAAGTGAATTCTATTTGATTATTTGTTTGCCTGGTTGTGGCTCAATATAACATTTTAATTATTGTAACTTTATAGTTTATTGAGATATCTGAAGGGAAATGGCCCCTTCTTCCTGAGAAGGTTTAGATTGCAGGATCCAGAACCAGGATGTCTGGGGGCTCAAAACACTAATCTGCTGTTGACTAATTATGTGAACTTGGGTGGTTTGCTTTATCTCTCTGTGTTTCAGCTTCCTAGCCTTAAATGTGGAGATAATTACAGAGTTTGGAGAAGGAAATGGCAACCCACTCCAGAATTCTTGCCCGGAGAACCTCATGGACAGAGGAGCCTGGAGGGGCCATGGGGTCACAAAGAGCTGGACACGACTTAAGGACTGAACAGCAACCACAGTGCTAAAATAGTTTCACTGAATTCAGATCAGAGACTGTGGCTTATGTGATTTCTAGTTTTTTAAAAAAGTTTTGTTATGATTCTCTGTATGGTCACATATATTGTCAATTTTTAAATTTACCTACAGTGTAAATTTTTGTAAATTCACATAGTTTGAACATAATGAATAGTTTCTGTTTGGTAGATATAAAGCTCTAAATACATTAAAGCAGTTAGCTGTGCCGTTCAAATCCTCATATTTTCACTGTTTTAAATTTGTTCTTTAAAGTGTGAAGATATGCGCCCTATGTCAAACTGGGGTAACTAAAGCTTTCACATTTTTTGAGATAATTAATATTTCTTTTGTATTGCTGCCAACTTAGTCTGTTTTCTTTAAGTGCTGCTCATTTTTGTGTTTTTTTCTCCCCTTTTGTTTCTTGCTTTGCTGAATAGTTCAAGTTTTCTTTGCTACCTCCCTTCTTTTTTCCTTTAGTGATTTGTAACTGAAATTACTATGTCCATTTCTAGGTAGTGTTCTTAAATTATCTTTCATTCTGATGAAATTGAACATCTTATCATTATGAAGTTTCTTTGTTTTAATGTTGAACATCTTATCATTATGAAGTTTCTTTGTTTTAATGTTCTTTATCTTAAATTCTACTTTATTTACTTTTAATATGTAGCTGCATTATCTTTCTTGAGATTAATGTCTGCGCAGAATGTGTTTTTCAGTCTTTTTATTTTCAACCTATCTGTATTTGTATGTTTAATGTATAAAACTATGACTCTTATAAACAGCTTTTAGTTGTGCCTTTTAATTTTATCCAGTCTGACCAGTCTCTGCCATTCAGTTGGAATGGTTAAGCCGTTTACAGTTAATGCAGTGGACATGGTTGGGTTGAAGCCTACCACCTTCTTATTTGATTGTTATTTTTTTCATCTATTCTTGTTTCTCTTTTTCTGTCTTCTTTTAGGCTAATCAAATACTTGTTAGTATTCCACTTTATCTCTTTTATTGTATTTTAATTATACCTCTTTAAAAAATTCATATGATTCTCTATACATTACAATATGCATTTTTTACTTGTCATTGTTAAGTCAATATTATACCGTTTTATGTACAATGTAAGAATCTTTAAAAAACATGTTTTTCTCATGCCTTTGGTATATTGTCTTAGATTTCACTTTTATGTGTAAGCCCCATAAAACATTTACATTATTCCATCGTAGCAATTAATACATTTTTACAGAAATTAAAATTTAAATATATGTTTACCCACACATCTACCATTTCTAGTACTCTTTATTACTTCTTGCATATTTAATTTTCCCTTTAGGATTATATCCCTTCAGCCTAGATAACTTCCTTTAGCATTTCTTGTCGGGCAGGTTTGCCAGGAATGAATTCTTTTGGCTTTTGCTTTATTGGATTTGTCTTTATTTTGCCTTAACTTTGGAAAGATAGTTTTGTTCATTATAGAATTTTAGATCGACAATTTTCTTTCAGTACTTTAGAGATGGCTTTGAATTGTCTTGTAGATTTTAATATTTTGATGAGAAGTCAGCTATCACGGTTACTGTCACTCTTCTGAATGCCACATGTTTTCCAGTTGGCTGATTTTAAAGCTTTATTTTCATTTTTGGTTGTCAGCAACTTGTCTATGATAAGTCTCATTTGGTCTCATTTGTATTTTTTTTCTTTTTTTATAGCTCAGGTAGACAGATCTTTTATTAGATAGACAGTAGATAGTACACTCCTGAGACAAGGGGGCAGGCCAGCCCCAGAGGAGTGGCACATTTGTATTTTTGCTGCTTAGGTTCATAGAGATTTTTGGAGCTATGGTTTGATGTCTTTCATCAATTAGTTATTCTCAAGACATTATTTTTTCAAATATTTCTTTAGCCCCAGTCTATCTGTCTCTCCTCTCCTTC
Organism: Moschus berezovskii; assembly: GCF_049115385.1. Taxonomy (NCBI): domain Eukaryota; kingdom Metazoa; phylum Chordata; class Mammalia; order Artiodactyla; family Moschidae; genus Moschus; species Moschus berezovskii. The sequence continues at coordinate 86,317,585 of NC_142471.1, forward strand.
TGGTTCTTCAGTTATATATACATCAGACAGTTTTTAAATTATTATTCCCCAGGTCATGGGTAGTTCTTTCTGCTTTTCTTTTTATTTTTTAATTTCCTTCTCTGTGACTTAGTTTAAGATAGTATCTATTGACTTTTCTTCAAATTCAGTAATTCTTTATTCTGCTGTATCTGGTTTTTTTTTTTTTTTGGTAAGCCCATGCAACAGATGTTTTATTTGAAATGCTTTTTTCAGTTATATATTGCTAATTTCCTTTTGATTTTTTTTTATAGAGTTTTAGTTTCTTTGTGATATTTTCCACTGGTTCACCTATTCTTTTCATCTTTCCCTAGAATTAAACACATTTTGCAGCAGAAAGTCCTTTTCTGCTATTTCCATTGTTAGGAAGATCCATGGTTTTGTTTTTTTCTCTCTGAATTATGGATCACGTTTTCCTATTTCTTTGCATGTGTCATAATTTTTAATTGTGTGTTGGATATTATGAGTCACACATTGTGGAGACACTTGACTGTTACTGTCCTCTGAAAAACGTTGAGTTTTAAGCTTGTGTGAAGTTAATTTACTGTGGAGTCACCTTAATCCTTGAAGCCTTGGTTCTAGGCTGTATTTGGATAAGTCTGTGTTGGTTTTGCTTTAGATACTAGGGTGTGTCCTTAAGTTCAAGGATGTGTTTCTTACTCCTGTGGTTTGACCCTTTTGAATTTTCAGTTGAAAGTGTAACTTGGGGAAATTTCAACTCCAAACTCTATCTCCTGGCTGCTGAATTCTGTCCTTCACTCTTTAGACTATGGCTGTTACTGTGTGTGTGTTCCAGTACAAACACATATATTAATAATGTCAAATGACCACAGAAACTCATGATTGCCCACATTGTGAGAGAGAGCACTTAATAAGACCAAACCTTTAATGGTGGCATTTCCTTATTATATAAGCAATTATATATTTTGCAGAAGAAGAATACACATTCCCAGTCATACTTACAATTTAACTAATTAAAACTGCCCAAACTGAGATGTCTGGATATTCTACTCCTAGAAATGTGGTCACTAACAGGTGTACCCAAATAATAGCTTTAGGAAGTATGTTGCTACAGCCAGTTGCCTCAAATGCTATTTTCCACAACCACAGAAAATTTGAAAACTTAGTTAAACCCGAAGCTACAGTTGCTAAAATAAATACTGAATAGGGATTTTCAATTAAATTTAAGTTTTTATGGGGCAAATCTTAATAAGCAAGGCAATGGCAAGCCACTGCAGTACTCTTGCCTAGAAAATCCCATGGATGGAGGAGCCTGGTAGGCTGCAGTCCGTGGGGTCACTAAGGGTCGGACACGACTGAGCGACTTCACTTTCACTTTTCACTTTCACACATTGGAGAAGGAAATGGCAACCCACTCCAGTGTTCTTGCCGGGACAATCCCAGGGACAGGGGAGCCTGGTGGGCTTCCGTCTATGGGGTCACACAGAGTCAGACACGACTGAAGTGACTTAGCAGCAGCAGCAAGCTTAGTTCTTCTATGGCCAAAGGCCAATGTTTATAGGCTTCTTAAACAGCCAGTTTTGCCTGAGACAACTCATTAATAAAAATTTGAATTACCCCAGAACACAAAGTAAACATTATATTGAGTTTGATCCACTGGTTAACTAGGTTGCTGTTGTTTAGTCCCTAAGTCGTGTCCGACTCTTTTGTGACCCCATGGACTGTAGTCCCCCAGGCTCCTCTGTCTGTGAGATTTCCCAGGCAAGAACACTGGAGTGAGTTGCCATTTCCTTTTCATGTGGCTGTTACTTTCCATTGTTGTCATTTGTACTCTTCTCCTGCGTGTTGGAATTTCTGAGTTTGCCAAAGATTCGAAGGAAATTTGTACGTGGAATTTTGGATTCCCACTCTCTGTCTAAACTCCTTAACAGGGACATATCTACTTTCTTGTATCATCCAGTATTTTCTCCCCATATGCTTTGTGTTTTCCATAATTTTTTTTGTATTCTGCTTTGCTATTCATTACCCCTTGAGGCTGTTCAGCCTGGATATGGATTTTATGTTTTTCATTCTTTTGAGTGGACTTCTGAGAGGGAAGAAAGACAAAATGTGCAGGTTCAATTAGTCTTCTTGAACTAGGTGTCTCTTTAAAAAAACATTTTTCAAATTTTTCTTTGGTACAGTGTTTATATTTTATATTAAAATTTATTAAAAATTGGTTCTTCCACTTGTGAATATTTTTATGGTTTTCTGAATCATCAAGTAAGTGGTTTCTTCTTTGCTAATCTAAAATCCTACCTATTTTCCAAGACTTGGATCAGAATTTGCTTTTCTGTGGTATCTTATTTAAATATACTAACTCTAAATGTATATAATACTGATGATAAAGTTACATAGAAGTCCCACATATGTCTTTTTTTTTTAATGATGAAAATATTTGGGTTTCTGGATGTATTGGGTTTTAATTTAGTCTTGTGGACAAGTGAAAATGTCTTCACCCATGTAATGAGAACGTATTAGATATAAAAAATACAAATACCTTATTTATGGAAAAACACAAGAAACAGAGATACTTATGCTTTGATTTTTTCCAGATGCAAAATATCCTTTCATTGTTTCCTAAAAGGAGCAGATTGGGGTTGTTTGGCTCCAGGGGTGATGATGATAATAGCTAATATTTATTTGAGCACTCACTGTATGCCAGGCAGTCCACTAAGGCAATTTGCCCTTTAAGTCTTCAACCTATGAGGTAGAAGTTTTATAATTCTTCATATTTTTGGATGAGAAATGCAAGGCTTAGAGAGATTTAAGAACTCACCCAGTGTCAGACTGTTAATAAGTGAGATGAAAGTGCCTTCAGTGAAACATTTAAATTGAGTGTTTAATGCAATGGAACGGTTTGCATCAGATTTGGGTAGAGAGGAGAGAGAAGGGTCTGATGGTGAGGCTTTCTGGTAATTAAATGACCCTGACATCCTCAGTGAAGTCATGGACATGAAGGGGATTGACGTACGCTGAGCAAATGGAACTCTGACATTTTACCAGAAGGCACCACAGAGTGAATTATATCTTACCCTGTGTCTGACCTGGGAGAGTCGTGAGGGCTTGTCTCATCTGTCTTCCCCTCTGTTTTTTTTTTTTTTTTTTCTTGTGTCTTTAACAGGGGGCCTCAATCATGTCCTCCTTGTTCAGCAGCAGAGGCAAACCTAGACCCCCAGTCTCTTGACTCTTGGCCCTAGGGGCTGCTTAGCATGTGACCTCCTCTGCTTCTAATATGCATGGGTCCTGCCCATTTGCATTTGGGCTCCTCTTTTCCCCATCCTGTTGGGATCATGTGAATGCAGTTGCCTTTCTTGATAGCCTTTGTGGGGAGCTAGCTGGGGAGCCACTTTTCATGGCTGATTCATGTCAATGTATGGCAAAAACCACTACACTATTATAATTCAGTTCAGTTCAGTTCAGTTGCTCAGTCGTGTCCGACTCTTCGTGACCCCATGAATCACAGCACGCCAGGCCTCCCTGTCCATCATCAACTCCCAGAGTTCACCCAAACTCATGTCCATCGAGTTGGTTAGCCTCCAATTAAAATGAATAAATAAACTAAAAAAAAAAAACCCAACACACTCTTGCTCAAAAGGAAGTCCTTGGTCCAACATCTTCCCCTGCCCCCTCCCCACCACTTCCAGTTATAAGATGAATAAATTCCAGAGATCTAGTGTAGAGTGTGGTGATGATAGTTAACGATACTCTATTATATATTTGAAAGTTGATAGTAACTACTCTGTCCACAAGAAAGAAACAGTGGTTATGTGCAACGATGCAAGTGTTAGCATTACTGCAGGGAGCATTTTGCGACACATGCTTATCAAACTAGCACATCGTACATCTTAAACATACATGAGGTCTACTGAATCTCCATCAAGCTGGGGAGAAAAGAAGTCCTGACAGTTCCCTCCCATGTGCTTGTCACACTTCCACAGGACACAGCAGAGGGGTGTCTCCAGGCCGAGAGAAGGTGAGGTGATAAGCCAGCCATGCCTGAGGGTGGTGTCCACTCCCGGTGGCCAACCTGACCTGAGGCTTCCTGTGGACTTTGTTCTAAGTGTCAGGACAGGGATGCAACCTGAAGTGCTGGGGTGGGTGTGTCTGGAGGTGTTTTCTCTCCAAAGTCCAGCTTTAGAAACTGAGGGGCACCACGCGTCACACTCAGCATGTGTGTTCGTTGGGCAGAGTGTCTGCAGCTGATAATGCATTGCTGTATTTGGCCCAGTTCCCTTGTCCTGCGAGCAGGAGTTCAGTTCAGTTCAGTTCAGTCACTCAGTCGTGTCCGACTCTCCGCGACCCCATGAATCACAGCACGCCAGGCCTCCCTGTCCATCACCAACTCCTGGAGTTCACTCAAACTCATGTCCACAGAGTCAGTGATGCAGGAGTAGATGATATTTAAGGGCAGGGAGCCACTGCCCTCACTTAAGATACCATTGAAATCCCTCCATTCCTTCACTTCTGCAGCCTGACCCATGCTTGGTTTGAGTCCCACTGTGCCAGGCCCGGGCACAGAGATGAAGGATGACACACGCCAGCCCTGGTCACATGGCCAGTGGACAGCAGAACCTCTGTATGTTGGGTTACAGCCAGGCCAGTCTTTCTGGCCTGGGGACTTACCAGTGCTACAGGACTTGCCAGGAGTTAGGGGCTTGCAGTGGGGTCAGGGCCTTGGGGGGAAAAATGATGGTGCTCAGAGCAGGGTAACAAAGTAGCATGGAGGACACCAGGGAGCAGCTTTGCCTGGGGCCAGCCGTGCCCTTCTCTAGGTAGACCTTGAGGCTGGCCCTCCAGCCCAGGGACTGTCCTTGGAGCTGCTTTGCCATGAGAAATAGCAGCTTCTTTCTTTCTGAGTGCTTACTCTGTGCTTTGTGGGCAATTAGCTCATCTCATCCACACAACATGATGTGAGTGCTGTGATTTTTTTCACCTTACAGGGGGCGGAGGTGCTGAAGTGCTGGGAGGGGTGTGATCTGTCTGTGGTTGTCTGCTCACAGGTGGTGGAGGTGGAGTTGGAGTCCAGGCCTGCCTGGCTCTGATCACTCTCTGTTCCCATTGTTCTGTGGCTGCACTTGGGTGGGGGATTAGCTTTGTCCTGAGTCACCCACATGATTCCCTGGTGGCTCAGTTGGTAAAGAATCTGCCTGCAATGCAGGAGAACCCGGTTCGATCGCTGGGTCAGGATGGTCCCTTGGAAAAGGAAGTGGCTCCCCACTGCAGTATTCTTGCCTGGGAAATTCCATGGACAGAGCCTGGTGGGCTACAGCCCATAGGGTTACACAGAATCGGAATGGCTTAGTGACTAAACCACCACCCACATGATGGCCTGCTGCCCGCTATGTCTGGTGTGGATCTTGGTCACAACAAACCTATAGTCAGATGTACCCGAGTCTAGCACTGAGGTCCCAGAATCTGGAGCCAGGCTGCTTGGCATCCACTGCTACCTCCATCTTGGCTTAGGTTGCTTTAACCTCTCCTTCCTCACTTTACTGTCCTGTAAAGTGGGGATAGAAATAGTACCTGCTGGACACTGTCAGGGGATAAATACTGGCTGAGCCATGCCTGACACGTAGGGAGCACAAGTGTAAGCTGTTATTGTTTTCTTACTTAAATGTGAAAATGAAAGTCGCTCAGTCATGTCCAACTCTTTGCGACCCCATGGACTATACAGTCTATGCAATTCTCCAGGCCAGAATACTGGAGTGGGTAGCCTTTCCCTCCTCCAGGGGATCTTCCCAACCCAGGGAGCGAATCCAGATCTCCTGCATTGCAGGCGGATTCTTTACCAGCTGAGCCACCAGGGAAGCCCTGGTGTAATGTATTTTTTATTAATTTATTTTTGACTGCAGTATAGTCGCTTTACAGTGTTGTGTTGGCTTCTGCTGTATGTACAGCAAAATGAATCAGTCATACATATATGTAGATACTCCCCCTTTTGGGTTTCACTGCCATTCAGGTCACACAGTGCAGTAAGTAGAGTTCTCTGTGCTATCCAATAGTCTCCCATCGGTTGTCTGCTTTATGTTGTTGTTCAGTCACTTAGTCGTGTCCGACTCTTTGTGACCCCGTGGAGTGCAGCACACCAGTTTTATACACGGTATCAGTAGTGTGTATGTGTCAACCCCCATCATTATCATATTCACAAGCGCTCATCTAGATATTTTCCTACCCTTCTTCTTGCTCTGTCTTCAGAACAGCCTCTGTCTCTGTACCCTTCCCTGGTGATCTTCTTGTCACCCCGACCTTATCTTGCCTGTCAGAGCCGTTTGTTTATAAGAATTATGTGTCTCACTTCACTGTGATCCTTGTTTCTTTCTTGACCAAGTGGAACCTCTCCGTGGATGTCAGCAGGCATTGTTGGAAAACAGTGCCTGCCTCGGAACAGCAAACATAAAAAGCATCCGATGAAGCTTGATTAATTATCTGTGTACTTTATGCCTAAAGCGTGAATCATGGTTTTCATTTCCTTCTCAAGAATGTGAGTTGCCTGCTTTGAATTAATCCAGCAATATAGTGGGGTTTTTTTGGTTTGTTTGTTTTAAATCTCCCTACTGCTGTGTCAGCACTCAGAATTAATGCCTGAGGGTGTTCTTTTAACTTCTTAGAGAATCTGAAGGTGTGTCGAATAATTTTTGGATTCAATTTAATTGTTTCAAGTTTTCAAAAAAGAAGGGAAAAGAACTTTGTGAAGATCATGCTCAGGAAAAAAGGGCCCCCCTTGTCAGTTTTGTTCGCTTGTATCTGAGATGTTTTGAAAATCACTCTGGGTTTTTCTGCTGGCTGTGCTGGAAATCACAACTCCTTGCTTATGTCAGGAAATCAGGAAGCAGGGCTCACCCTGGACTGAGCGGGGTTCGATTTCACACTGAACAGAGTCAAGTCCTAGGTACAAATCAATGTCAGATATAAATAAGTCCTGGCACAACTTCCCCATGTGGCCTTGGGTTTGAAGGCATTTCTTCATTTGACTACAAGTTTCTCAAGAAGAGGAGTCTGGACTTTTGTGTTCACCACTCTCTGTCCACCCCTGATATGTGCCTGGTGCATAGTAGATGCTCAGGAAATGCGGAGTGAATGTGGTGAGGTGATTTCCGGTCACTTTATCATCTTCTAGAGGAAGAGCTCTTCCAACCAGGGCCTCCCGGGCCTGCAGACAGGAAGTCAGAAGCCAAGGCTTGTCCTCAGATATGCAGAGAAGCTGGGAGGAACAGTTGTAGGAGGACATGTGTCACTAAAGGAAGACAACGTTTCCTCCCCAGGAAGAAATGAGGTGCACAGAGGGCCAGGAGCTGCATGGAGATGTCCTGTGGGTTTGCAACTCTCTCAGCTTCCTGGGGAGCCTGGCAGACCCCTGGTCCGCCCTCCTTGGGCTGTGTCATTTAGAGACCGTGCAGGGTGGGAGCGAGCAGGGAGGTGGCAAAGTGGCAGTGGGCTAGTGTGGCCGTGTGTGTGTTTGATTAAATGTCGAGACATGCACCACTCTTTGCCAGGTCTCCATCTCCGCCTCCCCCGCCCCCCAACAGAGCCCACACCCACAACTGTCCTGACAACCTTCTGGTAAGGGGTCTTTGGTGGGGTCACACCCATTTCCCCAGGTGCAGGCTCCACGACCAGTGACTTTCCATCCCTTCTTGGGGGTTAGCTACTTCGTCTGTTTGCATTACCTCTGATCTGAGGTTTACCTCTTCTGGGACCTCAGCTTTTAAACAAGTCATCTCTGTTAGAATTCCTTCATTTTACTTTAATGATTTTTTAAAACTATGAAACAAATATAGGCTCGGTGCAGAAAGCTCAATAGAAAGAAAAAAATGGAAAGAAAATGGAATTATTTATGATCCTACCACCCAGAGAAAGCCAGAGTTAACATTTTGGTTTTGCGTACTTTTAGTCTTCTTCTAGTCCCTCACCCCCACTCATACCATGATACATACTTTTTCTGCAGAGAAGGTATGCCTTATCTGAAATAAAATTGTGTAGGCTGCCTTTTTCATTTGGCATTATACCCTCAACATCTTTCTATACCAATAAATATACTTCCCCAACTTGCCTTTTTAAAAGCTCTGAGTGATGGCAGAATATGCTGCCCCCAAATATGCCACTCTGGCATAAAGATTATTTGGGGTTGAGGGCAGTTGAGAGGAAGCAGAAGCAGGAAGGGCTTGCTGCCTTCCCCCTATTTTCCTAAAAGCAGAGCATTAACTTTTAAGGGTATGCGTCCACCCGTCCATACCGGGAACGACTGAGACCTGTGAAAGTGAAAGTGAAGGTCACTCAGTCGTGTCTGACTCTTTGTGACCCCATGGACTATACAGTCCATGGAATCCTCCAGGCCAGAATACTGGAGTGGGTAGCCTTTCCCTGCTCCAGGGGATCTTCCCAACCCAGGGATCAAACCCAGGTCTCCTGCATTGTGGCCAGATTCTTTACTGTCTGAGTCACAAGACAAGCCCAAGAATATGGGAGTGGGTAGCCTATCCCTTCTCCAGAGGATCTTCCCAACCCAGTAATCAAACTGGGGTCTCCTGCATTGCAGGCGGATTCTATACCAACTGAGCTATGTTTTCTTCTATGTATTAACCTCCCCCCTCATGGTTTGCTGCCCTTGGAAGCCTAAAACATCTTTCATTTGTCCTGTCATTTGTTCACTAAATCATTGTTCTTTCTTGGGGGTGCTGTATAAACTGGAGTTCTAAGCCACTGCTTAGAGTTACTCATTTTCCCTTGGATGTCCCCCATGTATACATGAGATATCCATGTTAATAAACTTCTGGTTCTGTATCTGTCTTGTTAATTTTTTGTCTTTTGTTATAGGAGTCCCAGCCAAGAATTCAGAACGGTAGAGGGAATGATGCTTTTCCCCTCTCCTACAGCTGTAGCACAATCCATTAAATTAGGCAAATAATCTAATACAGTAAACAGACTGGAGTTGGACATTAGTGGTCTGTCTCTGGTTTTTAGCTGATGTAGACACAGGAACCAGAGATCAAATTGCCAACATCTGTTGGATCATCAAAAAAGCAAGAGAGTTCCAGAGAAACATCTACTTCTGCTTTATTGATTACGCCAAAGCCTTTGACTATCTGGATCACAACAAACTGTGGAAAATTCTTCAAGAGATGGGAATACCAGACCACCCGACCTGCCTCCTAAGAAATCTGTATGCAGGTCAAAAAGCAACAGTTAGAACCAGACATGGAACAACAGAGTGGTTCCAAATTGGGAAAGGAGTACGTTAAGGGTGTATATTGTCACCCTGCTTATTTAACTTATATGCAGAGTATATCATGTGAAATGCCAGGCTGGATGAAGCACAAGCTGGAATCAAGATTGCTGGGAGAAATACCAATAACCTTGGATATGCAGATGACACCGCCCTTATGGCAGAAAGTGAAGAAGAACTAAAGACCCTCTTGATGAAAATGAAAGAGGAGATGAAAAAGTTGGCTTAAAACTCAACTTTCAAAAAACTAAGATCATGGCATCTGGTCCCATCACTCATGGCAAATAGATGGGGAAACAATGGAAACAGTGACAGACTTTATTTTCTTGGGCTCCAAAATCACTGCAGATGGTGACTACAGTCATGAAATTAAAAGACTATAAAGGGAGAGTTGGACTATAAATAAAGCTGAGTGCCGAAGAATTGATGCTTTTGAGCTGTGGTGTTGGAGAAGACTCTTGAGAGTCCCTTGGACTGCAAGGAGATCCAACCAGTCAATCCTCAAGGAAATCAGTCCTGAATGTTGATTGGAAGGACTGATGCTGAAGCTGAGACTCCAATACTTTGGCTACCTGATGTGAAGAACTGACTCATTGGAAAAAGCCCTGATGCTGGGAAAGATTGAAGACAGGAGGAGAAGGGGACAACAGAGGATGAGATAGTTGGATGGCATCACCAACTCGATGGACATGAGTTTGAGCAAGCTCCAGGGGTTGGTGATGGACTGGGAAGCCTGGCGTGCTGCAGTCCATGGATTGCAAAGAGTCAGACAATGACTGAGCAACTGAACTGGGACAAGAGACACCCCGGTGTTGAACAGGGTTTATGGCTCATGCCTTGCCACACGCATCTCTGATTAGATTCACAGGCTTAATTCTTGAAGGAGGGATTCCTGAGTCAAAGCATGTTTTTCCCCTCTACTTTCATTAGCTCGCTGTCCAGAAAGGTTGTACCAATTAGCATTGCTCCTTGCAGTGTGTCATCTGTTGGTTCTCTTTACCATTCCTGCTCAACTGTCTCCTGATGAAGAAATCCTCACTGAACGTTCTGTTCAATGTCTCACGCCCTATCCTATCACAGTATCATATCACCCTCTTTTGTTTTTTAATAGCACTTACTTTAATCTGAAATGATGTTGTCCATTATTTATTGGCATCCCTGTTTAGTGGCAGCTCACTTGGTAGGTTGTAAGCTCTGTGAGTGCAGGGGCCTTGCCTGCTGGGGGTCACTGCTGTTTGGCAGTGCCTTTTAACCAGTCAACTGTTTCCACTACACTTGTGCATCTTGGTGTGCAGGGTAAATTTGCTGAATGAACATATGTTTACCCATAATGTCAATGACACTTGTATCATCATGCATTAATATTGTTATTTTTATTCTAAAACAAAGGATGCCAAGCATTTCTTAACACACTGCTGGTGACCAGTGGCCCACAGGTGATGTCATGATTCCGTTTGGTGTACTGAGGGGCAAGGCCCCTTTCCCAAGCCTTAACTTGGGTTTATAATTATTGTGGTTTGTTTCTTTTGGCTTAATTTTTCTCTCTTCTTGAAAAGTTATAGACAGTTATCCAAGTTATGTGTCCACTTCTGATTTGCAGCTGCTGCTGCTAAGTCAACTTCAGTCGTGTCCGACTCTGTGTGACCCCATAGACGGAAGCCTACCAGGCTCCCCCATCCCCGGGATTCTCTAGGCAAGAACACTGGAGTGGGTTGCCATTTCCTTCTCCAATGTGTGAAAGTGAAAAGTGAAAGTGAAGTTGCTCAGTCATGTCTGACCCTTAGCGAGCCCACGGACTGCAGCCTACCAGGCTCCTCCATCCATGGGATTTTCTAGGCAAGAGTACTGGAGTGGCTTGCCATTGCCTTCTCCAATTTGCAGCTACCAGTCTGCTAAAGTTTTGAAAGGAGAAAGCCACCTTATTAACATTGTGTATAAAATAAGAATGAATAGGTTTAGCTTGAGGGTCTGAATAGCTTTGCTGTGTTTAAGTGCTTGAATATTCTGTGTGCCCAAAGGCTTTTTTGACTTTTTTTTTTGGTTCTTATAGGAGGATTGGAGAAGGGAATGGCAATCCACTCCAGTATTCTTGCCTGGAGAATCCCATGGACAGAGGAGCCTGGCAGGCTACACTCTATGGGGTTGCAAAGAGTCAGACACTGGGCGACTAACACTACTACTATAGGAGGATTATAGTTGAGTTCTAAATGAGCAAAGGATTGCAATTCTTATTACTGAGGCTGTCCCTCCCTTGAGTATAAGGGGAAGCATGGCTAACATAGTAGTTAGATGTTGAACAACTCGCATATCTAGAGAACACTGGCAGTGGCTGTGCATCTGGGACGTGGCTGGGGGATGCTCTCAAGGGCCATGCCTCTGGACTCTGAATCTGGCTTCCTCTGTCCAAGGTTTTTATCAGCAACTTGGATAAGGACCCAGAAAAAGCAGGCTTATCAAATTTGCGAATAACACAAAACCAAGATGGAAGGCTAATACGTAGGATAATAGAATCAAGATTCATAAAAATCTTGGCAGGAATGATGGGTCTGAAACTAACAAGGTAAACCCTAACAGGATTACGTGTGAAGTCCTGCATCTCACTTCAACAGAGTCGGCTGCAGCTGCCAGCGATGGGAGGGGCCTGATTTGAAAGCCGTTTGGGTAGTGAAGACCTCGTAAGGCCTGTGAGTTTCTTAGATGCAACATTTAAAGAAACTAAGTATGCCTTATATACCGGAGAAGGCAATGGCAAGCCACTCCAGTACTCTTGCCTAGAAAATCCCATGGATGGAGGAGCCTGGTAGGCTGCAGTCCATGGGGTTGCTAAGGGTCTGACACGACTGAGTGACTTCACTTTCACTTTTCACTTTCACACATTGGAGAAGGAAATGGCAACCCACTCCAGTGTTCTTGCCTGGAGAATCCCAGGGACGGGGGAGCCTGGTGGGCTTCCGTCTATGGGGTCACACAGAGTCGGACACGACTGAAGTGACTTAGCAGCAGCAGCAGCAGCCTTATATACTGTTAACAGCAGTACGGCATCCAGATCTAAGGATGGCAAACTGCCTCACAGAAATTCCTTCCCGCAGAACTTCTCTTCGTTGTCCATCTCCCCCCAGCCTCACCCAACTCACATGGTGTTCAGACCCCAGCTGGGCTCCTTCTCTGAGGAACTGTCCCTAAGCTAGTAAGATGGAGTGAGTTATGCTCTCCTGGGTGCTCAGACAGCACCACAGCTTCCCCATTGTAGTCTCTGCAAACCGTGTGGCTGTCTGTCTGACTTTTCATCTTCCTCTTTGGACCCAGGGCTCCTGGAAGGCAGGGACTGTATCTGCTCCCTGGATGCTCCATTATGAGCAGTGATTTTGAACTGTGGTGTTGGAGAAGACTCTTGAGAGGCCCATGGACAGCTAGGAGATCCAACTAGTCCATCCTAAAGGAAATCAATCCTGAATATTCATTGGAAGGACTGATACTGAAGCTGAAACTCCACTACTTTGGCCACCTGATGCGAAGAACTGACTCATTGATAAAGACCCTGATGCTGGGAAAGATTGAAGGCTGGAGAAGGAGACGACAGAGGATGAGATGGTATCACCGACTCAGTGGACACAAGTTTGAGTAAATCTGGGAGTTGGTGATGGACAGGGAGGCCTGGCGTGCTGCAGTCCATGGGGTCGCAAAAAGTCAGATACGACTGAGCGACTGAACTGAACTAGGCAGTAACACTGTGGTCGGCACACAACAGAGGCCAGTGGATGCCCTGGTTGGGGGTATATCCATTCTCAGAATCTGGGTAGGGTCCTGGACCCAGTAGTGACTGGTTTGCCGACTTTGTCCCGTGAGAAACAGGCAGTAGAATTGCGGATGCTCAGCTAGACCATGCCCAGGTGTGAGCCTCCAAGAAAGGAGGGTGTGGACCATCTCAGGGGTTCCAGGGCAGTGCAGGGAAGGACAGGGATTCAAAGCCTTGGTTCCTTGAATGCCAGAGCGTGAAGACAGCTTGGAGCTGTCCAAGCACGTGCAACCAATGACTTGCTAGGAGCCACTCACTGTCTGTGAATACTGAATCGGGGAGAGGATTTTTAAATGGCAAGTGTAGAAACAGAAAGCTAATGATAATAACAGCCATCACAATAGCTAACCCTTCCAGGGCCTCCCCGGGTGTTGGGCGCTTTGTGTAACTGAGTCCTCACGGCCTGCCTGTGGGGTTTGGTGCTCCTTTATTTCCGCTGAGCAGATGAGACTCCAAGGCCTTGTGTCAAGTCACCCAGATAGTAAGCAGCAGATCACCAAAGCCTGTTCCCATACTAAGGGCCTCTGATGCTGGGAATCTGCTGTCTGAAGGCTAAGTAGCGTCTCCTCCAGAATCTAGGAAGTGTCGGAACTCAGTGGCCTCAGAGTTGGGCCGGCTTCCTAGAGCCCCTTCCCACCTCCTCCATCTGTGCGTGTGTGTCAGCCCTTCACGGGCTCATTCAGCTGCATCGTTAATGTGCAGATATTGGCTTCTGTGGGCCTCGAGGCATAGTAGGGTAATGGAAGACCTCAAAGATCCAGAAGCCAGACAGCCCTGGGTTTGAGTGTCCACTGCCACTTGTTGGCTGTGGGTCCCCAGTCCAGTCACTTAAGCTCTCTGAGCCTCAGCTGTGAAATGTAGAGTTAGCCTTCAGTTTTGTAAAGCACCTGATTCAGGGGGCCCCTGGCAAAAGATGGCTTATGTTCCCATCTGCCATCAGATTCTTGGCTGTATTGCTCATGGTTAAAGTGGTTAGAAATCTGTTGTCTAGACAAGCTGAGTATATCCAGGAAAACAAAATGGACTTAATACGTCCACACTGTGTGTGTGTGGTGTGTAGAACTTTCCCTGCCTAACAGGTATCAGGGCAGAGGGAAGGGGTGGAAATAAATTGTTGAACTCTGCTGGCCTCATGCTGCCCAGGGGATGTTCTGTATCCAGGCCTTGCTGCCCTTTGTCATCCTGACTGTCCTTGGCCTTGTCAGTTGTCTGGTGTGCGTGCGTGTGTGTGTGTGTGTGTGTGTATCTTTTCAAGGTGTTTTCTATAACTCTCTTCTGTAGCCAGAAAGACTGTCCTTGGCCTTGTCAGTTGTCTGGTGTGTGTGTGTGTGTATCTTTTCAAGGTGTTTTCTATAACTCGCTTCTGTAGCCAGAAAGATGATTACAGACCATTTGTTTGAGGGAATATCAGTAAATAGGTACATGGTTTTTCTTCTCTGAAATTATAGAGGAGGATCGTTTATTCCTCAACAAATTCTTCTTAACACTTCTTAGACGTCAGGCAGAACTCCAGACCCTAATGATGTATCAGTGACCAAAATAGAGACCTTGCCCTCAGGCAGCTCAAATCCTAATCGGGTGAGAAGTACAAGATTAGTAAGTACACAGGTAAAAGTAGTCAATTGGAGGGTGAAAAAAAGTAGAAAAGCTCTATGGGTGAGGAGGGAAGAGACAGCTGATTTGGGACATGATGTTGCTACCCTGGTGGCTCAGAGGTTAAAGCGTCTGCCTCCAATGCGGGAGACCCAGGTTCAATCCCTGGGTCGGGAAGATCCCCTGGAGAAGGAAATGGTAACCCACTCCAGTATTCTTGCCTGGAGAATCCCATGGACAGAGAAGCCTGGTAGGCTACAGTCTACGGGGTCACAAAGAGTCGGACACGACTGAGTGACGGAACGGAACGGTTGCTACTTCAAGTAAATGTGTTTGAGAAAACCTGGCGGACAGATGTTACTTGAGCAGAAACAAGGAAGTGAGGAGGGAGCCAGGCAGGTGCTGGGGAAGAGCATTCCTGGTAGAGGGAAAACCTGGACACAATTCCCGAGTCAGGCTTGCTTGGCAAGTTCAAGGAACCTCAGGAGGCCAGTGTGGTCGGAATGGAGCAAGAGGATAGTGCACGGAACGACTGGGCAGTAGATTCTAGGCCCTGGGTCCAGCTGCCTTGTGCAACTGCCCTGGTCCCCACTGTCCAGAAGTCCTGCTTCTCCGCTGAGAGGTAGGGTGGGGAGATGACACACCCAGAACCTTAGTTCTGGGAAGTGAGCCCAGATTCTCACCTAGATCCACGCGATTCTAAAGTCCTTGCACCTCCCACCAGGCTGAGCTGGTGGACCCTCTCCCTCTGCTCTGCAGAGTCACCCTCCTGGTTCCCTGTGTCCACGCCCAGCTTAGGGGGCTCGAGTCCAGCAGAGGTGTCTGCTGCAGCCAGCGCAACAGGTAGGGATTGAAAGGGGTCGACACACAGTTTGGGAAAAAGAAACTAGAGACAGAATTAAAGTTTTCAAGATGGGACCAGGGGACTCAAGCCCTCTTGGGTCAAGAGCCCTGTTCCTCAAAGCCACATCACTTTTATTTAGTGTCTCGGCAAGCAGAAAGCATCTGTTGTGCTGTGATGAAGTCAGCTCCCTATGTCCCCGGTCACGTCTCCCATTTTATTGATTACTTTAAACTATCTGTGCTATTTTCTTGTACAAGGGCTGGAGGTCATATACCCACATATGCCTTGGGAAAACATCTTAGGGTGTGCACAAGCAGTGTTCTGAACTTGCGCTGACCCGGTGTTCCAAGGTCCACACAGTTTTTCCTTAGCTGAGCAGGACGTGACAACCCCAACTGATCAGCCCCTTATGCTGCATTGCTATGTTTTGCTTTTATTCTTTTCCCATGGTGATTTTCTCATGACTTAGCCAGAGCAACAGGTGGCTGACTATTAACCCCTGCAGGTGTCCATAACCCTGGCCAGGAACAGAGTTCTGCTCCCTCCTCTGCCCTGTGGGGCACTCCCTGTCCAGGTTTCAGCCTCATCCCTGTGGAAGCTCTGTGGGCAGAGTATTTATCTAGGTTGGAATTGGAATGCATTAGAAATTATTGTTCAAGGACAGGACACAGAGTTGGTCCTGGCCTCCATTAGTGGGGGCGGGTGAGAGTGCCAAGTGACCTTTCCAGGGCCGTGAGGTGGCTTTGAGAGGGGCAGGTGAAGTGGTTTGTTCTTGTGCAGACAGTGGCACTTAATAAGCCCATGCTCTGAGGGATCTCACGAGGCCTGAGTGAGTTAATGCACGTAAAAGCACTCAGAACGTGCTGGGCCTGTCTGCTGTGGTCACTAGCAGGGGCCTGGCACTGCCCTGGTCCCAGGATGAAGAAGGAGAGACGGACAGTGCTCTGGGCTCTCACGGTGCTTCCAGCCCGGAGGGCCCCAGCAATAGTAAGCAAATATTTGCATGAAAGTGCCACAGTGGAAAATTCAAGTGTGATGTAACAGTGCCTGAGCGGATACAAATATGTTACCACGTGGGGGGTTTCATCGTATCTCTCCCCTATGTGTGTTTGCAGTTGTGTAAATAACAATGTCAGCAGCAAAAAGGGGAGAGCACAGGAAACTCCTTCACCTACCCGTGTGTTATCACCACCAGTAAGCGGCAGGGTAATATTTCCCCAGAGGTGTCCCCATCCCAACCCTGGAACTTGTGAGTATGTTACTTTACACACCAAAGGGAATTAAGTGTGCAGATGTAATTAAGGTTGCTAATCAGTCAGCCTTGAGAATGGGAGATGATGCTGGATGATCCGGCTAGGATCTGTCTCATTCCATGCATCCTTAAAAGTAGAAAGAGAATCAGAGGGTCAGGCAGAAATATTTCCTGTGGACAGGACTGGACCTACTGCTGCTGGCTTTGAAGATGAAGGGCCCCTGTACAAGGAAGGCAGGCAGTGTCCAGAAGCTGGAAAAGGCAATTTTCCATTAGAGCTTCTAGAAAGGAATGCAGTCCTGTCTAGCACTTTGATCTTTACTCAGTGAGATCTGCATCAGACTTTCGACTTCTGGAAAATGTGTTGTTTAAAACTAATAAGCTTGTGGTTATTAGTTACATTGGTGAAAGAAACCTAATACTATAGTCATTTTTTATTTTTTGGCTGCGCTTCATAGCTTGTGGGATCTTAGTTCCCCTACCTGGGACTGAACCCCTGCCCACGGCCCCCTGCCGTGGACGCACAGAGCCCTAACCCCTGGACCACCAGGGACTTCCCTATGGTTGGTTTTTAAGCCCACGGCCTCCCGCCTGGACTGAGCTCCCTGAGGGCAGGGGCCATGCCTTATTTGCTCTGGATCCTAGTGCTGAGTACTGCCTTCAGGCTGAACAAACTTTTGCTAACCTCTGCACCCAATCACGGAGAAGGCAATGCTAACCCACTCCAGTACTCTTGCCTGGAAAATCCCATGGATGGAGGAGCCTGGTAGGCTGCAGTCCATGGGGTCGCGAAGAGTCGGACATGACTGAGCGACTTCACTTTCACTTTTCACTTTCATGCATTGGAGAAAGAAATGGCAACCCACTCCGGTGTTCTTGCCTGGAGAATCCCAGGGACGGGGGAGCCTGGTGGGCTGCCATCTACGGGGTCGCACAGAGTCGGACACGACTGAAGCGATTTGGCAGCAGCAGCAGCACCCAATCAAGAGCTGCACCTCAGAATTAGGGGTGGAATGGCCTCCTTGATTCTCTTTCCTAAATCCAAGCTCTAGTCTTGATGCTACCCACTGGGAAAGGCCTCCAAGGCTTAGGGACCGGCTGCCAGGCCAGGCCACTGTCAGCCACGAACAGGTGACACCATGGAGAGAGAGCATGGCCTGCCTGCTTGGCTCCTAGCTAATTTCCGAAGGGACGTCCTTATAAAGGAGACGAATTCACGGGCAGAACCCAAAACATGCACATGCTCTTTTTTTTGGATGCTGGGTACTGTGGCTTCCTTGTAACATTTTTTAAAGGACCATTATTGATTCATTCAGCAAGGAAATAAGTGAGGTAAAGACAAATCAAAGAGAAAAACCAAACCAAAGAGTAAAGGACTAAACGAGCTGAAAGAATGAAGAGATGTGGCCGTTGACCTTCCGAGCTGCCTCCTGCCTGCCTGTCTGTATAGAGGCCCCAGAGCAGGGGTGCCCAACCTGGATGCCCAGAGAGTCTGATTTAATTGGTCTGGGGCAGGGCAAGGGCAGTGAGATTTTTAGAAGTTCCTGGAGTGAGTGTCATCTGCAGCAGGGATTGAGAATCAGTGCCCCTGGGCATTCTTGCTTTGCTCTGTTCTCCTGTTAGAAGCCTCCAAACCCTAAAAGCCATTCAGTGGTATTAACTTGGTGTTACATTCAAGCATTTTACAAATGGAGAAACCAAGGTCACAAGACCAGGGTCTCCATCTGAGGACCGCTCACACCCTCCACAGATCCAGCTGGTACTGTTGATGGCCTCAAACCAGAATGATCCCACCAGCTTCCATCTGCGAGTGACTTTCAGTTTTTCACACTTTTTCTTACTTCTTCCCAAATGCTCCTTTATTTTTTAAAAAAACATTTATTGGCGTATGGTTGATTTACAGCTATGTTGTAAAATAAACTGTGTTAGTTTCTGCTGTACAGCAAAGTGAACCAGCAATACATATGCATATATCCCCTTTTTTTTTCGATTTCTTTCCCATGTAGGCCATTGCAGAATATCGACCAGAGTTCCCTGTGCTATACAGTGAGTCCTTATTAGTTACCTATTTTATGTATAGTAGTGTGTATGTCCCAGTTTTCCTGTCCCTCGCTTCCCCTCTGGTAACCATAAGTTTGTTTTCTAAACTGCCAAATGCTCCTTTAAAAGGTCAGCTGACAAAAGATATGCAGAGCACTAATAAACACATGAAAAGATGCTCAACATTGCTCGTTATTAGAGAAATGAAAATCAAAACTACAGTGAAACATCACCTGACACTGACCAGAATGGCCACCATCAAAACATCTACAAACAATAAATGCTGGGGAGGGTGTGGAGAAAAGGGAACCCTCTTGCAATGTTGGTGGGAATGTGAATTGATACAGTCACTATGGAGAACAGTATGGATATTCCTTAGAAAACTAGGAAAACTGCCAAGTGACTACTGGGCATACACCTTGAGGAAACCATAATTGAAAGAGACATATGTACCCCCATGTTCATTGCAGCACTGTTTGCAATGGCTAAGACGTGCAAGCAACCTTTATGTCCCTCAGTTCTAATGAGATGGATGGACCTTGAACCTATTATACAGAGTGAAGTAAGTCAGAAAGAGAAAAATAAATATCGTATGTTAACGCATATATATGGACTCTAGAAAGATGGTACCGATGAACCTATTTACAGGGCAGCAGTAGAGAACAGTCTGTGGACTCAGTAGGGAAAGAAAGGGTAGGAGGAATTGAAAGAGTAGGTTGGAAACATACATCACCCTATGTAGAGTAGATAGCCAGTGGGAATTTGATGTGTGACTCAGGGAGCTCAAACTGGTGCTCTGTGACAACCTAGAGGGGTGGGTGGGGTGGGAGGTAGGAGGGAGGTTCAAGGGGGAGGGGACGTATGTTTACCCATGGCTGATTTGATGTGTGGCAGAAACCAACACAACATTGTAAAGCGGTTATCCTATAATTAAAAATAGTAAATATTTAAAAAATAAGAAGCTAGTGATTTTTTTTAAAAGATCAGCTGATGCTTTGATGCAAATATGGCCCGTCTGTCTCCACCCTTCCCTTGATGAGGCAGGACCACTTGGTGAGCATAAGCACAGGCTCTGAGATCTGGCAGCTCTAAGACTGTGTGGCCTCTGAGAGCCTCAGTTTGACCTTCTGTAAAATGGGGATAGTAGTAATAATACTCCACAGGGGTTGTAAAGTTTGAAAGAAGACATATAGTGCATTCAAAGTGCCCAGAAGAGTGTGTGCTTTGTGAATGCCAGATGTTATAAATAATATTATTGTATGAAATTACTATTAATAGAGGAAAGAGAATGGGAGTTCAAGCATTAGAGCCAATAACAAGTGTTGATGAAAGCGTCATTTTTCACTGTTGCTTTTCAGCTTGTTTTGGACAGTGCCCAGTGGGCCACTCCTTGACTAGATGAGAGAGAGTCTTCTCTTGGAGGAAGTAATTGTGAGTTTCCAAGCAAGTGTAAGCGAGGGCTCACTGGGCATCTACTCCTATTTATTCTTGCCATCTTGAGGTCTACCTCCTCAGCACCATCTCCTATAAGGGGCCTGGACTCTTTGAACAGAGCTGAGCCCCTCACTTACTCTAGTATTCAGAAGGGACTTGCTGCCTTCTCCTATGTGTCTCCAGTATATAAAAATTTTCTGTGCAAGTAATTACAGTATGGGGTAACAAGGAGAATAATAGGGGGAGATAATTGTGGATAAATCAGCTTGATTACACACTTTCCCAAACTTGATTATCCAAATTTGCAAGGCTGCGCGAAATCCCGAAAGCCAATTAAGACCTTCCAGTAATGACTACAGATTCTGGGGAAGTTGCTTTCATAAGTCTAGCGGGTTGGCCAACAGGTTGAAGATGGTAAGGACAATTCTTCTGCTTTGGATGTTTTTATATTTCATTGATAACCAGGGAGTTGTATTGTCATGTTACGTGTACAGGTGGGAAGGTACCCACTCTTCTGCTGATTGGGTGTATAGTATACAGACTCACTGTTGGCATATTGCAAGGTTGTCATGCTGGTTAGTAATATTGCCAGTTGCACTGGATGCTGATTCATTTGAATACACATGACACTGTTGATAAAATAAAAAGTTAAAGAAACTTCGGGAAGTCATTTAAGGTGAGAAGCACCAGTTGGTTTATTTAGTAACATACTTAAAGCCTCCTTTTCCCAATACTACTTGACCTTTAAACTCAGGTTGCTTCCTGTTTTCAGCTTATTGAGATACAATTGACATATGAAAGCGATAGTTGCTCGGTTATGTTTGACTCTGTGACTCCATGGACTATAACTCACCAGGCTCCTCCGTCCTTGGGATTCTCCAGGCACGAATACTGGAATGGGTAGCCATTCCCTTCTCCAGGGGACCTTCTGACCCAGCAATCAAACCCAGGTCTCCTGCATTGCAGGCATCTGAGCCACCAGGATATTGACTCAGACAGTTGACATGTAACATTGTATACAATGTATTGATTTGATACAGTTATACATTGGGAAGTGACTCAGTTCAGTTCAGTTGCTCAGTCGTGTCCGACTCTCCGCGGCCCCATGAATCACAGCACGCCAGGCCTCCCTGTCCATCACCAACTCCCGGAGTTCACTCAAACTCATGTCCACAGAGTCAGTGATGCCATCCAGCCATCTCATTCTCGGTCGTCCCCTTCTCCTCCCGCCCCCAGCATCAGAGTCTTTTCCAGTGAGTCAACTCTTCGCATGAGGTGGCCAAAGTATTGCAGTTTCAGCTTTAGCATCAGTCCTTCCAATGAACCCCCAGGATCGATCTCCCTTAGAATGGACTGGTTGGATCTCCTTGCAGTCCAAGGGACTCTCAAGAGTCTTCTCCAGCACCACAGTTCACAAGCATCAATTCTTCGGCAATCAGCTTTCTTCACAGTCCAACTCTCACATCCATACATGACCACGGGAAAAACCATAGCCTTGACTAGACGGACCTTGGTTGGCAAAGTAATGTCTCTGCTTTTTAATATGCTATCTAGGTTGGTCATAACATTCCTTCCAAGGAGTAAGCGTCTTTTCATTTCATGGCTGCAATCAGCATCTGCAGTGATTTTGGAGCCCAAAAAAACAAAGTCTGACACTGTTTCCACTGTTTTTCCATCTATTTCCCATGAAGTGATGGGACCAGATGCCATGATCTTTGTTTTCTGAATGTTGAGCTTCAAGCCAACCTTTTCACTCTCCTCTTTTACTTTCATCAAGAGGCTTTTGAGTTCCTCTTCACTTTCTGCCATAAGGGTAGTGTCATTTGCATATCTGAGATTATTGATATTTCTCCCAGCAATCTTGATTCCAGCCTGTGCTTCTTCCAGCCCAGCGTTCCTCATGATGTACTCTGCATATAAGTTAAATAAGCAAGGTGACAATATACAGCCTTGATGCACTCCTTTTCCTATTTGGAACCAGTCTGTTGTTCCATGTACAGTTCTGACTGTTGCTTCCTGACCTGCATACAGGTTTCTCAAGAGGCAGGTCAGGTGGTCTGGTATTCCCATCTCTTTCAGAATTTTCCACAGTTGGGAAGTGACTAGCATTAGCTAATACCTGCATTACATCCCGTAATTAATATTTCTTTATTTGTGGTGCAAACATTTCAGACTACTCTCTTAGCGAATTTCAAGTGTGTAGTACAGTGTTACTGACTGTCATCACTGCTGTCGGTCAGAGCCCCAGCGCTCACTCATAGTCGTGGTTGGAAGTTTGTGCCCTTCGACCAGGTTTCCCACGTGGCTCGTGCTCACTCAGTCATGTCTGACTCTTTGCAACCCCATGGACTGTAGCCCTCCAGGCTCCTCTGTCCATGGGATTCTTCAGGCAAAAATACTCGAGTGGGTTGCCATTTCCACCTCCAGGGGATCTTCCTGACCCTGGGATCAAACCTGCGTCTCCAGCTTGGCAAGCAGATTCTTTACCACTGAGCCACCAGGGAATAAAGAATCCACCTGCCAAATGCAGCAGACTCAGGAGACACAGATTTGATCCCTGGGTTGGGAAGATCCCCTGGAGAAGGAAATGGCTAACTACTGCAATATTCTTGCCTGAAAAGTTCCATGGACAGAGAAGCCTGGTGGACTGCAAAGAGTCAGACATGACTGGGTGATTGAACTTGTACACACGCTGAATGCACCCTTCAACCAACATCACCTGCTTTCACTCACCTCCTTGGCCTCTGATAACCACCATTCTAGTCTTTGTTCCTGTGTTTGGCTTTTTTAGATTCTGCATGTAAGTGAGATCATACAGCCATTTGATTTTCTCTGTTTGACTCTTCTCACTTAGCTTAATGTCCTCAAGGTCCATCATGTTGTTGCAAATGGCAGGATGTCCTTCTTATGTTTGAATAATATTCCATTGTATGTATAGACCACATCTTTGTCCATTCACCGATAGATGAGGGTTGTTTCCATATCTTGCCTTTATCATCCTGCACTAAACATGAGAGTACAGATATCTTTTTGATATCCTGTTTTCATTTCCTTTGGATAAATATCCAGAAGTGAGATTGCAGGTTCATATCGTGGTCCTACTGTTAATTTCTTGAGGGACTTCCATACTGTTAACCATTGTAGATGCACCAATTTATGGTCCCATCCACAGTCCCCAGGGATTTTCTTTTTGTCACAAGCTCGCCAACGCTTGTTCTCTCTTATCTTTTTGATGACGTTCATTCTGATGGGCATAAGGTGATATTTCAGTGTGGTTTTAATTTGCATTTCCCAAACTCAGTTTCTTAATAGGCAAAAATTACCTTGTAGAGTATGGTAGCATCTGAATGGAATAATATGATAAGTGCCTAATTCCACAGCTGGAAGGTAGGTGTTACATAATTGTTAAAATCCCCATTGTTTGGACGGGGGGAGGATTTGCAGCATTTTAGACAGAAAATTCTTGAGAGTTCCTTGGACTGCAAGGAGATTCAACCAGGCCATCTTAAAGGAAATCAGTCCTGAATATTCATTGGAAGGACTGATGCTGAAGCTGAAACTCCAATACTTTGGCCACCTGATGCGAAGAACTGACTCATTGGAAAAGACCCTGATGCTGGGAAAGATTGAGGGCAGGAGGAAAAGGGGATGACAGAGGATGAGATGGTTGGATGGCATTACCAACTCAATGGACATGAGTTTGAGCAAGCTTCAGGGGTTGGTGATGGACAGGGAGGCCTGGCGTGCTGCAGTCCATGGGTCGCAAAGAGTCGGACATGATGAGCAACTGAACTGAACTGAACTGATGCAGGAAACTCTGAAGAGCCAGTTCCTTACTGAAAAAAGTGAGGAAAACTTTTACTGGAGTTCATTTAACAGCTAAGCCAAGATTAGGTATTGTGGTTCCCAGTGTTGGTGGCTACTGCCTGCTTTGGACTTGCTCCCAAAGCCAAAAGGAAACCCATGGCTGTCAGGTCATAAGCAACTAGAGATTCAGTCCAGGAGGGAGAGTGAAAACTCGGGGATGGAGATCTCAATTTGGGAAGACAAATCAGGAGTGAGCTTGGCTGTGGAAGCCAGTGTGGTCCCCACTGCCTGATGGCCTTGGTCTTGAAGGGCCGACATTATTCATTATTCATGAAGAAAGAAGGAGAGGCACTTGGGAAAGAGCATGTGAGCAGGGAGAGGGATGGAAGAACAGGAGGCTGTGCCCCAAAACCCCAGGGTCACAATACCCTCTCAATGGATGCGATATCAATGCTTGTTGGAAGAGTGGATGATGAGTATTGGACCCGCTTCCAATACTCAGTGCCAGTCTTCTCATTTATAGCAGTCCTTCTGCAGACGAGGCACAGAAAAGTAAAGTGATTTGGCCAAGGTCAGACCCCTTTCAAAATCTGTGCTTTTCATTTAACTGCCTTGCTGTACTGCAAGTGAATTGATGAATAAGTGAGGGCATTTCCATCTTACCTGTTAAGAAGTAACAACGTTGAAGGGCAAGTAACTTTCCTACAATTGCAGAGTCGTCAGTGGTGGAGTCAGAGCTAGCAGCTCTTTTGCGTCCTAGTCCAGCAAGCTGCTCACTAGCGCCAGGCTGTGTCTGTGCCACCTAGTCAGGCCCTGGGCCCTCCTGCCGCCCCCTCTCCTGAGCTGAGTTGTCATTTATAGCCCACCCGTGGCCCCATGTACTTGCCCGTGTTTCCAAGGTGGGGGCTGTGGAAAGAGCCCAGGATTATGGTTGGAAGATCTGGGTTTGGGTTCCAGGTTGGCTGAATGACCTTGGGTAGGTCAAGAAGCCCCTCTGGTCTCAGTTTCTCTCTCTGGAAAATGGGGATAACAGGGCCTGCTTTTTCTAGTTGTGAGGAGTGATCGAGAGAAGGTGTAAGATGCGCCTGGCAGGCAGCTGGCCGGTAAGAAGGCTGAGAAAGGGGTCAGTGGATCCTCCCTCCCTCCGTCAATTCGCCTTCTCCCTTCTCCTCTTCCTCCCTCCAGATGTCTCTGCAGACAGCATCTCATTTACCGAGGGAAGAAGGAACCATTCAGGCAGCCCGTGACATCTCACACCCAGGTCTCAGTGGTCCTGGACTGGGGTGGTTCTATCACTTGGCACAGATGAGGAGGACAGAAAGGTCTGTACGCTGACCTATCAGCCCAGATTTGGTGGTGCTGGTGGTACTGGTGGGAAACAGATAAATATGCAAGTGCTATGGATTGGTTAGTCCTAACATACCGCTCAGCAGACGAGCACTCTGAAAAGCCCAGCTTCCTGAAGAGAGAGGGTCTCATCGTGTACAGGGGAGCTGACTTCATAGAGTGGGTCTGAGAGGTCCTAGGGTCGCTTAAATGCCCCCCACTCTCAGACTGACCAGCAACCTGCCAGTGGTCTCCCTCCACAAGAGTGGAGCACAGATCCCACACAGCGTGGCTGGAATGGGGGGTCACAAACAGATGGGTGGGCAGGACCCTGGACAGGACTCTGCTTGCCCAAAGTCGGGGCGCATCTCAGCTCCTCCAACTCCCTGTTGCCCTGCAAGGATCCAGCCCTCAGTTTGCCAGACAAAATTCTTCAGTGGAAGCCAGAGATACAGACTTTGTTGCAATACTTCCTGGCTTTAAATATTGGCTACAAATCATACATTAAAAAAAATTTTTTTTTCAGTCTTAAGGATGACCAGTGCCAACCTCTGACTTAAGATTCTATGTGGTGGAGGATTGATCTGTATTGAAACAGTTGGACTTCTTTATTAAGTCTTGATTCAGCAAATATTTACTTATTTGTTTTTATTGAGGTATAGTTGATTTATAATGTTAGTTTCCAGTGTACAGCACAGTGATTCAATATTTTTGTAGATTGTCTTCTGTTTAAAGTTATTGCAAAATAAAGGCTATATTTCCTGTGCTGTACAGTATGTCCTTATAGCTTATTTATTTTATACATAATGTCGATAGTTTGTGCCTCTTAATCCTCTACCCCATTCTGCCCCTCCCACTTCCATCTTCCCATTGGTAACCACTAGTTTGTTCTCTGTATCTGTCAGCTTCTTTCTGTTTTGTTATATATATTCTTTTGTTTTCCTTTTTAGATTCCACATATAAGTGATAACATACAATATTTGTCTTTCTCTGTTTGACTTGTTTTACTAAGCATAATGCCCTCTAGGTCCAACCGCATTGTTGCAAATGGCAAGAGTACATTCTTTTTGATGGCCAAGTAATATTCCATTGTGGTACACATCCTCTTTACCTACTCATTTGTTGATGGACACTTAGGTTGCTTCCACATCTTGGCTATTGTAAATAAAGCTGAACATTGGGGTTCATGTATCTTTTTGAGTGATTGCTTTCATTTTCTCTGGATGTTATTCAGATGTGGAACTGCTGGGTCATATGGTAGTTCTGTTTTTTAATTTTTTTTTGTTTTGTTTTGTGGGTTTTTTTTTTTTTTTGAGGATGCTCCATCCTGTTTTCCATAGTGGCTTCACCAATTCACAGTCCTACCAACAGTATACTAGGGCTACCTTTTCTGCACATCCTTGCCAAGGTTTGTTATTTGTAGACTTTTTGATGATAGCCTTTCTGAAAGGTTTACGGTTATATCTCATTGTGGTTTTGATTCTCATTTCTCTGATGATTAGCGATTTTGAGTATCTTTTCATATGCCTTTTGACCATCTCCTGTTGGTCTATCTTCTTTGCAAAAATATCTACTCAGATCTTATAACCATTTTTAGTCATTTTTTTTATATTGAGTTGTATGAGCTATTGTATATTTTGGATATTAGCCTCCTACTGTTCATATCATTTGCAAATATTTTCTCTCATTCAGTAGGTTGTCTTTTTGTTTTGTTGAAGGTTTTCTGTACTAAACCAATATTTTGGGGGCATCTACTACATACCAGGTGCTGTCTAAGATCTGTGAATGCAGTTCTCATTAAATATAGACAGGAATCCTGGGTGCCTCTTAGAGCTGCTGTTCCACTGTGGTCCTTACATTCTGCCTCGTGCTGCTGTATCTTTGCAGCAGTGATGACGACCTGATTATCTTCATCCTTTTCTTAGGAAGATTTCAATCAACAGATTCATCCCAGCCACAGTGCCCTGTCATACCAAATGGAAACCATGGCTTGGTTCTTGATTTAGACACTGACCATTGTTGGGGCCACAGACACCAGCATAGGGGTGTCTCCAGTCATCCAAGGTCAAGCCCACATCCACAGGCCTGTGTTTCAATGTGGCTTTGTGCTGGGGAGCTCGGCGTTTGCAAGGTACATGCCCACGAAAACATTTAGTGATGCTCACCATCAGCAACAAACTTTGGGGGCAAAAATAAGGACTGATCTGCTTAAACGCCATAGACCTAGCTATTTCTGCTCTCAGTTCTGACCCGGGCCCTGCTCTCAGCCGCTCACCTGATCACGCCTGTCCTCAACCCTGAGCCTTTAGATTGGTGGCCTCTCCATCTCATGCATCAGCCTCCCCTCACCTGCCAGCCCCACTGAAGATCATTTTAGGAGAACATGACCTGGTACCTCCCCTGGGGAAAATAGGTCATGGAGAGAAAGGTCAGGGGCTTAGTCCAGGTGAAAACTTGACAGATTTCTGCAAAGGACTGGGGTAAGAAAGGCCTAGTACTGTCCTTTGCCACTGCTGACACCAGGGAAAATCAGATGAGGTTCTAAGGGGGGAAAAAGATCGCAAAGACATGTCACAGTCTCCTGTTTAGGAATAAGAGCTCTCTGGTTTGTGTAGTTAATTAAAATTATAGTTCAGAAACCTGTCTTCAAATTAATCACTGTCTTCACTGTGTTTTGCCCTGAGTGTTGAGGGGCATTTCTTCTGCCCCAGTTCTTTGCTCAGTGATGAGTCCCAGGATCTTACTGTGACCTGGTCTGGGGATGGGTATATAGAATGTTCCAGAGTGTTTTAAGCTCTGGTAAGTGCCTAAAGACTCCTAATTAATCTAGGAATGAACAGTTCACTGGATGTTGCAGTGTCAAAGATTAATTGGAGACTGAGGTCTCTTAGCAAAGAAATGTACACTTTTATCCCTCTTCACTTACTAATTTGTTTTTTATTGTTGTTGGAGTAGCTTTTGTTTGCTTCTGGTTTAGATCCAGCACAGTGTTTTCTGCCAAACATCATTTTCCACTGGGAGGTATGTCTGACCCAGAGAATGTTTAGTCCTAGAGGGCTCAAGTGTTGCTGGTGCTGTTGGGAGAGTAGGGCCCTGTGCTGGGGTGGGGTCCTGGCAGCCAGGTTTCCCCGAGTCCCAAGTTTAGTGGCCTGGCTCTGCCCCTAGTCACTGGCTACCGCAGGGCTCACTTCCACAGGCTCCTCATTACTCTGCTTATTAGGCACCTACTTGCCAAGGCAGCATCTGAGCCAGGGAGAGAGCTTCTCATCACCCCAGACTCTGGACACCTTTAACCTGAGGGTTCCAGGTAGGTCCAAGTGTGTGAGTTTTTGAAAGCTGTTCATTTTGTAAATGACCTGATGACCTCTTTTCATTTTTCTGTCTTTCTGATTTTTTTCATTATCCTTCCCATTGTCACGCTTTACTGAAATCCAGTCGAAGCTAATAATGCTTTCCAAGGGTATCAGCTGCTTTGGCTGATAAGATACTTAATTTTGTTAAGTGTCTTTATAGCCAGTGAATGAAATCATTAAGAAAAACTGAAAACAAAACCCCTTTTCTTGTGGAATTTTACAACACTTGCCTCCAGTTATCAGCACTTTTACTTATTGTTTCCCGCTACTGTCCTCCTTGTTTAGTCTTTTTGTCAAGTATTTTAGAGCAAATTGCAAATATTGCATGACATCACGTCTAAATACTTCAAAAGGTAACTTTAACCAGTGAGAATGAAAACAAAAACAACCCCTCTAATTGCCTACTCCCCCACAAGCCACAATACCATTTGTAACACCCAATAATATTAACATTAATTTCTTCGTGTCAGGATCCAAATAAGGTCCACACATGGTTACTTAGTGTGCAGATATTTTAGGAATGATTTTTTAATTTAGAATTTTTCAGTGATTAGTGTGTCCTTGATAGTTATTGAGTGCTTCCTGTGGGCCCTGATGACGATCCCAGATTCTCACTATGTCCAGCAGGGTGTTCTACCCATTTTACGGATGTGGAAGGGAGTATAGCAGTTTGCCCCAGGTCATGAAGCTCTGAATGGACTGGGTGTGTTACTTTTTTCATCTTGAGTTTATGGAGGCCAGGATTTTCTGTTTAGGTGCAGGCAATGAAAGCATTTTCTGTCTTCTGTTGCCTCCTTCCAAAGGGAAGGCACCCTCTGTAGAAATGTTTGAAAATAATTGCTCTGAATGTTTGGACTTCTGGGGTGATCCATATGGTTTCTGAACATTATGCTTCTGCAAAACAAGGTTCCATTTATGCCTGTGCTCCATCGCGGGTGTGTCTGAATGTGTTCTGCTTTTCCTCTGAAGCAGAAGTGGTTTTGAATATGCCTCTACTGTTCGAAATGACTTCTGGGGGGAGATGACAACTGAGCAGAGAACAGCTTGGTCTTATGCTGAGTCCATGCCAAGTCCACGCATCCATTCCTCATCATGGCCCTCCAGGCAGGAGGTATGGTTTTCTCCACTCCCAGAGGAGACAGCAAGGCTCAGAGAGGAGATGTCACTAGCCCAAGGTCATAGCTAAAAAGTGGAAAGGGTAGAAAATAGGTTTTCGCTCCACAGCTCTGGATACTGCCGTTGCACTTTCATGGTAATACTACCTTCTATGCTGTTTCCCCCACTCGGGGTCCTGCACTGGGACTCCACTGTGCCAGTGTTCATCCAGAAAATGTCAAGTATTCCGAAAAATGGAAAGAGCCAAAATGATTCACCATATACTCCACCTAGATCAAGCAGTTTGGTTTTTTTTTTTATCATATTTGCTTTATCTCTGTATTTATGTGTTTATTTATAAACTTTTCTGATCTGAAAGCAAGCTGCTGACATATCATGATCCTAAACACCCTAAATGTTTAAGCTTCTTCCCCAAAAATATTCTTCTACATTTCTTCTCTATTGAAGGAAATTATAATATTTCCTTACAGTCATCTCATATCCAGCTCATTCTCTAGTTCCAGAATTTCCTGAGTCATCCTCAAAGTTTCTTTTTAATAGTTAAAAAAAACCTAAATTTCTTTTTGACCCAAGATCCAGTCAGTGCACAATGGTTACATTTGGTAGTCTTATGTCTTCAGATTCTTGTAATGTGGAATATTGCAACTTTATTACTGGATTTGTCTGTTCCTCTGCCCCTGTATTTTGACAAGCTGGAAGTTGAGTCCAAAATCCTGATTAGGTTCAGAGTATTCACATTTGGCGGAGAAGGCCAATTCACCCCACTCCAGTACTCTTGCCTGGGAAAATCCCATGGACGGAGAAGCCTGATAGGCTGCAGTCCATGGGGTCATGAAGAGTCGGACACGACTGAGCGACTTCACTTTCACTTTTCACTTTCATGCATTAGAGAAGGAAATGGCAACCCACTCCAGTGTTCTTGCCTGGAGAATCCCAGGGATGGGGTGGGGGCCTGGTGGGCTCCTGTCTATGGGGTCACACAGAGTCGGACACGACTGAAGTGACTTAGCAGCAGCAGCAGCATACACATTTGGAAGAATGCTTCATGGGGATTCCATGCCATAACCATGTGTCAGAGATCTGCAGGGGTCTGTGGTCCTAGCATTGGTGACCACAGGTTGGGTGTGCAGGTTAGTGCCATTTAAAAAAAAAAGCTGAAGAAGAGTCAGTGTGAGCAGAGAATCTCTGAGTCCGTGGCTTTGCCTTTTCCGTGCATCCTGTTCCTCATCCTCTGTCTTCCTTCCTGGGCTCTCGATGGATGAGAACACCTCTAGACTTGACCCATGTATTTCCACTGTCCCAGCACTCACCTCTGGGCTTTTCTGGTAGCTCAGCTGGTAACGAATTCACTTGCAATACAGGAGACCCCAGTTCAATTCCTGGGAATCGAAGATCCCCTGGAGAAGGGGTAGGCTATCCACTCCAGTATTCTTGGGTTTCCCTGGTGGCTCAGATGGTAAAGAATCCACCTACAATGCGGGAGACCTGGGTTTGATCTCTGGGATGGGAGGATCTCCTGGAGGAGGGCATGGCAACCCTCTCCACTATTCTTGCCTGGAGAATCCCTATGGACAGTGGAGCCTGGCGGACTACAGGAGCTCTGCCAGGCTCCTCTGTCCATGGGATCACAAAGGGTCAGACATGACTGAGCAGCTAAGCACAGCACCATTCACCCCATCCCATCCCGTCATAATTTAGGAGAGCATAGTGGAGGAGTGCATCTTTTAGTCACCTCCTGTTTTTCTGGTCAGGGAGGGATTCCTGCCCTGGAGTTACAGGGATCCCGACCGTTCATGACTGCCAACACTGGACAGATGAGACTGAAGCAGTTTATTAGTAACAGACTCACAGCCCAGGGAAGCAGGACGCTGAACGTCACACAGGCCGCCCAGGGGCACGGCAAACCATGGGCAATGGGAGGCAGACTTTATACTATCAAGGGGCTCCGGGGCCCCCTGGTTCCCACAGGAGGATGTGATTGACTTGTGAATAAGTCCATGGGCTGGCATTTCAGTCCGTGGGACTGAAACCTGCTTTTGGGGGATGGGCAGATACTATACCTGGTCTCCTTGATAAGGGGGGTTGTTTGGTTGAAGGAGCTGAGTGCAAGGGGAACTTGTGGTTAGGACATGAGAAGCCTTTGTGGTTTCAGATGTCAAGGGAGGATGTGACATTGGACGTTAGTTTTTGGCTTTTCGCTGCAGTACAGTATACACCTACAGTACACTCTCTCCACGCAGGCACCACACCCCGCCCCCTGTCAGCAGTCCATCTTACGGTATGACCTCACCAGTCATACCAACCCTCTGAGGTAGGTGCTGCCACCATCACCACTTTATAGATGAGGGAACTGAGACCCGGGAGGTGAAATGCCTTGACCAAGTTCCCGCAGCTGGAGGGGGTGGTTGAAACGCTCACCCAGGCTGCCCTCCGGAGTCTGTGTCCACTTGATTGGAAAGGACATGAGATCTAGAGTGGAGAAAGGAGGGCATGAATCCAGGCTCTGCCTTTACACTTGCTGAAGCCCCGGGGTCTCCATTTATCTAGAGCTCATTACGGAGCAAGGGGGACCATCGCGAGAGGGTGGTGGTGACTCCAGGAGCTGTTTCTTGCCTGGTCCATGTCTGGTCTCCTGGACGCAATTCTTCTCCATCTGGGCGAAGGGCAGGTAGCTTTGATGAAGTCAGCTGCTGCGAGGGAACGTGCTTTTCTGAAGGGCAGGGAGGAGGGCAGTGGAAGCAACTTCTTCCATTGCTCTTTCTACCTCCTTCCCGGTGTGTCACTCTTTCTTTCCCTCTTTCACAACAAACAGCAAATCGCTCCTTACAAGGATTTGATCTTGGTTGTTCGCGCTGAGTGAGAATTGAGATTGACATCCTGCGTTTCCCACGAGTGAGGCTGTATTTCTAATTGTGGAAAATTTTATCTCTTATTAAAATAATTGCAGATGCTGTTACATTGATGGGAATTGTGTGCGCGCGGGCGTGCATGTGTGCACGTGTGCATGTTCCTTGATCTCTTTAGAATTCCAGAATATGTGCCAAGGAGGACATGGAAGAGTAGACTTCCATCAGTGGACAGCACAGATAGAACCGTGCAGATTTAGGCAAGACATCCTATGTCTCATAACCCTAGTGCTCTCATCTCTAAAATGGGAATAACAGTCATTTCCACCTCATAGGCTTCTTATGAAGGTTAAACAAAATAATGTTGGAAAGCACCAAATAAAGCAGTTGGTACAAGACAGCTCTGAATGTGATAACTAGTTACTATTATTATACTTGTTAGACTTGTCATGGGGATGGCCAAGCTCCCCCACCCAGGATAAAGCCTGTCTGGTGGCAGGTCTCTGGTTTACCACCTCAAGGAGATAATCCATCAATATGTTCTCTCAAAGGCCTGTCCCCAGGACTAATGGAAAATCTGAAACACTTCCTCCCTGCCAGTGGGGCTGCCTGCCTGTTCTGCTGACCATTTGTAAGTGTTTTCCCTCTTGCCTGAGCGAGGCTCACTAGAGAGGAAAAGTCAATAGTGCAATTAAGAAACATGATCTGCTTTCTGCTCTCGCCTGGAAAGCTTTATCCTGTGTCTTGTTTTTTCCTCCTTCGAATCTTGCAAGGTTCATAAGTGACTTTCTGGGCCATTGTTTGCTCAAAGAATGGCTGAAGGATGTGGCAGGTAGTTGCTGGCATTCATCTGTCCTGTCTAACCTCCTTCCCACAACATGAAACCTCACTGTCCCGGGTGGGGCAGAAATGGGGAGGGGAAGTCTTCTTAGACCCAGTGGTCATGTCAGTCATCAGCATCATTCATGTCCACATTTCTAGAACAGCAGTCAATCACATCAGCTTTGACTGAGCCCTTTGGTGCCCCAGGCATCAAAGGTTCTCTTCTTGCTAACGACAGCAGTATTATTACTGCCCTGTCCTGGCCATCCTGTGAAGCGAGGAAGGAGATCTGAAATCTCAGAGAGGTTGAGTGACTTTTTTCAAGTCACCCAGCTGGCAAATGCCAAATCAGTGATTTGAACCAAGTTTAATGGTCTAAGTTCATATTTCTATATAATCTTGTGTTATTTATGTTTGGGGGAAAAGATGTCGACCTCTGAGTCTAGTATGTGGCAGAAATGTTAACATCTTGAAAAAAGCGTATTAAGGAACATGAGTTTTAATGTCATTGACAAATCTATGGAATCTCTTAGAAGATTATAGGGAGATCCTGGGGCTTTGAGAACTTAACTTTGAGTCAGATAAGGCCCAGAGGACAGTAGCCTCTTAGTCCCTTGTTCAAGGACTTGTTGCTCCTGCTACTGTGATATCAAGATTGGCCATCTCTCTGGGTTCCCAGCTTTGGGCTTAATCTCTTGCCACATTCAGCAAGTGGACAGTAATAGATTCACACCCTGGGGTGGTGAGATTTTGTGTGGTCAGAGTTCTAACACCTGTAACTAAAGGCCTTGACATCTCATTCCCCAGTCAGGTGGAGCTTAGCATCCCTTGACTGTAGTCTCCACAAGAGTGTGATCATATGTGCTTCATACTCCAGGGTTCATAGGGCGGTATCTGGTACATCACAGACACTCAGTAAATGTTTGTTGAATGAATAAACAGCAGGCAAAGGCGGAAGTTGATTGTCTCCTGCTGTACCCCTTCCTGTGTAAGCAGACTATATCCTAGGCTGCTTAAGGGCAGGTGAGCTATGAAAGCAGGACTGGCCACCAGGAGAGAATGTGTCTGTGCCTGTGTATGTGTGTTTGTGAGCGTGTGTGAGCGTATGTGTCTGTCATACTGTAAATGCTACCCTAGCTGGCCCTGGTTTGGGGATCCTCTGATGGGCAAGGCGATGTTTTTATTTGCTGCTAATATTTTTTTATTAAAACATAAAAATGTTTCATCCACCTCATTAGAACTAATTCAAATGTATTCTTTTTAATGGCTGAGTAATATTCCATTGTGTATATGTACCACAGCTTTCTTATCCATTCGTCTGCTAATGAACCACTACAATATTATAAAGTAATTAGCCTCCAATTAAAATAAATAAATTTTTAAAAATGTTTTTATTTTCCTGGAGAGACCCTCATGGTACAGTGTGTGACACTGGAATTGCATCCTCTTCTCCTGGGTGGTTCAGGGGACCACAGAAGGCTGACCGGCCACGTGTCTGTGATTTGGTGAGAAACAGTGACTGGTCACCTACCTGAGGGGACACGGCAAACACTAGGATGTTTTGTCTGCTTGGCTTTGTTTCTCCTTTAGCTTTCTGCCTGCTCTTCACTGTGTCAACCAACATCCAATCTCCTTCTGCCTCTTTTCCATTTCAGTTAGTTTTGGTAAGGTCTTCCTGTATCTTAGAAACCTGCTTGCTTCTGCTCACTTAAGTTCTGTTTTGGGGTGTGTGTGTGTGGTTGTGGTTGTGGTGTGTGTATGAGATATGTAGATAAGATCTGGTCTAAGGAGGATTAAAGCATCTATGCTATGCATAGACTCACGGTTCAGATGGTAAAGAATCTGCCTACGATGCAGGAGACGCGGGTTTGATCCCTGGGTCGGGAAGATCCCCTAGAGAAGGGAATGGCTACCCCCTCCAGTATCCTTGCCTAGAGAATTCCATGGGCAGAGGAGCCTGGTGGGGCACAGTCCAGGGGGTTGCAGTGAATCGGACGTGACTGAGAGACTAACACTGATGCTAAAACGTTAGAAGAACGTCTTTGAATTTTCTTATTGTCTGTTTTCCAAATTCTTCTGTACCGCCAGAGAACTAAGAAGAAGATGAGTGGCACTGTCCAAACTTTGCAGGGAGAAATTAAGAGAAGGTTCGGTTCAGTTCAGTCGCTCAGTCGTGTCCGACTCTTTGCGACCCCCATGAATCGCAGCACGCCAGACCTCCCTGTCCATCACCAACTCCCGGAGTTCCCTCAGACTCATAGACTAAGATAATTGTCCAATTCGAAGGAGCTTGTCTTGGATCAAAATCCCACAGCAAGTTACCTGACTTTGGACAGTTTTCATTTTCAGGAGAGAAAATTATTCATTTCCTATTTCCCTGGTAGCTCAGTTGGTAAAGACTCTGCCTGCAGTGCAGGAGACCTGGGTTCGATCCCTGGGTCAGAAAGATCCCTGGAGAAGGAAATGGCCACCCACTCCAGTGTTCTTGCCTGGAAGATCCTATGGACAGAGGAGCCTGGCGGGCTACAGTCCGTGGGTCGCAAGAGTTGGACACAACTTAGTGACTCAACTACCACCACCTATAATAGTAACTTCATGTTTTCACATCAGAACATGGTGACCTATATAGCTTGGTCATTTTATTTTAGTTTCAAATGAATGTTAGGGGCAATGATGTTTTTGATAATAGTTGAGATTCAGTGACTGCATTTGATGCGGGGAGAAGTCAGTTATTTTGAGACTGGACTGGTCCTGGATGCTGAATCAGAGTTGATCAGTACCAATGCAGAAAACATTTCTTTCACACCTACGGTATCTCATTAACTCACATTTTTTCTTTGAAATGATTAATGCATGATATTTCTGACTTGTCAGATTTACATTCATCCTTCTCTCATAGTGCTCGCTCTTCCTTTCTGTTTACTTTTGGTCATCAAATCTGATGAAGTCTTAGAAGTCCCCTCCACTCTTAAGCCTGTCTGGATTTAAAATGGATAAGTGGGGCATTTAGCCACAGAATTGGGGTACTGATCGTCACACCAAGAGTCTTTCTTTGTGAGTCTCTGCGGTAATGTGGAAATGCCATTCACAGCGGGGATAGTTTTGATTCTAAACCTTGGAGTATGAGGAACTCTGCATCAGTGGGTCTGTCAGACCCTTTCTGGGCATTGAGATGTTTTTCTCTGCATTATATTTATAGGAAATAAAAGTAAGTGAAGTGGGTTTACACACCTCCCAGTGGCCAAAGAGTTGCTTCTCTTCCTTCAGCGTTTTCTTGAAAATGCAAGGACATCGGTCATTATACTGGCCTGGGGTATGCTGGGATTATCAGCATGGTCAAGTCATTATGCTGATGCTGGCAGGAGGTCCTAAGACCCGTGGGGCTATTTCTTCTGTAGTGAATGGCCTCCGATTGCTGTGCTTTTGAGGTGTCATTTTTGCTTTTCATCTTTTTTCTGCCTCTTCTGTGGGCAAGTGGTGCTGGAGATAATGGTAGGGGCTTCACAAAGTGAATTTCCATTATCTGTGGACATGATCCACCTGACTCCGTATCATGAAGAAGGCTTGTGCATCCCGCCTCCTCTCCTTCTATACTCCCATCTTGTGGGGAATGGTCTTGTTGACCTCACAGAGAAGGCCGGCCTCTGCCCAGAGGCAAAAGCATCAGGGTAGAATTTAATAGCCTGCTTTTAAACATTTACCAGCAATTTATAAAAGGAATGCCACTCCCATAACTCAGCAGTGACAACAGATTTCTTCTAGAATAAACTCATGGTAGTTTACAAAGTCTGAAGAAAAGTCACAGTGCAGGTGGAGAGCAGATCAAGAAAAACTGGCCCCCTTGGTTCTTGAATGGCTGAAGTTGGGAAGAATGGGCTTTCCCCAAGAACTCTGTCTGTACCACAATAGCGCTCACAGCAATCTTATGAAAAATGAAGATTCTGAGTCAGCAGATCTGGGCTGGGGCCCAAGTTTCTGCATTTTCAAAATATAATTTATTTCTTTTTGGCTGGGCTGGGTGTCAGTTGCTACACGGGCTTTTCTGTAGCTGAGACAAGCAGGGGCTGCTCTCTAGTTGCGGTGCGGGGTACGTGGACTTCTCATCGCAGTGGCTTCTCTTTTTGCAGAGCACGGCTCTAGGGTGTGTGGGCTTCAGTAGTTACAGTTCCCAGGCTGTCGAGCACTGGCTCGGTAGTTGTAGCATATGGGCTTAGTTGCTCCGCAACATGTAGGATACTCCCGGACCAGGGATCAAACCCATGCCTCCTGCATTGGCAGGCGGACTCCTTACCAATCGAGCCACCAGGGAAGTCCAGTGTCTGTATTTTTAACAGCTGCAGACGAGGTGATGCTGATGCACTGGTCTCTTGTGACCCTAGGTTTGGTCCATAGACCAGCAGCATCAGCATCCTCAGGGAGCTTGCTGGAGATGCCAAGCCTGGACCTGCTGTATCAGCAGTCCCCAAGAGGTCTCTGGGCGCAGTCTTGTTTGGGAACCCTGATCATTCACGCTGCTGGGGGGCCGAGGGGAGGTCCTCAGTGCGTCGTGAGCCCTGCTGAGCAGGCAGTTGGATCCCATGCCTGAATTCCTCCCCTGGAAGCAAGGTTTCCATTTCCTGCTTTCCAACCCATTTTACCAAGAGTTCCTGGAAGGATGTTTCCAGGCCTGGCAGGCCCTCTCTTGGGGGCACCCTTTCACGTTTCCAGAGCTTTCCATTCCACCGCGTGCCCACCTCTGCTCCGATCTGCATTTTGAGACTCACGCCCTGTCCTCTGTGTAATGCCTCCCTGTCTGGATTCTCGGAGGCAGACGCCAGTGGCTGGTGTGCAGGGAGAAGGGTCATCTATCTCTCCTGGTGCTGCTCCCAGAGGATACAGTTTCCTTGACAGATGTGTTCTGGCTGCAGCCACTCAGGGTGGGGTGAGGAGTCGTGTGAAAGGCTGGGTGCACGAGGCTTTAAAAAATCGCCATGAGGATAGTGTCCCCTGGGCGACAGACGAGAAGAGGAAGCACCGTGCTCAGCGGCGTGCCAGCTCCTTGGCTCTGGGGCCAGCTGTGTGCAGAGGAAATGGGGATCAGAGTTCTGGGGTCTCTGAGAGTAGGGGCTGCAAGACCGTTGTAACGATGACAGCCAATGGGTGACAGATTGTATTTGAAACATGGCTGCAGCCCTATCTCACATCTTACCTGCTTTTCTATAATGGGACTCAGCCACACTGCTGCTAAGAGGTGGAGTCAGTTCCCCTGTCTTGAATTGGGGCTGACCTCCTGCCACCCAGTGATGCTACAGGACTTCAGAGGCGAGGTCAGAAAAGCCATTCAGCTTCTGCCTGGACCTCCTGAGACCTGCATTCCAGAGGATGCCAGCAGCCATGAAAAATTCTGACTAGGCTGAGACTGTCGTGCTGGAGAGATGTGTGCGGTACTCCAGGGGGAGGTGCTAGCTGAGCTCCTGGTTGACAGCCAGCACCCATGTAAGGGACCATCCTGATGTCCAGCCTAGTCAAGCCTTCAGGTGATGCAGCCTCGGCTGATGTCTAACTTCTGTGACCATGTGAAGTGAGTTCTGCTGGACCCGTCTCAGTTTCCTGATCCACAAAATCAGAATCAGAAGAAAACGAGTGGTTTAAGACATTAAGTTTTGGGATAATTTGTTATGCATCCAGAGTAATTGGAGTGCTCTGAAAGCCTTAGGTTTCACAAGTATATTCTTAAAGTGTTAGTCACTCCGTCGTGTCTAACTCTTTGTTACCCCATGGACTGTAGCCCACCAGGCTCCTCTGTCCCTGGAATTCTCCAGGCAAGAATACTGGAGTGGGTAGCCATGCCCTCCTCCAGGGGATCTTCCTGGCCCAGGAATCAAACCCAGGTCTCGCACATTGCAGGCAGATTCTTTTCCATCTGAGCCACCAGGGAAGCCAACATATTCTTAAAATAACTTGCAAATAAAATTCTTTTTACTTAGTTATATTTAAAATGTTTCTAAAATACCCAAGTGCAGTGAGTAGGTTGTTGCAAAATGAAATCTGCTCCATCTCCCCCCCCCCCAAAAGCCTGGAAACTGTCTAGAAAACAGTTTTTTACTAGAAAACTATCTAGTAAAAACTTGCAGTTGGAGGCTAGAGTGAAATTATAGAGTGACAAAATGCTGGTTTCTGTTTGTGCTCTGTTAGGTCCTTTATATTCGTTCATTTAAGTTTTATTTCCACTCTGTAAGGTGTGCCCATTTTACAGATGGGTGGACTGAGGCTCAGAGATGTTAATGAACAGTAAGAGCCACACAGCAGGGGCTGGGATTTGAACATGGATGAGACTGACTCCAGTGCCTGTCCTTCAGCAGGTGGAAGAATTTTTAATGTAGAGAGCTAAATTTCTAAGTCTCCTCTTCTTGTGGACAACGGTTCTGGGAATCTTGGAGAATTTTCTTGTTTAGCGCCGGGCCCTTCAGAATCACTTGGGGAATATTTTAAAATTCACATACCAGGCGCAGTCCATACCAAGGCTATAGGTCTGAGGTAGGGTGTCTCCAAAGGTTCTAACCCTTCTTCATTTGTTACCTCTGACATAACCCAACCTCCCATGTTTCAGGGGGCTTCCCAAGCGGCACTAGTGATAAAGAACCCACCTGTCAATGCCGGAGACGTAAGAGACGGGATTCAGTCGCTGGATTGGGAAGATCCCCTGGAGAAGGGAATGGCAACCCACTCCAGTATTCTTCCCTGGGAAATCCCATGGACAGAGGAGCCTGGTGGGCTGTAGTCTATGGGGTCACAAAGAGTCGTTCATGACTGAAGCGACTTAGCATGCACACACTCACGCACCCAGGTTGCAGGTGAGGACATTGAGGCCCAGTGAGAAGTGGGTTGTTCTGAGGCCAGAGCAGCTTAATGGTGGAGCTCGGGCAGAAAGCAGGTTTCCCAGCACCCAGATGGCATGTACCCTTGTGTCTTGGAGGAAGCTTGGAGGGCTGTTAGCAGAAATTACCTTACACATCAATGTAGGAGTCTCAGGGCATTGCAATAAGATCCTATAGTAGATATGTTCTGGGCTGAGTGCTGAGTGAAACAGTCAGGGGCCAGCACCACTTTCTTCTTGAGATTTCATAAATACATGGACAGAAGGACAGAGTTTTACAACTTGAAAAACCTCAGTTGTGGGGAGATGGGGGGCCGAGAGGAACAGAGAAGACAGAGAGAGGGAGGGACATATATGTAGAGGCTCAGAGGCAGATTGCATTTTAGGTCCCGTTCAGATACACACCTGACGGAATGCAGTGGGAGGCTGATGAGACAGCTGTTCAAAGTCTGGAACAGACAGCAGATTCTGCAGTCACTGGAGAGCCACTGAGAGTCCCACCCTGCTGGGCTCTGAGGACACAGCCCTGGAGAGTGACTCCACCCTCCCTTCCCTCCCCATGTAGCTGGGCAGACAGACTAATGATCATACAAAGCCCCAAAGCTAGGGTAGAAGCCAAGACTCTCTGACTGCTGACTCTGTCCCAGGGCTGGAATGGCTTCAAGATGACCCACCATCTAGGTTTTTTCTGAGATTGGGGGTTTTCCTGGGATATAGGACTTCTAGTGCTAGAACCAGGAGTGAAAGTGAAAGTTGGTAAGTCATGTCCGACTCTTTGTGACCCCGTGGACTGAATTCTCCAGGCCAGAATGCTGGAGTGGGTATCCTATCTCTTCTCCAGGGGATCTTCCCAACCAAGGAATCGAACTGGGGTCTCCTGCATTGCCCGCAGATTCTTTACCAACTGAGCTATGAGGGAAGCCCATGAGAGTCCTGGGCAAACCGGGACTGTTGGCCACCTGGCTGGTTTCCTAGATGAAACGACTGCTGACCTCCACCTCCCGTCCCCCAACTCCCCTCCTTCTCCTCGTCTTGGCAACAGTACCCCGTCTCCTGAAAGCCCCAGCCAGAGCCCTTGGAATCAGCTCTGCCCATCACCCCTACCCCCGCCTGTGCATGTTCTTCCATGTTCTGTCCTGCCTTTTGCTTCTCTCTGCAGCATCTCTCGTTGGGACAGCTGCCCTCACCTCCTCACTGCCTCTGCCTCCCTCCTCTGTTCTGCTCCAATGCCCCATCTTCACCACTGTTGGACATTTCATTCCATGCTTTTCTGCCAAATTCCTCCTTGGTTCAAAAGCTAGATTGCTCAGTCTGGCACTCAAGCCCTGACTCACCCAGACACATCTGAAGCCACTCTGAACCAGATTCCCCAGTTGGAGAACTGGGCTGGAGAGCTGGGAGGGGGCCTAGGGGCTGAAAGCTGGCTAAATTGTTGTCTTCCCCGCAGGTTTTCTATTGGGGATGATCCTTTTCATCTACCTGGGTGTTGCGGGTTCCCAGGGTGAGAGAGGGGTTGGGAGGTGGAGTCTTAGAGCTTTCTGGTTCCTTAACAGCAGTCCCCCCTCCCCCTCCCACTTCCTTCCTTCTTTCCTCTCCTCTGCTGTCTCTCCCGTCCCAGCCTTCTCCTTTCTGGAAGCTTCTTTCTCTCATTCTGCCCCCTGGTGGTGGTGATGGTGGAGGGGCGCCATCTGGAGTAACGTGGAGGAGGAACACCGCGGGTTCTTTTCTCTAGTCCTGCCCGCTGCTCCATCCGCTTCACCCCAACTCAAGTCCATTTTGTCCCCAGAGATGGCTGCTGGCCTGGCCCTGCCCCAGTCTGAGCCACCATTCTGGACTTGAACTCCCAGTTCACTTTGGATCCCCGAGTTCTTGGGGTCTTTGTGTGTCCGCCTCTCAGCTCTTCTCTTATGCCCGGCGTTGGTCCTAGCAGGCTGTTGGCAACAAAAGACGCTACAGTCGTGGTGATTCTTCCATCTTTCCCCCGTTGGAGCTGGCTGAGAGCCATCAGCTGGGCAGCCTGTCCTCCCCTCCCCGGGGACCAGTGCATCCACTCTGAGCTCTCGCGTAAGCCGCCTCCTCCCCAGTGCTCAGCCCTCACGCCTCTTTCTTTGTTTTTTTTCAGTTTTACAGAATTTTTGGATCCCTTCCAGAGAGTCATCCAGCCAGAAGAGATCTGGCTCTATAAGAATCCTCTGGTGCAGTCAGACAACATCCCCACCCGCCTCATGTTTGTAAGTACCGGGGATTTCATGGCTATTGGGACCACTCCCCTGAGTGGGAGCCACATGGGTTTTCATTTCTGTTTTTCCACCCCCTACTGATGATGGCGAGCAGCCTGACAAATTAAAATTCAATTACAGATCAGAATGGTTCGCTGCTTGGTCATGTGAGAAGCAACTGCTGGAGGCTTTGGAATAGAAGGGCCCTGCTTACTTGAGCTAAACCCAAACTGTTTCCAAATACTTAAGAGTAGAATAAGATGAATGACTAGTGAACAGAGTTGCCTGCTCCATATTCTTTTAAAGCAGACCTCGATTTAGCCATCCTCAGACACCATTAAGCTGCTTTGTTAACCGCTTTTCTGGGCTTGGCTGGTCAGTTAACCGGTGATGAGACCACTGTGTGTGACTCAACTCTGGGTAGTGTCTCTGATCCTAGGATAAATTAGTGAACACCCAAATAGTTGGTGGATATATTGGGACTATTTTTACATCTTCATTCTTCCCCGTGTTGATTACAGCCTTTTACATTTCCCCTACTTTCCTGGTGGCTTGGATGGTAAAGAATCCATCTGCAGAGCAGGAGCCCTGAGTTTGATCCCTGGGTCAAGAAGATCCCCTGGAGAAGGGAATGGAAACTCCAGTACTCTTGCCTGGAGAATCCTATGGATGGAGAAGCCTGGCAGGCTATAGTCCATGGCATCGTAAAGAGTGGGACATGGCTGAGCGGCTAACACTACTATATGCGGGTCCCTTGCTGAAAGCTTAGGAAGGATTATCTCATTTAGACCCACGCTGATTGAGGGTGGGAGGAGAAGGGGACTACAGAGGATGAGATGATTGGATGGCATCACCGACTCGATGGACATGAGTTTGAGTAAACTCTGGGAGTTGGTGATGGACAGGGAGGCCTGGAGTGCTGCAGTCCATGGGGTCGCAAAGAGTCGGACACGACTGAGCAACTGAACTGAACTAACTTTCCCAGTGAGGAAGATGTCATTATTGTCTGAATTTTGCTGGTGCATACCTGCATCCCAGAGAGATGAGAGAGCTTACTCAAAGCCACACAAGCTAGAGAGTGGGAGAGCCTAGATTTGTACCTGAGCAGCCAGTTTGGAGTCCCACTCTCAGCCAGGAGGTTGTCCTGCAGTCTGGAGTTGAGTGTTCAGGACTCCTTGCTAAGGCTCACCAGCTCCTGGAGAGTTGCTTTAAGGCCTTTCTGTGGCAGAGGAAATATTGAAATTCCGTCTTGTTACAGAACAAGAATGTAGCTTTTGGATGGGCAGTGCTATAGCTTGAAGCTTTTGCCTATTGACCAGCTATCATGTGTCCTGTCTCTGGGAACTCAAGTGTGTGTTCCAGAGCTTTTATAGAGCACATGAGGGATATTTTTGCACTTTGAAAGAAATCTCTCTGATATGGGGAGGAAATCTTGTTCATCAGTGATTGGAAAGATCACCGATGATTGTTTCAAAGATGACTGGAAAGATCTTTGTGTCTGCAGACATCCCCAAGTGTCCAGAACACTACATGAACATTGCAGTCTTATTTTTATTGCTTTTTCATAATTACCTTCCTGCTGGAAAATAAACCAGATTCTTGTGAATATCAGGGAAATTGAATAATGTAGGGTTCTTGTGAGTTGGGCATTATTTTCCAACTGTGTATTAAAATCAGATTTTTTTTCCATTTCGGTTCCAACTCACATCTTCCATAAATCCTAGAAATAAAGTAACTAGCATGTGCCTCACTAGTTTACTCCATGGTTTTAGTAGGAGGAGCGTCTGTTTATCACTTATCCCCATATTCAAAGATTTCACATTTTGTGTGCTGTAAAACCCAATTTGGAGATGACTGTTCATATGGGATGTTGTGATGAATCTGTGGCTGTGTCCTAGATTTATGAACAATGGATTGTTTTGAAGTCTAGATACAAACGCCTCAAATACCCTGGCTGCAGACACAAATAGGATGGAGCACATTTGCATGTTGGCAGTGGAGGAAAGGAGACAGTAAAGGAGTTATTCAGTGCTGTGATTCTCAGAGAATAGAAGGGTATTCAGCCACAAACACTGATTCATACCCCTTAATCTCCTAATGAAATAAGTTCAACCTTTTGTTTTGTTAATAGTTGTTGATGAATTTCATTCATTTGATCGCAAGATTTAGTTCAATTCCATAATAACACAAGGAAAGCAGTAGACACATTTAGAATATGTA
The DNA here is from genome assembly GCF_049115385.1 of Moschus berezovskii. NCBI lineage: Eukaryota > Metazoa > Chordata > Mammalia > Artiodactyla > Moschidae > Moschus > Moschus berezovskii. The sequence continues at coordinate 86,362,353 of NC_142471.1, forward strand.
AAAGCAAAATGAAAAATGCTTTGTCACCACATAAATTAGATTTGTTCTCCTGGGTTTCATTGAGAGTTTAATACAAGATATCATTTGTCTGCTTTTGATCTCTACAAACCTTATGGTGTTTCTAAAAGAATGTATAAGAGAACATATTTTCAATGTTTTTTAAAAATCACTTGGCTTCCTTAGAAAGCTCCAGTTTCATTCTGTAACACATAAATAATCCTGGGGTCTCCTCTATTTTTGTTTAGAATGTTTTAATCTAAAGGCAAACTTGCTAACTTTCTAATAACCAAAGTGTTTTTTTAAAGGCAGCTGCTGTGAATCCAGGTTTCTTTGCAAAATCAGTGTCTCTGGAGTTTTGCTTATTTGTGTGCCTGTCTGTTTTAATAGAGCTACTTGGTCAAATGTTACAAAAATATTATCAGAAGGTTAGGGAATTACGTAAGGAGTAAATGGTAATGACATCACCTGGAAGCCACTGCCTGGCATTTTCTCTGTCTTTGGCACCATCAGCTAAGCTGAGTGTATCTGTCAACATGAAACTTGGGTGTGGTTGGACGTGGGATTCCAAGAGCTTGTTTCCCTTGATGCCCCTGGGCTCCTGTGGGCCAGAGAGGAAGGCTGAGAACTCTCTTCTCACACGCTGGATCTTGACTTTAACATTTCCTGGATATTCCCAGGCTGTCAGCCGCTTCCTTATTCAGAAGAGGCCATGCTTCCTTTCTGAACATGTGGAGTGTACCAGCACATCCTTGAAAGCCTGCTTTTTGGTGTAGGAAGGCTCCTCAGTTGGTATTCAGTATTGCTTTCCAGCAGCCTGTTTGTTGTTGCCTGTGGTGTCTTTGTCCAGAGAACACTTCCAGGGTGAGGAAAGCCATAGGAATTGCAGGTGATGTGAAGTCAAATCAGACTTGACCCCTGCGGGCTCGTGAGGACGATGGTACCCTGAAGCAAAGTGGAATCTGAGAAAGAGTGGCGGAGAGGCTCAGGTGCGCTTTAGGGACGTTCATCCCCATCCTCATCATTGTCCTGCTCCTTCTCATCACCACGGTAGTCATAACAGCAGCTAGCATCTCTTGAATATAGTAACTGTGCTCATCACTTTACAAATAGCATCTCAGTGAATTCTCAGAATCCTTTGAGGTTGGCACTTTTGTGATCCCATCATTTCAATGGAGAAAATGAAACTGTCATGAGATTAAACAGCTTATCCCAGGTTTAAACCGTCAGTGGCTGGACCAGGGTCTGAACACCACTGATCAGAGTGCAGACACTCTGGGAGCCATTCAGCCGTGCTGCCTCGTTGGGGGTCGAAGGGAGGTGGACAGGTGGTGAGTGCAGCCTGTCACACACAGAAGAGCAGGTGTCAAGGAGCAGACACCGTGGAGCCAGGCTGTGGGGCTCCATGAATGGGAGTCTGCTTGGAGTCCTGCATGGTGACGGGGGCAGTGGGAGGCAGGGGTACAGGCAGAGTGTGGAAAACTTCAAGTTAGTTAGTTATTACTTAATTCAACAGAAAATTATAAAGCACCTTCCTAGAGCCAAGCACGGTGGTGGGTAGTGGAGGTGCTGAGCTGAGTAGGTATGGTTTCTAGTCTAGTGGGAACAGAGACATGAACCCTCATGAAAACCCTCAAAGGACAGGCAAGATTCAGGGAACTGAAGGAAGAGGAGGTGTTTCCCAAATTCTTAATTTAAAAAATCTGCCCAAGTTCTATCCTTTGCCCAAGATCAATCTTTTTCCTCTGGCCATGACGTGTCCAGAAGAGTTACTTCCATAGCATATTACTGGTATTGTGTTGATTTAATAACAGGAGCTTCTGTTCTATAATAGGATGCTATGCTTCGAAGGAAGACAAAAATAAAATCAGTTTGCGGGGAGGAGGGAAGAAAAAGAGACCAAGCTGGCTCATGGTAGTTGAGTTTTTAGACACTTTTGACAAGTCTTCGCTCCCAGCTCAGTGACAGGCTGTGATTGTTTGCCCACCACAGAGCCCTTCCCAGGTGGCCGTGTGTCTTGAGTTGTTAGAAGCACCATGCAGCGCACACGCCTTCCTGTTGGATGCTGAAAATTCAGTCACTTTGGGCCCATTTTTTTGTCTGATGTGACTAACTCTCAGTGACAAGCTCTTCTGTGGTGAAAACATTCCAACTCCAGGTGCCCGGGCTGCAACACCTTTGGTGGTTAAAAGCTCTTGTCTCTTCCCTTGAGACAAGCTTTATGTCTGGTGTCATGCTTGGTGGATTTCCAGAAGCATCCTGGCAACACCTTATATAAGCATCCAGGGGTCACCCATTGTCTGAACTGGGGACAGACGGCATGTCCTGTGTTGGTTTTTATTGGTGGATGCACAAGGTATGGCTCTTGTGTTCTCCAGCTCCCACTCCTGGTTGGAGCCACGGGGCTCCCACACGGCACCCCATCTCCTGTTCGGTCAGAACAGTCCAGCTCAGGGTCATCCCCAGCAGGCAGCCTCTGGAACCTGGGAGGAAAAGTCTTCCCAAATTATAATTTCTCTGGGGTTCCAATTCTGTCTAATCTTAGACTATGCCTTCTGGGATTGTCTTATATTAATAGCAGGCTTCTCTGGTGGCTCAGATGGTAAAATGTCTGCCTGCCATGTGGGAAACCCGGGTTCAGTCCCTGGGTCGGGAAGATCCCCTGGAGAAATAAATGGCTACCCACTCCTGTACCCTTGCCTGGAAAATCCCATGGATGGAGGAGCCTGGTAGGCTGCAGTCCATGGGGTCACAAAGAGTCAGACATGACTGAATGACTTCACTTTCCTTTCCTTTTATGTTAATAGCATTTATGTGCTAAGATTCTTAGTTGCTCAGTCTTATCTGACTCTTTTCGACCCCAGGGACTCACGCCTACCAGGCTAATCTGTCCATGGAATTCTCCAGGCAAAAATACTGGAATGGGTAGCCATTCCTTTCTCCAGGGAATCTTCCTGACCCAGTGATTGAACCCAGATCTCCTGCATTGCAGGCAGATTCTTTACCATCTGAGCTACCAGAGAAGCCACCAATAGCATACATATATATGTGTGTGTGTGTGTGTGTGTTGTTGTTGTTCAGTTGCCCAGTCATGTCCGACTCTTTGCGACCCCATGGGCTACAGCAGGCCAGGCCTCCCTGTCCCTCACATCTCCCAGAGTTTTCCAAGTTCATGTCCATTGTTTCGGTGATGCTATCCAGCCATCTCATCCTCTGACACCCTCTTCTGCTCTCAATCTTTTCCAGCATCAGGGACTTTTTCAGTGAGTCAGCTGTTCGCATTAGGTGACCAAAATACTGGAGTTTCAGCTTCAGCATCAGTCCTTCCAGCAAGTATTCAGGGTTGATTTCCCTTAAGATTGACTGGTTTGATCTCCTTCTTGTCCAAGGGACTCTCAGGAGTCTTCTCCAGCACCACAGTTTGAAAGCGTTAATTCTTCGGCACTCTACCTTCTTTACAGTCCAACTCTCACAACTGTACATGACCACTGGGAAGACCATATCCTTGACTATATGGACCTTTGTCGGCAGAGTAGTGTCTCTGCTTGTCAACACACTGTCTAGGTTTGTCATAGCTTTCCTGCCAAGAAGCAAACTTCTGATTTCATGACTGCAGTCACCATGCACAGTGATTTTAGAGCCCAAGAAGAGAAAAACTATCATTACTTCCACCAGAATGGAAAATCCCCATGGATAGAGGAGCCTGGAGGGCTACAGTCCATGGGGTCACAAAAGGTCAGACATGACTGAGCAGCTCAGCACAGCACACAGCACTGTCGTTCTCATATTTGTGGTTTGACTGTTGGTGGGGTTGCTGCAGTACTGTTCACTGTTCAGTGAGCTGCTGTCTCCTCTTTGAGGGCAGTGGCTGGCCTATAGTGCCCAAAGTGAGAGGAAACCAAAAGCCCAGGACTTCTTCATCCTTAAGCTTAACTTTGGACTTAGGTAACCTGGGGCTTCAGCCAGCGCGCTCTCAACACTGAATGTGTGAATCAGAACTGATGCAGTGTTTCTCAGTCACCAGAGTCCTTTGAGATGCCTATTACACAATGTAGATTCCAGACCTGTCCTATCAGAGGGTCTGAGGGACACAGCCTTGTAACAAACGCTGTAGGTGTGAGAGACTCCCAGACACCGGTGGAGACTCACAGATTTGCTGGAACTCTTCCCTCACAAGTGAGTGTTGCCTTTTTCAGTCACCCTGGGTAAATCCTCTGCTTCTCTGCTCCAGTTCTGAATCCCCTTTTGTGCAGCTCCCCTGAGACCCGGGCCACACTCTTCTGAACACCCTCTGTGGCGACAGGACTTACTGATGTAAGTCGTTCAGGGCCATGACCAATAAGGAGGCTCATCAAGCTGGTTACTACCGTTTGTGGTCAGAAAGAAACCAACCTGTAAGGAGAAGGGTTTTCTCATGTCTCATGAACTGTCTGTGAATATTGCTCCCAAAAAGGAGTCCCCAAGATGCTCTGAGCTCTCACGGTCTGGCTCTTGCATCTCTGCAGGACATCTGCAATTATTTTGATAGACTGTGTGCATTTGGAGGAATTCTGATTTTTTTTTTTTTTTAAAGAAAGTAAAGTATCTTCCAGTCATGCCTTAGTCTTGTTAGAAAGCCCCCTTTCCAAAAAGCAACATTGATCAGTGCCCAGGTCGAGACTTCCCGAATTGTGAATACTGTTGGTTAATAGTTACCATCTCCTATGCCCACCCCTCCCACCATTGTCTGTGAGCCCGGCTGTAGATTTGTGAGATATTTAATCCCTTTTGTTATCCTGAGACGTTATAATCAGAAGGAAGTAAAACAAATATTGTATGCCAAAAAGTTCATTCAGGTTTTTCAATAAGACAGAATGAAAACCCCAAATGAATGAGCTTTTTGGCCAATCCAGTACCTTTTTTTTTTGATCATTGGAATGTTGGGGAAAAAAGTACTAATTATAGAATGCTGAGTAAAGACTAGATAAGGGAGGCAGAAACCCTGGCCTCTGAAGCCCGTCTTGCTACTTCCCAGCCGTGTGTCCTTGGGCACAGCACAGAGTCCCCAAGCCTGGCAAAGACTGTCACGAAGCCTGCGTGAGGATTTAAGAGACCCCAGTACTGGATGGTACCCAAACATGGCTCCTGCCTCATAGAAGTTTCAGCGATAAGAGTTGTTTGCCTCTGAATCCCACCAGCTTGATTTGTTAAGTGCACACTGTACTCCTGAGTGCTTTGGTCTAGGGGAGGGAAGGGAATGGAGGAAGAGATGAGGAGAGACTTCATGTCAAGGGACTAACCTCTGCTTTGCAGCAGAAATGAATATTCAACCAAAGAATACCAAAGGGGAATGAATAGATAGACTCCAAGCAAATACCACGTGTTCCCATGTTGCCAGAGCGCTGGACTTGGGAGGACAAGGGTTCTTCCACCCCTCTGCAGGGGAGGATGGGAGGAGGGTTACTGGCAAAGATGTCACTGTAATTATAGACTCTTCTTTTCTATTTAAAAAGCTACCACTTTAAACGTGGCTCCCAGAAATTATAAATCAATTATAACCCATAATCAGACCTCTGATTTTTCAAGTCTGTGGAGTCTCTCAGTATAGATATAAATCCTTCTTAGTGTGAGGTCAGGAGTTCAGTGAGATCATTCAACTAGTGAGTCCAAAGGAAGCTAACTGGAACTAATTATCAATCGGCTTTCTGATACCAAACTACTGCCTTCATAAGGGATTATTTGTTGTTTCTTCCAGGCAATTTCTTTCCTCACACCTCTGGCTGTTATTTGTGTGGTGAAAATTATCCGGCGGACAGACAAGACTGAAATTAAGGAAGCCTTCCTAGGTAGAGTATTCCCAGTTCCTGCTTTAGGGGATGGGGCTGAACTTGATTAGATTACCAGATTTCGAAAAATCTCAGTTGCACTCGACTGATTTTTCTCTTGGTCAAATAAAGCTTGGTAGACACGAAACAAAGTGTTTAGCCCTTTTAAAGAGCCAGTGTGTGATAAGTAGCTCATCTGCGTGCCAGCCCATTGTCGCTGTCCCTGGTGCTGAAAATGCATGTCAGGCTCCTCACCAGAGCTCTGGGCTTCCTAAGCACTTCGGAAGGATGGCTCTTGGCTGTAAGGCAAAGTGAATATGAAACTTCACCGCTGACTGTCCAACCCCACATTTGTGGCTAATAGGCCCCCAGTTGGGACAGTTCAGACATCAACCACAGACTCCTTGACCAGTCATCATTGACTGGAAGCAAAATGTGGAAAAGCAGATGTAAAATTTAATATAAATTGGAAACGAGCTCCATAACTCATCACCACTGTGGGGACACTTTGGCAGTTAATCAGTTGTTATTATGTAAGGAATGCTACAATCTTCGCTGTTGAGTATGACACGATGCTTATAAATTCTCCCGAAGCTGAGCCGTATCTGCGTATGATAGAAGTTTGATATTTTTAGGGTTAAATCCATTTTTTTCTGATCTGCATATTAATCAAAAGACAAAGTAAACGACAGTATGAAGAGAAAGCAAAACTATTTGGCTTGTTTAGGAAAATACACTCCCCGGAAGCCAGGGTTTTTAGCTTTTTGGTCATCAGGAAAACTGAATTGGGTTTATTTTCTGACATGACGCCTTGACGTTATCCAAACCCTCACACACACTGTGTTGTTGGTGTGTTGCGTAGGCTCACCATTTAGTAAGGTAGTAAATCTGGAAATATGAGATTCTTCACTAAAGATGGTATTTTTTAATTACTGGACTTTGAGGAAATGAAAAATGTAGCAAACTGCGGTCTTCCCTGTTCTTTGTAAGGGAAGGAGGGTGGGTGTGGGTTCTAGGGTGTACAGAGCAGTGGAAGGACCGGGGCCGTTTCTTACATAGCCAGGCTTTGGTTAGGCTCTGTGTAGTTGCAAAGAACAGAATTCCTCTCAAATTGGATCAAATAAATTAGAGGTTTGGTTATAGGACTATAACAAGCAGTCTTCCGGACCTTCAAGAATCAGAGGGGAAACCCTGGTGGGCATGGAATAGGGATCCAGGCCATGAGGCGTGGAGACGCCCGTTGCCTTCTACCCCCTCTTCTCTGTGATGCGTCCTTCCCCTCCTCTGAGTCCCTGCCTCGGTCACCTGTGAGGACCTTGTCTGTTCTGCCTGCATCTTGGTCTGTGTGAGGCTTGGGCTTGTAGTGGTGGGTGCCCCTGGCCCACGTCTGTGTGACTGCTTGGCTCCAGGGCCGCCTGCAAGTGTCACCTGCACTTCCCAGGTGGAGACTCTGGACTTGACTCAAATCTCAAGCCTGGATGCAAAAGTCCCGAGTCTCTGGCCAGCCTGTGGATGCTCTGCTTGAAGACAGGTGTGTTCCCCAGGCTACTCACCTGTGGTTTGAGGCTCTGGTCATCACATGGTCTTTGTTTCTTCAGCTGAGGTGGTGGAAAGGTCAGGTTTTCCAGGAAGGGTGTAGATGCCCTCCCTCTTGAGGCTCAAGCAGCTGGGTCAGCGTTTGGACAGATATCACTGTGGCTCCCAAATGTCCCATTGGGAGCCCCTCGCAGTTGACCTGGAAGTCTTTTTGCCTCAGTTGTTATTCTAGCCACTCCTCTGACACTGAGTCCCTAGATATGTGGCTGTGTGTAGGAACTGTCTTTCATGGTTACAGTTATAATTTACTGGCTGTTTTTGGAGCTGGGAGATTGTTATGGCCTTGAGGAGCTTGCAGTTACTTTCTCTAGACCTTTTCATTCTCAGCTAAATCTCCCTTAGGATGACACTTCAAAATTGTACACCATACCTGGCCTCTTATATGTTAATAGAGAAGGTGGAGTTAATTGGATGTTCTGTTTGCCTAAATAAATGAGAGACTGCCTTGTAAAAATGATGAAGAACCTCCCTTTGTATACAATTTAAAAAAATAAGTTGCCACTTTTAGGAAGTCTTGGAAGGGGCTGGAGGGAATGATCTTTCAAAACCAAGGACAGAAAACTAGGTGTAGCTTTTTCTCCATTATCTGGAATTCAGGACTTTCTCAGTGAGGGTGGTTTGGTCTGAGGTCCCTTCTTTACTCAGGTGTCTTCAGCAGACCTGGACCCTAAGAACGCCCCTTAGCTGCATGTCCACAGCAGCCTGCTTTGTGCATCTGTTCGTGTGCAAGTAAGGCTCACCCCACCCAGAGATCTGGCTGCTGAACGGCCAAGTTGGTGTTAATAGCAAACCCTGTTTTGGAAGGACTGCAATGTTGAATTCCTGACAACAACAAAAGTGACAGCAACAAAAGCCCTCTACTCCTCTGGGGGTGCTTGTAAGCAGGAGTACCCTCAGTACAGGCCACTTGCAGGCCAACTCACATGACACATAGCTTTGCATTTCTTTATCAGAACACAGTCTGGCTTGTCTTTCTGACTCTCCTCTCAACCCCGCAGTGCCGTGAGATGCTGTCGATGCAGCCCTTATAAACCAGATGCCTTGGATTCTTGTTAATCAACAAGCCAGCCCCCCCGCCATGGTTGGGATCATTCACTGCCTGCTCGGCCAGCCTTTCATGCCTCTACTGTCAGCCCAGCCTTCCCTGTGGTGTCAGTGAGAGGTCCCCTGTCTGGGTCCCCTGGAGGCTGTGCTATGCAGATGAATGTAGTAATTGGTTTACTTTACTTCCGGAAGGCTGTGACGCTTTCCACGCAGATCCTTGCTCTCTTCTGTTTCCTTCAGGCTTTTGGATCAGGGAGGGAAGCTGCCAGCTGTTGGTGCTTCCATCACAGCCACACCTTTTCTAGCTCAGCCACTTGAAGCTTTTCAGAGAATTGCTCAATGGCAAGCCACTCCAGTACTATTGCCTAGAAAATCCCATGGATGGAGGAGCCTGGTAGGCTGCAGTTCATGGGGTCGCTAAGGGTCGAACACGACTGAGTGACTTCACTTTTTCACTTTCACAGTAAACCCAGCTGGGGCAGAGGCTGGGGACGTGTATGGTGTTCTGGATTGATGTTGTGGTCTCTGAAGTTCCCCAAGGGCACTGGGAGGTCAGCTAGTGATGCTTGTTCCTGGAGACCTTTTCTGTGCAGAGGCCTTGCTAGGACCAGGAGGAGAAGGAGTTCAGCCCTGCTGGGAAAACACAGCAGTGAGCCTGTGCTGGACCAGCCCTAACAAGAAAAGACCCCTGTCAACTCAGGGCAACCTCACAGCCTGTTAATTGTTGTGGCTTTGGGAGAATCCTGCGGCAATGATGGCCCAGGGAATTCTCCCTCCTCTCTGCAAAGGAAACCTCTCAGCAGTGCTCCAAGCTTGTGAGAGAGAAGGGAAGCCAGCGTTTTAGGAAGGAAGGGTCTGTGCATGCAGAGTATAATCAGCAGATCTCTCCAAGTTCCTCCATGCTTGCTTCCAGGTTACACACCCTGTTGCATGCTGAGTGTTTTAGTGGTAGTCCAGTGCTGCTGACTCATGCGCCGCTCTGCATCGGGGGACCCAGCCCTCCTTTCCAGATATTGCAACGTGGCCCATCCTCCACTTTGGGGACTCGTTTCCCTTTGACAAAGGTGTTCATTTGAACTGGTCCCTCCAATTCTCTCTGCTTCCCCGTGAGTTGGTACAAGCAGGTGGGTTTTTTGTCTCTGTCTCAGTGACCTGTGCCCTTGGTGACTTTGTGGACTGTTCACAGTCCTTTCCATTTGTAGAATAACACATTTGTCTCCCTTAATGATCACGAACTGCTCCAGGCAGCTCCTTCCCGAAAGTGGCCCTCCACCGCTGTTTCCTTACATAAATCTCAGCTAGTATTGAACAGTTAATACTTGCCAAAGGGAAACGGTAACTCACATGCTTTATTATTCAACAAAGCAATGGAACGGGGCATCGATAGGTTTTTATTGCTTATGCAAAGCATTTGACCTTCCATCGCATCGACTTGCCTTTTGTATGGTCTTGATAAACACAAGGGAGAGATGCAGGGACCTTGCAGGGAAAACTCCATGACTCACTTCACCTGCATCCTTTGGACAATCTGTGCTTCATCCAGCAAAGTCCTTCCAAGCTGCTTGGAGAAATTCCCCAGGCTGTCTATTTTTGAAGAATGTCATCCAGAAGTGCCTACTGTTTTAGGTGGCAGAAAGAACCACCTGGACAAACCTTTTCAAACACCAGTAATGAGGTATTGAGACACTTCACCTTCTTAGAAATAGTGATTTGTTTGATAACAAGTGGACAGCCGTCAGCAGGGGACAGGTCAACAAGGAGGTAATGGCTGAGTGGGCACGCCTGTATGCAGAGGGATTCCTGCAGCTGCTCTGATTAGAATTATGTCTGAGAAGGTTGCCAGAAGGAAATAAAATGTTATGTTTCTTGCTACCAGTAAAAGAAATTCTACATGCTGTAGTATTAAATCTGTTCTATCAGGTCAGAACATGATACATGGGCTGCTCTGTGATATTGAAAATTTCAGTGTAGGAGGAGAGATAAATTTCATGTCATAGGGGCTTGGAATTTTATGAACTTTCACTCTCCAAAGGCCGGTTCTAATTGTGTTTTACTCTAGCCACTCAAATTTGCCTCCTTTTTAAAAAGCATTGGTTCATATTTCTATGGTCATAAATTAAATAGTGTGATGGAAAAGTAATGATGATGATGGTGGTAATGAAAATGATTGTGATTTGAGAGCCAGCTGGTTATGTTTCTGTTTGTTGGTTTTGTTTTGTAGCCGTGTCCTTGGCTCTTGCTTTGAATGGAGTCTGCACAAACACTATTAAATTGATAGTGGGAAGGTAAGTTCCAAAAAGAAACAAGTGGTGGCTTAGAGTCTCAAGGTCAGCCGTGTACAAACCTTGGCCACAGGAAACTGGATGGAACAGATTGGAGCTCATCTGGTTTTCCCTTAAATTGTTGTCCTTCTGGGATTTCGGTCCTCAACTCAGATCTTTCCTCTCCTTTGAATAATGAACTCATCATTCCAGTAAGCAGGACATCAATAATAAAGAAGTATCTAATGACTAAACTTTTGGGGGGACCAAAGTCAAGAAAGCCATTTCCATTTCCAGCCCACTGCTATTCCAGGGCCTCACCAGACACCCACTCACTTGTCAGTTTTGGCATCTGAAAAATAGATATACTTGCTTATTTATCATTCTGGGATAAGCAATATGGATTAGTATTTGAGCTGTGACTCCTGGCACATTTCTCTTACCCTCCTGGGAGATGATTTCTATTTTCTCTTTATCTTGCCTTCTCCCCCAGATGCTCTGGAAGTGAGCTAGTCTCTGTAGAGGAAAACAGTCAAAAGATCTGAGTTCGAGACCTGACTTAGGCCCTGACTAGCTGTTGGCCTTGGCAGGTTGGTTTCCCTCTCAGAACCTCAGTATTTAGTGATAAGGTATTTGGTGTTCAGAAGGGAGGCAATGAGGGGGCAGAGGATGGCTATAGATTGGTCAGCGAGTGACCTCGGGCTGCATTGTCCTTCTGGCTTTCCGTGCTTAGAGTTGCTGAGGGCCCAGTGAACTGCTGACTCCCAGGTCCTCTCTGAGGCTCTGGTTCAGTAGGTGAATAGTCACACTTGGAGAAACACATAGGGGAGAGACAGCACACCGACAGTTCTGATAGATTATTGATAATCAATATGTTACAGATCCTGATAGATTGTTATTGGGCCCAGATCCCAGAGCTGGAGGACCAGTGAGCCCTTATAGTTAACAGTGAGAACCGTATGAACTGTAACCCAGATTGTGCAGAAAAGGGAGACTGTGTTCACAGTGTAGGAAAAACCTCGTCCATGGCGGGCATCTGGCAAAGTTAGCTGAATTCATGCGAAGAATCCGCCATCACTCATCAGAGTGAGAAACTGCCCTTGAGTGAAGTGGACACATGTGGGGTGGGGTGTGTAGGTGCAGGAATCCAGTTGCCAGGGTTCAGAGCTTGTCTTTGCTCCTTACTGGTTGTGTGTGACCTTGGGCAAGAGTGTGATCTTTCTAAACCTTCATTTTCACACGTGTAAAATTAAGGAAGTTCCAGGACCTGCCCCAGGATTGTCGTAAGAATCGTACGATGTGACCCATGGGTGGTACTTAATGCTGAGTCTGGTATGCAGTATGTACTCAGTACATGTTAGCCGTGATTGTGGCAGGTGACGTGGCCTTGGGGCCAGCTTGTCCCCTGCTTCCTTCCCCCACAGCCTGGACCAAGACCTGGCCTGGTGACTGTGTGCCAAAGGTCAGAACTGAGTTTTCAAGTCTTCTCAGTGAAACCTGCTCTTTAAGGAAGTGTAGGCAGTTGGCCATCAGATTCAAGATACAGAGCCATGAGGAGCCTGGAGGCTTGGATCCTGGTAGCAGCCTCCGAGTAGTGGAGCCATAGATGGATCTATGTCTCCATCTTTATTTCACCAGCGCTATGCTCAGGTGGCTCCCGGAAGTCATCTCACTTGACCCTCAGAACCTTACTTTTGTGTAGGTGTTGATATCCCTCTTTTACAGATGTGGAGACTGAGGGTGGCTATGTGACTACCCAAGCCATAAAACTAGTAAGTGGCAGAGTGGGAGTTCCAGCCCAGATCTTTCTGACCCTGAAGCCTGAGCTTTGCCTAAGCCCACAGTGTCTTCCGGTGGGGGCTGCAGTGTTGATGGCAGAAGAAGGAACTGGGGCAGCAGCAGGGGTTGGTGGGATCAGCTGGGGTTTGTTTGTGATGGCAGCATTTTATATTGAAACTGTCCATGGTGTCTTTTGTAGACCTCGCCCCGATTTCTTTTACCGCTGCTTTCCAGATGGAGTGATGAACTCGGAAATGCACTGCACCGGTGATCCCGATCTGGTGTCCGAGGGCCGCAAAAGCTTCCCCAGCATCCATTCCTCCTGTAAGTTCCCTGGTTGGGAGACTCTGATTTCTAGGTCATGTCTCCTGATCACTCTTTCTGGGAATTCAGGTGGAGGGAAAAGTGTTGATACCTGAATGTCAAGTGTAGTTGACTTTTCTTCACTGCAGGGCAGTTGTCTTAGAAACAAGACATTCCCCAGGAAGAAATAAGCCTGAGACCAAGACTCTGAAGTTTACAAAACATTGCATGTGTGGCTCTTGTCAGCTCAGCAGAGTGAAACTTGCGACACTTTACCCTCTGGCAGTATCCATTCAGGATCCTGACAGTGCAAGGGAATTAACCGTGTTCCCTGGGACCTTATGCCTTTCAGCTCAGTGTTCTCTCTAGTTTACTCCTTCAATGAAAGTTTTGTGTGTGTGTGTGTGTGTGTACTGTACCAACATATAGCATATATGTGTGTGTATACATGTACATACACCCCATCGCCCCTAATACATAGTCTGATTATAGGTATGTAAGCTGGGACCAGCCTTTAAATAATGTAAACCAGGCGCAGTGTGGTACAATGGACAGCTCGCAGGTCTTTGAAGTGTGACAAATCCTGGCTATGCAGATACAAACTGTGACTTAACCTCTCTGCGCCTCAGTTCCTGCTTGTAGACTGGGAATGATAAGGCCTCCGCTGGTAGTTGGAGTGAGGGTAAAATAAGTGATGGTGATCCTGACGTTTCTGGAGCATCACCATGCCAAAATGTTTCAGTGCATTATCTCATTTAATCCACTTCATGAATGTCAAGTACTTGGTATCATGCTTTACATAAGCCAAGCTATCCATGTCAGAGTGTCCTGGTCACATCTTATTTCATTCCATCAGTGTTTACCAAGTGACTCAGGTGCCAGACATTGTGACAGGTGCTGGGGACATGGAGATAAATGAGCCATGGCTCATGTCCTGGGGAGTCCGTAGGTAGTGGCAGGCTGTGTATTTAGGCTGGTGATTCTGAAATCCTTGGAGAGGAACCAGGCCCCCAGGTGACCACTTCGGAGAGGACTGGCCGCTCTTATGACTTGAAGTCCTTGATTCCCCATAGGTCGGATCATTGTTTACCTTGGTCAAGCCTGTTACCCTCATCCTTTTTCTTTTTTCTAAGTAGCTAATACATACCCTGATAGTGGCTGGACCAAGGAGTAACTGGATGGCCTTTCCTGCAGAGTGGTAGTTGGCCATTTTTGCTCTGAGTCACTAGAGATAGGGCCTGTCAGCAATATCTGGGTGCCCGGCACTCTGAGTGACTCTCCATCAGCCTGTGCCACAGCTCTGCCAGGTCCGGTTGTCCCCACTGTGTGCACAGGGAACAGGGACACGAGGCTTCGACAGACTCAGCAGATTTTTCAAGGACACTAGCTGACCTTCCTGCCAGCCTCTAATGTGATAGTGTCTTGGGCTTTTGGTGGTTAAACAGCAAATACAACAAGGTATTCACACTTTGGCCACCTGATGTGAAGAACTGACTCATTGGAAAAGACCCTGATGCTGAAAAAGACTGAAGGCACGAGGAAAAGGGGACGACAGAGGATGAGATGGTTGGATGGCATCACCAACTTAATGGACGTGAGTTTGAGCAAGCTCTGGGGGTTGGTGATGGACTGGAAAGCCTGGCATGCTGCAGTCCATTGGGTTGCAAAGAGTCGGACATGACTGAATGACTGAACTGATTCACAGTCCACGTTCATTTAAATGAATGACTCTTCCCCCCCCCCGACCCCCAGTTTACTGGAGACTTTAGTGGATTGAATAATGGCACCAAAAATAATTTGTCTAGATCCTAGCCCACAGGACCTGTGAATGTGACTTTATTTGGAAAAAAAAGTCTTTGTAGATGTAATTAAGTTAAGGATCTCAAAATGACTTCATCCTGGCTTTAGGGTGGGCTGTAAATCCAATGACAGATGTCCTCATAAGAGAAAGGCAGAGGAATATAGAGACTTAGAGACATGGGGAAGGAAGTCATGTGAAGATGGAGGCAGGAATTGAAACGATATAGTTGCAAGCCAAGGAACCCTGGAGCCACTGGAAGCTGGACGAGGCAGGAAGGAGTCTCCCCTCTTCAGAGGGACTGTGGGCTGGCTAGCACCGTAATATGGGACTTCTGGTCTCCAGAACTGGGAGGGAATACATGTCTTTCATTTTCAGCCCCCAGGTTTGTGATGATCTGTCACAGTGTTATCCATCAGGCTTCTTGGCCTTCCCCAGTCGATAGGAATTGACTGGACTCTTGCCTGGAAAATCCCATGGACGGAGGAACCTGGTAGGCTGCAGTCCATGGGGTCACGAAGAGTCGGACACGACTGAGCGACTTCACTTTCACTTTTCACTTTCATGCATTGGAGAAGGCAATGGCAACCCACTCCAGTGTCCTTGCCTGGAGAATCCCAGGGATGGGGGAGCCTGGTGGGCTGCTGTCTATGGGGTCGCACAGAGTCGGACACAACTGAAGTGACTCAGCAGCAGCAGCAGCAGACAAGAAACTCAGGCAAGTTTACTGGGGGCCTACTGCAACAAGGGAGAGCGAGAACAAGCAACAGGTTCCCTTAGTCCCTGAGCAGGGGGCGAGCTTGTTCCTTATATGGGGTGAGGGTAGGGGTGTGTCCAGGGACCAGGCCGAAGGGGTGGATTAGTTGTTTTGTCCACCCCTTAGGTGGTGGTGTGCACAGTACCCTGCTTTTGCTCCCAACACTCTGTGCTCCAGGCTTCTCAAAAGTGGCCTTGGATTTCTTGGTCTCTTTGTATCTTTTGTCCAGAATTTGCCCCACCTGCGCATGTACACAGTCACCTTTAGTCCCATACAGTTTCTTTGTATTTTGTTGCTCAAGGAGAGGTGTGTCCAGGTGCAAGCATCGCAGCACTGCAGCAAAAGGTCCCAGGTCCCAGGCCTCTCTCAGCAGCAGCCCCGAGTAAAGGAGGAGGCGACTTAGACTGAACACACTTACTGGTTAACAGAGCTGGTCTGGCTTTAGAGCCTTGGAGGTGGGGCAGGGGAGACTGGCAGAACGTGCCTTCCTGAGGTTAATGTGGCCAGGGGCACAGCATGCATGAAGGCTTAGGGTTCACGGTGCTTCTCGGCTCTAGTCGTTCCTGGTCTTTATGGTCGGGCATCTGTTTGGAATAATCACTTCCTCTCTGAAGTCGTGTTTTAAGTCAGTCTGTTTTAGAGATCGTGTAGGTGCCAGTTGGAGGGAGGCCTGCTGTATTGATTTCCCGTCTCCTTGTTATCAGGAATTCCCTGGCTGGGATTTTTTAGATGTACCTGGGATAGTATTCACCTGGGGCCGGCTTCCATCTGTTCTTCATCTGTATCCTTGCGGGGTCACTCAAGTTCTCTGCTGTTTGAAGACACAGTTCTGGTCTCCCAAAGACTTGGTGCTGCGCTTTAAGACGCTTTTGAAGCGTCTTAAAGTTATTAGCAGTAAGAAGTGAAACGCTTTGGGGAAATTTTCATCCTGGTTTTCAAATGGACTGAGGACTGCAGCACAGTTTTGTATCTACCGTTGTATCTGAACTCGGGAAGGAAATAGCTCTCATGTGAATGACTCAAGCTAGGAGACTGCTGGATTGCAAAGAGTAGTGGTCAGGGCCCTCAGAAGTTTCTTTTAGTGGCACACCCCACCCTTGTCAAATGTATTTCCTGATGGGTCTGCCCACCAGCTGCCTTGTCCACTGGGAGGCTGATGTCCCTTCTGCGCTCAACAAGCTTTCTAACAGAGGCTGTTACTACCTTTTGCTTCAGTTCAGTTCAGTCTCTCAGTCGTGTCCGACTCTTTGCGACCCCATGAATCACAGCACGCCAGGCCTCCCTGTCTATCACCAACTCCCGGAGTTCACTTAAGATGTGCAAAATGTTACAGATTTTTACTCTTTGGCTGACAGAATCCTCCCCAGCCTCTACTCTTTTGGTGAGTATTTTCCTCTGCTCTTTTTTATGACAGATCAGTAATCGCTAGGAGTTGGACACGACTGAGTGACTTCACTTTCACTTTCATGCATTGGAGAAGGAAGTGGCAACCCACTCCAGTGTTCTTGCCTGGAGAATCCCAGGGATGGGGGAGCCTGGTGGGCTGCCATCTATGGGACCGCACAGAGTCGGACACGACTGAAGTGACTTAGCAGCAGCAGCAGCAGCAGTGATTGCCTTGCAGCCAGCTGCCATATCCACTTAGAAAACCATCAGTGCTGCTTTCTGGATTTCTTACTGTAGCTGATAGGAACCTAGAGGTTGGTGTGACTTGTTGCTCCCTAGAGGAGGTGGCGGACCTCAGAAGGGGTGACCTCAGTGGACTCCCGTTTTGATACACAGGCTCTTTCTACTTGAGTGAGTGGACCCAGGGGTTCTGACCAAGGGCTCTCTGGAGACGAATCCCCCATTCTGGGTAAACATGGGTTTGCTTCTGCTCTGTTCACAGATAATTGGTGACTGGAAGGTAGTTAATGCCCACATGTCATCCTGCAGAACAGTTGGTTTTCTTTGAATAGAAGAACAAACACTAGTGTCTTTTGGAAACCAAAGATCTTTTCCTTAGTTTACCACAAGCGGTCAAACAGCACTGCCCTGAAGGGCTCGTGTGACAGCCTTTCAGCACACGGCGTGTGCCGTGGTAGCCGTGTTAGGGGACTGGCTCTGTGAGGCACAGCTTCAAAGAGCGAGTGATTTCCTTCAGAGTTTGGAGAAGCTTGGGTTTTAAAGTGGAGAAAGGCGATGTGGCTTCAAAGCAGGGGTATTTTGAAAAGAGAACTATCTTTCATCACATTATCTCAGCTTTTGATTGGGTGTTGTTTTAACTTGCAGAAAGAGGATTTCAGAGAGAAAAATTGGGAAAAAAAACCAAAAACACCTTATTATTACCAAGTCAAGGTATTAAGAAACTTTTTTCTATAAAACAGTGGGAATGAATAAAGTGATACTGTATTCTGGGGTCAGCAAATGACAGCATGTGCACTGCCTGTTTTTGTAAATAAAGTTTTATTGGAACACAGAGATGCCCATCACTTACATATTGTGTGTGGAGGCATTTACTTTTTAATGGCAGAGTTGGTAATTGCAAAAGAGACCTGACCCACAAAACTACAAGCATATTGTCCATACTCCAAACACATAGTATTAAAAAGCATTACTTCAGGGTTCCTGGTGGGGGACAGAAGAATAGGCCAAGTTTTTAGGGGTTTTTAGGACAGTGAAACTACTTTATATGCCACTATAATGGTGGATGCTTGTCATTGTATTATGCATTTGTCGAGACCCATAGACTATACAGCATCAAGATTAAACCCTAATGTAAACTGTGGGCTTTGGGTGGTTCTGATGTGTCAGTGTAGGTTCATCAATTGTAACAGCTGTTGGAGGATGTTGATAATGAGGGATGCTGTGAAGGCGGGTGGGGGGCACTTGGCATCTATAGGAAGTCTCTGTACCTTTTAAAATTTGCTGTGTACCTAATGCTGGTCTCAGAAACTTAGGTCTAAGAAAAAGGCATCACTAAATCAAGACCAGTGCACTTGAATTGTGCACACAGGTGTTTCATTGGTAAAGAACTCCACTATGGAATGAAAAGGAGGGATTTAAAGGGTGGTGGTGGTGTTCAGTCACTAAGTTGTGAAGTATAATCAGTGCTTATGGGATACATTCTTTAAATGACAGACAGAATTTCAAGATCTGACTGATGGTGATTTAACAGACTCTTGTGCACTTGGTGTTTTGCCGGTATAGTTTTGCTGTTGAAGAGGGTACAGGTGCTCTGAAATGGCCATGCCCTGTTTGGGGTCCGGGCAAATGCCAGGTCCTTTCACACCGTGCTCTGGGTTTGGGGATCTGGGAATTCCAGCGCAGGGACAGGGAAAGCCTTTGGAGATAAAGCTCTTTCTTCTGTCATTTCCCAGGAGAGTACACATGAGCAGGTGTTTGCGGTCATTTATGTTTGAAGTATCTTTATGCCACTCTCTGACTGAGTGTAGAATTCTAGGTTGAAAATCAGTTCTGTGCAGGATTCTAGTTTACCATGTGCTTCAGAGAGACCCTATGACATTCCCTGCTTTTGTCTTGCTTTTCTCTTTCTCTCTCTGGAACTTCTTAGGAGCCTTTATCTCTGGTCGTCTGAAGTTTCACAATGAAACTTCCTGGGAAGTGCCTTCCTGGGATTGTTTTTTCTTTATATTTATTGTTCTGGTCTCTCAGTAGGTCCTCCTACTCTGGAACTTTGTCTCCCTCCCTCTGTATTCCATGTTTCTTTTCTCTGGATCCTGTGTTAGGCTGGTGTTAAATCTCCAGGGTTGATTTTATCTTTTAATTTTATATCCTACTGTCTTTCTCTTTGTGTTCTTGTTCATCTCTCTAGGAGAGTTTAAAAATTTTATTTACCAATGCTTCTATTGAATTTTATTATTTTATTTTGTATTTTTAATTTCTAAGAGCTCTTTCCTGAACTTTGATTTAACAAAAAAATAACATCAGGTTCTTTTTCTCACGGGTATACTCTCTCTTTTCTCTTTGGCTGCAGGCGTCATCTGCTCCTCGTCTTCTCTTGATCTGCATGTTTTTTGGTATCTAGCTTTCCTTACATATCTGGCAATCTTCCGCTGGATGTTCTTATTTAAGGTGGGAGTGCGCTAACTGGACAGAGCCAATGAAGTGGGCTTCACTGAAGAGTGGGTGGGAAGCGAGCTGGGGTTTCACTGGTTGACCCTGAGTGCTAGCATCTGGCATTTACTTAGAGGCTATTCTATTCACTGGCGGGAACTCCCCTCCCCTTCCCCAGTCTCTGGCCGGGTGTATATGAATTTTATTTACCAATGCTTCTATTGAATTTTATTATTAAAATAATAATAATATTTTATAATAATCTCCAGGGTGTATATGTAAAGTCAACCCTGGAGATTTAACACCTGGTATTCTGGAAGCCAAGCCGAGGGACTTGCTTTCTCACAGGTTACCTTGCAGACTTCCCCTAAGCCCCCCTGTTTTCAGCCTGATTGTTTAGTCTTTTTCTCCATTTGACTGCTTTTTCCAAGCCCAGAGCCTTGTATGGTTAAACCTTCTGCTTTCTTTAAGCGTTGAGGAGGTGATAGTTTACTGGTTCGAGGATGAGGTGGGGACCTGGAGAGTTCAGCTGCTCTCTGGGGACTTCCCACCTACTTTCCTGTGCAATCCGCATCTGACCCCTGCCCTCTGCGGTACCTGTGCCTCCGGTTCAAACCCTTGCAGGGCCCCTCCTGGTAAATTAGGGCTTCTCACGGGCATCACCATCCATAGCACCACGTGGAGTGGGCCTTTCCTCTCTGAGTCCGCATCTGCTCTGCTAGCTTCTTCCCACCCTCGTATAACATGGGGTGGCGTTGAGGTGCTTTTCGTTTCATTGAAGATAGAATTTGTCTCCTTTTTCGCATAGTCAGGGTTCTCAGGAGAAACAGAACCAATAGGATGTATGTATGTACAGAGGGAGATGAACAGTTATTTTAAGGAATTGGCTCGCGAGATCGCAAGGACTGGTAGGTTGGAAATTTGTGAAGGCCTGCAGGCTAGAAATTTGGTTAGGATTTCAAGGTTGCAGTCTCTTTTTTATTATTTATTTATTGTGACTGTGTTGGGTCTTACAGGGGCATGCAGGCTGTCTAGTTGTGGTGCGTGGACTCCAGAACACACAGGCTCAGTGGCTGCCCTGCAGTATGTGAGATCTTAGTTCTCCGACCAGGGATCGAACCTGCATCTCCTGCATTGGAAGGCTGATTCTTAACCACTGGACCAGCAGGGAAATCCCTGTGTTGCAGTCTTGAGGTAGAATTTCTTACTTGGGAAACCTCAGTCTTTGCTCTTAAGGCTTTCAACTAATTGAAGGAAGCACACCCACATTATGGAGGGTGAGCTCTTTAACTTAAAGTCAACTGACTGTAAACACTCATCACATCTAAAAAATGTCTTCGAAGCAACTTCCAGACTGATGTTTGATCAAACATCTGGGCACTATGGCCAAGCCAAGCTGACACACAAAATTAGTCATCACTCTCTTATTCCTTCCTTCCCTTATTATTTTAAATTCAGGAATACCTTGGTAATGTTCTGATGCCTCAGTACAGGGGCACCGTATGTTAGAAGATTCTCATATAACCTCAGTGTTACTTCGATGACAAGAGTCCTGGAGAGTGAAGTGCATACACCAGTCTTTGCAGGCTGAGTGTCTGGGAGTTTGCTTTTGTGGAACAAAAATCTAAAGGGTTTGTAAATATGGATTGAAAAATTATCATAAGATGTCATCTATGCTAAGCAACCAGGTTTAACTCCATCAAGCATGACTATTTAATGTTATAAACCAGCTGGTTTTGGAGTGGTTAGACAGACTTTTGCATAAAGATACAGGAAATACGAGAGCAGAAGAAAATGCAAGATTAATTTGTTTTGCATCATTTAATGAAATGAAATTGCTGTCCAGAGTTTTTGCTGATAGATGGGAAACTTGTAAAAGACCATCTTCTTCTTTTAAAAATGGTATAAAATGACATGGGCTGATTGGGTCATGTTCAACCAGGACAAACTGGTGGTTACTTATCTGAGGTCAGTTTGATTTGTGTGGTTTACCTTCTAAGTGACAAATGAGAGCTTCCAAATTCATTGTCCTGTCATGGGACATCATCACACTTGGCAAGAGCCTCTCCTAGCTTTTTCCCCCTGAATTTGTACTATCTTTCATCTCAAACTTCCAAGACAGTTTCAGAGGTTCTGCGAAGTAACTGTACTTATTTTGCAACATTTTCATCATTGAAATGAAGACCCCACTGAATGCTGGAAAGTCTTGCTTTGGGGATGCCAAATCCTTGGAGGAAATAGTTGGCTTTAAAAAGAATCAGGCCTTTTTAAGGGGTAATGTTTTTCAGTCTTTTTTTTTTTTTCATTATCACCCATCCTCATTTTTGTAGGCTTCCCCTTCAACTTCTCTTCTCTACCATGAAATATTAATTCCACTGATATACTGTATTAATATTATGGCCCTTTAAAGTGAAGTCACTCAGTCGTGTCCGACTCTTTGCGATCCCATGGACAGTAGCCCACCAGGCTTCTCCATCCATGGGATTTTCCAGGCAAGAATATTGGAGTGGGTTGCCATTTCCTTCTCCAGGAGATCTTCCTGACCCAGGGATCAAACCTGGGTCTCCCTCATTGTAGGCAGATGCTTTACCGTCTGAGCCACAACAAAAAATTGTAATATCTGGAATTTTCTCATCTCCCCAAGAATCAGTTTTTGTCCCTTTTGGGGGTACCACTCTAATAGCACAAATTGAAGAGGAACTAAGCAGCCTCTTGATGAGGGTGAAGGAAGAGCATGAAAGATCCAGCTTAAAACTAAATATTGAAAAAACCAAGATCATGACATCCAGCCCCATTACTGCGTAGCAAATGGAAGGGGAAAAGGTGGAAGTAGTGACAGATTTCCTCTTCTTGGGCTCCAAAATCACTCCAGTGACTGCAGCCTTGAAATCAGAAGACATTTGCTTCTTGGCAGGAAAGCTGTGACAAACCTAGACAGTGTGTTGAAAAGCAGAGACATTACTCAGCTGACAAAGGTCCCTATAGTTAAGGCTATGGTCTTCCCAGTGGTCATATATAGTTGTGAGAGCTGGACCATAAAGAAGGCAGAACACCAAAGAATTGATTCCTTCAAACTGTGGTGCTGGAGAAGACCCCTGAGAGTATGTTGGACAGCAGGGAGATCAAACCAGTCAGTCTTAAGGGAAATCAACCCTGAATACTCACTGGAAGGACTGATGCTGAAACTCAAGTATTTTGGTCACCTGATGCGAATAGCCGACTAACTGGAAAAGTCCCTGATGCTAGGAATGTTTGAGGGCAGAAAGAGAAGAGGACGTCAGAGGATGAGATGGCTGGATGGCGTCACCGATGCAATGGACATGAACTCGGGCAAACTCTGGGAGATGGTGAGGAGCGGGGAGGCCTAGCGGGCTGCAGTCCATGTGGTCTCAAAGAGTCGGACGTGACTGGGCAACTGAACGAGGGCTGTATGGTCTTGGTTGGGAATGAGTATTCTTGGGCAATAGTTCTCAACTGGAAAATTTTGTCCCCTAGGAGTCTGAGTGAACTCCAGGAGTTGGTGATGGACAGGGAGGCCTGGAGTGCTGTGATTCATGGGGTCGCGGAGAGTTGGACACGACTGAGCGACTGAACTGAACTGAACTGAGGGGACATTAGCAAAGTCCAGAGACATTTGTGGGTGTCACAAGGACATGTGTAGAGGGTGTTACTGGCATCTTCTCCGTGGAGGCCAGGGATGCTGCCAAACATCCTACAGTACAGAGGACAGTCCACGACAAAGAAGGATCCAGCCCCAAATGTCAATGATGTCCAGGCTGAGAACCCCATTCTAAGACAATTAGGCAAATATATGGAAGAAATTGATCTTTCATATGTTAAATTCATCCTCTCTTCAGGTTCTTGGTCTGAATAAATAGAGTATTTTTAGAAATGGTTACTGTTTAATTAATTAAAAATACTCTTCCTCAAAGACTTGGCTCACCATTTGACTTCCATGAAAAAAAGATCACGGTCAGATTAAAGGTTGTAATTAAAGCCTAATGCCTTTTTATTTCTTTCTTTTTAAATTTTTTATTATAAAGAAATTCAGACATAGAAAACAGAGCTAATGAATCCCCACATGCTCCAAGTACAAGAATCTGCCCTTCTTCCTTCCTGTTCTTCTCTGCCCATTTCCTGCCACCACTGAAGAATGCTGACAGTTTCTTTTTATTGGAGTATAACAGCTTTACAACGCTGTGTTCGTCTCTGCTGTACAATGAAGTGAATCATCTGTATGTATACATATATCCCTTCCCTCTTGGCTCTCCCTCTCACCCCCAGCCCCACCCCTCCCATCTAGGTCACCTCAGAGCGCTGAGTTGAGCCCCTTTTGTGTCATAGGAGGTTCCCACTAGCTATCTATTTTACACATGGTAATATATATTTTAAAAAATTATTTTAGCATTTTAAGGTAACATTTACATCGAAATGCATAAGTCATTGCCATTCAGTCTTGAGAAGTGGACTCATTATGTAACCCATATTCCTATCACAATGTAAGGTATTTCCATCACCTCAGAAAGGTCTTTATGTTCATTTCCAATCTTCATTCTCTTGAAATAACCACTGTACTGTTTTTTTTTAACCTTTAGATTAGCTTTGCCTACTCTAGAACTTCATCTAAATGGAATAATGCAGTGTATTCTTTTTGAGTCTGGCAGTTTTTTGCTCCGTATAATATCTTGAAGTTCATCCACATTGTTATGAGTATCCATAATGTGTTCTTTTTTATTGCTGCAATGTATTTCATTGTAATGAATATTCCACAGGTTTTTTTGTCTTTCTGGTTATTTCAATTGTGAATTAAGCTGCTATGAACATTTGTGTGCAGTTCTTTTAATGAACTGTGCTGACATTTATCTTGGCTAAATATCTGTGAGTGATACTGCTAAGGTAAAAAATTAAGATATGTTTAACATTTGAAGAAACTGCCAGATATTTTCACAAAATGCTTGTGCTAGTTTACATTCCCCCTGGCAATGTAGGGAATTTCAGGGACACTGGGTCTTCACCAACATTTGTTGTTACTGGTCTTTTTTGTTAGTTTAGTCATTTTTGTGGGTCTGTATGTGTACATTGTAGTTCTCTAATACTAATGATGTCACTGACATTTTCATTTGCCTATTGGCTGTTCACATATCTTCCTTGGTGCAGTGTCTGTTCAAATCCTTTTTCCATTAATTATTTTTGTCTATTTATGATTAACTGGTGATGTTTCTCCATATTCTATTTAGAAGCCTTGTGTCAAATAAATGTTTTGTGAATATGTTCTCCCATCAGTGGCTTGCCTATTCATTTTCTTAGTGGTATCTGTTGATGAGTAGTAGTTTTAAATTTTGATTAAATCTTACTTGTCACTTTTTTCATTTGTGGTTATTGCTTTCTGCATTCTATGTAAGAAATCTTTTCCACCTTCCAGTTATAAACTTGTCTTCATATGTTTTCTTCAAAAGCTTTATGGTTTTGGTTTTATATTTAAAACCAAGTTGATTTTTGTTCATTGTGGGAGACAGTGTTTAAAAGTTAATATTTTTTTGCATTTATATCCATTTTTAGCACCATTATTATTAAAAGATTTTTCCTTTCACCATCAAGTAGCTTTAGTGCCTTTACAGAAATTAATAGACCATACAAGTGTGGTTCTATTTCTGTACTCTCTAAAATGGTCATTAATCTGTCTGCCTATCCTTTTTCTAGAACTGCACTGTATTGATTACTGTAGCTTATGGTAGGTCTGTTGAAGTCAGGCAGCTGGAGTCTTTCATCTTTGTTCTTTTTTTTCCTCAAGGTTACTTTGGCAATTATAAGTTCTTGCCTATATGCTGTGGAATCAGTTTATGAATTTTCATAAGAAAGTCTTCTGGCATTATAATTGGGATTACATTCAATCAACAGAATTTGAAAAGAAGAGTTAACATGTATTATTTAGTTCATATCTCTAGTGAAGCTCCCATTTTCCTTTTAATTGCTTTTCATCACAACCTCGAGTGTTTCTGAGTGCGCCCTTAGGCTTGAACTTTACCATGTTCAAATAAAATCAGTTCCTTTGAGAAGAGCTCCAGAGTTCTCTGTTTTAAGATGTGTCTTCCCGAGCCTTGTCTCTGGAGCTGAAGATAGGGACAATGGCAGGTTCCTTCTGAGTGATGCTCATGCCTGGGACTTGGCCACTGGAAGGAGGGGAGCACAGTAGCTTCTGATCTTCAGGGTGATGAGTACCAACAGACTGTCTCTCCCAGCAGGATCCCATTGCTCTCGACTAGGAGCTGTGAGAAGAGGGAGGGAGAGCTCTGTGTTCTGGGCTGTATCTATCTATGATGGACCTTCCTTCACACTAGGCTGGGAGGGAAGGTGCAAGAATGGATCGAGGTTCAGATGCCAGAGATTTTCACTGTCCCTACTGAGTTTTAGTGTCTTCTTAAATGACTGTTTTCTTCATTTGCTGTATGCTCTTAGGATCACTTTCAGAGACTTGATTATATTTTTAGTAATTTTTTCCAGTTTAGCTTGGAAGTGGGGTCCCCAGAGCTGCTCATATGCCACAGTGGAAGTAAAACTCCCTTATGTCACTTTTGATAAATTGTGATTTTAAAGTAATTTGTACATTTATCTATACTGTTGAGTTTGTTAACATGAAGGTGTTCATAATATTACCTTATTGACTTTTTCATATCTGTTAAGGTTGGTGGTGCCAGGCCCTCTTCCATTGTTTCTGATCCTTTGTTTCCTTGATTAACTTACTTGCAGTTTATTGATTTTATTAAACTTTTCAAAAAACCTACTTTGTCTTTATTTTTTCTATTTTTATGCCTTTTCTGCTTTGTTCATTTTGGTTCGTATCTTCATTGCTTCCTTGCTTTTAATTTGTGTTTAATTTGCTCATACTTTTCTAGCTTAAGTTAGAAATTTAAATAATTGTTTAAAGATTTTTTCCTTTCTAATGTAAGCATTTAAAGCTATAAATGTGTCTATTTTAGCTATACCCCACAAAATTTGTTATATTGTATTTTTATTGTTATTATGTTAAAAATATTTTCTAACATCCCTGTCGTTTCTTCTTTGATCTATGTGTTATTCATAAGTGAATTTTTAAATTTCCAAATATTGGAGACTTTCCCAGCTATTTTAATGTAATTAATTGTTAACTTAGTTTTATTATGACTGGAAAACATACTCATGAAAATTTCGGTCTTTTGAAATTTATGGAGATTTGTTTTCTTCCCTAGCATATTCTTTATCTTGGTGGATATTTCATTCACACCCAAAAACATGTTCTGAATTTGTTGGGTGTGGCATTCCATGTGTGTCGATTAAGATGTTGTCGTTCAGAGATTTCTCATTCTTTTTCTTTGTCTCTTTGTTATCAGTTGAGAGTTTGATAGGGTTCACTATGATTATAGATTTTGCCTATTTCTCCTTTTTGTTTTGCTGGTTTTGCTTCACAGGTTTTGGAGTGCTTCCTACTGGCTGCTGCTGCTGCTGCTAAGTCTACTGGCACTCACACGTTTATGATCGCTGTATATTCTTGTTGTCTGACGCTTTCTTTAATCATTATGAAATGTCCTCTACTCTCCATTCTCTCTCCCATTGCATGTAATGGCTTCCTGTGGATGTGAGGGCCCTAGGCTCATCAGAGATCTTATTCTTGGCCTGTGATGGTAGAATGGACTTGAATTATAAAGGAATAATTGTTGGATAGACAGCTAGTTTGTGTGGGTGTTTCCTTTATCACTGTTTCAAATCATTGACTTTTAACTCAGTCTTCCAAATTTGGGCCCAGGGATCATTCAAGATGTTAGATATGTTCTAAAAATAAAAATTCAGATAACCACATGTCTTCTGCCATGGACATCTTTTGGGATATAGATAGATGGAAGGAAGGAAGGGACACAGGTAGATAAATATGAGATAATACTGTTCTACAATCCCATTCCCTGGAAACTGTCCCAGTCCCAGCCTCAGCTGGGCACTTGCCATGGAAACATTATCTTTTGGCTTTAGAACCCCACCAAGTCCTTTCTTTGTGTTTTCTCAGATTTATATCTAGTGTGCATATCCTTAGAAACAGTGTGGTTTCTTTTTCCCTTTTGGATAGAGCTCATGTACGTACATAAGTTATTCCCAAGAGGGTCTCCACAGCATGTATTTCATTCCAGACTTGCTTTCTCATTTCTCCCACTGGCTTTGGGGGCCTCTCTCTGGCCTCTTTTGGCATCTACTTGGAAAATGCAAAGTCATTTGAATGTTGGCTGGAACCAACTTAATTAGGAAGTTAAGTCTGCTGAAGGCAAATGAAGCAGATCATTCTACAGCCAAGTGTGTGCAGTTGTTGGGTGATTGAAGCCAATGCTTCTTTCTACCCATCCGCCTCTGGAGTCTGCTAATTACTGCTAAATAGCACCTTCCTTTTATGCCAGCAGCAGAGTTAGCACTGGGATACAGAAGTAGAAAAAGCATTTCAAGCCTTTGAAGAGTTGTTGTTGTTTAGTTGCTAAGTTGTGTCCAACTCTTTGCAACTCCATGGACTGTAATCCATCAGGCTCCTCTGTGCATGGGATTGCCCAGGCAAGAATACGGAGTGGGTTGCCATTTCCTTCTTTAGGGAATCTTCCCAACTCAGGAATTGAATCCTTATCTCCTGCTTGGCAGGTGGATTCTTTACCACTGAGCCACCAGGGAGGCCCTTTGACGAGTAGGACATTCTAGAATGATGATATTAGGTGACTCTATAGTTTCAAACTCTGAAGTGACTTCCAGCATATCTCATGGATAATCCAGAGTCTTCAGACCTTCATGATCTGACCCCTGCTGCCTCTTCCCCTCATGTCCTGTTCCCCTCCCCCAAACCCCTACTTCCTACATTCCAGCAACCCTATCCTTTTGATGATAATGCAAAAGGATATCATTTATTGATCATGTCAAGCATGTCAGGGATTGTGTTAGTGGCTGTAAAGGACTTGTCCCATTGAATCTTCACAACATACCTGTGAGGTCAGAACTCTATTAGTTTTCTTATCAAGATGAGGAAACTGAGGCTGAGAGAAGATAATCATTTTTCCCAACGTCACATAGCCAACGTGTCCCCAAACTGCCTGCTGCTAAATCACTTCAGTCGTGTCCGACTCTGTGCGACCCCATAGACAGAAGCCCACCAGGCTCCCCCGTCCCTGGGATTCTCCAGGCAAGAACACTGGAGTGGGTTGCCATTTCCTTCTCCAATGTGTGAAAGTGAAAAGTGAAAGTGAAGTCACTCAGTCGTGTCCGACCCTTAGTGACCCCACGGACTGCAGCCTACCAGGCTCCTCCATCCATGGGATTTTCTAGGCAATAGTACTGGAGTGGCTTGCCATTGCCTTCTCCGCCCCAAACTGGCATTTGTACCTAAATCATCTGACTTTAACCCAGACTCTTGATTTCAGAGCCCAACTCTTGACAGCCCCCTCAACATGAGACATTCTTGTTTGTTTCTTCCTTGGCTTTGAACGTACCCTTCTCCCACTTCTCTCAAATGCTGTCAGAACCCACTCACATTTCTTTGGCACTTACTATGTCCAGCACCTCAGTTTCCAACCACCAATACCTGCTTCTCTCTCTGAGGCTTCTGCTGGCTGCCAGAACCCTCTCTGTCTATGCTCAGGACAGACTGGGCACATAGGAGATGAATGCTTACCCTGCTCCCTAGAGCAGCCCTCGGCCAGTGATTTCTGGGAGATGGTGTATAAATACCCCAGCTCCCTTGCCCCTTAGGTGGGATAGGTCTGAGTTGTGTATTTTACACTGTCTCCCAGAGCTCCCCTGTGAGATCAAGCTCTTGCTGCCCACAGAATAACTTGTTTGATGTCATATGCTTTCACGGCTTCCTGCCCATCCCTGTCTCACTCTCCACCGATGGTAACTGAGTTCATCTTTCTAGGCAGCTACTTGCACTCGAGTCCATCTCAGGGTCTTGTCCTGAGGGCACCCAGACCAAGGTATCACTATGGCTAGCTCCTGCTTATTCTTGAATTTCAGCCTGAAGGTGGCTTTGTTCAGGGAAAGTACTCTGAGTGCTCCGATACTTTTCTCATCATTCTTGTCATAGCACATAGTTGAGTCTGTAATTATCCTGGTTGTTTACCTGTTTTTTTTAAAATCTGTGTCCACTCCATGAAAACAGGGACTTGATTATCCCCAGAACTGAGATGTTCCCAGGGCCTGCACAGTGAATGGCTCACTATAGATGCCCCCAAATATTTATTGAACTAATTGATTTGTTGACTTAATTGAATAAAGACTCAACTGAAGCTACATTTATGCTCCAAAAGTGTGTTCAGGACCCCAAATTCACCATCGACACTGAGTTTTCCGAACTCCCCTGCCTTCCTTCATCTAGAGTAAGAAAGGGACCCGAGCTGTTAGAATAATGTGGTCAGCTCTCCTTCTAATCAGCAATGTCATTTCATGGCAAACACTTGACTTTTCAGTCTTCCCTTTCACTTTTAAGAGATGAAGAGGTATAGTTGAGATGAAGAGGTATAGTTGAGATGAGGTTTCAGAGCTCATTTTGAGTGATGGAATACTTTTTCAGCCTCTGTCATCAGTTTTGAAAGAGGGTTTAAAAATAACTCCCAAAGGCATTTGTTTCCCCTGCTCCCACTTGTGCTCACGTTTTTCCCTCCTTGCCCAGCTCTCAAGAGGCTCAAGTCATCTCCCCCAGCAGGTGAGGCCTGGTTGTGGAGGAGGAAGACATGAGGCTCTGCTTTGCCCAGCTCTGGGAGCGCACCGCTGCCCCAACCATGGGGTCCGTGTGTGCCTTGGGCTATGACCTGTACAGGGTCCATGATTACACAATACCACCAATGGAGAAAGTCTTGTGAAAACCAACATTCAGATAGCTCTTTCTTCTGGGCGCTATGGGAGAGAAGCTCCACGTTCTGACTGGGCAAAACATTTCACAGAGGCAGGAGTCTCATACATGAAGATTATAGAGGAGATGTTGGTGTTCTGTTTAATTTTGGCAAAGAAAAGTTTGAAGTCAACAGGGGTGATTGAATTGCACAACTTATTTGTGAATGGATATTTTACCCAGAAATTGAGGAAGTTCAAGCTTTAGATGACACTGAAAGGGGTTCAGGAGGTTTTGGTTCTACTGGAAGTAATTAAAATTTATGCCAAGAACAGAAAGTGAAAAAAAAATGTTCTTTTGCCTTGAAAATCAAGGCTTTGTGTAAAGTGGAAAAAAAAAAAACAAAAAAACCTCCCAAAGATGTGATGAGTATTGAAAGGGATAAAGGCTGTGAAGCCACTTGTACTGTGCTGAGCACCCAGTAGGTGCTTTGTGACTAGACCCTCTCTCTGACTCCTCCAGCGGAGCTGGTTAATCCTGATAATGCCCACAGAGCCCAAAATGACACTGTGGGTGAGGGTCCTTTCTGCGTGGAAGCCTGGATGGGGTCTCCTGGGAGGAGAGACCAATGAACTTCTTTAGTCCAGAGCTTTGGCCTTCCTGAGTCTTCGCTTGTTTTTGTCAGCAAACATATTCAGAAGTTAAAATTTATTTGGGAGTGTCCTTGTCCTTATTTCTGCCAATAAATGGATTCAATTTCAGTTGGTTTTCTCTCATAGGATTATCTCCCTCAGTTTTCCAGACCATAAGAATCTCTGCAGTTTTTCATCAAAAGCGAGGAAGGGAGGAAAAACACATTGCTTTCTTTATGGCTCATTTACTAGCTAGAGGCTAGGGGAATCTCGACAGACTTCAGATCCCATGGTGATTAGTAACTTTGTTTAAAAAAAAAAAATATATATATATATATATATATATATTTGGCTCATATTTTTGTCCTTCACTAATATTACCTTTTGATCAAATGTTCAGGTTTCTGGCCTGGATATTCTTTACCACACCTTACAAATAAGACAAGAATCCATTTATTTTCTTTCAAAATTACTCCCTTCTGGAAAAGAAGAAAAGTGACTGGCATTTGCTGACTGCATAGAGCCAGGGAGCCCAGGGAAGAACTGCCCATGTCTCCTTATTACTTGGTCTTATGTTCAGAGGGTTGTCTCCTCCTGTTGTTAGGATTTAGCTATAAAATCCAGAGGGACTTCCCTGGAGGTTCAGTGGTTAAGACTCTGTGCTTCCAATGCAGGGATGCAGGGGGTGCCAGTTCGATCCCTGGTCAGGGAACTAAGATTCCACATGCTGTATGACATGACCGAACAAAGCAAAAAATAAAAACAAGTGAGATGCTGCCACATATTTCATGATCTGGCCTTTGTCACAATATCTTAGGTAGAATTCTAAATACCTTGTAAGTATTTCAGAAAGTATTCATTTGCTCATTTCTTTAGTGATTCAGCCATTTATTCAACCCGTGTTTCGTGGAGACCTACTATGTGCCAGGTCTGCTTGTGGTGCGAGAGGAGGCAGACACCATTCCCGTCTTAGCAGCCTTTACAGAGCACAGCCTCAGTGAGCCATATGGTGCCTTAAGCCCATCAGGATAAGGTGTCTCTTGCTCCCAGCAGATGCAGTCGTGGTTACGGAGCATCATCAGTGAAAGCAGATGTCCTTTATCAGGTGGGAGCCCTTGGGCAGTGAGTATTTTGAACAACCATTCTTGGCAGCCCTGATGGATGGCAGTGGACATTAAACAAATTACTACTCAAATAGACATTTAATTACAAGCCTGACATATACAAGTAAGGAAAGTACCTAATGCGTAATTATTAAGTAGTGTCTCTTACATAATCAGAGGTGTCTGGGACAATTCGGAAGGAGGAGTACATGAGAACATTTCTCATCAGAAGAACCCCAAGCATCCCCACCCACCGTCTTGGTGCCTGTGGAGAAGAGAGCCAGGGCACTTAGATAAGTCTAAGACTTTTGGATTTCTGGTCTAACCACTTATTTGATTAGAGCATTTATTTGTTTATTTATATTTGTAACTATGCATTGCTGACTGTCCAAAGAATGCCATTTTAAGACATATCATGGGGTAAAAAATGATAAATTTGCTTTTGTAATCATTAGATTTCTCTACATAAATAATTTCATACTTAAGAACACTTTAGTATTAGTTATGATAGAAAGAAAGAAATTATTTTCAGATTCAGACAGACCTGAGTTTGGCCTGGCTCCATTACTTTGTGATCTTGGGCAAATTGCTTCATGAGTTTCTGCCTCAGTTTACTCATCTGTAAAATGGGATTTCTAATCTCTACCTTTCAAGGGGTGGGGAAAATTAAATGTGATGATTTAGTGCCCATTCCCCCTTGAGCTCTGACTCTGTGTGTTTCAAAGAGCCTCCCTTGAGTCAGGCTTCTGGACAAGGCCAAATCAGTGACCACAGTATGGCACGCTTGCCTGATGACCACAGACTGAGAAGTGGGAGACCTGCTGGAGATTCATTTCCTAGAAGGTTGGTGAACAGTTGCACCCACATCTAGAAAGTTCACAGCAGCAGGGATACAGGAGTGCAGTCAGCGAGAATGTCAGCCAGCGTGGGCCCAAGTACAAACCACCAGAGACATAGCCTGACAGTAGACCATCGGATTGGAAGTCATCATGCGCTAAGTCATCCATTGTTTTCCTTATTGGATGGTGGCCAAAGCTGAAGCACAAAGTAACACTCAGTTCTCGAAGCGAATAACGTGATTCTGGGAGGCAGTTGCTTGAGATGCAAAGGAAGTGTCTGGGTAGGAATGCGATGGTTGTCCTAGCCAGTCGGAGTCCACCTGGGAACCCCTGGCTGTTACTCGGCTTCCTTCAGTCTCTTTATGACAGATGCGATTTGCAATAGCACAGGCTGGCAGTGCAAGTTCATTGCAGAGGAGCTGGCCACCTCCGCAAGGAGAGAAGGGGTGCCTTTGGAGGCCTTTGGCCCAACACAGGAATATATAAGCCTTGTGACTTTGTAAAAGCATATTTAGTTCTTTTCATGCATCCAGCCCATATGTGCCCTTTTTCTTCAATTGCTGCTGAGAAATTAACTGGTAAAAGCTTTTTGTATGGTAACAATAACCACAAAACTTACTGCCAAGTGGCTGTCCTCAATGCTTTATCTCGTCCCTGACATTACAGTTAGACCCCTGATTGGCTTCCCTGCTGACTCAGTCAGTAAAGAATACATCTGCAATGCAAGAGACATGGGGTTGATCCCTGGGTTGGGAAGATCCCCTGGAGAAGGAAATGGCAACCCACTCCTGTACTCTTGCCTGAGAAATCCTGTGGACAGAGGAGCCTGGTGGGCTACAGTCCCTGAGGTTGCAAGAATCGGATGGATATGACTTAGTGACTAAACCACCACCACCGCTAGACTACCCTGATTGTTGGTAAATGATGTCTTCATGTCCCAGAGTCTTCAAAAATTCTTCCATGCATCTATAACACTCACTTGGAAATCTGAGTTTTTCTTACCCTAGAGGAAGTCTGTATGTCTTTCCTGTTCAGACAGCACTGTCCTTACCTGTTGGCATCACTGGCTTGATGGACATGAGTTTGAGTAAACTCTGGGAGTTAGTGATGGACAGAGAGGCCTGGCATGGTGCAGTTCCATGGGGTCGCAAAGAGTGACTGAATGACTGAACTGAACTGATCCTTACCTGTAGATGGTGGAGGCAGAGGAGGGGTGG
Organism: Moschus berezovskii; assembly: GCF_049115385.1. Taxonomy (NCBI): domain Eukaryota; kingdom Metazoa; phylum Chordata; class Mammalia; order Artiodactyla; family Moschidae; genus Moschus; species Moschus berezovskii. The sequence goes on from NC_142471.1 coordinate 86,396,364, forward strand.
AGCCCCTTGAGGTGACCTTGGCACCCTCCCAGCTGCCTGGCACAGAGTCTCCTGCCTGTGTGGATGCCAGTGTGGTTAGCAGGCTCCGGCTCTTTCTAACCACCACAAGTCTGTTCTCTACATCTTTGTCCTGTTCAGTTCAGTCATTAAGTTATGTCCAACTCTCTGTGACCCCAGGGACTGCACATGCCAGCCCTCTCTGTCCATCACCAACTCCTGGAGTTTACTCAAACTCAAGTCCATAAAGTTGGCGATACCATCCAACCATCTCCTCCTCTGTCATCCCCTTCTCCTCCTGCCTTCAATCTTTCCCAGCGTCAGGGTCTTTTCAAATGAGTCAGGTCTTCACATCAGGTGGCCAAAGTATTGGAGTTTCAGCTTCAGCATCAGTCCTTCCAATGAATATTCAGGACTGATTTCCTTTAGGACGGACTAGTTGGATCTCCTTGTAGTCCAAGGGACTCTCAGGAGTCCTCTCCAACATCCGAATTCAAAAGCATCAATTCTTCAGCACTCAGCTTTCTTTATAGTCCAACTCTCACATCCATACATGGCTACTGGAAAAACCATAGCTTTGACGAGATGGACCTTTGTTGGCAAAGTAGTGTCTCTGCTTTTTAATATGTTGTCTACATTGGTCATAACTTTTCTTCCAAGGAGCAAGCGTCTTTTAATTTCATGGCTGCAGTACATCTCTGTGAACTCTAGTATTTCTTGACTAAGGAAATAAATGCCAAGGAATTAGAGGTGAAAGCATAGCTCTATGAGGACCCATTATTAGATAAACAGAAATGGCATGATTCTCTATTAAATATAGCATGGCATAATCTTGTAAGTGACATTTCCCAGGTTCATCAATCATAATTTTTGAAGTGAAGGTTAAAAATTTTATTAAAAAATAAACAATTGGCAATTTAGAGAAGAAACCCAGTAGAAAAATGATTTATCATCAATAAGTAAAAAACAAAAACACTACATTCATGTAGATTTGGCCAAAATATTGCTTTCTGTAATTTTCATCAACAGTAACATTTTATTCAATGCTATGTGATGCTTCTTGGCCATGTGAAAAAAAACCAAGGGACATTTTTTCCTGTTACTTTCCTTTTTCTGGCTGCATTTAGGCAAGTTTCATGAGGACAATACCTTTCTAAAGGTAGGCTACTTGAGTGCTGATAATATGATCCTGAATCATTTGTTCATGGAAACTTCATGGTTGAGTGGAAAGTTCTTGGGTGTTAGAATCAGACGGACATGATTGTGAATTTGAACTAGTTTTTATGACCTTGGTAATTGCTTAATTTTTCTAAGCTTTGATTTTCTCATCTTTCAAATGGATGCAATAATATTTCATAATGTTACTGGGAGGATTGTATCACTGAAGTTTTAAAATATGCTAATTTTAAAATTTACTTTATCTACATTCTATTAAATTTAAGGATAATAAGTACATATGATCCAAGATGGTTGGTATTATACTTACGGGATTGATATAGATGCCACCTGTTGGATAATGAATTTCTAGTTCTAGTCATGAGGGAGAAACTGGTATTGGACTTACCCATATTGTTACTTTTAAGGTTAACAAAATTGATAAGCTTCCAGCAAGACTAATCAAGGGGAAAAGAGAGAACACACACATTATCAATATCAGGAAAAAAAGATGAGCTACTCCTAGAGAGTCTATATACATTAAAAGGACATTAACGGGATATTGTGAAGAATTTATGCCAATAAATTCAACAATGTATGTAGAATGGTCAAATTTTTCACACTCCACTGCTCACTAAGACTGATTTAAAGATGAAATAGGAATCGAATTTGTAATTGAATGCTTCTGTAGAAAGAAATCTCCAGGCTCAGATGGTCTCACTGGTATCTTTCATCAAACATTTAAGGAAAAGTAATATCAATCTTACACAAAACTTCAAAAAAAAAAAAATGTAGAAAAGAAGGGAACATGTCCCAACTGGTTCTTTAAGACTATACAGATAAGGTTATAGACTAATTCTGATAACATCTGACAAAGACATTGTAGGGAAGAAAAATTATAGGCCAAATATCTCTCATGAACATAGACACAAAATTATTTAATAAAATTTCAAGTCAAGTCCAGTAATAAATAAGAAGGAATTGGGATTTATCCTAGGAATGCAAAGTTGATTTAAAAATTAAAAATCAATCATTGTTATTGACTAAATTATCAAAATGTAGGAAAAAATAATATTATCAATAGACATAGAAAAAGCAACAGCCATCCATAATTTTCAAAAATTCTTCTTTCATTAAAGTAGAAGTAAAATGGAACTTCTTCAGTTTGATGAAAGGCGTCTATGAAAAATCTACTACTAACTTCATGCTTAGTGGTCAAAAAGCTTTCCTTTTATGATTGGTAACATCATAAAGGGATGTCCATTTACTATAATTTTTCATTTATTTAGTTTATCTATGTAAAAATATAAAACTGTATCTATTAAAAATTGTGATGGTTGTTCTGGTCAGTACAATTAGGAAAAAAAGAAGTAATAGGCAAAGAAGAAGTAATTTGTATTTTATTTAAATAATTTAATTATATATTTAGAAAGTCCTAAGAAATCTACAAAATATATTAGAATCAATAATTGAATTTTGGAAGGTTATAGGATAAAAGGTTAACAAAAAAATCAGTTTTATTTCTGCATAACAGGAAACAATTATAATAGAAAATGCATATTTTAAAAGTCCTATTTATAGTAGCATCAATTTATGAATACATAGGAATAAACTTTTTGACAAAGGTATCAAGGCATTTCAGTGGCAAAAGTAAAAGTTTAAAATCAATAGACCAGAAAAACTGAATAAAATTATGAAAAAATTTAACCTTGATAGCTACCTCACACTATATGTAATAATTCAAAACAAATTATGTACTGAGACTTAAATCAAGAAGATAATATAGAAGAACGTCTTTGGTACTTTGAGATAGTCAGAGGCTTCTTCTTCTTGTTGTTCAGTACTGAGTTGTGTCTCACTCCTTTGTGACCCCATGGACTGAAGCCTGCCAGGCTCCTCTGTCCATGGGGATTTCAAGGCAAGAATACCGGAGTGGGTTGCCATTTCCTTCTCCAGGGATCTTCCTGAACCAGGGATTGAACTGGAGTCTTGTGCATTGGCAGGTACATTCTTTACCACTGAGCCACCAGGAAAGCCCCAGAGATTTCTTAAAAGGAATATTAAAGCACCAACAATTACAAAAAAAGATAAATGGAACTTCACCAACATTTAAAAGTTTTGCTTTGCAGAAGAGATCATTATGAAAGTAACAGGGAAAGTCACCTACTGAAAGAAAATACTTGTAATTCATATATTTCACAAAAGACTTATGTATTCACATCCAGAGTGTATAAAGAGCTCCTACAGGTAAGCAAAAGAAAGACAATCTAATAAAAATGTAGGCAGCAGACTTAAACAGAGACTGCGTAAAGGGAGATAATATGAATGGCTGGTAAGCATGTGAAAAGACGTTAGATGATTGTTCATTAGGGAAATACAGACTAAAGCCCTATTAAGATACCACTTCACAGCCATTTACTAATGACTAAATTGAAAAAGACAGACAACATCAAATGTTGATATGTGTAGATTCAAGTGGGACTCTCATATGCCGTTTATGGAAGTAGAAATTGATATAATGACTTTGTAGGTTGGGAGTCTTTTTTATGAAATCAATCGTATACTTACTGTATGATTCAGCGGGTCCATTCCTAGGTATTTACCCAACAGAGAAATACATATTCATAAGAGGACTTGGACAGATGTTTTTAGCAGTTTTATTTCTTTTGCTGTTGTTCAGTCGCTCAGTCGTTTCCTGCTCTTTGGGACCCTATGGACTGCAGCATGCCAGGCTTCCTTATCCTTCACTGTCTCACAGAGTTTGCACAAACTCATGTCCGTTGAGTGGGTGATGCCATCCAACTATCTCATCCTCTGTCACCCCCTTCTCCTCCAAGAGACCTAAACTGGAATCAATTCAAATGTTTATCAGTAGGAGAATAGATAGCAAAATGGAACAAATTACAAATACATGTCACAATAGAGATGAATCTCAAAAGCATATAGGAAGAGAAGGCCAGACACCAAAGAATAAATACTGCAGCATTCTCTATATATGAGGTTCAAGAACTGGCAAAACTAGTCCATGGAGTAGAAATCAGAGTGATTCTATGATCAGGGGAGGGGTTGTAGATGAGGGTAGGGCTGACTAGAAAAGGCTATAATGTTATCTTTAGCAGGGGTTGGGGGAGTGCTTCTAAGAATATCAGTGCTTTTTAGGACTTAAGGATCTGTGCATTTCACTGTGTATTAATTTAAGCTCAATTTCAAAAAAACTAAACCAAAAAGAAAAATTTACATACTGTCTACATATTTATTAGTGAATCTCAAGGATATTTAAGAACAACTTAGTAATTGATGAGGATTTTCACATGGCATTTAACTTGAAAAATAAGCAAGTTGTAGATTGTGATTACATTCAAGTGGCATTTGAAATGACACTGTGACACAGCAAGATGACCAGAGGCCGGTTGTTGTACACTGATACGGTTGTCCAGACCAGTGGGCTCCTATTCTGTTTTCCTTCTTTTATTTCACTGCTTGGTCTTTGACATAGCAATGAATTGATTTTCTGCTACTCTTCTCTTTAGAAGTCTTAGCATAAAATTTCAACTTTTGGAATAAAAGTCAAGTGAATTTTCATGTTCCACTGCTGCTGCTGCTAAGTCACTTCAGTCTTGTCCGACTCTGTGTGACCCCATAGATGGAAGCCCACCAGGCTCCCCCGTCCCTGGGATTCTCCAGGCAAGAACACTGGAGTGGGTTGCCATTTCCTTCTCCAATGTGTGAAAGTGAAAAGTGAAAGTGAAGTCGCTCAGTCGTGTCCGACCCATAGTGACCCCACGGACTGCAGCCTACCAGGCTTCTCCATCCATGGGATTTTCTAGGCAAGAGTACTGGAGTGGCTTGCCATTGCCTTCTCCGTCATGTTCCACAAAGCCTTGTAAAAATTGAGCCCCTGCCTAATCCTCTAGCTTAAACTCAGCCGTGCTCCATGCCAACCTACTAACTTGACAGTTCCTTGCTTATATCCAGCTCTCCCTCTCTGAGGCCGCCGTTGCTGTTTTCTACCTTGTGAGTGTTAGTCACTCAGTCATATCCAACTCTTTTGAGACTCTATGGACTGTAGCCCGCCAGGCTCCTCTGTCCGTGGAATTTTGCAGGTGAGAATACTGGAGTGGGTTGCCATTCCCTTCTCCAGGGGATCTTTCTGACTCACGGATTGAACCCGGGTCTCCTGCAATGCAAGCAGATTCTTTACTGTCTGAGGCACCAGGGAAGCCCATTTTCCACCTTGCATACTCTCTAATGCTCTGCATATCTAGCTTCTTCTCATTTTTCTGATTTACATAAAGCGGTACCCCGCTTCCTGGCCGTATCAGCCACACCCTCCCAAAAGCCTGCTTATTCCTTTCATAACACTTTTTGTAGTTTGTCATTATTTCTATTTCTAGGTTCCATAAGGCCAAGAACCAAATTTTGTCTCATTATCTCAGACCTGAACTTTGATATTTGACCTGGTACATAGGAGGAACTGAATAAATATTTGTTGAAATAATGGATTCATTATAAAACTCTCAACTTTATCATGCCAGGTGGCATTGTTTTGAGTGTGTGTGTGTATGTCTCATGAAGCCTACCTATTTTTTCCAAATCCTGGCAGACTAAATTCTTATTTATTGACAAAAACTTACATTATCATAGGGAATAAAGTCACCTTTCTCTAAACTTGGATATTTGGCTGCCTCTAGTTAGATGGGCTTCCCTAATGGCTCATTGGTAAAGAATTTGCCTGCCAATGCAGGAGACCTGAGTTCAGATCCCTTGGTCGGGAAGATCCCCTGGAGAAGGAAATGGCAACCCACTCCAGTATTCTTGCTTGGGAAATCCCATGGACAGAAGGAGCCTTGCGAGCTACAGTCCATGGGGTCACCAAAGAGTCAGACATGACATAGCAACTGAACAACAATAACACAAGTTAGGTGACCTTTCCGCTTCTTTATCTAATGGATGAAATAGTGAAGCCAAAATCAGGGCAATGCATCATCATCCCTTCTCTGAGTAGAAAATTGAAATCTGGTTTAACTGTAGGTATTCAACATTTTCCATCTGCATTCTATGACCATTGACTATCAAACAGTGTCTTGGGAAGTCTAGGAATATCATTTCCTGCATTCCAAATGCACATACTTTTGTGCTCATTCTCAGGAAAGCAGTCTGGCTGGGTTTTGTTTTGTTTTTGACTGAATTAACAAGTGACTGCTGCAGCTTCTTTTTCCTTCTTTTTTTTTTAGAGGAAAGTTAGTCAACTGACTAACTCCGTGACCCATGTCAGCACTGCAAAACACCAACCAGCTTTCACCTCTGAACTTCATTTCCTCAAAGCTGTAGGCTTGCATTAGTGATTGGAAAGGCATATCGGCTGTGTTGATTTCCAGATCTCTTCAAGGAGCTGAGTGACAAAAGCTGGAGCTGATGGAATCAATACAGGAAAAAGTCTTTGAATGCTGCAGTGTAGGAAGCTGGGATCCCACCTACAAAATTCTCTTCTGATTATTAATGTGGTGTAGATAAAGCTCCACTCCATTTGAGAAGGGTGCAGACATTGGGGTTCTCAAATTTTACATTATTATCTGATTCTTTACAAAGTTTACGAAGTTGCACAGGAAAGGTGAAGTCAATATGCCTTGAAAGGAAATGCAGAGTAATGAAATTACCATCTCTTAAATTAACCTGCTCTCAAACATCCGTTCCTTTTCTTTCCTCCTTATTGCTCAGTTCTCACTGATTATTGGGTGTTTCAATATAACAGTACACAAACATATTGCAAGTTGATGATGAAGTCAAACTTCACATCTTGAGAAAGATGCAGGCTTTCATGAAGTCAGTGGAAGTGATGCTGCAGAGCCTGCCAGGCCAGACAGTGAGACCAGTTAACAACTGGAAGGAGGCAAATGCAGTAGAATGAGGCCAGTAGAGTTGCTTCAGAAGAGACTGATATGAATGTCAACGAATTATGAGATGTAGCTGAGAGAAAAGTAATGAATACTACTACTACTTTGTTCAAAAAAGATCTTCCTGGTGATTTTGAGGGGTATGTGTTGTATTTTATGGCTGCAGGACAGGGAAGCCTGGTGTCCTGCAGTACATGGGGTTGCAAAGCGCTGGACACGACTTAGCGACTGAAGACCAATTTTTATTTCAATTATATAAAAAACCAAGACTTCTGTGTAGCTCAAATGGTAAAGAATCTGCCTGCAGTGCAGGAGACCAGGGTTCATTCCCTGGGTTGTGAAGATCCTCTGGAGAAGGGAATGGCAAGCCACTCCAGTATTCTTGCCTGGAGAATCCCATGGACAGAGGAGCCTGGCGGGCTACAGTCTTGGGGTTGCAAAGAGTCAGACACGACTGAGCAACTAACACACACATATAAAAAACCATGGAAATTTGATTTCTTTTGTTCTAAAAATTAGCTTAATTGCTATTATAACTCACATTTTATTAAATATAAGATAAAATTAATTTTTATGAGTTTTAATTTTTTTAAGTTGAATCTTAATAAAAGCTTTTTTGCACTCTTTAATATGAAAGGCTGCTCTTGAGTAGACTCTCCTTAAGTAACTTTCTGTTACTAAGGGTGCCTGTCCCTGGCAGTAACCTGGATACTGTGTATCTTGGGCCTTCTGATGCCTCTGAGTATGTGAGGCTCCTTGAGAATCACAGAGGTGGAGAGAGAAAGGTCTGAGAGGACCAGTGCAGTGGACTGAGCTGGGACCCAGACTTGGCCATTCCCCTTGCTGTCCCCAGCACCTGCACGCTCCTAGATCCATAGCAGACAGCTCTGCCTGCCCACTCTGGGCAACATAGGACCTTCAAACCTATCTTCTGGAAGTTCTGGGAATGTTGATAACCTTCCAGAGGCTGGTAGTTACACTGAGTACCAAATTTGAGGGACGGAAGGGAACGAGATTAGTTCTAGAAAGGCAGAAAAAAACCCAGGACACCAAAACCAAGTAGAAGCCAAATAGCAAAGCATTGATCTTTGCCTCTAGAGAAGAAAAGGGAAAACCCAAATCCAACCTTTACTCTCATAGTTAGACTGAAGAAAAAAAAAATTGACTCTGTACTGTAGTTGACCTGAGTAAAATGTTGTTGCTATTCAGTTGCTAAGTCCCGACTGACTCTTTGCAACCCCATGGACTGCAGCATGCCAGGTTTCCCTGTCCTTCACCATCTCCCAGAGTCTTCTCAGACTCATGTCCATTGAGTCGGTGATGCCATCCACCCATCTCGTCCTCTGTCATCCCCTTCTCCTCCTGCCTTCACTCTTTCTCAGCATCAGAGTCTTTTCTGGTGAGTTGGCTCTTCTAATCAGGTTCCCAAAGTACTGGAGCTTCAGCATCAGTCCTTCTAATGAATATTCAGGGTTGATTTAGGATTGACTGGTTTGAATAATTAAGAAACTTCCAAATGGTGAGCTGGCCCCAGTCAACTTTTTCCTTAGTGTTTGAATCAGATTTTATATTGTCTTTGCATTGTACCCAGTGCATGTGGAGCTGCTTGGATAGAAAGAACTTTGACTTCTTGTCTGCATCACAGGGACTTTACTTGGCACCTCCCTTTCCAATCTCTTATCCAAATTATCCAGGAAGACTTTAGATAGAAATAAGACCAAGGGCTCCTGGTTAGGCTGGCATCCGTACTTTTTAGTTGCTTTTTCAGCCAGTTACCAAAACTCCAAAACAGCACTCTGGTAAAGTTCTCAGGTGTGACTTTGGCAAATGCCTCACTAAAATTAAGACCCACTGAGTGTCACTGTGGCAGGCGGAGAAAGCACGGAATTTGAGAGGTCTGACTAACTTAGTACCTGTTTGCCTGAATGGATGGATAGATGGATGGATGGATGGATGGAATCTTGAGTCCCATACCTATCACTTTCAGCAGTGACCCTGAGCAGGTTATTGACTTCTCCTTTATTCACACAGGAGACATTTATTGATTGCCTCCTGGGTTCTAGACACTAAATTAAGTGTTGAGGCTACAAAGGTGAATAAGACAGTATCTCTCCTCAAGGTCTTGTAAGGTGGTAAAGATAGTAAAGGAGGGATTCTCGCAGAAGACTAACTGGCTCTGTGTATCAGGAGGCCAAGTTAGAGGTGTAGTTATCCCTGGATCTGTTGTTTCTGCAGGCTGGTGCCCTTTCCCGTCCTTGCCTTAGGAAAGTGGTGAGCACTGTGAGGAAATAACACTCTTTTCTGTGACTGTTTCCAGAGACTGATAGAAGATACTTCAGTCTTTAACTTCCAGAATCTCATTGTTTCCTTAAGGCTTTCTTTAAAATATAAATATATATATATATATATATATATATTTTAATTTATTTATTTTGGCTGTGCTGGGTCTTCAGTGCTGCATGGGCTTTTCTCTAGCTGCTTCAAGCCGGAGCTGCTCTCCAGTTGCAGGGCATGGGCTTCTCATTGTGGTGGCTTCTGTTGCGAAGCACAGGCTCTAGGCTCACAGGCTCAGTGGATGTGGTGCATGGACTTAATTGCTCCTCAGCATGTGGGATCCTTCCAGACCAGGAATCAAACCCATGTCTCCTTCACTGGCAGGCAGAGTCTTTACTAAAGCCACCAGGGAAGCCCCAAGCCTTTATTAAAAGACAAACTAGGATATTTCCCTGCCATCAGGCTTCCAGCACCTTTCCTATTACTCCTGCTTTTACAAAGATTCCTAGAAGTAATTTTTGATCACGTGGGGAAGGGCTCTTTTGTCCTGGGGAGAAATTGTTCTCTTTCTCATGTGGGTAACCACAGAGGATACGGGAACTGTTAAACTATTTCTGGCCCAAGCTTCTGTTCATGGATGCAGGGTGTGTTCAGATGGCATGAGCAGAATATTAAATGGTGTGGACATGAGGATAAAATTTAAGCTTGCTATTTGCAATAGTGGGGACTCAGAGAAAATTCAGTCTCCTGTAGAGCATCTTGAACTAAGCAGTGAGTCTTCCTACTGACTTTATACAGCTGTTTGTTGAGCTTTTACTATTTTCTGGACAAACACCAAATGTACATGCATTATTTTATTTAGTCCTCAGGAAAAACTCAGGAGGTAGATATTCTTATTAATTCCATTTTGCAGGTGAGACCCAGAGGGTTAAGTGTCTTGCCCCAGGTCACAGCAGGTAAGCAGTGAAGCTAGGATTCAAACCCAGGCATTTTGATGTGACTTTGCATAACCATCTGGAGAATGGCACGGCAACCCACCCCGGTATTCTTGCCTGGAGAGTTCCATGGGCAGAAGAGCCTGGCGGGCTACAGTCTATGGGGTCACCACGCCAAGAGTCGGACACAACTGAGCGACTAATGTTTTTGCCCAACTGTCAATCTATCTGATATTTAATTCAAGATATTAGTGAAGAAATCTCCCATTGATGATTCATGCAGGAAGAAGCTATTTCTTTCCTTGAAAACTTGGTAACCAAAGTATTTTATGTTCATATGTGTGGGGCATGCTTCTTTGGTAATAATTTTCAAAGAAAAAGAAATAATCCAAGTCCTGGCTTAGCATATTTCTGAGCTATGCAAACCATGCAGAACATCACAACAGATGGCACAGAGTCGCAGGCCTTTGTTGCATTGAATAGGAGTAAAAGGGATGAGGTCTGTCTTTTCCCCTTTAAGAAATAGCTACATTAGAACAATAAAATATCAGCGAAGTTTGAAATCCATTCTGGTATAAGATCTGTAACAGGCAGCCTGGCCAGTTTCATTTATTCTGGATTTATTCCCATTAGAAGCCTTGAGTGTTCCCTGGGCTCACTCTTGCTAAATCAATGTTTTCAGAATTCTCAGTGGCTTGAATTTTGTAATCTGAGAAATCAATCAAGTGCCTCGGGAGAGTGCCATGTCTTATTCTGCTCAGAGCCTCCACACGCCTCTTGTAATTAAGTATTAGTTGGAGTTCATTGCACTTGAATAATAAGGTGATGTTTGGGTAGGCTTCCTTTGTTGTTTTTTTCTTCAGGCGCATTGCTTCTGTTTTTCTGGTTAAACAATCACTGTCATCATAAAAATGCAATTTATAGCCTGCATTATCATGACCCCCAGCGTCTCCTAAAACCAAATCCAGGACTTCAGGTTCACTCGTAAGCTGTTCAAGCCTGCACATGTAGCCTTGGCATGCAGAGCACCTGCCTGGAAACACAGAGCTTTTACAGTTAAGCTTCACCGAGAAAGGAGACCAGAGTTGGGTACTTGAACTTTCCTCTTTTAATGGCCTGACTAGCTTGATGACCAAATGAATAGCTGTATAGTTTCTGTTACAGCAACTATTACAGTTTGGTGACTGGTTTTAATTTTGCATTTCCTCCTGGGCTGTATACATTTCTTGATATCCTGCTGTTGTTTTATAGGGATAATTTAGTTAACCATGAAAGGCATGTACAAAATCACACATGAAACATGATCTGTAATAATTAATATCTGTATAATATTATGTAATATTATTAAGGCTTCCCAGGTGTCACCTTGGTAAAGAATCCGCTTGCCAGTGCAGGAGATGCAAGAGACGCTGAGGAAGGTGCCCTGGAGAAGGAAATGGCAACCCACTCCAGTATTCTTGCCTGGAAAATTCCATGGTCAAAGGAGCCTGGCAGACTTCAGTCCATGGGATCACATAGAGTTGGACATGACTGAGCACACACACACACACACAAACGCACAGAAAGATATTATTGTTATTGTTAAATAATATCAATAAATGTTAAGTAATAGTGAAAAACAGACCCTGGTGTACCCACCACTGGAATTAAAATATAGAATCTAACTATAGTCTTAGAAATCCTGTCTAACCCCCCACTGCCCTTGCCCCCACCCCCTGGCTTATTGTTTTTACTCATACTATAGCCATTGTCTTGAAATTTTAAAACTAATTTATTTGCTTTTCTAGATAGTTTTACACACACACACATATTCCTAAATAATATATTACTTGGTTTTGCCTGGTTTTGAACTTAAATGGAGTCATATAGAATGTATTTTTGTGATTTTTCATTTTTGCTCACCACTTTTTTTGAGGTTCTTCTGTTTATTGATACATGTAACAGGAATTTATTCATGTTCATTGCTGTATGGTATTCCAAGACCTGACGATACCACAGTTTTTAAAAAATCATTTTAATGTTAATGAAAATTTGGCTCATCTCCAGTTTGGACCAGTTATGAACAGTGTTGCTATGAACTCTTTTCTGCAAAAATAATTCTCAGATGTATTCTTGGCAATGAGATTTCTGGGGCATTTGCTCATCTGTGGCTTTAACAGATAATGTCATATATATATATATATATGTATATATATTCTTGCCAGCAAGTTATGAGGGCGCCCATCACCCACAGCCTTGCCAGGACTTGGCATCATCAGAATTTAATTTTTGCCCATCTGGAGGGTGTGACAGTAGCTCCCAGGGGTTGTGATATGTTTCTTATAGATGACTAATGAGCTGGACCATCTTCTCATAAATTTAATGCAATTTAGATTTCTTCTTTATATGACATTACTCTTCATGTATTTTGCTGATTTTTCAAATAGGTTGTCTGCCTTTGTATCACTGACTAACCGGGTTAAAAAAATTGTCCGTATGAGTTATTTGCTGGTTATTTGTGAGGCAAACATCCTTCCCCTCTCTGTTTCTTTTTCTTTATCTTTACATGTTGGTTTTAGCCTCCCACAGTTTGTGTATTCATTGTTTCATTTATTTATTTATTCATTTATTTTAACAATTGTTTTATTATCATAGAAGCAGTACATGCATACTGCAGCAAGTTAAGATATACAGAGACGCAAACAATTTTTTTAAAGAATTTTTTATTTCTACTGCCTAGAAGTCATCAGCCTGAACATCTCAGTGCATATTCTACTGAGCTGCATTTGTGTGTGTGTGTGTGTGTGTGATCAAAATGCAAGTTCATTCAACAGTTTCCATCTTTGCATTTCAGTAAATTTTCATCACGTGGCATATGCAAACCATCTTCAGATTTCCTCCATCTACTACCAATATCCTTTATAGATGTGGTCAAACCAATATCCAATCTGGAATTTGTTGCATATTTGGAAAAAACAAATGTTCATTTTTAAGTGTAGTCAGCTTCATCCGTTTTTTCCTTAATGGTGAGTACTTTTTGTGGCTTTTCAGACTTATCTCCCACTCCTAAGACTGTGTTATTTGCTAATTGCTCTTCCATTTCATTGGTCTCTTTTAGGTCTGTAATCCATCTGGAGCTGCTGATGGTGAATAGTGTCCAGTACTGGTCCAGTTTTATTGTCCCTGTGGACTTACTTTTCCCAACACTATTTATTGATCTATAGCACAACCTCTGGCATATCTTGTGTCCACTCAAGGATGGGTCTTTTAATTAGCTCTCTGTTCTGATGCATGTGTCAGTTTACTTGTTTTTGTACCAACGCAGCAGTGTTTTTATTGTTACAGCTTTATAAAGACTTGAGATTTAATAGCGCAAATCTCCTTGCTAGTCAGCATAGGTGGGTTACCTTTGAATATAAATCTTAGTGGCTTAAAACCAAAAATGGTTGTTTCTTACTTATGTTACATGTAGAATTGTAGTCACTCAAGACCCAGACAGGCTGAAGCTCTGTTACCATCTCAACACGTGCTTCCAGAGGGGAGAAGAGAGTGTGGAGAGTCGGCTGTTAATTCCTCCTCCCAGAAGTGACACGTGTAGGTTCTACTCGCGTTTCGGTGACAGAACTAGTCATGTGACCACTCCTAATTTCAAAGGTGTAAGGGAATTCAATTCTTCTATAATTGGAACTAGAGGATTGTTTGTTCTCTTTGACTTTGTTCTTTTTCAGTAGTATTTTGGTTATTCTCAGCACTTTGCTCTTGTACAGGTATTTTAGAATCATCTGGTCAAGTTTCATGAAAATCCTTATTGAGATTTTGATTGCTGTTTTATTGAATCTCAGGTTTAATTTGGGGAGAAATGACATCTTCCTATCTAAGTGTATGGTATATTTGTCACTTTAGGTGATAATATCTTTTATTTTATACTTCTTCCTTAAAGGTCTTACCTATTATTTATTACAGTAATTGATAGCTACTTTATATTATTGTTTATATTGTTAATACTTTGTTACATTTTCTATCTGACTTTTTCTTAGTGTCCAAAAATATGGTTGACTTTGGTATATTGATTTTTAGTGCAGAAATTTTGCTGAACTCTTCTAGTAATTCTCATTTCTTATTCATAGATGATTTGAGATTTTCTACAAAGAAAATGATATTACCTACAAATGACAGTTTTATTTTTTCCTTTCCAGTTCTTAAGCTTTTTACCTAGTTTTCATATCACTTTACTAGCTAGGACCTCCCTGTAAAGGTTCTAGAAGTGGGGATAACAAGCATCCATGTCTTATTACTTATAAGGAATGCTTTAAACATTTTACCATTAAGTATGACTTTTTTGGGTAGACATTCTTTATGAAGGTCCTTTTATTTCTAGTTTGCTAGGTACCTCTGACAAGTTGTTTACTTTCCCTTTAATGTGTTAATGTGGGGAGTAACTTTAAGAATATTAAACCAGTATTAATTTCTATAATTAACACACTTTGATGAAGATGTATTCTCCTTTTAATTTACTACTAGCTTTGGTTGATAATATTCTATTTATGATGTTTATGTATATATATATATATACGTCTTGAGAGTCCCTTGGACTGCAAGGAGATCCAACCAGTCCATTCTAAAGGAGATCAATCCTGGGTGTTCATTGGAAGGACTGATGCTAAAGCTGAAACTCCAATACTTTGGCCACCTCATGCGACGAGTTGACTCACTGGAAAAGACTCTGATGCTGGGAGGGATTGGGGGTGGGAGGAGATGGGGACGACAGAGAATGAGATGGCTGGATGGCATCACCGACTCTATGGGCATGAGTTTGAGTGAACTCCGGGAGTTGGTGATGGACAGGGAGGCCTGGCGTGCTGTGATTCATGGGGTTGCAAAGAGTCGGACACGACTGAGCGACTGAACTGAACTGAATTGAACTGATATATATATATATATATATATATATATTTGAGTGATGTTGGTCAATAATTCTCATTTCTTGTGCCACACTTGTCTGATAATCAGTGTTGTCAGTGTTATCAGATAATCAGTCTGATATCAAGCCAGAGGGAGGTACAAAAAGGATGTACATGACTTACAAAATTCCCCAAAATGATTGGAAATTTTAAATATTCATTTCAGTGACTAACAAATCAAATATAAATGGGAAAATATATAAGATTTGAACAGCACAGTTAACAAGCTTCATTAAAATGAGTGCTCCCTTATCTTTAATTCTCTGTAAAGAGTCATGTAAGATGATTTATTTCCTTTTGGGATGTCTGGCAGATATGCCCATAAAGTATTTGGTCCTAGATTTAAAATGCTGAATCAATTTACTTAAAGTTATAAAACTCTTTGTGTTTTAAATTTTTTTTCTTGAGAAATTTTTGGTAACTTCAATTTATTTTTAGAACTTAGTTCTTTCACTTGAACTTTCAAATGTATTGACATAGTATTTTAAAATATCATTTGTTTTCAGGTTTTATCTGCATTGTTCATTTCTGTATTGTATATATGGACCTTCTCTCTCTCTCTCCTAAATTTTTTTCTTGCTAGTCTTGGCAGAGTTAGTCTATTAGTCTCCTCAATGAGCCAGCTTTTGCTATGAACCTCTTTACCATGTGCTTGTTTAATTTTTCATTATTTCTGCTGTTATCTTTATTATTTCCCTCTGTCAACTTTAAGTATATTCTGTTCTTTTTTGGACTTACTAAGTTAACTTAAATGCATTGCTTGATAATGCTATCCTTTCTTCCTTTCTAAACTTAAGCAATTTGGGCTATAAATTTTCCTATAAATGTTTCTTTAGCTACAGTCTATAAATTTTAATACATGTTGCTTTTAAACACTTTTTTATGATTTATTTGCTTGTATCGGGTCTTGGTTCGGCATGCGGGGTCTTCTGTAGCGGTGCTCTCTAGCTGTGGTTTGTGGGCTTCCGTAGTAGTTGCAGGCACTTGGCTTAGTTGCTCCATGGCAGGGGGATCTTTGTTCCCCAACCAGGAACTGAACCCATGTCCCTTGCATTGCAAGGCAGATTCTTAACCACGGGATCACCAGGGAAGTCCCCATATTGTTTTCATTAAACTTACTTTTGAAAATTTTCTAATTTAAATTTTTATTCTGTGACTCATAAGTTGTTTACAAGAGCTTTTATTTTATATTTTTTAATTATTTTTTAATTGGAGGCTAATTACTTTACAATATTATGTTGGTTGGTTTTGCCATACATTGACATGAATCCGCCCCGGGTGTACATGTGTTCCCCTTCTTGAACCCCCCTCCCACCTCCCTCCTCCCCATATCCTCCCTCTGGGTCATCCCCGTGCACCAGTCCCGAGCATCCTGTATCATGCATCGAACCTGGACTGGTGATTCGTTTCACATATGATAATATACATGTTTCAATGCCATTCATGATTTTTTTCTTGTTCTATTTTTTAAATGGTTTGTAGTTTAATTACATTGTGGTCAGATAATGTGATCTACAAAAATTATCACTCTTGATCTTGAGGCTAGTTTTGTGACTTAGCATATGTTTAGTTTTCATAAATGTTTCATATGGTTAAAAAGAATGTAAATTTTTAAGCAGCTAGAAATAAAGCTGTATATATGTCCATTGGACTAAGCTTGTTAATTGTGCTGTTCAAATCTTAAACATATATTCTCTAAATTCTGTATATGATTACTTAATTAATGCTTAATTCATATAATTAATCAAAGTATTAGTTTATACTTAATTTTTTAAATGTACATTAAAAATTCCACTCTTATGTTCTATGGTTTTCGGTTTTTTGCCCATTTTTGATATATATATTTTGAAGTGACGTGTAAATATAGTTTAGAATTGTCCTGCTTTTTATACCTTCTACTGCTTCTTCTACCTTTATAATTAAGTTCATGTCCATCTTTATTTCTAGTGTTGTTTTTTACAATTTGACTTTATTATTGAGACAAAATTTCTGTTGATTAAATTCTGCTTCTTATATCTTTTTCTGTCCTGTATTGATTGTGTTCTATGTTTTATCTATGTATTTTTTAAAACATTTACCTAGGGAGCTAATTTCAATTATAGTTGTTAGTACTTATATATTAGGACTTATTTACATCATTCATTATGTACTGTGTTCTCCTTACTTCTTGTACCATTTTCGTCTTCATATTCCATTACTGTACTCTTTTTGTTTGCAAGTTCTACTAAGACTCTTGTTTAACACATGTCGTTAATGAAATCTCAGATTAATTAATTAATATTTTTATTTTTCTTCTTCTGAGCAACATAAAGACTTTGAATGTCTTAGCTCTGATAAACAGTTTCTAACACATCTGGTAGTTTTCTTTGTTGTTTTAACTCTAGCCCAATTCTTCTCTCCCGCCAACAAAACCACTAACCTGTGCATAGTTTAGCTATGTACATACCATTCTCTTTTTCATCTCAGTTTTTCTACTTTCTGCCAAAAATATATCCTTTTAAACTTCCTTCTTTGATACATCTTTTGTGGAAAATGCTCTGTTTTTTTATTTTTCTAAATTTTCTTTGTCTGACCCCATTCTTAAAAGATAGCTTTACTAAGTACGGAATTCTAATTTGGCAGTTACTTGCTGTCTGAATTTTGAAGATATTATTTTGCTGTTTTCTAGCTTCGATTTTTTGGGCATGTTTGATGTCAGCTGTGTCATTGCTGCCCCTTCTGTTCTTCCTTTCGAGATGCTTTTAGCATCTTGGTTTTTTGTGTGTCATGAGGTTTTATTACTGTGTGTCTTGGTGTGGGATTCCCTTTCTGTATCTTGTATGAGATTTACTGGGCTTTCTAATTCTCGGGTTTGTATCTTTCTACATGCTGAGATATCCTTTGTCATTAGGTATTTGAATATTGCTTCTTCCCCTTTTTCTCAATTACCTTTTCCTCTAATTTGGAATTCTAGTTAGACATTTATTAGAATTTTTTACCATAACCTCTCTTCATATTTTTCATCTCTCTCTTTCTCCTTTCTTCTCCTCCTCCTTCTTCTTCTGCTGGACTCTAGAACAATTCTGAATCTATCTTCCAATGTACTAATTCTCTATTCAGTTTGTCTCACCTACCGTTTAATCTGTCTAGTTATTATTTAACCCTAGTTTAAGTTTCAGACTCATTTTTATTTACAGAAATTTTATTTGGGCTTAAAAAAAAATCTGCTTCATTATTTCTAATGCTTCTTCTTTGTCCTCATTTTCACACTTCCCTATAACTTCCTTAAACATATGGCAAATATGCAAACATATTGCAAATAATTGTTTTATAGTCTATGCCTTACAATATCTAAGGTTGTTGTGAATCTGCTTTTCGTATATATGCCCTGAAATATTTTGTGTTTTGAGTTTTCTTGCACTGGGCTTTTAACTTCCCCTAGAACTTTATTTTGGGGAGTATTTTGATGTCTGAGTTGAAATGAATTCCTCCAGAGACCACTACTTACTCCAGGGCCATCCAAAATTAATTCTCCCCTTAGGTTTTCTGGGGACCGTATGAGAAGCATGAATGGGACAGCAAAAATATACACACGTCATAATTATGGAATCTCTGTACACAGCAGAGAAATGGAGACAGAGAAGTTCCAGTGCCTTTTCTTCTGAAAATCAGGCTTCCTTTCTTACTCTCTCTGAAGCTTTAGGATTTAACGTCTGTTCAGGGGTCTTGTGTTACTTTCTTCACCTT
Organism: Moschus berezovskii; assembly: GCF_049115385.1. NCBI lineage: Eukaryota > Metazoa > Chordata > Mammalia > Artiodactyla > Moschidae > Moschus > Moschus berezovskii. The sequence continues at coordinate 86,415,285 of NC_142471.1, forward strand.
GGGTGGGCCTGAGGCTCTGTCTCTTCACTCCTGTGCCCCAGGGAGACATCAACCCTGCAAAGCCCAGGCTCTGCAGGTTTCCGTAAACACTCAGGGCTGGCTCAATCTGGCTATGCCGTTTCCTTGCATAGAAGACCCTCTTTTTCCTGTCATTTGGGGAAACCTTGTTTCCACTAATTCTTTAATTAAGGATTAATTTCCTTAATTCTTCTCTTGGTGTCAACTCAGTGATAGGTTTAAAAGCTTTTTGTTTGATTTATATTTCATCCAACATGTAATTATTTCCATCAGGATATATAGTTTGCCACATAGCTGGAAATGAAGTCCTGGGTTTGAGAATTACAGCTATTTCTGTATTCAGAAAAAGGATTAAACTTGGGCTTAGAAGCAGTCAGGTCCTGGCTTGAAACCAGCTTCAGTATTGCTAGTTACCCGTCTCCTCAGCTTGACTAACACCTTCCATTTGTATGTTGAATTTCCATTTCCTAAGTATTTTCACCAATACCGTGTCTTTTGAGAGCTGGGTGATGCTCCCCATTTGGTGAACAGATCTTCTAGCTGTGCTAGAACCAGATCTTCTAACACCCAGAAGCGTTCTATTTTTGTTCTGTTTTGTGCAGTCCTCGATGAAGTGATTTAAAAGAAGCCAAGGTGGATTTCACCTTGTTGTGTGGGGTAAGTCACTACATGGACTTTGCTTTAAGGAAGTTTGTGTGTCCAAAACTGTCTCCTGCATAAAGTCCTTTGCTGCCAAGACCATAGGAAATGAATTGCCACATATTTGCTTTCCAAAATTTAAACGGCCGTCCTAACTTAAAAAAAAAAAAATCCACAGTTCTCATATGAACATCAAACAAATCTTTTTTGAAGTAACATAGAGAGATAGTCTTTGCATACATCAAATAAATGAGATCTTGTCCTGTTTATGATCAGTTTCATTAGAGGTGTAAGTGAGAGATGAACCGAGCTGGTCTTTGTTGATGGGAGTTTGTTGTCAGAGAGACAGGGATGTTAGAAGGCTGGGAAGCCGCCCCATCAACTACCCAGTCACCTGGGCCTTTGGTCCTAAAACTGGCAGATGCTATGGTTTTCTTCAGTTACCAAAACACTGGTCTAGCCTAGCTTAGGACAGAAAGGTAAAGTCCATTCTCCTTCCCCTTTTCCAGTTACACGGTATTGGGAAGGTTTGGTTGGACTGTGTGGTCAGCACTCATCACTGCTGCGCTGGAGGTCAGCCTTTGAGCCGAACACCTCGGAGGTAGTAGACCCTCTTAATGCCAGCCCGTTTACAGCCTGTGGCTGCCACCCAGTCTCCCCTTGTGTCCCCTCTCCTCTCGCGTGCCTATCACACCTACAGCGCCTCTGACACCAGAGCTGCAGGGCTTTCCCTGCCAAGCCGCTCTCTGCCGGACGTCCTGCAGTTTCACTCATTTCCAACATCTCCACCTGAAGAGTCTCGGATCCCATGGTAAAGAGTTCATCCCCACCAGACTTTGCCTATTTCAGATGCCCTTCGCAGGTCTGGGTTGTCATTTGTACTTCTCATTAATCAGCTGCAGATCTGAGGTTCTCACGACCCCCTCCTCCAGTTTGATTCGTTTGCTGGAGCAGCGCCCAGAACTCAGGGAAACTCTTCCTGGCATTTACCAGTCTATTAAGGGCTGTGATAAAGGATGCAGATGAACAGCCAGATAAGAAAGATAATAAGGTGAGGTCTTGGAGGGTCCTGGGCACAGGAAATTCTGTCCCCATGGAGTCAAGGCCACCCTTCTGGTATATGAATATGTTCACCAGCCTGTTAGCTCCCTGAATCTCGTACCTTTGGGATTTTTGTGGAGGCTTCATCATGCAGATCTGATCTATCATGAAATCTGTTTACAGTCCCTGTCCCCACTCTGGAGAACAGGAGATGAAAATTCTAAGCTTCTCATCATGGCTTGATCTTTCTGAACCAGCCCCGCTCCAGGAGCCTACCCAGAGTCACTGCAATAGAACAAAAGATATTCTTCATACTCATATCGGGCTTCCCTGGTAGCTCAGTGGTAAAGAACTCGTCTGCCAATTCAGGAGTACCAGGTTCGATCCCTGGGTTGGGAAGAGCCCCTAGAGAAGGAAATGGCAACCTACTTCAGTATCCTGGCCTGGAGAATCCCATGGACAGGGGAGCCTGGCGGGCTACAGTCCACGGGGTTGCAGAAGAGTCAGACATGACTTTGCGACTTAACAGGAACAATATGCTCTTGTCATTTAGGGATTTTCAAAGATTTTAGGAGCTCTGTGTCATGAGCTATATTTCTGTTATTTCACACATTCCCTTCCTGTCCGGGCTGAGAGCCCCAATCAAGGATGCCAGGGGCAGGTTCGGAGGTGTTCTCCCTGACAAATCACACTGCAGGTGGTACAATATTTCACAAAAGGCAGATGCTGTTGAGGCCACATCTTGAGCAGACAGCTGAGCAGTATTAGTCGGTGAGACTTCCAGGGTTTCTCCTGAAGACCATACACCCTGGGAAGAGGCTAATCAGATGAGCACGTGTGTGCTGTGTTGCTCCAGTCGTGTCTGACTCTTTGCAACCTTATGAACAGTATCCCACCAGGCTCCTCTGTTCATGGAGATTTCCCAGGCAAGAATACTGGAGTGGGTTGCCATGCCCTCCTCCAGGGGACCTTCCCAACCCAGGGACTGAACCCAGGTCTCTTATGTCTCCTGCATTGGCGGGTGCGTTCTTTACCGCTAGCGCCACCTAAGAAGTCCAGTCAGATGAGTACCTTGGGCCAGTTAATGGCCGCCTTTAGTTGTTGCTTTTTAGTTGTTTTTCAAATGTGTACATTACTATTAAAATCTGGCCAGCAAATTTATGTTCTGCTAAGGCCATCCGTCAGAGGTAAAATAAAATGATTTTCCATTAAAATGTAATCTTTATCTGAATCCTGCCCAAGCTTTTATCGGCTCCACTAATAGTGTTATGGAAAAAGGTAATCTCTCCCTTTTGAAGGTTTATTCTCATATTCATGTTTGAGGTCGTTGTGGTGTATAATCAAGACTGAAAAAAACAGAAGTTGTCCTGGGGATTTAGACCTTCGGTAGATTAGGAGAGTGTGGTATGCAGAACCACATTTCATCTTGGCACCTGTTCTTACTTAGCTCTCTCTGGGGCGAGGAGTAACATTTATGATTCCTAATAAGAATTTTTCATCAAACTGTAGAGGGTGGATGTGGGAGAGACAAAGTGACTTCTGTCATTACGAGTTGACTCACTGGAAAAGACTCTGATGCTGGGAAAGGTTGGGGGCGGGAGGAGAAGGGGACGACCGAGAATGAGATGGCTGGATGGTATCACCAACTCTGTGGACATGAGTTTGAGTGAACTCAGGGAGTTGGTGATGGATAGGGAGGCCTGGCGTGCTGTGATTCATGGGGTCGCGGAGAGTCGGACACGACTGAGCGACTGAACTGAACTGAACTGACCTGAATCCTCCTCTGCTGAGTTTCTTCCCTTCCCAGGACTGGTACCTCTGGGGCTTGACAAAAGGACCGCCACCTTCTTCTCCCAGAGTCGGTTTCTTCCCTACCCTTCGTGCTTCCTCTGCACTTTTTGTGCATGTGTCTGAGTTGATTCTTTTTTTTTTTTTCCCCAGAACAGAATCCTCTTTGGGGTTGCAAACTGAGGTTATGCAAGGAGTTTACAGTCTGCTTTTCTCTGTTTGCACTTCCTGCCTCTGACATTTGCTTTCAGACTAATTACGAGCTTTCCAGTTCCTTTTCCCCATGGCTCATTCTCAAACAAGGCAGTGCGATCCTTTCTGTCATGAGGTGGAAATCATCTTCTGGCTCAGGCAGCTGCAGAATCACGCTGCCTGAAACAGTGGGTGGAGGGCATGACCTTTCATGGCCATACGTGTCTTTCTTTCTCTGAGGAGCTTGGGCTCCTGCCAGAGTACTTGTTCGAGTGAAGTTCTGTCGTGAAAGGACTGGACCGTCTCTGCCGCTTATATATTCATTCCGTCACCGTGTGTCGCTGACTCCTCCCAGGCGATGTGCTGGGTTCTAAGGCTTGAACAGTGACCCTGATCGTCACATGCCTACAGGGACTAAAAAACAAATCGGCAGCTAGAAGTGCTGTACGTACAACCATGCCAAGAAAATATGTGATTTTTTTTTTGCTCTGTTTAGAAATAATTCAGTTTCTTTTTTTATTTTATTTTATTTTTTTTGTAAATTAATTTATTTAATTGGAGGCTAGTTGCTTAATTCACAGTTTCTTAAGGACTGCATTAACCTTCAGTAGGTAATTTGACCTGAGCCTCCATTTCTCATCCATGTAGTGGCCCAATAGCTATGTCATTGTGTTTTTCTGGGGATGCAGCGAAGCCTAGCAACGAAAGCTGCTAGCGCCGAGCCTGGCAGAGGGGGGCTCTCCGTGCCTGATGGGCCTGTCCTGCTCCTGATAGAGCACTCCTGGTACCTGCTCGACTAGACAGCTTCCGCTTTCCTTCCTTTCTCATTCACTGAAATCGCTATCCCACCCACCCGTCCTTCAGACTCTTGGAATTTCATGGCTTCCTTTTGTAGAATTTTTTGCCTTGTTCCTCAGAAACTAGCCCAGATATCTCAGAGGTGGCTACCAGTCTCTGAAAACCAGAGGAACCCCTGCTATGAAGGCTCCAGGAGAACTCTGGGGTCATTCTTACAGGAGGAGGGCAGGCGAGTGTGTGTGGACATGTGTGGAGTGTATTTAAGAGGCACACACTCTCTCTGTGAATGTCTGGAGGGTGGGGTGTGATAAGCAAGAATTCACTGGAGGCCCGACGCACCTTCCTCCCACACGGTATCCTGCCCCGGTGCAGTTCAAGCCTGACTCTAGCCCTTCTCCTCCCCTGGGTGCATCCCTGTCTTCTTTAGTGAAACCTTCCTTGATTATCCGGTCTTCAGCCATTTATTCAGTACGTGTGTTGGTGGAGCCCCTAGTGAGTGCAGCCTGAGAATCTAGAGGAAGGGAGAGAGATGCTGGGCAGTCGCATACATGAGAGGAGTGGTGTTAAGTGTTGCGAAGGCAGGTGCAGAGGCAATCAGAGCCCGTTACACCTGCTAGTGGAGCTCGGGAAGACCTCTGAGGCAGTGTTAGGTAAAACAAGACTGGCAGGGCGGAGTAGAAGTTTGTTGGGCAGAAAAGGGAGGCTCAGCACTGTTTCCTTGGAGCCCCCAAGAGTACACACCATCTGGTCCAGTTTTCATATTATCCTTCCTGTCACTAATTTGTTCATTCACTCATCTCGAGCACCAATTTTTGATGTGGGGCATATAAGGGCAGCAGACACAGACACCATCTTGGTGGCGTGGTCACAGAGCCAACCGGAACTCACATCCTTTCAGCTTTCTATGCTTTATTTCCTCTTCCACGTTCTCAGATTCACTGCAGGGATGCAGCATGATTTTGAGGAAGAGCATAAGTAGAAAAAGCAGATGGAGGGGAAAGAGATTTTAACTTAGGGCTTAAGGCGTGCTGGGCACTTTGTCCAGCGTGCCCTGGACACTCTATCGTTGGTTCTTTCAGTGGCTCTGAGGACAACTGTGGGCTTATCATTTTAGAGATGACGAGCCTGAGCTTCGGAAGTTAAGCACCTCACCCTAGGTCACATAGGTGGGAGGTTGGTGGCGGGGGGTCAGTGTGCCTGCCTGGATCCATGCAGCTGTGCACAGGAGCATTCTCACCTGTGCTCAGTCCCCACACCACCCTTGCCTTGCGGTAGGGTCTCAATTCGTTTGATACCTCTGGTGTTGCAGCCACTGGGTCTTCTTGGCCACCTGGCCCCTTCCAGTGGGTTAAAATGCTTCTCTCCATTCCTCTGGATCAGGTGGTTCAACAGTTTGGGCTTAAACAGCTTCAAACTCCGCCTGCCTTCCCCAAGGTGCTTAGGAGCCATCCCGCCTCCTTTGTCTCAGCAGATGGCTTTCAGCTCCTCACCAGCAGAGCAATTCTTATTAACTCTTATGACTGATGGTACTGGAGTTAAGTAATTCTACTGGGGGCCGTTGGGCATTCTTACTGTTTCTGGAATCACAGGCAACTTTACTGCATGGATGAATACTTCTAACCCTGCCTCCCCAGCACCCTTGGATTATATCAATTGTAACGAAAGAAATTTTATTACAATTTCTTTGTAATTGTATCAAGAGGTATCAATGGTGTGATATTTAGAAAATTTCCCAGATTTTGAGAATTCTTTTCATTCCAGTAAAGATAGATACGTCTCCTACATCATAGCAAAACAATCTCTTTACTACTGGATTGGAAAGGAGAGATTTTTTAAAAAATCACTGTGGTACTGAGTCTGTTCTATAACTTTTATCAAAATTTCCCCTTGAAATTATGATTCTGGTTCGATAGCTACATCAGAGGCTAATGATCTTCTGTCAGTCATTTCATGAGGAATAAATAACTGTCTTTCCTGTTCAGTTGAATGGTTTAGGCAATAGATGCCCTGTGGACCCACAGTCTCTGTAAGATTTGTAGCAATCGTCTCTCATCCTTTTTTTGAGAGTGAAATCTCTTATTAACTTAGAATGTTAATAAATATAGCTTGTCATATAAAGAAAACAGAGTGAGCATCTTAGCTAGAATGAACTATGAATGAGAAACTAGGCCTTTTAAGAAATTTGGGGCCAAAGGGATGTAAAAGTAGGTGTCAACGTGGTGAAACTCGGAATCATAGGAGACAAGCTACATGACAGCTCATGTGCCTGTCATGGCCTCCTGGCTGTCTGACCCTCTCATCGGAGAGCCTCAGGCATCTCCCGAGTGGAGTGGGAACAGTATCTCTGCGGGCTCTTTTCACTGGGTCTGTAAGTTTGTTCATTTTACCAGCTGAGATCATTTTACATCTGCTGAGAGCCGCAGGGGCTACAAAATGCTAAGAGGCTAGGAATCCAGCTCCAGAAATCTCTGTAAGCAAGCATGCAGTTATATAACTGAGGGGCTGCATTTGCAAGAGTAGAGCTTAGGAAGGCTTTTCTTTGAGGATGAAACTTTCTAGAACCAGGCAGAACTCAACAGCAGCTGCAGAGCTGGGAGAGTTAGGAGAGCAGTCACTCAGCACCGAGCTAAGCCTGTTAAAATCCCTTGTGAGCTCATCCTCAAGATGGCTTTGTGAGTTGAGTGCTGCTAACTCCATTGTACAGATGAGGAAACTGAGGCCCCCAGAGATGAGCTCACATGGGAGAAGGTGGCAGAGCTGAGTCCTGAAAGGTCTGCTTTTCTCAACAGCACACAGTACTCTCTCCTGTTGAACTGAATATTCAATCCCTGAATCTCCTGTGTCACTGAATTTGTTGTTGCTATTGGTTTAAGCAACACCAGCTCTAGAACTTTTCAAGTGCTTCTTTGCTCTAGTGTGGAGAGAAGGGATAAATTGATTTCTATCACGTTTAGCACAGACTTAGGGGGTCATTTAGACAGTGGACCACTAGCCCTGGAAGCAGGATTTCAGTGATCTCAAGTTGGCAGCCCACTGACCCAACCCTGTTAGCACACGGATGAGTTTCATGTGGTTGGTACTATATTCATTTTTGATGAATTGTTCACATTTAAATGGAGACATTTCTCATAAATATCAGGATTTCCCTCTTCTGTTAGAAGATCAAAGCTTCTGGGAACACTGAGCCCGTGTGGCAGACACCAGCTTGAGCAGAGGGAAGGGGCTGCATCTTTAAATAGACGAATGTTCCTGTTTTCCCCAGTCCTCACCACGCTCAAATGTCTCCCAATGGCGAGGCCAGGTATTAGTTGCCATTTATCATCACAAATGGACCATTGAATTTTTTTCTGAAAGTATCTCTTGGATCTGAGTGTCTAGCAATAGAGGAGTAATAGAAGACAGACCAAGAGGGCTTTCTGTTGCAAAAATGTAGACTCAACATCCAACTACTTAACTCACGCTCCCTATCTACCTGGCTCCCCCAGGCACGATGTGGTAGCCCCTTGTGGATCAGCCTCTTCTTTCACAGAGCAAACTGAGGCCCAGAGTGGCAAAGAGACTTGCCTAGGATCATGCATTCAGTTAACGGCAGAGCCAGAATGGCAACCTGTACCCCACGCTCCTCCCAACAGCACCCCACTGCTTGTTAGGAGTCTGCAGGGGCTGATCAGGCATGCATGTTCTGCCTCCTTGGTTTTGGATGGTCTTGTGGAGATGTACTGGCAAACTCCTTAAAACACCCTTCAACATTAAAATTTATTCAGAGACTTCCCTGGTGGTCCAGTGGTTAAGAATCCACTTGCCAATGCAGGGGGCATGGATTCAATCCCTGGTCCAGGAAGATCCCACATGCTACAGAGCAACTAAGCCCGTGAGCCACAACTACTGAAGCCCTCGCATCCTAGAGCCTGTGCTCCGCAGCAGGAAAAGCCACCTCAGTGAGAAGCCAGAGCGTTGTAACTAGAGAGTAGACCCTGCTCATCGCAACTAGAGAAAGCCTGCATGCAGAATGAAGACACAGTACAGCCAAAAATGAATAAATTACTTAAAAAAATTTTTATTCCACTACCCAGTATTGCCTTTCTCCCTCTTGGAGAAGAAAATACTTACTCTTTGAGCATCATGTGAAAAATTTGTGCAAATTACCTCATTAGAACACAATTCCATTTGTGCTGTCAGATATAATCAGTTTGGGGAAATTCATTATAATTAGAGTAAAAAATACAACCCCAAAAGCTGAGTCTGTCCCCCTGATTCTTAGCTCATTTGTTTCTAAAGCCTTTTCTTTGGTGCCAGTTTTCTCATTTCTTGCAGTCGTTGGGGTCCAAACCTCTTTCACTTGGTTTAAAGTCAGCTGGGAAGGAAAAGGCAAAATGACTTTATTTTACCTAAGTGTGTGTGTGTTAGTAGCTCAGTCCGACTCTTTGCCACCCCCTGGACTGTAGTCCGCCAGGCTCCTCTGTCCATGGGATTCTCCAGGAAAAGATACTGGAGGGGGTTGCCACCTAAGCTGACTCAGTAAGTAGACCTTTCTTGCAAAGGGAATGTTGTAAACCTGTGACAGTTCATCTTTGTAGTCAGAGATGAGTCAGTAACTCCCTTTCAGAATCACTAGGCGGAAGATAGCCCTGTTCAGGCCACATGCCTAGCATCACCACCTGGACCAGCAACTTGTATTGTGAGGTTTTGCTTATTGACTCTCATTGATGACAGCCAAGTGAGCCCCGAAAGTGCCAGAAACAGGTGGGGAAGCCACCCTCCTTCATCTGCTTCCTAGTTTAGAGGTTTCAAGAGTATTTTTACTTCTCACAGCCAGTTCAACCGAGAACTATTTATGATCAGCAATTTCCTGCCAAGAGAACCTGCTGCAGACTTTGAAAACAAGGGGCATATGCTCTTCCCTTGATCCATATGAGTGCGTGTGTGTCTGTGTCTGTGTGTGTTCTAAACTCTGGAGAGCAAATAAACACGTTCCAAGCCCCCAGGAGAGGTCGACTCTCAGCTTTCTCTCATACCATTGTTGTAATCGTATTTCTGTTGCTAATAATGTTAGCAAAACATGAAGGCATTTATCATACTTTATCATCTCCATCTTCCAAAATGTCCAGTGCTCTGCCTGCATCTTTGAATGCTCGGTTTTATCTCCTAATCATGCTGGAAGCAGGGACCACATTTCAGGGGGAAGGCAGTCCCTTGGAACAAACGTCATCTCCCTGTTCCTCACTAGCACACCAGCTCCTGTGGCCCTTCAGTGTCTGACATGCTCGTTTCTTTGAGAAGAGAAGAGGGTGTTGTTTGGCTTGAGTTGGAAAGCATTTCTTTAAAAACCCTTCTGCTTTCTTTTTCTCCCAGTTGAACTTGAATCAAAACCTTGGTAAGTCACAGGATCTCTGAGCTGAAAGGCTCATGGGAGCATCCTGGTCCCAAACTGCCAGCCTCAAAGGAGGATGGGGCAGAAAACTCTGGGCTCCTATGAGTTCAGTATAGTTTGATAGAGCCTAAACTATGGTGCTGGAGAAGACTCTTGAGAGTCCCTTGGACTGCAAGGAGATCCAACCAGTCCATTCTAAAGGAGATCAGTCCTGGGTGTTCATTGGAAGGACTGATGCTAAAGCTGAAACTCCAATACTTTGGCCACCTCATGCGAAGAGCTGACTCACTGGAAAAGACTCTGATGCTGGGAGGGTTTGGGGGCGGGAGGAGAAGGGGACGACAGAGAACGAGATGGCTGGATGGCATCACTGACTCGATGGACATGAGTTTGAGTGAACTCCGGGAGTTGGTGATGGACAGGGAGGCCTGGAGTGCTGTGATTCATGGGGTCACAAAGAGTCGGACACGACTGAGCGACTGAACTGAACTGAACTGAACTGAATTCTCTTTCAGTTGATATTTGGGAAAACAGGAGTTTTGCAAAGCACCTGAGCTGCCCATGGCTGGGCCAGAAGGAGGTGCCTCAGAAGCCCTTTGTCAAAGGACCACATGCTGGTTCAATAACTGTAGGAATATCAGTGAGAAAGTAACAAGCATAAGATTTAACATGGAATCAGAGTCTGTTGTGTCAGCTAGACAAGTAAGGACACGCTGTGCTGCTTTAGACATGCTGCTCGGAGGACCAATAGGATGTGTTGAAGGAGATCAGTGGCTGCGGGATGCCTACAGGATCTAGACTGTTGAACTCAGCCTTTAACATTCCTTTGAACCCCTCTTTCTTTTCCAAGAGGGTTTCCCTTGTGGCTCAGTTGATAAAGAATCTGCCTGCAATGCAGGACACCTGGGTTCGATCCCTGGGTTGGGACGATCCCCTGGAGGAGGGAAAGGCTACCTACTCCAGTATTCTGGCCTAGAGAATTCCATACAGTCCATGGGGTCGCAAAGAGTCGGACACGACTGAGCGACTTTCACTTCACTTCACTTTTTTTCCAGGATGCAGATAACTGCATTTCGGAGGACCTGCAGCATGGGCCCCACTGTGAGAGAGGATGTGCTTTGCCTACTCTCCTTTGAGCCACGGCCCCCACTGTTGGAGCTGGCCAAATCTGAGTTTCTGGGGGCAGGGAGGTGACCCGGTGGAGGTCAGGGGTCTGGCCTTGGACCACATGCCCTAGGACTTGACCTTGGTGGGTTTTTAGCAGCCCCTTCTCTTTTCCGTCTTGTGAATCTTCCCAGAGGCTGTTGAGTCCAGACTCATCTATCTTAAAGTCTCCAATCCATTGTTTATGGGGACACATACAAATTCCTGCTCAACATCCACCCTATAGTCACTGACCTTGTTTTTAATATTGACAACTTGGCAACACCCGGGACTGCCTCTCTTCCGATACAAATCTTGAAAACTTCCATCCATAACCCTGCAAAGCCTCAGGGCAGATCTTTTATGCCCATCACATTCAATGTACAGTCGTCCCTCAGTATCCTTCAGGGAATTGGTTTCAGGGCCCCTGCGAACACTGAAATCCATGGATGCTCAAGATCCTTACATAAATGGAGCAGCAGTAGTTAGGTGGGTGGACTGCTCGGCTATCAGATTTGAACAAAGCCTATTACCCCTCCCTTAAGAGCTCAGAGTGAGGCCAGGACCCACCAGAGCCAAGTGCCTGGCCTCTTCTGCCCACTCTGAGACTTCAGGGCAGAGTGTGAATGAAGAGAAGAAACAGAGCAAAACGGACGAGGGTGGGGAATTAAGAGCCCATTGCACGTGCTCAGATGGTGGCCAAATGGGGCCGCTTTGAAGCACGCTATAAACCATTTATTAATAATACCCTTCATCATAGCAGGCAATTTAGAACTGGCCTGGGCAATGCAGTTTTGCACAGAGTTTTACTTTAAACAGAATATTCAGTGTACATTGGCACTGCTTTACTGTTTGAGTACAAATCATTATTCAAAAATATTTAAGTGCTTCATTTTTATTCCTGAGATAAGCCTGGCTTAATATTTTTTATTAATAAAAAACAAAACCAAGCAATCCTCTGTTACCTTGTTTAATTTGATTGTTGAAAAAGTTCTGCTTTGGCATAAGCTTGTGTTCATACTTGGGGAACCCTATTTAAGATGACACATTATTATCAGAGGTAATTCATTAAAACTGCAGGTTATCCATCTTTATGTACTATAACCATGATTATCATGAACTTACAACTTAGAGTCCTGCTTTTTTCACTTAACATTGTATCCTAAGTATTGTCTGTACTGCTAGATTTGTTGCTGTTCAGTTGCTCAGTCATTTCCGACGCTTTGCGACCCCATGCACTGCAGCCCACCAGGCTTCCCTGCCCTTCACCATCTTCCAGAATTTGCTCAAATTCATGACCACTGAGTCAGTGATGCTATCCAACCATCTCATCCTCTGTCATCCCCTTCTTCTGCCTTCAGTCTTTCTCACCATCAGTGTCTTTGCCAGTGAGTCGACTCTTCACATCAGGTGGCCAAAGTATTGGACCTTCAGCTTGAGCATTGGTCCTTCCAATGAACATTCAGAGTTGATTTCCTTTAGGATGGACTGGTGTGATCTCCTTCACATAGTCAGAATATTTTAAATGGCTGCATCATAATTCATTGAGTGGAAATAGTCTAGTTCTTTATCTTTACTCTTTTCCCCATAATTACAAATAATGGTAAGCAGAATATCTTCTAGATATCCCCATGGTTTTCTATTATTTCCTGAAGATGGACTCTCAGACATATCATATCAAGAGGATGAATGTTCTATAGGCCAGGCCTTCTCAGACTTCAGGGTGCACATAGCTCACTCGTGGATCTTGTGAAAGGGGATTCTAACTTAGTACATCTTGGGCAGGTCTGAGCTTCTGTATTTAACTCCAATACTTTGGCCACCTCATGCGACGAGTTGACTCACTGGAAAAGACTCTGATGCTGGGAAAGGTTGGGGGCGGGAGGAGAAGGGGACAACTGAGAATGAGATGGCTGGATGGCATCACCGACTCTGTGGACATGAGTTTGAGTGAACTCCAGGAGTTGGTGATGGACAGGGAGACCTGGCGTGCTGTGATTCATGGGGTCGCGGAGAGTCGGACACGACTGAGCGACTGAACTGAACTGAACTGGTGCCGAGGCTGCTGCTCAGGCTTTAGACAGTCTGTTAAAGTCCTTGATGCCCTAGCTTTAGTCCTATTCTACCAACTCTATCAAATCACTGTGTAGGCTGGTTGCCTAGGAGCCCTGCCCCTCAGGAGTATTTTCTGATCAAGAGGAGAGTTTTGAGTAGGCTGGTGTCCAGAGGAGGTGGAAGCTGTAGCTCTTTCCCTCAAGAGAAGCATCTAAACTCACCCCTGGCTGCCATTAAAATCACCTGGGGAGTACACACACACACACACACACACGTGTGTGTGTGTGCACCATTAGGGTTCATTCCAGACTAGTGCAAATAGAAGGTTTGATAATGAGGTCTGATTACCAGTATTTTTGAAAACTTCCCAGGTTTTAAAGGTGATTTCCAAGTGTAGCCCGGAGTTAAGCACTGTTGTTTTAAGTCCATAGAAGACTCACCTTAAATCTCACTGACTTCAACTGTGTATTAAACCTGACTAGATGAAAAGCTCAGGGCTTCCCTACTCCACCTGACTCCACACTTTTGACAATGGATCCAGTGAAGCTATGAGTTGCATTTGCAGTTTTAAAAACTAATAACCATAATTTCTGAGAGAAGATAAGAAATTTGTCACCACTGGCTTCTCTGTCAAACCCACTTTTCCATAGCATTTGCTGGTCCCATCTTCCTGAGCTAAAACTTACCAAGCTAAAACTCCCTTTCTTTCCCTCACTTTTCAAAGCTAAGCTGTCATCAGTCATTTGTTCTGCAGGCACTTTTATTCATATAGAACTCCAAACACAGTATTAGAACTCTCTGTTAGCACAACCGTGCCCCTCAACCAGTCCATGAGCCCCTTGAGAGCAGAGACAGCTTCTGAATCAAGTTTTAATTTCCCCCACCTTGAACAGTGCCTGTCTAGCACACAGTAGCTACCCCTCAAATCATTGTTGAATGAATGAATGAGTGAGATGGAGTAGATTTTGATCACGTGCAAGCCTGAAAGGTCGTTCTCATTGTTGAAACGTGCCAGCGTGGTTCTAGCAGAAGCACAGATTGCCGAGATGGTGTCTGGTGCCAGAATGGTCTTGACCCTGGGGGTGTTGCAAGATGGCAGACAGGATGCTCAGGGTGCTCTGTGTCCCTGCCGCTTCCCACCTGCTAGGGTAACACCTGCTGTTTCTCTTTGGCAGTTGCCTTTTCAGGCCTTGGCTTCACAACGTTCTACTTGGCTGGCAAGCTGCACTGCTTCACCGAGAGTGGGCGGGGGAAGAGCTGGCGGCTCTGTGCTGCCATCCTGCCCCTGTACTGCGCCATGATGATCGCCCTGTCCCGCATGTGCGACTACAAACATCATTGGCAAGGTGAGTCCCTGCCCCAGGCCCGCCTGGTCCACATGCCATCTGCCACTCCTGCAGGGATGGGGGAAACTGGGGGGAGGAGTACGTGCCTGCTGTGAGAAACTGGAGTTAGCTGAGATGACAGAGTTTTAAAGAACTTTTAAAGAAAATGCACCTGTTCCGGTGAGCGCCGGCCTTGCTGGGAACAGAATCAGAGCTCCTCCCATTCCTTCATGCTCAACTAGGCAGCTCAAGTCTTACCAGAAAGGCAGGACCTCAGTCACAGACTCAGATATGACTTCCCTGCTGGATCCCTTGCTTCTGTTCTCAGACTTGGTGCCAAGTGGTGGTTGGCTCCTATCACATCCACCCTGTAAAGGCATGTTTCTCACCAGTGAGGCTTTTCCAGAAGAGGTTTCCAGCCCCGGAATGGATGCCAGCAGCCGCTGCAGGGCTGGGTGAGGCTCACCTGTATGTTTCAGCCCTGGGGTGTCTGTGCCAAGTCAGAATAACACAGGACAAGTGAGGGACTTGTTCTTGGAATAAAGCAAAACCGTGCCGTGCCCCTCTGCAGATCAGCTGCAGCTCTCAGCTTGCCTGAACCACCGCAGCGTCTGCCACAGCAAGAAAGGGAGCAGAGACAGAGGCAGTGTCCATAGGAGGTGTGCCCTCCAGGAGCACAGGGCTTAGGGCTGTGTTTCCCAGAATCCGATGCTCAGATCACCTTGATCAGGCCACTCTGAGCTAGGAATTGGACTCTTGGAGGTGGGTTCGGAGGGACCACCAGAAGCATGCACTGTCCATTAACTCTGGTGAAGTCTGAGAAGCACCATGGAGAGCTCCACGGTGTCAGCTTTCCTCAAACACAGTGAATGAAATGTGCCTAATCCTAACCCGGCTTCCCTGGATGAAGGGCCTTCCACGATCCGTCTGTGGCCGGCCCCTCCTCTTCCCTTCTGTCCTCCTGCTGTCCCCCGGGCCCTTTCCCCTCTGCCCCTTCCCTGCCCACCCTCTTCACACCTATTCCCAGGTGTTTGCGCCAGTGGTAGTGAGGCCAGAGGAGAGGGGAACTCCTGCTTGGAGGTGCCTTTGCTCCAGCTTCTCCAGGGGCCTTCTGTCGCTTCTCTGGCCTCAGCTCCACTTTCTACCCTCCTGGAACTCACATGCTGGGTGTCATGAGCTTCATGAGCTCACCTGGGGGTGAAGGGTCTGGGAGAAAAGGAGGCTGATGCATGGTCTAGACAGGTGGAGGCATCAAGGAGGTTTGAGGCCCTGCTGATGGAGGTGGTCAGTAGAGCCCCATTGGGCTGCACCCTGAGCCTTCCCTTGTTCTCTACTTTTATCAATGACTTGGATGAAGTTCTGGATAATGAGGCCACACAATGTGGGGAGGGCAGGAAGCGAATCGCTGAGCCAACAGTGCAAGGGCAGACCCATCGCACTCTTGGAACTAGGAATATTTTCCAACAGAATCATGGTGGCGCATATGATTAGAGCATTTCCCCATGAGAACTGTTATGGGCTGGATGGCATTTCATGAACTGCTTCTCATTTATCCCTTGTAAACTGTAGTTTCTTCTTTTGAACATGGGAACAATAATCCCCCAACATTTCCCAGAGTCGTTTCATAGACTAAATGAAATAATGGATCTGAGTATACTTTGTAAATGAAAGCGCGTTGCACAACTGTGAATTGATATTGAAGTTGCTTAGTAAATCATTTCTAAAGAAGGATGTGTTGTGTCTCCCAAGCCACTGATTTTGAGGTGGACATGCTTTTGGCACATGGTCCATTTCTAAGCTCTGAATTCCTGGTTTCCACTTTTATTCCTCCACATTGAATCTGAGAAATGATGAAGGATTTCAGAGTTGATATTTTGGCTTCGTCTTGGAAGATAGTAAGAACCTTTGTATAGTGATCTTGTCCTGAAAACCTAGGAGGAGAGGTTGGCCTGTTTTAAATGCTCTTTTGTTACTATTGATCTGTGGTTGGTGCATCATGAAAGGATGAAGAATCGCAGTTCTTGGCTTTGGGGAGATGCTGGACTTGATGCAGCTGGTGCCCCCAAGCCCTGCTGGCAGTGGAGCTTCATGCCCATCCTATCCAACTGGCACAGAAGGGAACTTGGAGCAGTGGAGGGAGAATGCTAATGCTTTGTGAGCTGGTGGGAAAGCAAAGCAGAGAATTTATGATCAGTGATGTGCAGGGCCGTACTTTGGGGATGGGAGGGGCAAGCCAAAATTGCATCATGGTAGACCCATCCTTCAGCCCAAACTGAATGTGCCTGAGTGGGTTACAGGTCATGGATGTGGCCCAGCTACCCGTTCAGCTATGACATCACCTGTTCAGCTTGTACCCGGGAGTTAGCAAGGAGCAGAGTGTGCCTTTCCTTGGATCCTCTAATAGGCCCTTAGTTGGACTCATTTTGTCTGAATTCCCCTTTAGGGGGTCGTCTGTCACTGTCTATACCAGTGGTCTCAATGGGGAGCAACTGAACCTCGTAGGGGACGTTTAGCAATGTCTGGGGACATCTTCACAGGTGGGGTGGTGGGAGTGGTGGTGGCTACTGGCATCTAATGGGTAGAGGCCAGGGATGCACTTCAGCATCCTGCAGTGTACAAGATAGCACCTCCTCCACAGGGAAGACTTCTCAGCCCCAAACATCTATGGCTGAGGTTGAGAGAGCCCAACCTATACCACCTCTCAGGCTTCCCAGGTGGCGCTAGCAGTAAAGCAACCACCTGCCAGTGCAGGAGACATAAGAGACACAGGTTCAATCCCTGAGTTGGGAAGACACTCTGGAGGAGGGGATGGCGACCCATTCCAGTATTCTTGCCTGGAGAATCCCATGGACAGAGGAGCCTGGTGGGCTGCAGTCCATAATGTTGCACAGAATTGGATACAACTGAAGTGACTAAGCACACACACATGCCGCATCTCAGCTCCAGCTTTCTTTCTCTTATTACACGTTAAGGGCAGCAGTGTTCAATGAGTGGAAAATTTTATTCATTCAACACTTATTAAGGAAGCAATCAAGGAGGCTGCAGAGGTTTGCAACTTGGAGAAGAGGTAGATAGTGAGGCCCTTGGCTGCCGTGTGGGAGGGTGTTGGAGGCAGGATGTGTGGCTGAGATTAATGAGGTATTGTTTGTTGGTGCCCAGTGACCGTGGGTGGGGGCCTTCCGTCATGATGAAAATTCATGGGGAGACCCCCTAGGCAGCAACACAACCTGAGAACCTCTCATGATAGACTTTAGTTAACAACATTAATATTATGAGATTTTTATGACTCCATTTCAATTTTGATTTAAGCAACTGTGTCTAATGTGGAAGTATATCCAATTACTCGATTACATATTCATATCCAGTAAATAACCCATAATCTCAAATGCTTTGCACTGTTCATTATCATGGTTGTTGATGCCCTTCCGGTCTTCTCTGCCTTCCCAGCTCCACTCCAAACACACAAGCCTGTTGTTTTATTTTTTTATTTTTTTATAAGTAAAGAAGAGTTACTTCCTAGCCATCATACATAATCAACCATAAACTGGCTTAAGTAAAATAGTCGGAACATGGAGGGCGCAGGCCGTGGTCTGGAGGAGCAGTAAGACACGTAGCAGGCTCTCTTCACAAACAGAACTGCTGGATGGATTATAAATCTCTGTAGCTGAAGTTCTGCTTGTCTGTGTGACATGCTGGCTTTTGGGTCAGCTGGAAGCTAGAGCATCCCTGGGTGATGTCAGCGCTTCACAAAGAAGCTTACCTTTGTGATTAACCATGTGTTTTTGTCATTAAAACTTGGAGAATTCCCACGCTTGGGGGAACATCTGTGGAGAAAAATGCACAGAAGGAACCGCGCACCTCCCTGAACCGCCTTCTGCCTCGGTTCGTAGTCTCGTGGGTCTGTGCGTCCTGCCAGTGGACAGTTAGGGCTGGACGTGGCAGCAGGGTGCTGCTTTTCTCACGAGCGGACACAGTGAGCTCCCTCTGCCCTCAGGTCCTTGCATCTGCCTCCAGTGTTTCTTTATGTGACTCTGCCCGCACGTGACCTTCTAACCAACACTGACTCTCTAACCATAGCTCATTTTAAGCAGCCCTGAGTGCCTCAGGTAGTGATTCGTCATAAGAAAGGGCACCTCGGTCTGAATGTAATCCAGAGAAACAAGTCTCAAGGGAGGAAGCGGTCGTTTGTTCCCGAACGCATCTGTGTCAGTCATAGAAACCATGTTTGACTGGCCTGAAAATCTCAAGATGGCGCCACTGCTTTTGCCAGGTTTCCTGACTCGGCCATGAAGGGTCTGTGATGTGCAAGGAGTTCAGGTGTAGTGTCTGGTCTCTGCAGATGGGGTGTTTGAGGATGAGGGCACTGAGCCTAAGCGGAGAAGGAAATGGCAACCCATTACAGTATTCTTGCCTCGAAAACCCCATGGACTGAGGAGCCTGGCAGGCTACAGTCCATGGGGTCACAAGAGTCAGACATGGCTGAGCAGCACAGTGAGCACCCTGCACCTAACTACCTGAGCCACACTAACAAGCCAGGCGGAGTCTGCTGCCTCCTCACACACTCCCACTCACCCCCCAACACACACACAGTTGAGGGACACACTGCTCACCAGTCCTCCCTGGGCTATCAGAAACAATCTCTGATTGTTAAGATTCTCTAAAGGAAGTAACTTGAAAAAAGAGACTTTGGAACTATATCATGCTTCCCGCCAAAAGCCATCAGCCTTACATAGAACAGGAGCGCTAAATTCCTCCCTCAAGATTCTCCTTCCCAGGTGAACTGATCTCATCTCTTCCTCCTTCCACAATTGGCTGCCCGTGTGGTATGTCTGCATTCACATTTATCATCAGCTGCCTAATGCTGCTTGGGGTCTGGGACCTCTGGGCCTTGACTGCTGGTGAATCCACCCATCTCTGCCACCATACCTGGGGCATCCCTGCAGAGGGCTTGAGCAGGCCCAGGCCACTCCCTTTCTGGGATCAGAACGCACTAAACAGGGACTTCCCTGGATGGGCCAGTGGCTAAGAATCCGCTTTTCAGTGCAGAGGATGCGGGTTCATTGCCTAGGTAGAGGACTAAGATCCCATATGCCACGGGGGAACTAAGCCTGCGTGCCACAGCTGCAGAGCCCACGTGCCTCAGCTAGAGAGAAGCCCACTCATCACACAAATATCCCGCATGCTGCAGCTAGGACCTGATGCAGCCAAATAAGTAAATATTTAAAAAAAAATCCACTGGGCAGAGAGCATTGGGCCTTGAGAGGCTTTCTCAGTCAGGCCCCCTGCCCTCTGCCCTAGCTTCCCTCATTGCTTAGTTCCCAGGGAAGACAGGTGTTGGCTGCTCCCAAGTCTCGTGACAACTTGGCTTCATTTAACAGTGCTTTCTGCTGTTGACTTTATGTTCAGAATAATTCCAGAAGCCACCTTCCTTTGCCCACTGTAGTCCAGACCACCATCACCTGCTGCCTGGGTTACTGCAGAAGCCCTGCTACCGTCTCCCCTCCTTTCTCCCCTGCCCCTCTCACTGCAGCCAGGAAGAGCCTTTAAACCCCGTCACATGTGGTACCTGCTTCTCTGCCCCGGGGACTCCTTGTGTCCGTCAGCATCAAAGCCCAGGTCCGACAGCGACTCTGAGACCTGGCCCCGCAGTCCTTGCTTCTCTGATGGTGTTCTGCACTGCCCCTCTTGCTCATGCCAGTGCTTTCCCACCCCAGGGCCTTTGCACTGGCTGTCTCCAGTGCCCAGAATGCGCTTCTCTCAGATGTGTGTGCGGCTCCTTCCCTTCCCTCCTCCTGATCTTAGCTCAAGTGAGGCTGTCTTATCGTGGCCACTCTGTTGAAAGCGCAGCCCAGTCCCACACTCTCTGAGGTGCTCACCTCGCTCATCCACCGCCTTCTGACAAACCCGGTCATTTCCTGCCTGCATGCTCAGTCACTAAAGTCATGTCCAGCTCTTTGCGACTCTATGGACTGTAGCCTGCCAGGCTCCTCTGTCTATGGGATTCTCCAGGCGAGAATCATGGAGTGGGTTGGTGTGCCCTCCTCCAGGGGATTTTCCTGACCCAGGGATCAAACACGTGTCTCGTGCATTGCTGGCAAATTCTTTACCACTGAGCCACTGCGGAAGCCCCAGTGATTTCTTAGGTATTGATTACTGTCTGTTCTTATCCACTTGCACAGGAGTCTGCACACGTCCTCTGTAAAGGGTCAGAGAGTCACCGTCTTGGGCTTCCTGCGGGCCGTGTGGTCTCTATTGTAACTGCTCGAGTGGGTGATGATGGCGTGGACACCAGCCTCTGAATGAATGGCTCGCATAGTTTGCTGCTCTCTGTACTAGAATACACTCTCCCCGCGGGGAAGGATTTGTGTCTCTCTTGCTGGTATGGCACATAGTAGGTGCTTGTGTTAGTTTCCCAGGGTCCACAAACTGAATAGAAGAATAGAAGCTGTCTCATGGTTCTGGAGGCCAGAAGCCCAGGGCCAAGGTGTTGATGGCCCCTCTCCCTCTGACACGTGCCCGGCAAGGGGCTTTCCTTGCATCTTGCAGCTGATCAGCCCCAGATAGTTCTCACCTTCTGGAAGCATAATTCCAATCTCTGCCTCTGTCTTCACATGGCATTTCCCTTAACTTTCTTCACGTCACCTTCCCTCTGTGTGTATCTGTCTCTGTGTTCAAACTTCCCCTTTCTATCAGCACACCCGTCAGATTAGAGCCCATTCTGCTGATCTCATTTGGGCTTGATTATCTCTGTATGGATTCTATATCCGAATATGGTTACATTCTGAGGTACTGGGGTTTAGGTCTTCAGCGTATCTTTTGGAGGAACAATTCTTAATGCTTAACAGTGCTCAGTACATAAGTGTGGAATGCAGGAATTAATAATTTTGGTTAAATCATATTCCTTTCTTACTAATTTTATTTTCTCTGTGTACTGGTTTTACTAAGATTATTCTTACTCTGTGTAAGTTCTTTCTCTTCAAAAATGAACCAAAAAGTGAACTTCCAAAACCATCCACTCACTCTTCAGTATGTCTCTTGGACCTGTGTGTCAGGCGTATTCTCTGACGGAGGCGCAGTATCGAGGCGGACAGACTTGGTGCTGCCCTGCCAGCTTACAGTGTAGCAGGTAGATTGTGCACTCTCTATGTTAGTTCTTTTACAGAAGCTCAAAGTCACAAAAACGGGATGCATTATTAGTAGTAGAATAAAAAGAACAGAAACAATCATGTGAGGTTGTTGATTTTTCCAGAAATAGTCTTTACCCGAGGGTCTTGGGTCATAAAGCCCAAGGCATACAAGATCCCAAGTAAGCCAGCTGAGTGATGTTGGATGTTGCCATGGCAACAGGGAGGGCTGTGTTCCTCCCAGGGACCTGATAGCACGTCATCAGAACACTTTCTGCTTGGTGGTGCCGGAGCTGAGTACTGGCACCTCAATAGGCCAGACTCCACGAGATCTCTTCCTGCCCTTCAACCTCATGAGAAGGGATTGAGGTCATGCTTGTTTTCCAGGTAAGGATTGAAATACAGGTCTCCTGATTCAAAGTCTAACCCTCTTTCTACTACCATTGGAGTCCTCTAGGTATTGATTCTAACCTCCCCTTTCAAATAGCTTTGTTAAGGTGTAATTCATAACTCATAATGCATAAATTCTCCCTTTTAAAAAGTGTACAATTAAATGATTTTTAGTATATTCAGAGTTGTGCAGCCATCACCACTGTCTGATTCCAGAAAATCATATTGGCCACCACAGCCCCCAGCAACCACAAATCTACTTTCTTTCTCTATGGATTTCCATCTTCTGGACATTGCATTTTCCTGGCATCACATCATATGTGGCCTTCTGTGTCTTGTGGTATCTATTCTTTAGTGCATCTTGTAAATGTTGTTCGGGGCATCTCAACATTTACTGAATAATAACCGCTGGGCTGGGCTTCCGAGTGGCCCAGTGGTAAAGAATCAGCCTGCCAAGCAGGAGACCGGAGTTCGATCCCTGGGTCGAGTAGATCCCCTGGAGGAGGAAATGGCAACCCACTCCAGTATTCTTGCCTGGGAATCCCATGGACAGAGGAGCCTGGCTGGCTACGGTTCCTGGGGTTGCAAAGCGTCAGACACAACTTAGTGACTGCACGTACACACGTGCACACAGATGCTGGGCTCTGGGGAAATGAAGATGAGGCCCTCGAGGGGCAGTTAACACTGACAGGTAGATGTGAGCTGAGAGGTGCACAGACAACAGCCTAGAAAGCTAGTGGAGGCCCCGGTCCTCAACAGAGCCCCAAGGAGACATAGAAACCCATCTTCTCCAGCCCACACCAGAGGCCTGGTCAACTTATGTCCTACAGAATTATAAAGACACACTTCTGTGGGAGAAGATGGACCACTCCTTTCAGTTTCTCAAACTGGCCACGCCCCTTCCTTCCTCTGCCTGGAAGACTCCCCTGCCATCCCTGCCTCCACTTCCTACCCGGCTGGTTTGCACCTGCTCATCCTGCAGGGCTGACCCATAGGTCTCATCCTCAGCAAAACTCCCCCGATCCAGACAAGCCAGACCATTCTGCTGGCTGATCTCAAAGACCCGCCTTCTCCTTCCTGGCGCTCACCACAGCTACCGCTCACTGATAAAGGCTGCCACTTCTCTGTGTCCATCTTAGCCCCGAGGAGTGGGAACACATCTGTTTTGTTCAGCCTCGTGTTCCGGTACTGGGCATCACTCCTGACACCCGATCCCCTTGAGAAATACGTGATGGATGAATCACATCGATGCTGAGTGAAGAGACCACAGCTTGTGTACTCTGGGGACACAGAGATCCACACACTCCCCCTTTGAGCCCTCCAGTCCCGTGCGACCATATTTGGGGTGAAGTCAATCCCAAGCAGTTTTTCCCTAACAGGGGCCGCTTGTCTCCTGTCTGCTTTTCTCTAAGCACATGCTCTGTGGGATGGAAATGGGATTTCATCAAGTGGCACTTAATGACAATCTCTCTCTCTAACTAAGTCATTTTTTAAATCTTATTCACCATCTTTGTGATAAACAAAGCCCTGAATAACTGCTGGGAAGGCGCCTTTGCTAGACCTTCCATTGCCTTAGTTGCTTCTAATAACTGTGGTGGCACCTACATACCACTTTTAACTCATTCTATTAAATGGGAAAACATCATTGACAGCAGTCACCTGCTCTGGCTTGCTGCCACATCAGTGAGCTTGGGGAACGTACATTCAGAATGATTTGATATCTTTTGGTCCATGATGCACCTTGTGCGTGTGACAAATGCCTTGTCACAGAAAATAAAAGTCAAGTGGCATTATTTATAGGTTTTGCTGTGTGGTCTGTTCAATAGTCAGTGACTCAAGCACAGATGTCCTGGGTCATTTCAGATACTCATGAAAGTAGTATCCCATGGGCCTGTTCTCTGGGGTTATTAGGAAAACAAAACAGTGGTGTGTCTCTAGGACTTTGTGCATGAAGAAGCCTGGCACATTTCCCGGCACAGGCCCCTGCCCACAGGCGGCATGAAGTTTATCCATTTGCGGAACTTGACTTAATCACATTGGTTATGCCTCATGACCCCACGGAGGAATGCATAGTAATTATTACTTTCCAACTTCTTGGGTGACCATTTTTTTTAAGTTCATGAGTTTATTTAAAATGCTATGAAAGTGTGGCCATGCTAAAGAGATGGCAACTAGAGACTGTTGAGTTATTGTGTGACGAGAAGGATGGGGAAGGATTAGAAAGTCCCCAGTAGTGCTGGGAAGATCCCCTGGAGGAGGAAATGGCAACCCACTCCAGTAGTCTTGCCTGGAGAATCCCATGGACAGAGGAGTCTGGTCAGCTGCAGTCCAGAGGGTCACAAAGAGTCAGCCACGACTGAAGCAACAGCACGCAGTGCTGGAGAGGAACAGAATAACAGTGATGGACACTATTTTTTTTTAATTAAAAAAATATATATTTTTTGCTACATAATACAACATGTGAGATCTTAATTCCCTGACCAGGGATCAAACCCTTGTCCCCTACATTGGAAACACAGCATTAACCACTGGACTTCCATAGAAGTCTGAGACTGTTGTTTTAGATACTGCGTTTCAAGGTCTTATTTTGGGGTATGCACTGTTCAGAAGCAGATCTCATCAAATCACTGTGCTGACTAAATGACCTGGATATTGAATGATCTCCATCTGAGAGTGGGGGAAACTGAGGCTCGGAGGCGCAGCGACTTGCCCTGGTGGGGTCTACAGCGTCTTTGTGGTGGATTTCTCAGCCAAGAGGATTCTCAAGTCCGGGGTTCAAATAGATGCTGGATAACTCACCGTGGCCCCAGGCATCTGCTCTGGGAGCAGAGCTGGGCACCTGGGTTTCACTGTACCTCACAAGTCGTGCTCCCCACTCCTCTTCTTTGGTGGCTACTCATCAGGGCTGAGTGGCCACTAATCTCTTTTCCTCCTCTTTCTGCCAGGTGGTGGCCAAGGCTGCACCATGTCTGCACTCCTATGCAGAGGAAGGAGCCAGTTATTCAGTCTCTCTGGCCTGTTAGAATGACTTTTGTTTACAGGTGTTATCTTATCCCAATCAAGGATATGACCTATTTTCTGAAGATGCTCAGCAGAGTTTCATAATGATCTGCAGGCTGTTCTCAGTAGGGTGACCCTGGGGACCAAATTCCTAGAACATTCATATGAGAAAGACTCTCAGCTGCCAAGCACCTATTCCTGGTGAGGGAACAGAGGTTCAGAGAGCGGAAGAGAGGAATGGGGACAACACAAGACAGCTCCCAGTTACTGTGCACGGATTCATTCATCTGGGCCCCCCTGGTGGCTCAGTGGTAAAGAATCCGCTTGCCTATGCAGCAGACATGAGGCAGGAAGATCCCCAGGGAAGGAAGTGGCAACCCACTCCAGTATTCTTGCCTGGGAAATCCCATGGACGGAGGAGCCTGGAGGGCTACAGCCCATGGGGTCGCAAGGGTCGGATACGACTTAGCGACTAAGCAACATTCATTCAGCCACTTCCCTTCACCAACTTAATTCTGCAGGAGATGAGCAAAGTGCTGTTCCTGGTGTTGAGGAATCAACAGCCAGCAAGCCTCACAGAGCCCCTGCCCTGGTGGAGCAGAGATTCCAGTGCTAATGTGACATCATCACACAGCTCAACACACCACTTGCTGTTCTCATCCCGAGGAGATGAGAAAGTGTATCCCTGCCCATAGCAGGTGTGGGAGATTCAACGAGATCATGACGGTGAAAGGGGAAACCCCCCACTGGAGGATGACACTTCAGCCTGGCAGCGACCTTCATGAGAAATCAAAGTTTCTCTTGGCAGGGGAGGTTTATCCATTATGATCTTTTTGGCAAGAATAAACCCATAGACACAGTTTAAAGGGCATGTACATACACACACACACATGTACACACAGAGTGAGGGTTGTTGGGGTGGGCCACTTTCATGGGGTCTCTGGTGGACACTAGCTGAATGCCCTCTTTAGCATGGGGTCGCCAGAGGTGGTGGAAGGGCCTGTTTTGCCCACAGGTTCCCTCTCCTACCTTGTCTGCGGGGGGCCCCCCACCACATCCTCTGGCTTGATAAAATCTGCAGCTTGTTGGAGGGTTTAGGCCCCTTCCACTGGGAGTGTTGAATTTGCCTACTCTGGTGCAGCATAAAATGTTGTATTCACTTTACGACTCAGAAGTTTTATTCTATCCCTGGGAAATCACTTAACTTTAAGGAGGAGGCCAGCATGCCAGCTGGCTTTCTGTGGTGCACCAGCAACATTGCAGGACTCCAGCAGAAACTTGCTAAAGAAAAATGACAGCCCCCACGGTTATTTACATCCCATGGAGATGGCTGGAATTTTTCTTCCAGAATTTAGAATTGATTTTCAAAATCAAGAATGCAATTCTGAGTTTGTGCCATGCTCTGCTGCGTACTCCATCAATAACGAGAAGAATCAAGTACCCACTGGAAAGGGGATGTTTAAGTTCTAGCAATGGTAAGGGTTTGCGGAGGCCACCAAGATGTACACCTCCAGTGTCATTTCTCTCCCCATATAGTCTTTCGAGGGGTTTCATCGGCAAACCAGTCACTGAAATCGGTAGGAAAGTGCTTTCTGGAAAACACAAATGGCCTCATTTGAATGAATCATAACGCATTTCTCCCGGTTCTGCTCTTCTGTCCTAGATTCCTTTGTTGGCGGAGTCATTGGCCTCATTTTTGCCTACATTTGCTACAGACAGCACTACCCGCCTCTGGCCAACACAGCCTGTCACAAACCCTACGTCAGCCTCCGAGTCCCGCCCTCGCTGAAGAAAGATGAGAGGCCCACGGCCGACAGCGCGCCCAGCCTGCCCCTGGAGGGCATCACCGAGGGCCCCGTATGACCCCAATCTCAGGGGATGGACACTGAGCCCAGGTCGCGCTCCTCCACCCTGACCTCATCACACAGTAGAAGAGGTTTTCTGTAATATGTTTCTCATCCGTTGTTCCTCCAAGTTCTCCTTCTGCTCCCATTTTGCCAATGGTGATCCTGCTACATTCCACCTCTCCTTTCAGCCCTCCTGAACTGGTCAAGAGAGGGGCCCAGGGACACTGTGTGAGAGACACATGGAAGGACCCGCTGGGGTGGGCGGGTGCGGCTTGGTCGATTCCTGCTTCAGAGATGTTTGCCGTCACAGCCACCATCCTATGTTTTCATGGTTGTAAAACAAATAAAACGTCCCACCTGGAAGACATGGTGTTGGCGGTTCAGTGCACAGATCATTCGGGGCTGCGGTGAGTTTCACATCCACCCCCAGGGTGGAGAGCTGGCCCAGCTCTAGCTGTGGTTGTTCTAGGTACTGAGCTGTGGGCAGAGATTGACAATCTTTGGGAACTGTCAGCTGATCACACCTCTGAAACAGAGTTGCAGCCTGGAGCTGCAGCCTTGATATGGCTGCTGCTGCTGCTGCTGCTGCGTCACTTCAGTCGTGTCCGACTCTGTGTGACCCCATAGACGGAAGCCCACCAGGCTCCCCCGTCCCTGGGACTCTCCAGGCAAGAACACTGGAGTGGGTTGCCATTTCCTTCTCCAATGTGTGAAAGTGAAAAGTGAAAGTGAAGTCGCTCAGTCGTGTCTGACCCTTAGTGACCCCACGGACTGCAGCCCACCAGGCTCCTCCATCCATGGGATTTTCTAGGCAAGAGTACTGGAATGGCTTGCCATTGCCTTCTCCGCTTGATATGGCTAGGGCTCTTTGAATCACTGAATCTGTTACCAAGTCCAAGCTCAGTCTGGTCATCCCACTGAGCATCAATACTTGGGAGACAAGGTGTTGAGGCAAGGAATAGTGACTTTATCTGGAAAGTCAGGCATCCAAGGAGATGGTGGACTAATGCCCTGAAGCACTGTCTTATGGGGTGTGGGTGCTAGTTCCTTTTATGGAACAGAGAGAGAGAGGAGATCAGGGAACAATGTATAAAGGCCATCAGTCAGTCCAGTCGCTCAGTCGTGTCCGTCTCTGCAACCCCATGAACCGCAGCATGCCAGGCCTCCCTGTCCATCACCAACTCCTGGAGTCCACCCAAACCCATGTCCATCGAATCGGTGATGCCATCCAACCATCTCATCCTCTGTCGTCCCCTTCTCCTGCCCTCAATCTTTCCCAACGTCAGGGTCTTTTCAGATGAGTCAGCTCTTCGCATCAGGTGGCCAAAGTATTGGAGTTTCAGCTTCAGCATCAGTCCTTCCAATGAATATTCAAGACTGATTTCTTTTAGGATGGACTGGTTGGATTTCCTTGCAGTCCAAGGGACTCTCAAGAGTCTTCTCCAACACCACAATTCATAAGTCTTGCAAAATATCTCCTGGTTTGGTCATCCTCGGGGAGGGGATGTATTAATTTCTTCTTTCCCACAGCCATTCACATGTGGGCAGGGCAGGGAGTTTCCTAAGACGCTTTAGTTTAACATTCAGGCTGAGGGGCAGGGTTCCCTGAGGCAGGCCATTGTGTGTGCTAATAACTATAGACAGCAATCCTTTCAGTGATTATAGTAACAAAAGCAACAGAAAGCAAAGGTTAAAGTAAAAGAAACTCCAACGTGGAGTCAGATTTTATTCTTCCCTGCTACAAATCTAGAAGGAAATGAGATGAATCATCTTACACATATGTTTCTACCAAACAAGAGGAAAATAAATATCAAGAGTATGAGGAGAGGGTCAAAGCAGTGTTCTGAGGGCTGAGGGCACTGTATCCTTCCAAGTGAGTGGCTGGAGTGAAAGCAGCCTCTGGGTAGGAGCTTTTCCCCTTTAGGATCCTGGTGCTCAAAGGGTTCATCACGTGGCAGCATCAGGTCCCCAATCCTGTCTGGCAGGTGGCGTTTCAGCATCCTGGGATTCCCGCAGAAGGTTCCAGAACAGAAACAGAAATATGCTGTCTCTGGCTCAGCTCTTCTCACCGTTTAAAGGTGGCCAGGGGAGAACTGTGTGCAGTCTGAGTACAGAGCCTGCCTCTCCTCAGCCAGCTTGTTCTTTTCAAAGCAGCGAGCAACCTTCTGTTCAGTTCTGATCAGACGTGCCAGGTGGTTCTCCAGATCCTCCAACCATGGGATGCATTTCTGCTGTCTGAAGACTGTCACCTTCCAGCAGTCGCTGTAACAGACTGCATCTGTAGGGACTCGAGTGGCTGTCGAAGCGATCTCCTGTGCAGCTCTGCCCTGGGCGTGCCAGTTAGAACCATCAGGGTGTCTTTGATCAGCCATCCCGGCTGTGGACTAAGCCCAGGAGGCCTGCACCACTTGTAAAGATCGTATCGGGTGAGCTCCAGTGTAGCCCTCTAGAGCTATGGTCATTTCAGCCCTGTGTCCACACCCGCCGGGAAGCAACTATCCTAATGTGGGGTAAGGGGAAGGGAAGTCGGATATTTTTAAATTGCAGCAGTTACATCCATGAGTAACTTTGAAAACACATATGAGATACTTTAAAAGCTAAATCATAGTAATTCATAAGACATTTTAAGTCTGACTTCCCTGATGGCTCAGTGGTAAAGAATCCACCTGCAATGCAGGAGACAGAGGAGATGAGGGTTCGATCCTTGGGTCAGGAAGATCCCCTGGAGTAGGAATGGCTACCCACTCCAGTATTCTTGCCTGGAGAATATCCCATGGACAGAGGAAACTGGCAGGCTACAGTCCATGGGATCGCAAAGAGCTGGACACGAGTCGGACACGACTGAGTGACTGAACTGAACTGAACTGAACTGAAAGAGACTAAGCATGCAGCAATTTTAAATCCAGAGCCAAAATTCATATAAAATATAAAAATTGAAACAGTATTCTGATCTAACTAAAAATTGTATAATTTTGAAAATAAAGTCAAATATAAAAATACAGGAAAAGAATCCTTTTGCTGCTGCTGCTGCTGCTAAGTCACTTCAGTCGTGTCCGACTCTGTGTGACCCCATAGACGGAAGCCCACCAGGATCCCCTGTCCCTGGGATTCTCCAGGCAAGAACACTACCTGCTGTTAAAAACAATCTACCCAATGCCGCCCGTATATTTCTTTGATTCTGGTTTTCCGCCTACTCTGCATAGCAAGCAGGAGGAAAGTGAGAGAACCACGCTTCAGTTAATAATGATGACTTAACATTCTGGACTGTGAAATGTAAATTTAATATAAAAACTTATATTTAACAATAAATGGAAGGACAGTGAAAAGTAACAAAGCACAGAGCATTGTTAATGCTGATGATTATTAAATTGAAAGTCCTAAGACAGGCCATGTAAAAGCTTTCATTAAACTGTAATTAAAATCACAAAGGACGTAATAACATGAAGTATATGGCAGGATCCTTAGGAGACATAATTAACAGGATGAGCCAGTTCACAAAAGGCAGGTGTTTTTGTGGGTGCATGTGTTTTAATTTCATGCTTTATTAAGATGAAGGAAATGTAGCATCACAAAGCACTAATAAAATGGCTGAGAATGAAGTCATTTGTTCCCCAGTCCCTGGTCTTTTTTGGAAGTGAGGGGTTACTAATTCAGTCTCTGGCAAAGCAGGTTGGAGACGGTTCACACAGAGCCCAGCCAAAAGCTATGATCCGTGAGGCTCTTCCCTCCCCGAGAGAACGTGCTCAGTCCATCTGCACTGGCTAGAACTCTGTCCTGGGGCCAACCAGAAGTCAGGGGGCTTGGAAGGGAGAGTCCCCATCATTTTCCTCTGTTCCCTTTTTCCAGGCCCTCAGGTTACTTGCACATAGGGGCGTGGTAGTTTTCTTGTTCATCTGGTTACTGATTCCCAGGCGCCACCCCAGAGCTCCTGAATTAGACTCCGGGGATAGAGAACCCGGAATCCGTAGTGAGGACTTAAAAGCAGTTCTCAGAGCCCTTGTCTGAAAGTCTTTCTCCTGCCTCCCTTTCTCCCACAGGGACAGGCTGGAGGGGCAGGGGACTAGTCTATGGAGCTGTTCTCAGAGCGTCTTCTTTTCTGGAAGGGAAGGGTCTCGGAAATGATCATGTTCTTTTATTTTCCGTTGGTATTTCCGTCTGTCCTGCATGCTATGTCCCGTGGAGCCACGGTTAGCTCATCCTCTGAAGTCCAAATCCCCAGTGTCTCCCTTGAATGTGTCTTTTCCCTGATTCCCTTGGTCCAATGCAGACGCACCGCCTCTTGGTTTTACTTTCAAAATACTCCCCACACTTGCCCGTGCCCCACCCGCCCACTTCCCCTCTGACCTTAGCTGTGGCCACCCTAGTCCAGGGGATCGTCACTCTCGTGAATGTCTGTGATGCCTCCTACCTACCTCACCACGTCCACCTCTGCCGCCTGATACACAATCCGCTCAGGAGCTAAAGTATCCATGTGTGTGCATGTGTGTGTGTGTGTGTCTGTGTGTGTTTGTGTGTGTGTATGTTGCAGGGCCCAGCCCTGAGACCAGGTAAATATCCTGGGGCAGGAGATGTCTGAAATATAGTCAATGCTTAATTCACAACTCACACGGTTTATTGCACCCAATTAGCACACAACACAGGTTAGACAGAGTAGGGAAAATAGAACAAGTGGGTAATGAGCCCTCACAGGAGAAGCCCAAGAAGGATATGTCTCTGCACAAGCAGTCAGGCAACAGGGCACAGGGCAGCTTTGTCCAGAGCAGCTACCAGCAGCCTGGAATCGGGTCCTTTCAGCAGAAGAGCCTTGTGGCCACGTGACTTGGGGGTCTCTTTTAAGGGGAGGTTTCTTGGCTCTAACAGGTGTCCCTTCTGCTTCAGTGATGTGTGTGGCCCATCAAACTTCTTTTGTTTTAAATTAATTAATTAATTTTTATTGGAGGCAAATTATTTTACAATATTATATTGGTTGGTTTTGCCATATATTGACATGAATTCGCCCCGGGTTTACATAAGTTCCCCCTCCTGAACCCCCCTCCCACCTCCCTCCTCCCTTTATCCTCCCTCTGGGTCATGCCCGCACGCCAGCCCCGAGCATCCTACAATATGCATCGACCCTGAACTAGTGATTCGTTTCACATATGACAACATACGTGTTTCAATGCCATTCTCCCAAATCATCCCACCCTCACCCTCTCCCACAGAGTCCCAAAGACTGTTCTATACATCTGTGTCTCTTTTGCTGTCTCATATACAGGGTTATCATTTGCATCTTTCTAAATTCCATATATATGCGTTAGTATACTGTATTGGTGTTTTTCTTTCTGGCTTACTTCACTCTGTATAATAGGCTCCAGTTTCATCCACCTCATTAGAACTGATTCAAATGTATTCTTTTTAATGGCTGAATAATACTCCATTGTGTATATGTACCAAAGCTTTCTTATCCATTCGTCTGCAGATGGACATCTAAGTTGCTTCCATGTCCTGACTATTATAAACAGTGCTGCGATGAACATTGGAGTACATGTGTATCTTTCAATTCTGGTTTCCTCGGTGTGTATGCCCAGGAGTGCGATTGCTGGATCATATGGCAGTTCTATTTCCAGTTTTTTGAGGAATCTCCACACTGTTCTCCATAGTGGCTGTACTAGTTTGCATTCCCACCAACAGTGTAAGAGGGTTCCTTTCTCTCCACATCCTCTCCAGCATTTATTGCATGTGGACTTTTGGATAGCAGCCATTCTGACTGGTGTGAAATGGTATCTCATTGTGGTTTTGATTTGCATCTCTCTGATTATGAGGGATGTTGAGCATTTTTTCATGTGTTTGTTAGCCATCTTTATGTCTTCTTTGGAGAAATGTCTGTTTAGTTCTTCGGCCCATTTTTTGATTGGGTCATTTATTTTTCTGGAATTGAGCTGCAGGAGCTGCTTGTATATTTTGGAGATTAATCCTTTATCAGTTGCTTCATTTGCTATTATTTTCTCCCATTCTGAAGGCTGTCTTTTCACCTTACTTATAGTTTCCTTTGCTGTGCAGAAGCTTTTGATTTTAATTAGGTCCCATTTGTTTATTTTTGCTTTTATTTCCAATATTCTGGGAGGTGGGTCATGGAGGATGCTGCTGTGATTTATGTCGGAGAGTGTTTTGCCTACGTTCTCCTCTAGGAGTTTTATAGTTTCTGGTCTTACATTTAGCTCTCTAATCCATTTTGAGTTTATTTTTGTGTATGGTGTTAGGAAGTGTTCTAGTTTCATTCTTTTACAAGTGGCTGACCAGTTTTCCCAGCACCACCTGTTAAAGAGACTGTCTTTTCTCCATTTTATATTCTTGCCTCCTTTGTCAAAGATAAGGTGTCCATAGGTGCGTGGATTTATCTCTGGGCTTTCTATTTTGTTCCATTGATCTATATTTCTGTCTTTATGCCAGTACCATACTGTCTTGATGACTGTGGCTTTGTAGTAGAGCCTGAAGTCCGGCAGGTTAATTCCCCCAGTTCCATTTTTCTTCCTCAAGATTGCTTTGGCTAGTCGAGGTTTTTTGTATTTCCATACAAATTGTGAGATTATTTGTTCTAGTTCTGTGAAAAATATCTTTGGTAGCTTGATAGGGATTGCATTGAATGTATAAATTACTTTGGGTAGTATACTCATTTTTACAATATTTATTCTTCCAATCCATGTACACGGTATATTTCTCCATCTATTAGTGTCCTCTTTGATTACTTTCAGTAGTGTTTTATAGTTTTCCACGTACAAGTCTTTTGTTTCCTTAGGTAGATATATTCCTAAGTATTTAATTCTTTCCGTTGCAACAGTGAATGGAATAGTTTCCTTAATTTCTCTTTCTATTTTCTCATTATTACTGTATAGGAATGCAAGGGATTTCTGTGTGTTGATTTTATATCCTGCAACATTACTGTAATCATTGATTAGCTCTAGTAGTTTTCTGGTAGAGTCTCTAGGATTTTCTGTGTAGAGGATCATGTCATCAGCGAACAGTGAAAGTTTTACTTCTTCTTTTCCAATTTGGATTCCTTTTATGTCTTTTTCTGCTCTGATTGCTGTGGACAAAACTTCCAGAACTATGTTGAATAGTAGTGGGGAGAGCGGGCACCCTTGTCTTGTTCCTGACTTTAGGGGAAATGCTTTCAGTTTTTCACCATTGAGGATAATGTTTGCTGTGGGTTTGTCATATATAGCTTTTATTATGTTGAGGTATGTCCCTTCTATTCCCATTTTCTGGAGGGTTTTTATCATAAATGGATGTTGAATTTTGTCGAAGGCTTTCTCTGCATCTATTGAGATAATCATATGATTTTTATTTTTCAGTTTGTTAATGTGGTGTATTACGTTGATTGATTTGCCGATATTGAAGAATCCTTGCATTCCTGGGATAAAGCCCACTTGGTCATGATGTATGATCTTCTTAATGTGTTGTTGGATTCTGATTGCTAGAATTTTGTTAAGGATTTTTGCATCTATGTTCATCAGTGATATTGGCCTGTAGTTTTCTTTTTTTGTGGGGTCTTTACCAGGTTTTGGGATTAGGGTGATGGTGGCCTCATAGAATGAGTTTGGAAGTTTCCCTTCCTCAGCTATTTTCTGGAAGAGTTTGAGTAGAATAGGTGTTAGCTCTTCTCTAAATTTTTGGTAGAATTCGGCTGTGAAGCCGTCTGGACCTGGGCTTTTGTTTGCTGGAAGATTCCTGATTATAGCCTCTAGTTCCGTGCTTGTGATGGGTCTATTCAGATTTTCTATTTCTTCCTGGTTCAGTTTTGGAAAGTTGTACTTTTCTAGGAATTTGTCCATTTCTTCCAGGTTATTCATTTTATTGCCATATAATTGCTGATAGTATTCTCTAATAATCCTTTGTATTTCTGTGTTGTCAGTTGTGATCTCTCCATTTTCATTTCTAATTTTATTGATTTGGTTCTTCTCCCTTTGTTTCTTGATGAGTCTGGCTAGTGGTTTGTCAATTTTATTTACCTTCTCAAAGAACCAGCTTTTGGCTTTGTTGATTTTTGCTATGGTCTCTTTTGTTTCTTTTGCATTTATCTCTGCCCTAATTTTTACGATTTCTTTCCTTCTACGACCCTGGGGTTCTTCATTTCTTCCTTTTCTAGTTGCTTTAGATGTAGAGTTAGGTTATTTAGTTGACTTTTTTCTTGTTTCTTGAGGTGTGCCTGTATTGCTATGAACTTCCCCCTTAGCACTGCTTTTACAGTGTCCCAGAGGTTTTGGGTTGTTGTGTTTTCATTTTCATTCATTTCTATGCATATTTTGATGTCTCTTTTGCTTTCTTCTATGATTTGTTCATTATTCAGCAGCGCGTTGTTCAGCCTCCATATGTTGGCATTTTTAATAGTTATTCTCCTGTAATTGAGATCCAATCTTACTGCATTGTGGTCAGAAAAGATGCATGGAATGATTTCAATTTTTTGAATTTACCAAGGCTAGATTTATGGCCCAGGATGTGATCTATCCTGGAAAAGGTTCCGTGTGCGCTTGAGAAAAAGGTGAAATTCATTGTTTTGGGGTGAAATGTCCTATAGATATCTATTAGGTCTAACTGGTCTATTGTATCATTTAAAGTTTGTGTTTCCTTGTTAATTTTCTGTTTAGTTGATCTATCCATAGATGTAAGTGGGGTATTAAAATCTCCCACTATTATTGCATTGTTGTTAATTTCCCCTTTCATACTTGTTAGTAATTGTCTTACATATTGCGGTGCTCCTATGTTGGGTGCATAAATATTTATAATTGTTATATCTTCATCTTGGATTGATCCTTTGATCATTATGTAGTTTCCTTCTTTGTCTCTTTTCACAGCCTTTGTTTTAAAGTCTATTTTATCTGATATGAGTATTGCTACTCCTGCTTTCTTTTGGTCTCTATTTGCCTGGAATATCTTTTTCCAGCCCTTCAGTTTCAGTCTGTATGTGTCCCTCGTTTTGAGTTGGGTCTCTTGCAGACACCATATATGGGGGTCTTGTTTTTGTATCCATTCAGCCAGCCTTTGTCTTTTGGTTGGGGCATTCAACCCATTTACTTTTAAGGTAATTATTGATAAATACGATCCCGTAGCCATTATTTATTGCTTTGGGTTCAAGTTTATACACTCTTTCTGTGTTTCCTGTCTAGAAAAGATCCTTTAGCATTTGTTGGAGAGCTGGTTTGGTAATGCTGAATTCTCTCAGCTTTTGCTTGTCTGTAAAGCTTTTGATTTCTCCTTCATATTTGAATGAGATCCTTGCTGGGTACAGTAGTCTGGGCTGTAGGTTATTTTCTTTCATCACTTTAAGTATGTCTTGCCATTCCCTCCTGGCCTGAAGAGTTTCTGTTGAAAGATCGGCTGTTATCCTTATGGGAATCCCCTTGTGTGTTATTTGTTTTTCAAGCTTTTCCCTTGCTGCTTTTAATATTTGTTCTTTGTGTTTGATCTTTGTTAATTTGATTAATATGTGTCTTGGAGTATTTCGCCTTGGGTTTATCCTGTTGAGGACTCTCTGGGTTTCTTGGACTTGGGTGATTATTTCTTTCCCTATTTTAGGGAAGTTTTCAACTATTATCTCCTCAAGTATTCTCTCATGGTCTTTCTTTCTGTCTTCTTCTTCTGGGATTCCTATGATTCGAATGTTGGAGCGTTTAACATTGTCCCAGAGGTCTCTAATATTGTTCTCATTTCTTTTAATTTGTTTTTCTTTTTTCCTCTCTGTTTCATTTATTTCTACAATTCTATCTTCTAGCTCGCTTATCCTGTCTTCTGCTTCTGTTATTCTACTGTTTGTTCCCTCCAGAGTGTTTCTGATCTCATCTATTGCATTATTCATTGTATACTGACTCTTTTTTATTTCCTCTAAGTCCTTATTAAACCTTTCTTCCATCTTCTCAATCCTTTTCTCCAGGTTATTTATCTGTAACTCCATTTTGCTTTCAAGATTTTGAATCATTTTCACCACCAAAATTCGAAATTCTTTATCAGGTAGATTCCCTATATCTTCCTCTTTTGTTTGTGTTGGTGGGCATTTATCTTGTTCCTTTACTTGCTGGGTATTTCTCTGCCTCTTCATCTTGCTTATATTGCTTTGCTTGGGGTGGCCTTTCCCTCTTCTGGCCGTTTGTGGAGTTCTCTTTATTATGTAGTTTCCTCGCTGTGTGTGGGGTTGGACGGGTGACTTGTCAAGGTTCCCTGGTTAGTGAAGCTTGTGTTGATGTTCTGGTGGGTGGAGCTGGATTTGTTCTCTCTGGAGTGCAATGAAGTGTCCAGTAATGAGTTATGAGATGTCAGTTGGTTTGGAGTGACTTTGGGCAGACTGTATATTGAAGCTCAGGGCTAGTTTCCTGTGTTGCTGGAGAATTTGCGTGGTATGTCTTGCTCTGGAACTTGTTGACCCTTGGGTGGTGCTTGGTTTTAGTGTAGGTATGGAGATGTTTGATGAGCTCCTATCGATTAATGTTCCCTGGAGTCAGGAGTTCTCTGGTGTTCTCAGGATTCGGGCTTAAGCCTCTTGCCTCTGGTTTTTGGTCTTATTCTTGGAGTAGCCTCTAGTCTTCTCTATCTGTCATTTCCAAGGTGGTTTCCTCTGTTTTAGCTTCTGTTTGCTGGTCTCTTCAGTGTCTAATTTCCGCCCTGACACTAGGGGGTGGGTGGACACTTTTTAAGGCTCAGTTGTTCAGTCCTGTTCTGGGAAGGGAGGAACACTGCAGACAAATATCTCTGGCATCTATGGGGAGTGCTCGCAGCGTCTCGGCCACACTGGGTTTGCCCCCGCTCACAGCAGGTATGCTGTCCCAGTCTACACTGGGCAGGCTCTAGGTTGCTCTGCCAGGAACTGTCCGAGGCCGGCGCTGGGTTGTATGCACTTCCCAGGTCTGAGCGGCTCAAGTTCAGGTTCTCGGGTACTCCACAAAGGCGCAGACTTGGTTGGGCCTGCGTTTTGTGCCTTCCCCGGTCCGAGCAGCTCAGGGGACCAGGTGTTTGGCGAGCGCGGTCTCTGCGACTTATCGCCTCCCCAGTCCCCGCCACTCAGTTTTCTGGGTGTATAACCGGCGCACCGTCTCAGGGGGATATCAACCGGCCCGAGCCCAAGAAGTCCTGATTAGCAACAAGCCTGTCTGCAGTTTGTATCGGATGTCTTTCTCGGGCCGCGGTTGCCTGCTCCGGCTCTGGCTGCGCTCCCTGCCTGTCTCAGTGGGGGACGGGGGATGGGCCAGCCGCAGCCGGCTCGCTCTGCTCAGTCCTTTATTCTGTGAGCAGGGCTGGCCGAGTCATAGGTTAGAGCTTTCCGCCTTTTCGTGGGGAAGCTATCCCACAGTCTGCTTTGCTCTCCCCAGTTCTCTCAAATTGTTCTCGCGGCATTCAAGCCCAGTCCTCTCTCTAAACAGTTCAGCCGGCTCCTCCCTGCCCAGCCCCCTCTTGCTAATAGCGTCTACAGGCGTCTGCACTGCTTCTCCGCTGGGAGTTACCGTTTGGCGGGTAATCTGTGGGTTTTAAAAAAATCTTAAAAAAAAAAAGAGGGTTATGTGGCCCTCTGAGCTTCCAAGGCTCGCCACAGATTCGCCAGTGAGGGTGTTTCCTGGTGTTTGGAAACTTCTCTCTTTTTAAAGCCTCCCTTCCCGGGACGGAGCTCCGTCCTTACTTCTTTTGTCTCGCTTTTTATCTTTTATGTTTTTTCCTACCTCCTTTCGAAGACAATGGGCTGCTTTTCTGGGTGCCTGACGTCCTCTGCCAGTATTCAGAAGTTGTTTTGTGGACTTTACTCCGCATTCAAATGTTCTTTTGATGAATTTGTAGGGGAGAGAGTGGTCTCGCCGTCCTATTCCTCCACCATCTTCCCCATCAAACTTCTTATCTCAGGTTCCCCTCTTAGTTTATCTCTCTTAAACACCCACAGTTCTAATGCAGGTGTTTCCAAACAACTCATGTTCATGTTGACCACTGTGACTCTGTTTTGGGCTACTTAGCATGTCCTACAAACATGGCTTAAACCATGTTTGTTTCATAGAAAACAAATCACCTCATAACTGTGTTCTTTTTTTATTTATATTGGGCTTCCCAGGTAGCTCAGTGGTAAAGAATCCGCCTGCCAATGCAGGAGACTCAAGAGATGTGGGTTTGATCCCTGAGTCGGAAAGATTCCCTGGAGGAGGAAATGGCAATGCATTCAAGTATTCTTGCCTGGGAAATCCTGTGGACAGAGGAGCCTGGTGGGCTACAGTCCATGGGGTCACTAAGAGTCGGACACGACTGAACCACAACATTATTTATATAGAATAAGCTCACCTGTTTTGAATGTCCAGCTTTTTTAATTTTGATCACTGTACACAGCTATGTGACCACACCACTGATTAGAAGTGCTCCCTCCTCCTGGAAGGTTCCTTTTCGCCTCTGTCCTCCACGACCTTCTCCATCTCTAGTCTCAGGAGACTGTGGATCTGCTTTCTGTTGTAAGGTTATACGTTTTCTGCATGCATGCGTGCTAAGTAGCTTTAGTCATATCTCTTTAGTCATAACTCTTTGTGATGCTATGGACTGGAGCCCGCCAGGCTCCTCTGTCCTTGGGATTCTCCAGGCAAGAATACTGGAGTGGGTTGCCATGCCTTTCTCCAGGGGATCTTCTGGAGCAGGGATCGAACTTGTGTCTCTTACGTCTCCTGCATCAGTAGGCGGGTTCTTTACCACTGCCACCACCTGGGAAGCTCTGTACCTTTTCTAGAATGTCGTATAAACACAGTCACATAATATGTGGCCTCCTGTTTCTGACTTCTGTCTGTTTTTGCCAGCTAGCCTCCTCCCTCACATCTGCTCTGGCTGCCTCCTCTCTGTTAGTGAGTCAGCTGAGTGGTTTATCACCTCCGCCTCTCTGTGCCCTCTGCACCGAGCAGCTCTGCCTGGCTCTTCCTTTCTCTCTTTCATGGTCTCCGCTCGGATGCCTTCTCCTCTGAGCATCGCTCGCCAGGCCCGTCTTCTGCTCTCCACTCACATGAACGCACACACAATTATGTTTCTCTCAGGTTCCCCTATTAAGTTCCTTCACGTCACAATTATATTCTTCATATATTCTTACAGGTCGAATTGCCTCCCTTAAAATTCATCTATTGAAGCCCAAACCCCCAGTATCCTAGAATGTGACCTTACAGGGAGAGAGGGTCTTTACAGGGGTAACCAAAGTTAAAATGAGGTCCTTGTTGGTTTTCATTCTCTCAGGCGTGTCCCATTCTTTGCTACCCGCAAGGACTGCAGCACGCCAGGCTTCCCTGTCCATCACTATCTCTTGGAGTTTGCCGAAACTCATGTCCATTGGATCGGTGAGGCCATCCAACCACCTCATCCTCTGTCTCCCCTTTCTTTTCCTGCCTTCAATCTTTCCCAACAGCAGGATCTTTTCCAACAAGTTGGCATTAAGGTAGTACTAATCCAATATGGTCCATGTCTTTATACAAAGAAGCTTGGAGACAGACCTACACAGAGGGAAGGCCGAATGAAAGCCACCATGGACACGCGAGGGAGAGAAGCCTCGACAGACCCTTCACTCACAACCCTCAGAGGACCCCACCCCGCTGACACCTGAGCCTTGGACTTTTAGCTCCAGAACTGTGAGATGATAGGTTTCTGTTGTTTAAGGCACCAGTTTGTGGTACTTTGTTACTGCAGCCTGAGCAAACAGATTTTTTTCCATTCTGCCCTCACCAGAGTGGAGGTCTGGTGGGTGCAAGGACCCATCTATCTCGTGCACAGTTCTGTCCCAGGCCCAGCACAGAGGAGGCCCTTGATATGTTGCTGAATTAGTGAATGGGAACATCTTATTTTTTCTCACTGTTATCCTTCTAAGGTTGGCTCATGAAGTTTGTTACCTACTCAAGGTGAGCAAGAGAATTTTTGATTCCTGGTCTCGCATCATTCCAATTATTCCATAGTTCCCTGAGGGCCAGCTTGAAAAAAAAAAAAAAGGAAAATCTACCAGCCTTCCCTTATCACAGAATATGGAATGCTTGTTCTCCCTAAAGTGCTTCAGAAGGTTCACATTTGGGCTGTAGCCTGCCTGCATGCATGCTCAGTCTTGTCCAACTATTTGTGACCCCATGGACTGTAGTCCAGCAGGCTCCTCTGTCCAGGGAATTTTCTAAGCAAGAATACTGGGGTATATTGCCATTTCTTCCTGCAGGAAGGGATTGAACCCAGGACTCCTACATTGCAGGCAGATTCTTTATCACTGAGTCACTGGGGAAGCCACTGGGCTGTGGAGGGAGAAGTAAAAATAACATCAACCAAACAACATAACAAAACAACATATCAACCAAAACTAGATACCTTGAAGGAGGTTGTTTACATTAAATGAAGCAAACCAACCAACTTAACAAAAGACTTCTTTTCTTAACCTAAGTATTGAACATCACACTATTATCCCAACCCATCCTCATATAATTTATTACAACTTAATTTTTAAATTTTTATTGAAATATAGTTGATTTATAATGCTTTGTTAGTTTCAGGTGTAAAATGATTCAGTTATACATATATATGAGGGCTTCCCTGGTAGCTCAGCTGGTAAAGAATCCACCTGCAATGTGGGAGGCCTGGGTTCAATCCCTGGGTTTGGAAGATTCCCTGGAGAAGGGAACAGCTACCCACTCCGGAGAATGTAAATAAAAAAAGACTCTCTCTGTCTATCTATATAGACATTTTTCTTTTTTACATTCTCTTCCATTAGAGGTGATTACAAGATACTGAGTCTAGTTCCCGGTGCTGTACAGTAGGACCTTTTGGTTATTTTATGTTTAGTAGTGTGTGTATTTTAATTCCTGTCTCGTAATTCCCCCTCTTGGGAACCATACATTTGTTCTCTGGGTCTATGAATCTGTTTCTCTTTTAGAAATAAACTTATTTGCATCCTTTTTTAAGATTCCACATGTAAAGGATATATGATGTTTGTCTTTGACTTCATTTATTATGATAATCTCTATGTCTATGCTGCTGCAAATGGCAGTTTCATTCTTTATACAGCGGAGTCATTTTCTATTGTATATATTTTATCTATTCATCTGTCAGCCGACACTTTGGTTGCGTCCATGTCTTGGCTGTTGTAAATAGTGCTGCTGTACAACAATTTGATTTACAAAGATCTTTCAAGAACCTATCTATTGCACACTTGCCTGTTGATTAAAACATACCTATAAGCTGTTGACGTGAGACAAATAGACCACCAGATATTTCTCCAACGAAGATGGGTTTATTTGGTATCAGCAGAAAATTCCATTCAGGGTCTGCAATCACAGCAAGCAAGTCGCCGCATGACAAGAGAAGAACACTTGTATAGAGGGGAAAAGGAAGCTGGGGGACCACAGTAAACACAGTCAAGGCTTTCCACCGACCGAGTCCTTGTCAGGAATGAAGACTCTTCTTCCTGTCCGGCTCTACTATCCTCACAGGGCGTGAGAGCGCCCCCTTCTGGTCTCCCACCTGAATTTAATTGAAGCTTCTGTTTATTGAGGAGGGCATGGCAACCCACTCCAGGATTCTTGCCTGGAGAACCCCCATGGAGAGAGGATCCTGGCACGCTAGAGTCCATAGGGTCCCAAAGAGTGGAACACGACTGAAGCGACTTGGCATCTCTTTGTTAATTTTTTACAAAACCAAGAGGTATTTGCCAAAAAGACTAGAAAAGAAGAGGACAAGGTAGCTCCTAATTTGACACCCAAAGAGCTGTGAGGGAGCAAATTCAAAGCACCAAGTGCTGGCATACCTTGTTGATGGAGCTCTGCTTTATCATGCTTTGCAGATATTGTATTTTTTAACAAATTGAAGGTCTGTGGCCACCGTGCCTCAAGCAAGTCTATCAGCATCGTTTTCCTAACAGCGTTTTCTCACATTGCGTCCCTGTGTCACACTTTAGTATTCTTGCAATATTTCAGAATTTATTATTATTATTACGTTTGTTATGGTGATCTCTGATCAGTGATCTTGGATGTTAGTACTGTGACACTTGAGACTCAAATGGTAGTTAGCGCGTTTTAGCTGTAGAACATTTTTAAAGTAAGATATGTACATTTGTTTAGACCTGATGCTGTTGCACACTTAGACTGCTGCTGCTGCTGTTTAGTCGCTAAGTCACGTCTAACTCTTTGCGACCCTGAGGACTATAGCCCGCCAGATTCCTCTGTCCATAGGATT
Organism: Moschus berezovskii; assembly: GCF_049115385.1. Classification (NCBI taxonomy): domain Eukaryota; kingdom Metazoa; phylum Chordata; class Mammalia; order Artiodactyla; family Moschidae; genus Moschus; species Moschus berezovskii. The sequence goes on from NC_142471.1 coordinate 86,458,189, forward strand.
TCCTAGGCAAGAATACTGGAGTGGGTTGCCATTTCCCTCTCCAGAAGATCTTTCCAGCCCAGGAATCAAACTTGTGTCTCCTGCTTGACAGGTGGATTCTTTACCACTGAGCCACCTGGGAAGCCCCTTGGTAGACTGCAGGATAGTGTAAACATAGATTTTATAGGCACTGGGAAACCAAAAATACTGGAGCGGCTCACTGTGTTTCGATATTTGCTTCATTGCCGTGGTCTGGAGCCAACCCACATTATCTCTGAAGTCTGCTTGTACACGTGGAGAAGTGTCTGGGAAATGAGGGCAGGCAAAGGAGAGCAAATATATTATTTCTTTAAGTGGCTGAACCTTGAAGCAGGTTTGCAATGAGACAGCTCATTAAGGGAAGTCATTTTTTCTCATGGTGCCTAAGTGATATAGCTATCGCTTTAATGGGAAATTAGTTAAGTTTGGGGAATGATAGAGCATTTAATTTGCAGTTCGGCACCAGTATGTTCTAACTCTTGCTGTTTTCTTTTTGACGAAAAGGAACTCTTCTAACTCTTCAGTTTTCTTCTCTGTCTCTGTGTCCTTCAGAGTGTCTTTTCTGGGTTTCTGTACATTGATGTGTGTCTGTGACTTCTACACTTATCTTTCCTTCTGCCAGTGTATCTCTGCTCCCTCCCTCCTTCTCACTTTCTCTGGCCACTGCTCTGGTGGTGCAGAGCCTGACAGTCTGTGTAAAACTTCATTAGCCTCCCTCATACTGAAAGCTGAGCTCTTTTGTTCCACCCAGGAGACAGGGAAATCCTTTTAAGTGTGGGAATGCTATCTCATTATCCGGGGGCTGGAGAGAGGAACTTCTCAAACTTTGTCATTTCAGTAAGATAGACCTTTGAAATCTTTATAATTATCTGCACACTCCTGTCTACTTTTACCCAACAGCTAACATGTGGGTGAACGGTACTGAATGCCCACTGGCTGGTCCATGAAGGGGAGAGCGGTTTATTGAGATCTTAGTTTGGGTTCTGTCTTTGCGGCAGGGGAAATCAACATGATGAGAGGCTTTCATGTCCTGTTCTCTGGGTTTCTCACTCCTCCAGATCCTGAGAACCTGATTTTCTTGATGGCCTGTGGTTCCTGTGGGGATGGTGCTGGGTGTTCCGGGGCAGCAGGGAGGCAGGAAGGGCTTCCTAGCGCGGGGGAGGTGGAGGGTGGAGGTGGGGCAGAAGAAGCACAAGTCTGCGTGTCAAGCTCTTAGGCATTGAGGAGACATCAGTATCCAAAGCAGACAGATATTCCTGCGTGTGCGGAGCTCACACTGGGTGGAGACCGAGAATGATGGTCTCAATGAGGGAAGAGGGCTTCCTGAGTAATGTGGGAGAGAAGTGGAGGTTTGGCTGTGTGATCTTCCTGGAGAGGGGGTACTCTCCCCTACATCTTGGAGCCCTCAACCTTAACCAAGACCCTGAACCTCAACCCAGATCGACAGATACCAGAGCTGCAAGAAGGAGCAGAATCACTGTATCTGAGGGACTGCACGGGTTTGGGCAGAGTGGCTTGGCAAGGACTAGAAACCATGGGCTCCCCTGTCCCCGAATGTTCTCCTCTGAGACCCCCAGAGCCCTTCCCAGAGCTGGGTTAGAACAGCCCCCAATTCACTTAGCCTGGGTTCCTTGCCAGGCCAGAAGGATTGAGGTGGGGACTCAAAATCAAAATTAATTTGACTTAAAGAAAATAATTTGACCTGTGTTGCCCCACTTAAGTAAATAACTTCCAAGTCTAACTCAGACTTCAGTGGAAGGTGTGTGTTCTCCACGGCGTTGTACAGATACGTGACCTTTTTGCTCTTCAGAATATATTGTCCCTTATTCCCCTTATATCTGTTAACTCAGTCCTATGTTTTGGTTGGAAAAAAAAAAAACATAGTTGAGTGGGTAAGAGTGACAGCTCTAGAATTTTTCAGATCTTAGCTCAAACACAGATTCGCATCTGTAGATTTATATCTCGCTTGTATCATGTGGCCTTGGGCAAGTTATATAGATTCTCTTACCTTCAGTTTGTTCATCTGTACAGTGGTGATCTTGATAGTATTTATCTGAGATGTTACATGAGAATTAAGCAAATCAATACATGTAAAGCATGGAGGTAAAAGTGGTTGACATCTGACAAGTAGCTGAGAAGTACTGACTCTAATTTTTACTTTTTCTTACTAATTTTAGAGAAAGAGACAATTAGAGATTACCCATCATGAAGTTTTGAATTAGATGACGTCTAAAGTTCTGTCCTTCTCTAAATCTCAAGATAATGGGCCTCGCATATGGCTTAGTTCCCTCTCTTCCTTTAGCTAACACTGGGTTAAAGGTATGATTGCATATTAGACTAAGAATACAGTGGCTTGATGCTTTATTGAGGAAGATCTGGGGTTCACAAAAGACCAAACAACCATCTGAGTCATTCAGGAAGAAGGTAAGGCAGTGTTTGGGTTGTGTATACTGCAGCATTCTCAGCGTGGTTCATAAACACATCTTCCCTACTTTGCATCATTGGGCCTTCCAGTGGGTGATGAAAATTGCCCCAAAAAGTGAGTGGCTAATTTGACAAATAAATGAAAAAGAAAAAGAAGAGTGGAGAAGACATTGGAACAAATAAGTTGGCTTATCTTACTCCCAGTAAATAATTTGCTAGAAGGGAGCTAGAACTTTAACAAGGCTTTTCACTTGCATAAACTCTGGGTCTTTATTGGAATGGGCTTATTCAAGGGCCCTTTGGTTACCTTACCTTTTGGTCCCTTGGGAGGGATGAAAGACAGTGGCTTCAAATAGGCCTAGAGCTTGGGAATGAGCTATTTGAAGTGGTAGGAGGGCAAGGGTGGTAATTGTCCTTAATACGCAGGTGATCTTGACTGATAAGTGTCTGCAGGCCAGACCTGCCATCTCTTCAATCCCTTTGAGATGGATTCCTCAAGTACCATATGTGGTGGATTAAAGATGGCTACCTAGTACAAGCCTCAGTCTTCTTATCTGTAATGTGGCAATACCTGCCCTAGGAAATTCAGTGAGATGATTACTAGGAATAAAGCAGAGGGGGAAATCTTTCCCTTTGACCTTTCTATGTTCTCAGCTGGAGCCCTGAAACAAAGCACAGATTAAGAGAAGAAAAACAAGTGATTAACGTGTGTATTACACAGGTAGCACATGGGAACACCAGTGATGAGTAACTAAGACAGTGGCTTGGAGCTCAGGCTGAAGCAACATCTTCAACAGACAGTAAATTTGTAGAGAAATAACAGAACATAGAAGGTGATTTTAGGCTTCCAAGGATGGTAAACTGTAAGAAGGTAAATATATTGGAAACCAGCGGCAGATCAAAGCTAGTTAGTAAAGTTTGTTATGTCAATTTGTGTCCAGATGGATATGAAGTTGTCTAAAGTAGTGTCTAGACAACACAAAGTTGTGTCCAGTGACAAATTTTTGTCCTTCTAGATAGAAAGTCCTGCTTCTAGGCAAATAGTGAGATGGCAGAACACTTTTTTTTTTTGGTAACTTGTTTTTCTTAATTGCTGTCAATTCAAAACAGTCTTTTTGCCAAAGTGTTCATATTTTGGGGTTACATATTTTGATTCCCTTCCGGCTCATCTGAGACAGTGAGTGTGGAAGCTTACAATATGACTGCAGAATATTCCATGTCCTCTCTTTTTGCTCTCACGCTCTCTCATTTAAGTCCTTCCATCTATAGTCCAGCATCTGTGGGTTGTCATGAAGCAGAGTATGGAAATTAAAATGACACCCTTGGCAGTGCTAGCTCAGTAGTCAAGCCTGCTCCCTTCCGCTTGACAATGATCTGCTGCCTGGGAGTCACAAGACCTCTTTGATTTGTAAGCATCACTTTGAATTCTTCCACTAGTCAAAACAGCCAAATGGTGGGGACTTGCCTCAGGGAAACTTCTACGCCGAGAAGGAACTGCTCTGAGTCAGTAGGAGTGACTAAGAGAGATTCTAGAGGGAAGCCATTGATGTGTCATGGCCTCATAATGAATTCATCACTCAGAAGGCTGCTCACTATGACTTTCAGAATGATTTCTCCCAGTTGTTTAGCACTATGAGTAATAGAACACTTGGGAGAGACATCAACATAATGAACAAACTTAGAAATGATGATCCCTGCACTTCTAATAAAACAGAAAATAACAGGGAAGTGTTAGAAAGAAATAACAAGTCAAAGATAATATCTCCCGCCCCATGACAGCAAACCAAGACTTAACTGCAGTTTTAGTCTCTCCCAGAAATGACCTTTAAAACAGTTAATCTGAAATTTCCTGATCAAGGATCAATACTAGTGAGGTAACTGCACAGTAAAGACCCCTCCTGTTCCTTTCAGTTCAGTTCAGTCACTCAGTCGTGTCCGACTCTCTGCGACCCCGTGAATCACAGCACGCCAGGCCTCCCTGTCCATCACCAACTCCTGGAGTTCACTCAAACTCATGTCCACAGAGTCGGTGATGCCATCCAGCCATCTCATTCTCTGTCGTCCCCTTCTCCTCCTGCCCCCAACCTTTCCTAGCATCAGACTCTTTTCCAGTGAGTCAACTCGTCGCGTGAGGTGGCCAAAGTATTGCAGTTTCAGCTTTAGCATCAGTCCTTCCAATGAACCCCTACCAAAAAAAGGTGACCTGGCCTGAAGCCGTCCTTTATTTTCTTTTGCTAATGGTTTCTTTCTCTATCCTCTAAAACTTTCCATTTTGTACAACTCCTCTGATAGGAGCTGGACTCTGCCTGGCTCATGAATCCTTGAACACAGTCAATTGAAACTTCAAATTTACTTGGTTGAATTTTGTGTGTTTGTGTATTTTTTTTAACAGAAACATCTATGACTTTACAAGGTCACATTGGAAAACTACCTCATAAATCGTGAGTCATAACTATTAAGTCTATATTTCACTATTAAGAGTTAGTAAAGGAAACATGAAAACTTACAAGAATAAGTTTGTCAAGAATAATTAAAGGCAATCCCTATATATTTTAAATATTATTAGTCCTCAAAATGTCTGACTGACTGTTGAAGTGAACAAATTCATTTCTAGCTGTCCTGGATCAGAGAAGGCAATGTCAACCCACTCCAGTACTCTTACCTGGAAAATCCCATGGATGGAGGAGCCTGAAAGGCTGTAGTTCATGGGGTTGCTGAGGGTCGGACATGACTGAGTGACTTCACTTTCACTTTTCACTTTCATGCATTGGAGAAGGTAATGGCAACCCACTCCAGTGTTCTTGCCTGGAGAATCCCAGGGATGGGGGAGCCTGGTAGGCTGCCGTCTATGGGGTCGCACAGAGTTGGACATGACTGAAGTGACTTAGAAGCAGCAGCTGTCTTGGATAATCTCATGCTTTTATCCTCAGACAAGACCATGATAGTTAACCATAGTTCTTCAGTAAAGTCCATGGTCAAAACGGTGGCTGGAAAGAGCAGATCCCTAGTGGGTAACAGAATCCCCAGAAGGTGTAGGCTCATCTGAGATAATAGCAGATGAAGTCATCATTTAGTCTTGTATTTAGCAGTTTCATGTAATCCATAGACTCTGCCCCAGCCCCTTCAATCACTTTTGTTACCTTGAAGTAGTTATGCAATTTTGTGTCCTGTTCTGCAGCCTTTCTCCTTGGTAGCTTTCAACTTTGGGGGAAAACTACCCATTCTTTTCTCCGTCCAAGTGGTAAGTAAGAAGCTGGCCCCATTTAGCTTCAGAGGTGAAGTATGTGACCGAGCCTGGCCAATCAGAGTGTCACACGCTTCTGAGCTTAATGATTGGTAAAGGGATAAGCATGTAACCCAAAGCCAACCACTCAGAGCTGTTGAGGCTCAGTTTCAGAACTTCTGTGGGAACCATAGAAAAAGAGAAGTTCTCTGTTGCTTGAGATTGCTGTGAGGATGGAATGGAAGCCTCAAACAGCTGCAGCAATCTTACCAGAAGAAGAAGGCATCTGCTTGTAAGTGGGGCCCACACAGAGGAATTCAGAACCAAAAGATAGAGAAAGTGAAGTGGAAGACATTGTCTGGGCCTCTCCACCAGCTCTTCCAGAAACCAACCCTACCCCTGACTTTTAAGTTACTTGAACCAACGAATTCCCTTTTCTGCTTTAGCCAGGTTTAGTTTCATTCTGCATCCCAGGTGACCAAATAAAATAGACACTACTTTCAGCAAGTGCCAATACAAGCCCTAAAACACAAACAGTGCCCACTTCCTCCCTATTCACTGGTCTCCTTTCTTTTGAGTGGGGGGTCTTTCTGAGCCTTGCATTTCTTTTATGTTTCATTTGCTCCTAGTCCTTTCTCTGGCTCACCTTCAGCCCTTGAGTCAGCCATGGCATTCTGTTCTTCTGGCTGATGCCTGGAGCCTGTCCAGGGGAACTTTGTGTTATTCACCCTGCTCCCTCATCAGCACACTGTTTTCTGCCTCGGGTGATGCAGGCTGAATGCAGAGCATCTCAGTGTGCTGGTTAGAATTCCAGGGCCTTCCTTCATCAGCCTGAGAGTATACAGGCAGCTGGGCTGAGACTTCCATTTCTGATGGCTCAGAGTCACAGTTTCACCCTGTTATTGATGTCCGCTATGTCATTTTAGTAAATGTAGGAAAATAGCTGTCCAATTTTTCCAAATATGTGTGTATAAATCAATAAGTCCACACTTAAATCCATCCTTACTTTGATGTGACATGAAGAGAAAAGGCAGTCTCTGTGGTTTGTTTCCTAAAGAAAAAGAAGAAAATAGGTTAATACACCATCAATATCACAAGGAATAATGAAACACATTAAATACTATTTGAGAATTATTTTTACAATTATGATGTTCGTTTTCCATCAAGCATTGGGACAGTTGCCTTGATTTGTGAATGACGTGTCTCCCTGCAGGCAGGCTGGAAGTTTCTAGCGTCTCAGATTATGGTTATGAAAAGAGGAGTCCCTGTGCTTGGTGTGTGCACCCAGAGACTGTGTCTTTCTTTCCATTGTGTGATGGTGTGCAGGCTTAGGACCCTCACCAAAGGCCTCATGTTCATCAAATTCCTTTTCTTCTATCAGCTGCTTCAGTTCAGTTCAGTTCAGTTCAGTCGCTCAGTCGTGTCCGACTCTCCGCGACCCCATGAATCACAGCACGCCAGGCCTCCCTGTCCATCACCAAGCCCCGGAGTACACTCAAACTCATGCCCACAGAGTCGGTGATGCCATCCAGCCATCTCATTCTCGGTCTTCCCCTTCTCCTCCCGCCCCCAACCTCATGGAACCAAAAATTTGTCGTCAGAATTGAACCAAGTTATTGTCTTAACCCTCAGTTATTTTGTGCTCGGGAGATGTGTAGTAAAATGAAAACTGGGGGTCTGAGGCTGGTAGATATAGGCATTCTGGAGAAAGTAAGATCCCAAAGCAAAATTTTCACCATGATTCTTTGAGTAAATAAGATCCACAAGTCTATTTTCATGGAGCAAAAAGCTACTAGATTAGGAGCAGATTTGAGTCTAGCACTTCCAAAGAGACTTGGGGAATACTGGAGGCATGTGATTGGTGTTTCTGAACAATGTTTCAAATTGTGCATATATTTTTGATATATATATGTGTGTGTGAATTTTTTATTTAAGTATAGTTGATGCACAATATTATAGAAGTTACATGTGTACATATAGTGGTTCACAGTTTTTAAGGGTTATACTCTGCTTGTAGCTATTGTAAAATATTGGCTATATTCCCTGTGTTGTACAGTGTGTCCTTGTAGCTTATTTTATGCCTAACAGTTTCTCCTCTTGAGCCTCTGCCCCTTGGTTGCCCCTCCGCCCTCCCCTCTCCTCACTGGCAACCAGTAGTTTGTTCTCTACATTGTTGAGTCTGCTCCTTTTTTGTTATATTCACTAGTTTATTGTATTTTTTAGATTCCATGTACGGGTGATATCAAATATATTTGTCTTTGTCTGATTCTTTTTTACAAGGAAGGAAGGAAAAAAGAGGGGAAGAAGGAAGGAAGACAGGAAAACAGATAAAGAAGGGAAAACAAAGAGAAACTGAAAGGGTCAGCTCTATTGTAGTGTCACTTGAGGGGAGGCCACGTGGGAGGGGATGGGGTTTGGGAAGCAGCCGAAGGGTTGGAGCAGAGGATGACACAGGACTGTCATTTGGAAACCTGAGTAGACTGCTTCTTGCATGACGGCAGGAAGAATTAGAAGCAACAGTAGGAGAGAGACTTCAGTTCAATTTTAGGAACTTGCTTAGTAGAGAAATGGGCTTCCAAGTGAGGTAGTGAGTTCCCTCTCAGGGAATGTGCAAGCAGAGACCGGACACCTACAGGGTGTCAACGAAGGAATTCATTCACTGGGGGAAAGTAAGACTAACTCACTGCTTAGCGTCTATGTTTCACGTTTGACGCTTGGAAATTGAAGTGATCTTAATGGGATCCCTAAGAGAAGCTCAAGCCTCTTGGAAGCAAATACAGACATACCTCAGAGAGGCTGTGAGTTCGGTTCCAGACCACCGCAATAAAGTGAGTATCACTCTTTGGTTTCCCAATGCATATAAATATTGTTTACAAAATTCTGTAGTCTATTAAGTATGCATGAAGTCTAAGAAAAACAATGTGCGTACCTTAATTTAAAAATAATTTATTGCTAAAACTGCTAACCATCAAATGAATCTTCAGTGAGCTGTAGTCTTTTGCAGCAGCGTCAGAGATCACCACAGCAAAAATAATCAGGAAGAAGCTTGAAATATTGTGAGAATTACTAAAATGTGATGCAGAGACAGGAAATGAGCCAAGGCTGTTGGAAAAAATGGTACCAATAGATTTGCTTTATGCAAGATTGCCACAAACCTTCCGTCTGTGAAAAACGCGGTATGTGTGAGGCGTGATAAACGTGGTCTGCCTGTACCTCAGGCGTCTGGAGAATTCAGAAGAAGAAACAAATATGGCAGCGGCAGCAAAACACACACCAAGTAACACTTGTGATAATGAGGAGGTGATTACTTCCCTTCAAAAACCCCACAGGGAACAATAGTAGGTACAAGTTAAATCACAGGCATTTCCCCTCATTATCTAGTCAATTACTTGAGTTGCCTTTCTAATTAGCCCTGTGCTGTCAGCTCTGGGGAGCTCTCAGAACCCAGTGAAATGGTTATAAAAGTCACTCAGTCCCAAACTGTGCGTGGTCATTGTTGGCCAGAATCTCACCAATCACACACGGATTCTTTACCAGCTGAGTCACAAGGGAAGCCCAAGAATACCGGAGTGGGTAGCCTATCCCTTCTCCAGCAGATCTTCCTGACCAAGGAATCGAACTGGAGTCTCCTGCGTTGCAGTTGGATTCTTTACCAACTGAGTTATTGGGGAAGCCCGCTCAAAGAGTAGACAAATATCCGTCTTATGGTTAAAAATTTGCTTTCACACTCAAATCCACACATCAAGAACTTTGTGAGGTGTGTGGTGGTGGTAGAGGTGGCTGGGGGTGGTTGACATTTAAAGTAAATGCTTAAGCTCGAACTGATCATTTGATGAAATGAAGCGAAGGTCCTAAACTACCACATAGAAACTGAGATGGAAAACCTGTCCTCCTCCCACCTGTTGTTGGCACTCTGTATTCTACATACTCAGTGATGGCCATTTCTGCAAGCTGTGCTAGGCAGCTATTTGTCAAATCATAGTGATTGAACATCGGCTTGCTTTTTAATGTACTTGTTAAAGAAAAGAAATAATTTGGCATAATTCCCTAAGAATAATAGAGAAACCCAAGGCACCATCCAAATAGGAGTCTCATTTTTCATTTCTCTACTTTCATCTTTGGGGATCTTGCCAACATTTGCTATGTGTGTGTGTTCTCATTTGTTGGTTTTGAGATCACTGTAGGCATGGAGATGGGCGAGGAGGAAGTGGAGACAATTAAAACCCAGAGAAGCTGAAAAGCAAATTGGCACATCACCTCCCTGTAAAGAATTTATCTAGTATTTATTATTCTCATGTGCTGGGATGAGCAACTTTTCTTTATCTCACCCAAACAAGCCCAGCCTTTGTTTTTTCCAAGGCAGAAGCCGTCAGCTGGCCTCTGAGGACTTGTTATAAATTTTTAGTTAATTAGATGTCAAACACATCAGATGGTAGGTAAACAGGAGTAGCTTTCTATTCAAAGAGTCTGACAGGAGTAAAATAAGTTGCTAATTATGAAGAGAAGAATTTGGATACGAGACCCAAATATACCTGAAAGATTTAGGCTCTTACTCTCTATTTCTACAAACTATTTTTTTTCCCTTCTCCTGGTTATAGCCCGCCATTCTTGCATCATGGCATGTTTAGAAATGTTTAATTTTATGCTGGACACTGTAAAATTTACCTTGTTGATCATATAGATTTGTCACTTTCTTTTAAAGAGAGTTGGCCTTTGCTCTGGCAGGCAGTCAATTTATTTGAAGAGCAAACTGTTCCTTTGGAAGATCCTTTGTGTTTAAGCTTTTTTAGAGTGATCCTCTGGTGGCTCAGATGGTAAAGAATCTGCCTGCAATGCAGGAGACATGGGTTCAATCCCTGGGTCTGGAAGATCCCATGGAGAAGGGAATAGCAACCCACGCTAATATTTTTGCCTGGAGAATTGCACGAACAGAGGAGCCTGGCGGGCTACAGTCCATGGGGTTGCAAAGAGTCAGACACGACTGAGTGACTAAAACTTCCCCTTTCACTTCTCAATTTAACAAGCACATTGTGTTCTGCTTGGGATCTCTCTCCTCCTCACACTGAGATCTGCAAAGTGCCCCTAGGCAGAAAACTAAGGTCATTATAGAGCTTATCTTTTTCACCTTGTTTATCTCCCTTCTCTAGGGATCATATTCTTACGCTTCTGCTATCCAATATCTGAAAACAGTTGTTGGTTTTCTAGTAGTTCATGGTGGGAAGATAAGTCGGCTACCAGTTCGCTTGTCATGACCAGAAATAAGACATTCTCAGTTTCCTAGTCTCTGGTGCATTTTTGCACCGTTTCTGACACCAACAGTTCATCAGAAAATAAGCAATTGAATGGAAAGTGGGACCCGTGGTGGGAGAAGATCATAACTCAATGGGAAGACAGTCGTATAAGTAACTCCACCAAGGGGCAGAACAGTGGAGATGCACAGGTTGACCAGGCCCTGATCTTCTCTGTTTAGAACGGAGATTCCCACACTGCTACCATTTAAGCCTGGCTTAAAAAATTCTTCCCCTTTCCTGTGGTCAATATTGACCCATCCCATCCCAGTCATTACTTTCTGAGCAGTGACAACAGGTGCTAAGTTGGACTATGTATTATTGTCTTATCCTGGACGCTTAGCCTGAACAACATGTACGTGAAAGATGATGCCATCATGCAGCAAGCAAGGGCAAGGCCAGTGGGGGAGATTGTCATTAGAGGTGGCTTTTCTTTGGCTATACTCCTTCCCCAAGCCCCTATCAGGAAGACCCCGTCTGTCCTCTCTGCCTACCTATATTCTAGACTTCAAGCTCAGCTCCAGCCCATCCTATTGTAATCTCGTTGTATCATATGTGCCAGGATCCTTGCTGGGATGTAGTTTTTCTTGCCAGCATCTGTTTTGCTCCTGGAACCGATTCCTAGTCAAGTCAAACGATGGACCACTGGAGTGTCACTGTTTGACTTGCATAAATTGGAAGAGCAACTGTTTCATGGAGAGCTCAAAGGATGAAAATAAGTCTGAGGAAATTCCATGAATTGGTAAAAATGATAGATATTAATTACCATCAAATGGAATTGCATGATGACTATTAGTTCTTTGCAGTTTAAGCTATAAGCATTAGGATTCTGTCTTTTTAAAGAAAGTCAGTGTTAGTTCCATCTCTGGGTTGCATTTGCAATTCCCAAGGCTGACTGAAGAGTGTTGTAGCATCTTCACATTAAGAAAGCTTTCCAGATAAATTCCCTGGGAAAAATCACCCTGGGGGTGATGCCTGTATTGACACAAAGTCTGGTTACCCAGTTAGTGTGGCCTGTAGATATACCTGCCCTGAGTTTGAAACCACAGAAAAAACAGAACAGAGCCATACTTTTTCTTCATATGCTGTATTCTACTCAGGAAAAAAATAAAGAAGCGTTAATAGACAGTATTTGTAGCAGTTAGCCTGGTTTAAGCAACTCTGACTTTCAGGATCTTGATTTAATAAGCCTAAGAGGATCCATCCGGAAACTGTATCTACATACTTGGCTAAAGACATCATGAAGTTGCCAGGAGAATGTCTGAACCTGCACTCAGGAAGGAGAACTAGATGCAGGTCAATAGACTACGTATGTGCCAGGTTATGTGTGAGAGCTCTAATTTCTGACTAGTTTTTCCTTCCTAAGAAGCTGGTTAAAATGCATGCACACACACACACACACACACACACACACACACTGTTTTCTCAAGCATTCATAGAACCAGTAGACAAAATCAAAGATAGTTAAGGATAAAGAAAGTGTGATTAATGCTGTCAATCAACTGCCACAATCAGAGATGCATTTCAGCACTAGGGCCTGGAGGGAGAGAGGGTGGGAATGTCTTACCTTGTCCCTTGGAGTCATCTACATTTGCTGCCTCTGGCCACCAGAGCCTGGGCCGGTCATGTGACTGTGTGAAGTGCTGGGTGGGGTGGGGCCGTGGCAAAGAGAGCTTGAGCCTTCCATTGACAGCCCCATGCCTCAGCCTCCCTTCGACTACATCACAGCAAGGAGCCAGAACTGCCAGACCCTCTGTTTTCTCTTGATACCAGTAATCTGGCTTCTTAAATAAAATCTCTGGACTCGTAAATGTTGGCTAATTTAAACTTGTTAATAAAACAGCCTGTGTGCTCCCTCCCCTCCCATTTCTATGTGGAGCCCCCTGTTTGACCTTCCCGAGCACCGCTCACGGGGCCCCCTTGCTCGGGGTGATGGGTGCCCGGTGTGTCTTCTCTCTCTCCCACTCCTCCCCTCTACATATCCTTCTGTACCGCCTTCATTCTTGATTCACTCGCTATTTTTGTTCAACCTGTATTTTCCTCCCAGAACATACTCCACCCTCTCAGCTGTCAAAAATACCCCTTTAGGACTAGCTCAGGGCTTCCCTGGTGGCTCTGATAGTAAAGAATATTCCTGTGATACAGGGGACCTGGGTTCAATCCCTGGGTTTGGGAAGATCCCCTGCAGGAGGGCATAGCAACCCACTCCAGTATTCTTGCCTGGGGAATTCTTAATGGAGTCAGAGGAGCCTGGCGGGCTACAGTCCATGGGGTCACAGGACTAGCTCAGTCTTGATGAGAACTGATGAACATATTCTGTATCCTTTTGGTGGTATAGGGGGAAAGGGGAGACGGTCTAAATTTCTGCCCAACATGAGTTCCTAGGCAGTGCACTTCCCCTGTGCTGGGCAGTTGCCTGGAAATGTCTCTGTTTCCTGTCATCACCCCCAGCCTAGGAGATGGGCAGGTACCCCTTCTGATGCCTGGTGGCATCCTGAAAAGGAAGTTCACTCTTCCTTGGGCTTCTCCATAAAGAGAGAAGCCTCCATAAAAGCCTGTTTATTCAACCACTCAGCATGAGAGGTACAAATACTCCCTTTATAATTATAGCCTCTCTCCTTCTGTTCTCTTAAAGAGTAATTTCTCTATTTCCGTCCTCCTCCTAAACATAGAGCAACACCCTCCATTCATCTTCCATAATAGCAATAGTTTTATTTTAAAACTGGTCCTCCCCGCATGTCTTTCCCAGCTATTCCTCTGTCTTCTCTCTTCTCTCTTCTTTTCAAATACGGACAATGGACTATCTTCCTTAGTCTTTCTCTCAATGTCCTCTCTCCCTACTTCTTCCCAGAAGAAGAGCCATCATCTCTTTCTGGAATGCCTATTTCAAAAGCAACTTCCTTAAAAAAAAAAAAAAGTAATTTCCTGTCTTCCCCTTAACTAGTCATTAACTTGGGTGTCCAACCAACTTCTAATAAAGTCATGACAATGACCTAACATTTATCCAGCTGTTATTATGTGCCAGATGCTATGTGGCTGCCTCTCATTTCATTTTTCCAACTTTGTAAAATAAATATTACCACCCCATGGCACAGAGGGGAACATTGAGAAATCATCTGTCTAAAATCACATAAGTAGAAAATGGCAGAGACATAAATCCAAATTCAGGTAATTGTGACTCCAAAACTAGTATGAGATGCTCCTCCCCATGTCACTGGGTCATGAGCTGCCATGTATATTGCAATAGTTTCCTGTGGTTGCCATATCAAACTTCCATAAACTGGGTGGCTTAAAACCACGTATTTATTCTCTCACAGTCTGCAAGCCAGATGTCTGAAATCAAGGTACTGTCAGAGTTGGCTCTGAGGGAGAATTCGGCCCATGCTTCTACTCTAGCTTCTTGTGTCTGCTGGTAATTGATGGGGTTCCTTGGCTTGTAGACTGATGTGTGCATATATGCATGAGTGTGTGCTCAGTCACGTCCGACTCTTTGGGACCCCAAGGACTATAGCCCACCAGGCTCCTCTGTCTATGGGATTTCCCAGGCAAGAATACTGGAGTAGGTTGCCATTTCCTCCTCCAGGGGATCTTCCTGACCCATGGATCAAACCCACGTCTCCTGCACTGGCAGGTGGATTCTTTATCACTGCACCACCTGGGAAGCCTCTGTAGACTTGTAGGTTCTCCTTTTCCTTCCTTTTTTTTAAGATTTTTTTTTGATGGACCATTTTAAAAGTCTTCATTGAATTTGTTACAATATTGCTTTTGTTTATGTTTTGGTTTTTTGACTGTGGGAGTCTTAGCTCAACCAGGGATTGAACCCACACTCCCTGCAGCAGAAGGTGAAATCTTAAGCCCTAGACTGCCAGGGAAGACCCTCCCTTCTTATTTCTTCTAGATACTTGTCATTGAATTTAGGATCCATCCTAATCCTTAGTTGAGATCCTTAGATGAGATCCTTAATTACTTCTGAAAGACTTTTCCTGAATAGGATGGACATATCCTGAAAGAGGGGATTGGGAGATGGGGCAGCATTCAACCCACATAAAAGGCAAAGTGGACGTGAGGCAAGTGGTCACCAGCTGTTTCCAGTCCAGGCTGCCAAAGACTTGTTCCAAATGGAAATTCAGTTTAGTACTTCATCTTAACAATATCCAAGGAGATTCCTTTTAATTCCAGCATTTCGTAAAGATAACAGATGGACTCATTGAAAATAAAATTTACATTGTAGAATAAGCCACATATGCACACACACACACACAACTTAAGCAGATACATAGCAAATTTTAAATACCATACAAAATTAATTAAGTAGTCTGGCTGGCAATCTCTACCAATGACAACCCTTGTCTGAAGCGCTAGGGGTTCTGCCCCTGCTTTAGCCTGGATCACGTTCTTCCTTCATTCTCCTGCTTCCAGGTCTCTGCCCAGTTGCACATCCAACCCTGGCTGGTCCCTTCCAGGCACCAGATCTTCCACCCTCACTTCTGAGTTCTATGAGCTCCAGTCGGAGTGTCTCTCAAGCTGACAACACATATCCTATGGACTATTTTTCCATGTCATTGTCGCTGCAGCTCTGATGAGTCTCTGATGGTTCCCAAAACCCTGCTATGGAAACAAGAGCCCAAGGTGCACTCTGGGCTCCCGTGCTGCTGACTTAGTGCCCTCTGCCACCTGCCATGGCAACTAGAGGAGGGTGATGGCCCACTGGGGACATCGCAGGAGATGAATTCCTCCCTAGCTACGTGCTGTGGCTGGATTGATTTTTACAATTTAATTATAGCTGTAGTTGATGCTTTATGGATTGTTACAGAGTCAGACTCTGCAGAAACATCTGTAAAGTTTGGCAGCAGAATAGAGGAGTTAGTGGCCTGGACTGTATTATTAGGCTCCTCCTGAAAAAGTGCCACAGCAGGTGCTCTATGGAAAGGAGACCTGCAAGGGGAAATTGTGGTGGGGTTATTGCCAGACCCCATCACCTCCGAAGGAGTGTGGATTACTAGAGTTTGAACTGCCCTCTGGGGACCTGTTAAAAGCTACAGATGCTTCTCTGTGTTCACAAGAGCCCAGCAGACTCAAACTGGACTTCCAAGAAGGAGAGAGATAACTGGGTCTGATAGCCACTGGGAAGACCCCACCAGGGGTAAAACCTTGAGATACTCCTGTGCCAGTGGAGATGGTCCCCAGCAGTCAGCACCGCCACATGATCCAGTCACTAATGAATTAACACCTGACCCAGCAGGGGGCCTCTGGGCATCTCTCCTGGTTAGTTGGTGCATTGTGCATAAGTACGTGCTCGGTCACTTCGGTTGTGTCCGACTCTTTATGACACCATTGACACCATTCTGCCAGGCTCCTCTGTCCATGGGATGTGCCAAGGAAGAATACTCAGTGGGCTGACATTTCCTCCTCCAGGGGATCTTCCTGACCCAGGAATCGGATTTACATCTCCTACGTCTCCTGCACTGCAGGCAGATTCTTTACCCACTAAGCCACTGGGGAAGCTCCTAGTTGATGCATTATATTTGCTTCCTTAATGTTCAACTACTGCCCCTGAGGAACAGGAATGGCAGGGGCCAGTGAAGCTGTGAGCTCCCTAAACTGGCGGAAAGGAGGAAACCCCCCGCGGGGTTGCAGCCAGAAGCCCAGGGAGGAGAAATGTGTTCCTGGTGGCTTCTGAACATGTGTGCCATTTGCTGCAGCTTCTGTTAACTCTATCATGGATTTGTCAGGTTTCTCGCTGCGACTGTGAGAGGGGCGGAGCCCTTGGCCAACGTTAAGCTGACCTACAAGAGCAAGGGGAATAGCATGGGTCAGATGCCCACATGCTGAAGTTCCAGGAGGTCGGTGGGCTCAGAGCCCCAGAGCCCAGCTTGTCCTGGGGAGGGTGGGTTCAACTGGGTTCAACTGCAGCTGGACTCACCAGGGCAGACAGTGGTAAAGTACAACTTGCTGTATCACCTTCAGTGAGTGGACCATCTGGAGAAGAGAGGGTGTCATATTTAGCCATGCTTTCTTAGAGGCAGGAGAACTCTCTGAGGGTCAGGGAGACTGAGGCAGTGGCTTCTTGGAATGTTCTCCTCCTGGACAGCCCGTGCTTTCCACCAGGAGGGCTTCCTGTTTCTGCCTCCGTGATCTCCACAGTCAGCAGTGTTTTACCCAGGCTAGTGCTTTGCTGTGCTTCTGTTCTGTGCCAATATGGGCCAGGAATGAACCCGTAGGCCACAAAGATGAATCAGACTCTGGTCTTGGTTTTGAGCTGATCCCAGGGCAGCAGTGACCATCAGCACGTTCTTCTCCAGGGACATTTTTCTGTGTGGCCACGACATCCCATTCCTCCTGTCTACACTGCGTTTCATATGAAAGGTTGTCTCTTTGTCTTGTGTCTGCCTGTAAACTGGATTGTGCTTCCTCCCCTCACCCATGCAAGGGCGCTTCTCCAAGATATACTTTAGATTTTCCTGTTTGATACTCAAGATCCCTAAAGTATAACCAGCTTCTCCCTTTTCTTCCCAAGTTTTCAACTAGAGGTTGAATACATTTCTCAAAGTTATCCTTCCATAATTTCCTGGGCCTCAGTTTTCCTATCTTTAAGACTGAAGGAGTTGGGCTAGATGAGTTTTGCATCTGACATTCTAGTCTTCCTATTACTTTTTAATGTTGCTACAAGAAGATAGCCCACAAGGCACCTAATATGTGAGTTCTAAAGAAGTCTCTCCCTCCGGGACAGAGACCCATTACAGGGACCATGATGTGGCAAACAGAGCAAAGGCTGGATTTTGGCTTTTCCTTACATCTTTGGCCAGCCACCCTTACACAGTGAGTAACCTGGCCAACTGCACATGGCAGTCTTATTTTCTAAGTACCAGCAAGACATGCAGTTGCAGAGAACAAGTAGATGACAGTCAAAATCTTTGTTCAGGACAGTGTTACTCAACCAGCTTGCCCTCCTCCCTCAGAGGGCATTTGGAATATTCCAGATATGCCAGGGTTAGGGTTAGGGTTAGAAAAAATGAAAATGTAGTCTCCTAGCCAACGGTGAAAGTCCTACACACAATTCAAAGAGGTACAGAAAGAGTCAGGGATTCAAACCTAATGTTCAAAAATATCTGCTAAAATTACTCATGAATGAATACTTATTTTGCTTATGCACTGCCTGATTATTATTATTATGGCCAATATTTTGAACCAGGATCTCTCAGGCTTAGCACTACCGATGTTTGGGACTGGAAAGTTCTTTGCTCTGGGCTGCCCTATGCGTTGCAAGATGTTTAGAAGCCCAGCCTCTACACACGAGATGCCAATAGCACCCCGCCTCTCTCTCACCCTGCTCTTCCGCTGCGACAGCCAAAAATGTCTCCAGATATTCCAAAGGAAAGCCTGAAACCTGTGGCCTTAAAGGATACTCCTTCAGTTCTTTCTTTCTTGTGGCTTTCCAAACTTATAATAACCCCTCAGTAAATTTCAGGTTAAAATTACAAAGAAAATTTTAAAATTGATATTTAGACTTTATGCAGTGAATTCAACTATAAATGAACCCACAATTTGAGTCTATGATTTGAAAATTTACGCTACACAAAAGCACTAGGTAAATTGTCTTAAATCCTTATTAAGTCTTTAGCTTCAACAGTAATTGAAGGGTTATTGACCTTGAAAAGACACAAAAGAATGGCAGTATTTGGTATTTTATTACTGATATTACTTTGCCAACAAAGGTCCGTCTAGCCAAAGCTATGGTTTTTCCAGTAGTCATGTATGGATATGAGAGTTGGACTGTAAAGAAAGCTGAGCACTGAAGAATTGATGCTTTTGAACTGTGGTGTTGGAGAAGACTCTTGAGCATCCCTTGGACTGCAAGGAGATCAAACCAGTCAATCCTAAAGGAAATCAGTCCTGAATATTCATTGGAAGGACTGATGGTGAAGCTGAAACTCCAATATTTTGGCCACCTCATGCGAAGAGTTGACTCACTGGAAAAGACTCTGATGCTGGGAGGGATTGGGGGCAGGAGGAGAAGGGGACGACAGAGAATGAGATGGCTGGATGGCATCACCAACTCGATGGACATGAGTTTGAGTGAACTCCGGGAGTTGGTGATGGACAGGGAGGCCTGGCGTGCTGTGATTCATGGGGTCGCAAAGAGTCGGACACGACTGAGCGACTGAACTGAACTGAACTGAATGCGAAGAACTGACTCATTGGAGAAGACCCTGATGCTGGGAAAGATTGAAGGTGGGAGGGGAAGGGGATGACAGAGGACGAGATGGTTAGATGGCATCACCAACTCAATGGACATGAGTTTGAGTAATCTCCAGGAGTTGGTGATGGACAGGGAAGCCTAGCTAGCTGCAGTCCATGGGGTCGCAAAGAGTCAGACATGATGGAGTAACTGAACCGAACTGAACTACTAAAATTATGTTTTTTTGTGTGTGCTCAATCGCTTAGTCATATCTGGCTCTTATACGTTTACATAAACAGAAATGTGGATTAAGTAGACTTTCACTTGTAAAAAAAGAGGGCTGACTCTTGTGTTTTCCCAGTTGGACTTGACTTGAAAGAGATTCAAAAATCAGATTCCATGTAGGATGTAGAAAGATACACCTAAGTGTGAGAAAAAGGGAGACAGTATAAAGTACCTGCTGACGGGAACTTCTGTTATGTCTTTAGCACTTAGAACCTGGCCCGACATATGGCAGATGGTCAATAAGTGTTAGCTGGGGAAATGACTAAGGGATTAATTAATGAATTTTTCATTATTTTTAACAGTTCCCTGTTAAAAAGACGTTTGGGTTATCCCAAGATTTTGTGGTTATCACTATACTATGAATTACTTCCTACACACATTTCCCCAAGAATAGAAGCATTTGAACTGTGAAAACTGGCATGAGTAGAGCTGTTTAAAGTAGAGCTGGAGACCCAACTGCTAAGCAATTAACCAAGTGTCGTTTTTTTCAGACACGCAAAGCCTCAAAAAATGTACCTTCTAGGCACCTTTTTAGGAAGATACCAGAGAATGTGCTTTTCCAAAACAGGGCCATAAACCAAAGAAGAGGAAGACATGGGATGCAGAAAGCAGTCTGGTTACTACCCTGGTACACAGGACAGAGGGGAGGGAGTCCTGAGGATGCTGATACAAGGAGATCCAGGACCGCCATTGAGTGCTGGGCACTTAGGGCCGCCAGCCAGCCTGGAGCCTGACTGAAGGCCCTGGGAGAGAGTTTCCTGAGGAAGATGGGCTTGAAAAGGCACTGAGTGCATCTGGACTTCTGGAGAGGACATTTAGACAATTGTTTATGAGTTTGGTCTTAAATTAATGATGAAAACATGGTGTATTATTGGCAGAAGGCTTCTTTACCACTAGGGCCACCTAAGACTGTTGAAAACCTCAGTTGAAAAGCCAGCTTTTCAACAAGAAAACTCTGACCCCAAAATCTGACCAAGTGCTGCTCTCTCCTTTCTATGTCAGGGATGTTAAAGCCTGAAAATCTCACCCTGGGTTTTCTGGTTAATCTCCTGGATTAAACTCTGACCTGCTTGATCCCAGAGGTGACACCTATTTAGCTGTGTATCCACAGCTCCCATAGAGTGCCTGGTACACAACTGGAGCTCCCCTGATGCTCTTTGAATGCATACAAGAATAAATGATGACCTCCCAAAGGGGTGCTCAAGGGCAGCGGTGACACAGAGGAGCAAGGGCTCTGAGCTGCTCTAGAGGGCTTTCCAAAAGACCTTACAAAGGAAGTAATAGTTCCTCTGGAGGGACTGGGTGAATAGGCAAGGCGGGAAAGGGTAACCCAGACAAGTGGAGAGCAGAGCAGAGGCACGAGGTGTGAGTAGACAGGTCGGTGTGTCCTGTGCACACACACTCTTAGAGAGAGTGCAGTGGTTCAAAATGAAGCTGCCCCGGTGGGCAGAGGTTAGCACAGTCCCGTAGGCCACTTCTTGCTCATAGAAGCCACTTAGATTTTTCAAGCTTGAAGATCTGTACTGTGCTGTGCTCAGTCAGTCTGTACTGTGCTGTGCTTAGTTGCTTCAGTCATGTCTGACTCTTTGTGACTCAGTGGAATGGAGCCCACTAGGCTCCGCGGTCCACGGGGTTTTCCCGGCAAGAATACTGGAGCAGATTGCCATGCCCTCTTTTAGGGGATTTTCCTGACCCAGGGATTGAACACATATCTCCTGCATTGCAGGCAGATTCTTTGGCATTAAGCCAACAGGGAAGCCCCCATGCCTGAAGATCAGGGATTCCCAAAGCTGATTTCTCATCAGAATCACCAGTGGAGCATTTTGGCACACGTGCCCCTAGCCCTACCCAAGAGAGTATCAGCCATAGCCCTGCGAGGGAAACATTACTTCCTTTGTAAGGTCTTTTGGAAAACCCTCTAGCAGCTCAGAGACCTTGCTCCCCTGTGTCGCCGCTGCCCTTGTGCATCCCTTTGGGAGGTCATCATTTGTTCTTGTATGCATTCAAAGAGCATCAGTGGAGCTCTAGTTGTGTACCAGGCAATGTATAGGAGCTGTGGATACACAGCTAAGTAGGTTGTCACCTCTGGGATCAAGCAGGTCAGAATTTAGCCCAGGAGATTAACTGGAAAACTGAGGATGAGATTTCAGACTTGGATGTCCCTGACATAGAAAGGACAGGACAGAGCAGCATTTGGACAGGTTTTGGGGTCAGGCTTTCCTTGTTGAAAAGCTGACTCTTCAGGCTGGTATAACAGATATACCACAGACTGGTCTGTTTAAGCAAAACGCACTTATTTGTCAGTTCGGGAGACTGGGAAGCCTAAGATGAAAGTAGCAAGGTGCTGCTAGAGCCTGTCTCTGGTGAGGACCTGCTTCCTGGTTTGCACACAGATGTTCTGTATCCACAGGTGGTGGAGAACAGAGTGGGGAGAGGAATCTCTCTTCTGTTGCTTCTTATAAGGGCACTAATCCTATTTATAAGGGTTCCACCCTCATGACCTAATCACCACCCAAATGCCTCACTTCCTGATTTCATCAATTTGGGGATTAGGCTTTAACATATGATTTTGTGGGAGAGACACAGACATTCATCCCTGAAGAGGAAGGAAGAGTCAGTCAGTCAGTGCAGGCACTCAGTCATGTCCAACTCTTTGCGACCCCATGGACTGCAGCACGCCAGGCTTCCCTGTCCATCACCAACTCCTGGAGCTTGCTCAGACTCATGTCCATCAGGCTGATGATGCCATCCAACCATCTCATCCTGCCATCCACTTCTCCTCCTGCCTTTGATCTTTCCCAGCATCAGTGTCTTTTCAAATGAGTCAGTGCTTCACATCCGGTGGCCAAACTATTGGAGCTTCAGGTTCACCATCAGTCCTTCCAATGAATATTCAGGACTGATTTTATTTAGGATTGACCTTTTGATCTCCTTGCAGTCCAAGGGACTCTCAAGAGTCTTCTTCAACACAGGGAGGAAAAAGGGGAGAGCCAAATCTGGGCTTTAGAGTCAAGAACCAGATTGGAGACTTTCCCTAAAATCCAGAGGTGATGTAGTTTAACCAATGTGAATCAGAACAGCATGAATAACACTTTTGTGTTGATTTAAAACACAAACACTATGAAAGAGTTACTTTGTGAGCCCTTCATCATTACTAAATCTACCATGTTATTGCTGAAATGAGGTGATTTAAATATGGAAAATTAAGATCAATTTCCAGATGACCTACTTTTGTTACTGGAATTTAAAACATTCTCTACTTTTCTTTCTTCTGTAAATGAATAACAATGAAATAAATTTTAACATAAGCTAGTGTATTTCACATCTAATATGTGATGTTGATATTGTTTAAAATATTCAGTTTTATTGAGGAAAAAATGCGTTAAAATACCCTGAGGAAAGCTGTTTCCTAAATGTGCATAGTTCGATTCCTATCCTGATGTTCATTTATTTCAGTCTTAATCTTACTTAAAAATCAACTAGTATCATCTGAGTTCCTGCTCTGTGCAAGGTCTTGATTTGGAAAACAAGGAGATTAACTGCTGTAGGAATATAAGAGAACATGAGCCACGAGCTTTGTTCAAAAGGAGTTTACAAGCTGGCTGGGGAGATAAGACTAATACACATGACAGAATTGCTAATGACTCACTATATCCACATAGCTCTGATGCTAAGTTCAAGTGAGGATACAGAGGACATGATCTGTAGGAAACTCAGAGGAAGTGAAAACTGTGGGCTCAACTGGTTAGGGAAGGCTTCCTGGAGGAGGTGTGGTCTGAGCTGGTCTTGAAGGCTGGGTCAGAGTTCACTGGAAAGGGCTGAGGAGAGAGACTCCTGGGGGAGGGACAGGAGAGGACTTGAATCCAGATTGGGGAAGATGTAAAACATGTTCAGAAATAATACTCAATCAAAGGAAGGTTCTATCTTGGGAATCACTGGAGATGTGATTGGGCAATATTTAAGGAGTGACCGTGGAGAATTTTGAATGCCAAATTCAAAGCAGTAGGCATGAGAGAGTGGCTGATGAATTTTGGTTAGATTAGAGAAGTGGAAGATGAACAAAGAACTTGGAGAACACTGGAGAAAATTTTCCGATGAATGAAGAAAGCAATGAAGCCAGTTAGGAGGCTGTTGTAAGAGGGTAAATCTAAGGGGATGAGATTCCGAGGTAGACCTTGGGACTGGGATTGGTAGGAAAGGGAAGGTGGCTGGAAACTGGGCAGTGGACAGGTAAGCAGGCTTTAGGACAAGCTGTGGTTCACAGAAGGAGGAGGGGAGGCAGCCCCACACAGAAATTTGGTACTGGAGTTGTTGAGTGAATGATGGTGTTGCTGGCAGAAAGAGGAAGGTCAAATGGGGGTGCTGGTTTGGAGAGAAAGAAAAAGGTTTCTGTTGCAAGTATGTTGAATGTGAGCAAGCAGCAGAAGGAAGTGCAGACAAACAGCTGGAGCTGCGGGACTTTGTTTAGGAGAAAATTTGAGGCTGGAGTTGTCCCCACAGAGGTGAGTGCTGAAATTGAAGAGTAAAGAAGAGTCACTCATTCATTCAACAGCTATTTGGTCTTATCTATTAGGTGTCGGGCACTTTCGGACCTGCTGGGATACAGCAGAGGGCAAAGGAGATACTTTTGGAACACATTTTTGATTGTAGGAAGCTGACTTTAAACCAAAGACCTGGGGGAAGGAAGGTGAGTAAGAGAGAGAGCAAGCAGAGAGCATTCCATTTTTCAGGGATGGGAAAAGAAAGCAGGACCATTGTGGAAACTGTTTATTCTGAACTTTCACACAGAGAAGAGGAGTCAGAGGAGTGGGGACTCTCTGTCCTCTGCCCACGGCCTCTCTGGAGTCCTGCCTGGTTGTCCCACGTGTGTGTGTTTTCAGACACAGGCCCGGCGGTCACAGAGGCAGCACCAGCCCACCTCTCTCCAGAGTCTGTTCCTACCCCAGGCCATGGTTTAAGCAAGGAAGCTACGTAACCAGTATCTTCACGTAGGCTGCCTAAAGGGACCAGGAGAAAAATCACCAAACGGCAAGCACTCCTTATTAGTCTCGTGTTTAAAAGGAACTCATGATGAAGCAGTTGGAAAATGAATCACTTAATGATGTTGCCCACATCAACTCCTCACGAGGTCCAATGCATCCTTCAGAACAGCCCGGGATGCTTCCTGATGAAAGCTGGGCTTATGGTCCCATCAGCTAAATGAGGCCTTTCATCCGTGGTTCCTCTCGGAGGGAGAGCGAGGCATGTTGACGTGACTGTTTCATACGGCAGAGAGCTGAGATCCTCGCCTGAATTTTGCGAGAACCGGTAACAGTGATAGAAATCAGTGATGGGTGGCCGCTCTCTCCTTAGCACAACTGGCCCTCAGCAGATGGGTGGGTCACACGTAAGGCCGGAAGGCAGAAGAGGAAAATTTCTCCAGAATTCCAGAATCCCCTTGGCCCTTTTGCAGCCTGCATGTCAGAATCCCCAACACACATGGCCCACAGTCCTGTAATGAATCCTTACTTGCCTCCTGGTCTTGGGGTTCTTTTTTTTTTTTTTTAAGTCTTTATTGAATTTGTTACAATATTGCTTCTGTTTTATGTTTGGGCTTTTCGGCTTGAAGCATGTGAGATCACCCAACCAGGGTTTGAACCTGCACCCCCTTGCATTGGAAAGCAAAGTCTTAACCACTGGACCAGGAGGAATATCCGCTGGCCTTGGAGTTCTTGAAGTCAGGGTCTGTGTTCTATCAACTCCGGCATCCTCAGTAATTAGCTCAGTACCTGGCATTCAGGATGGATACATCTGAAACAGGGGAAGGGAAGGGAGGTGTGTGGAGCAGCTACAGTTACCAATGAGCAGTCAAATCCACCGAAGGCATCTGGAGCATAAGGAACCAGTCCATCTCTTCAGATTCAGGAGTTACCTTCCAGTCCACTTGGAGGAATAGGTGAGCGAGTATGCAGTTGTGCAGAAAAGTCGCAAGTGCCGTCTAATCCTGGGAGAACTCAGCTTCTTAAGTCCTGCTGGGCGAAAGGTATGAAGTCAGGGAAGTGAATGGACTTAGCGGTGCGCAGAGGATGCTGGGTAAATCAGGACCATGCATCCTGCACACCAGTCAGTGACATGAAAGAGGTACTCTAAAACAGTAGCTTTTAATTGTGAAATAAAAGTGCTGTACATTGCAGTTAGACTAAACTCCCATTCCATAGGATTTCTGGCAAACCAGGGCTTTACTTTCCTAAATTGTTTCAATTCCTAGAATGTAATCGCAACACACACACGGGATCACAAATAAAGCATCTGAGATTCTTTGAAGTCCAAACTTTTAAGCTGCAGAAAAAAAACTTGTCCTCAACATCATTATGTGGTTTACACAGGGACAGAGCTTGGCCTGGGTCTCTGGCCTCTCCCTGGAGCCCTGGTTTCCAAGCGTGGCTCTGCCATTCTCCTGCTGGTGACTTCTGGCTGGCAGTGCCATCTCTGGACTTTGTTTTCTTCATCTATAAGAAGGGGTTTGAATAGAACAGCCCCAAATAATGACTACCCCCTCAATCCTCTTTTCGGGATGAAAAGTTCTTTGACATCTATCAGGACATTTGGTTCTTCAGGTATAACACTTAGTCACCCGTGTCAACTTCATTTAAACCTCTACAGCTCATCATTTATCGATAAGAAGAGCCAGTGTCTTGCTGTTCTCATGGTCTGTGAACATGTGGGTTAGTTTCATCATTCACTATAAACCTGCAGACATGACAGCCCCATCACAATCTCACAGAAAAGTAGCCAAGGCAGGAAGAAGCCAAGCCTGACACAGTCCTGGGGAAACCAGTCTGAACTAATTAGCTTTCCGCACACACCCTAACCCTGTAAAAGCTCAGGAGCAAGACTTGTCAGCTTCCCTCTCAAAAAAGTAGTAAGAGGTTCATTCATGACAGGATCTGTTTCTTTTTCTAGAGAGGAAGGGCAGAGCATTAACTTCCTGTTCTCTATCAAAATTAAGTTTACCCTTGTAGCTTTGTGCATTACGATTTAATTGTACTGGTGGTGAATGGTAGTATGAACTTGCCCTTGGAGACTATCAGTGTGTAATTTATACAGCTCATGGAATGCCTTGGTGGGCAAATAGTTCCTCCTTAGTAACCCTGGATGGGTTTCCCAGATGGTGCTAGTTGTAAAGAAACCGCCAGCCAATGCAGGAGACATAAGAGATGCGGGTTCCATTCCTGGGTTGGGAAGATCCTCTGAGGAGGGCATGGCAACCCACTCCAGTATTCTTTCCTGGAGAATCCCATGGACAGAGGAATCCGGCGGGCTATAGCTCATGGGGTCCCAAAGAGTCAGACACAACTGAAGTGACTTAGCAAGCACACACATGCAACCCTGGATACCCAAATCCATCGAATTCTTCGACAGTAATGGAGTCTTTTTTTTTCCCTGCCATTATTCTTTGCAGACATTTCCTATTCACCTACATAGGGTTATATATTTGAAGGCTACAAAGGACCTTAGAGATTTGTTGTTGTTTAGTCACTAAGTTGTGTTCAACTCTTTTGCAGCCCCATGGACTATACGCTGCCAGGCCCCTCTGTCCATGGGATTTCCCAGGCAAGACTGCTGGAGTGGGTAGCCATTTCCTTCTCCAGAGAATCTTCCTGACCCAGAGATTGAACCTGTGTTTCCTGCATTGACAGGCCTTTATTAATGTTAATTGAATTCTCAAGAGGTTAAGTGCATTGTTGAAGGTCACGGAGCTCAGAGTTCATGTTTCCTGACACCCATCACAACAGACTGTGGAAAATTCTTAAAGAGATGGGAATACCAGACCACCTTGCCTGCCTCCTGAGAAATCTGTATGCAGGTCAAGAAGCAACAGTTAGAACCAGACATGGAACAACAGACTGGTTCCAAATTGGAAAAGGAGTACGTCAAGGCTATATATTGTCACTCTGCTTATTTAACTTATATGCAGAGTTCAGTTCAGTTCAGTTCAGTCGCTCAATCTTGTCCAACTCTCCGCGACCCCATGAATCACAGCACGCCAGGCCTCCCTGTCCATCACCAACTCCTGGAGTTCACTCAAACTCATGTCCACAGAGTTGGTGATGCCATCCAGCCATCTCATTCTCCGTCATCCCCTTCTCCTCCCGCCCCCAATCCTTCCCAGCATCAGAGTCTTTTCCAGTGAGTCAATTCGTCGCATGAGGTGGCCAAAGTATTGCCGTTTACATCATGCAAAATGCTGGACTGGAAGAAGCACAAGCTGGAATCCAGATTGCCGGGAGAAATATCAGTAACCTCAGATATGCAGATGACACCACTCTTATGGCAGAAAGCAAAGAGTAACTAACAGTCTCTTGATGAAAGTGAAAGAGGAGAGTGAAGAAGCTGGCTTAAAACTCAACATTCAAAAAACTAAAGTCATGGCATCCGGTCCCATCACTTCATGGCAAATAGATGGGGAAACTATGGAAACAGTGACAAGCCTTTATTTTGGGGGGCTCCAAATTCACTGCAGATGGTGACTGCAGCCATGAAATTAAAAGACGCTTGCTCCTTGGAGGAAAAGCTATGACCAACCTAGACAACATATTAAAAAGCAGAGACATTACTTTATGACAAAGGTCTGTCTAGTCAAAGCTATGGTTTTTCCAGTAGTCATGTATGGATGTGAGTTGGACCATAAAGAAAGCTGAGCACTGAAGAATTGATGCTTTTGAACTGTGGTGTTGGAGAAGACTCTTTTTTTTTTTTTATTTAAAGATATTCTCCTTTATTGTCTTTAACATTTTCGTTTTTATATATATATTTTTTTCAATTTTATTTATTTTTTTTCAAGTTGAACAGACTAAATTTCTTTAAACAAACTTACTTATACTCCAGAGTCCTTTAAAAACTTAATAGCATTTATACATTGAAGGTATTTGATTTTCTTGTAACTAGCACTTCAAATGCAACAAGCATTTG
Source organism: Moschus berezovskii (assembly GCF_049115385.1). Taxonomy (NCBI): domain Eukaryota; kingdom Metazoa; phylum Chordata; class Mammalia; order Artiodactyla; family Moschidae; genus Moschus; species Moschus berezovskii. The sequence goes on from NC_142471.1 coordinate 86,486,558, forward strand.
AAGCAACAAGCATTTGACCCAACAAGTAAAATTTTCTACAGTTCATAACTTTTATAAATAAAATAAATTAAATGTACAGTGAATAACTTCTCTGAAATATTTCAATATTTCTGCAGGTTTAGTAACATCGTAAAATACATTTCAACTAAAATTCACAAATCTAAAAACCTGTTAGGCATTTTTAGGCGTTTTAAGTTGGAAATGAAGACCAATGTTACATCGTAATATGCCAATTACAAATAGTACTTCAAATAGCAAATACTACAGTTTGTCCCAAACTTTAAAAACTATTCATGAACTCAACACTGAACTATTGATGGCTATGAGAATTGTTTCCTAGCCTTTTTGAAAATTTCAACCCATTTACGTTTAAGGTAATTATTGATAAGTACGATCCCGTAGCCATTTTCTTTATTGCTTTGGGTTCAAGTTTATACACTCTTTCTGTGTTTCCTGTCTATAGAAGATCCTTTAGCATTTGCTGGAGAGCTGGTTTGATGATGCTGAATTCCCTCAGCTTTTGCTTGTCTGTAAAGCTTTTGATTTCTCCTTCATATTTGAATGAGATCCTTGCTGGGTACAGTAATCTGGGCTGTAGGGTATTTTCTTTCATCACTTTAAGTATGTCTTGCCACTCCCTTCTGGCCTGAAGAGTTTCTGTTGAAAGATCAGCTGTTATCCTTATGGGAATCCCCTTATGCGTTATTTGCTGCTTTTCCCTTGCTGCTTTTAATATTTGTTCTTTGTGTTTGATCTTTGTTAATTTGATTAATATGTGTCTTGGAGTATTTCGCCTTGGGTTTATCCTGTTGGGGACTCTCTGGGTTTCTTGGACTTGGGTGATTATTTCTTTCCCCATTTTAGGGAAGTTTTCAACTATTATCTCCTCAAGTATTCTCTCATGGTCTTTCTTTTTGTCTTCTTCTTCTGGGACTCCTATGATTCGAATGTTGGAGCGTTTAACATTGTCCCAGAGGTCTCTAATATTGTCCTCATTTCTTTTAATTCGTTTTTCTTTTTTCCTCTCTGTTTCATTTATTTCTATAATTCTATCTTCTAGCTCGCTTATCCTGTCTTCTGCCTCTGTTATTCTACTGTTTGTTCCCTCCAGAGTGTTTCTGATCTCATCTATTGCATTATTCATCGTATATTGACTCTTTTTTATTTCTTCTAAGTCCTTATTAAATCTTTCTTCCATCTTCTCAATCCTTTTCTCCAGGTTATTTATCTGTAACTCCATTTTGCTTTCAAGATTTTGAATCATTTTCACCATCAAAATTTGAAATTCTTTATCAGGTAAATTCCCTATATCTTCTTCTTTTGTTTGTGTTGGTGGGCAATTATCTTGTTCCTTTACTTGCTGGGTATTTCTCTGCCTCTTCATCTTGCTTATATTGCTTTGCTTGGGGTGGCCTTTCCCTCTTCTTGCAGTTTGTGGAGTTCTCTTTATTATGTAGTTTCTTCGCTGTGTGTGGGGTTGGACAGGTGACTTGTCTGGGTTCCCTGGTTAGGGAAGCATGTGTCGGTGTTCTGGTGGGTGGAGCTGGATTTCTTCTCTCTCCTTTAGAAGACAATGGGCTGCTTTTCTGGGAGCCTGATGTCCTCTGCCAGTATTCAGAAGTTGTTTTGTGGACTTTACTCCACGTTCAAATGTTCTTTTGATGAATTTGTGGGGGAGAAAGTGGTCTTGCCGTCTTATCCCTCCACCATCTTGTTCCTTCCTCCCCAGAACACTGGATTCTTATATTCCACTTGGTCGTGGAGTATCTCTTCCCAGCTGCTCCAGCAAGGCGCAGCCGCTGTACCTTACCTTGGACGAGGGGTATCTCCTCAAGGCCGCCCCTCCTGCTTTGAATGTGGATCAGCTCCTCTCGGCCCTCCGGTGCCCAAGCAGCCACCGCCTCCTGAACGTGGTACAGCTCCTCTCAGCCACCGCCCTAACCCTGGGCACGGGGTAGCTCATCTCAGCCAGGATTCTGCACGTGGTAGGTTGCGCCAGAGCCGGGCGTCTCTCGCACCTGCGCCGCCGGAGCCGGGCGTCTCTCGCGCCTGCGCCGCCAGAGCCAGGAGTCTCTCGCCTGGAGAAGACTCTTGAGAGCTCCTTGGACAGCCAGGAGATCCAACCAGTCCATCCTAAAGGAAATCAGTCGTGAATATTCCTTGGAAGGACATGCTGAAGCTGAAGCTCCAATACTTTGGCCACCTGATGTGAGGAACTGGCTCACTGGAAAAGACCTTGATGCTGGGAAAGATTGAAGGAGGGAGGAGAAGGGGACAACAGAGGATGAGATGGTTGAATGGCATCACCGACTCAATGGACATGAGTTTGAGTAAGCTCAGGGAGTTGGTGATGGACAGGGAAGCCTGGTGTGCTGCAGTCCATGGGGTCACAAAGAGATAGGACTGAGTGACTGAACTGAACTGACACCCATCCAGAGCCCTTTACACCTCACCGGGTCTGCCTGGGAGACTGCAGGAATGCTTTTCTATGATCCCAGGTGTCGTTTTATGAACAAACAGTGACAAAGCGCCAGAGATGACAAAGAATGGAACAGAGGAGGGAAGGCATGGGACCGAGGACCGAGTTATAAAATGAGAAGCAAGTTATAAATTACAACGGGTTAGCTGACCATCCTAGATTATGAAGGCTGGCTTTGTAATGCCCTCCCCGCAAAAGCAGTATGGGATGAAGATGACTTTAGCCACAGCTTTTTTAACTCTCCACCAAGAATTTTCTACTTGCTTTTGTATACCAGTCAGATGTTTTTAGGCACCTGGGTTTCAGACTATATTGCAAAGCATGGGGCTGAGAGTTACTTGGTATATGCTGGGTTCCTGGCCATCCTAGCAGAGACATGGTCTTTTTCTTCTGGGCTGGTATGTGGGCTCATCAGGCAGCATGGAAGGACGGCTCCAGCCAGTATCTGTCCTGGTTCAAAGAGGAGGTGGTGCTGGCTTGTCTCCACCCCGCCCTGCCTGAGAGCCCCAGCTCCACGGGAACTCCTTTGGGAGGGAAAGAAGAGGAATAAAGCAAAACCAAGGCCTCCTTCCTGTGCTCAAGTACTGTGGGGCTTTGCACTTGGCGAGAGTCCTGCTAGGGCTCAATATTTTCACTAGAGGAGGAATTCAACACCCAGGCAAGATCTCATTCCTATCCTGCCTTCTTGGCCAAGCTCCCTGGGGATAATTTAGGGATTCTGAGCACCTGAAATCAAACTTGGACCCTGGTTACTATGCATTCTTTCACAGGGACTACCTCTGTTTGACTCTCTACCTCTGCTTCATTACACAGCATAGGAAATTAACACATGGTGAAACGCCAAAGGTTTTGAGTCTATAAAGAACACACTACTGACCACTAGCCCGGCTGGGGTCATTTACACCACAGGGATGTTGTCTATCTGGAGTCAGACCCCAGATGGTGACTCAAACATCCCTCCCGACCCAACTCAAAAATATGAAACATTCCCCGTCATGCTTTCAGAAGCCAGTTATTTTTACTTTTCTTTTTTACAAAAGATAAGATTTTACAACTAATACAAAGCTTAAATACTTAAATCATTAAGAAGTACTTGTAATCAAAACTTTTATACTTAAATATGCAGTTCCTACCAGGACACAGCTTGAAACCTCACTTTAAATAAATAATCTGTCTATGATGATCAAGCCTGCTAATGGGGAGGCTTTTTACTCAGTTGTTGAGCTCCTACTGTGTGCCAGGCCCTAGGCTAGGCAGCTTAGCACTGTGGCTGGACAACTGGCAGTCCATTCAAAAAGCACCCCCACCAAACACACCCCAGGATGATGTTACTTCTGGGAGGTAAATGCCCACCCCAGTCTGCTTTGGCTAGCCCTCTTTTGTGGAGTTGTGGTCATGAGACTGGTCTTGTCAATGCAAGAGTTTGTATAATGTGTTGAGTCCAGGACCAAGTTTTAAATGGATGTCCCTTTTCTCTATTTTTTTTTCTCCTTGTAGAATTTCAGAAGGAAGAAAAAAGGAAAAAGAAAATTGATTTAACCACCAGTCATTGAATCCAAAGATCACCTAAAGCTCAGAGGGTAGAGAAACCCACCTCATTCCAAATGAGCTTGGAATCCCCTTCCTGCAGTTGTAGGTCATACAGCTTTGACCGAAAAGCTCTAATTTAAGTTCCTAGACCCTAACTTGTGTTTGTAGAAGTTTTCTGGAATGTGGTTCACGTAGAAGAGAGTCAAATTTTAAAATGCAGAAGAAAGATAAATTGAGGGTAGAAATGTGTATGTGGGACTTTCCTGGCAGGCCAGTGGTTAAGACTCTGTGCTTCCAATGTAGGGGTCACGGGTTAGATTCCTGGCTGGGGAACTGAGACCCCACATGCTTCAGGATATGACAGAAACAAAATGGAAAAAAACTTTGTGTGTGAGCCTCCTCACACATTCTCCTTCTTTCCTTAGCGCCCAACTCTGTTTGAGTCTACTGTCCAATTATTTTTAACTAATTCATTTTCTAAAAAATAAATCAATGAGGGATGGGATGGGGAGAGAGGTGGGAGTGGGGTTCAAGATGGGGAACACATGTACACCCGGGGCAGATTCATGTCAATGTATGGCAAAACCAATACAATAATGTAAAGTAATTAGCCTCCAATTAAAATAAATAAATAAATAAAAATTTATTTAAACTAAAAAAAAAAAAACATTGTTTCTTCCACTCCCAAATGGGGTTACAGTTCTCTGTAACTGACCTTGGTTGTCTGGTTTGTTTATTTTAGGTTCCATATTTTTTTTTAACAGCTGAAGTTAAACTGTTTAGAATTACTTAAGTAATTTCTGTATGTTTGGTCTTAATTCTTTAATCTTTTTCTGTATTCTTTGGAGAATGTTCTTGGATGGGGGGGAGGTTCTATTTGTATCTTTGCTATTTCGTTGGTCTTGTCTTCTGTCTCATATTTATTGTGGTTTGTTTGACTTTATTTTCCAGTATGAATGAAATTCCTACATCCTGTTTTCAAGTATTTTAAGGAATAAACTGTAATAGCTGATTGTCAAAGTCAATAGTGAAGTCATGTCAACCTTCTGACTTGATCTGGTATAAAAAGGAAAATTAGGTATGTTTTGCTCACTCCACTCAGGTTTCGGTAATATAACTTAGAGATGAGAACCATTATTTTTTTTTTCTTCTTTATTTTTTAAAATATGAAAGTATGATAATACATTTACAGAAACTTAAATATAGAACAAAGTTACATATAGTTCTACTATATAGTATAATTATTTTTAAATAGATAAATTAAGATTTTTAGTTGGAATTTCAATATCAAACTCTCAAAAATTAGTACAATGAATAGACAGAAAAGTAGAAGGATATAGAGTAAGGCTGAAAAGCACTGTGAACCAATTCAACAAAATTAAGATTTATACAGTTTTCACACACAGGAGGATACAAATTCTATTGGGTTCCCATAGACTACAAACCAGGAGACATTGGAGCATATCCAGGGACATAAAGCAAAGTGCAAAAATTTCATGGTCTACAGGTATTGAAATCATACAGAGTCTGCTGCTGCTGCTGCTAAGTCACTTCAGTCGTGTCCGACTCTGTGTGACCCCATAGACGGAAGCCCACCAGGCTCCCCTATCCCTGGGATTCTCCAGGCAAGAAAGTTTATTCAAGTTCATTATATTCATTCTTTGAAACATGTTATTTTCACAATTAGTCACATTTCAGGATAAGAAAGAAGGACACAGCCTTTAAAGAAAGTTTACATGTTATTCTATATTCCCAAATTTTCTATGATAAGCATGATATATAAGTAGAAGCAAGAATTATTTTAAAGTCAGGATCCCTGATTTCAAAGGTATATTTGTCATAACGTATAAGGTTACACATCTTTCAATGCCAGACTAAGAAGAGCCAATTAGGTTCTTTAAAAAGTCATTAGGAATGTAAACTTCAACTTGACAATGGAAGACATAATAGTATCAAATTCTTGCAAAAGTGTGGATTAGTTCATCCATTAATTCATTTAATAAATAATTATTATATGCCTACTGTGTGCCAGACATTGTTTTAGTTGCTGCAGATGCAGCAGTGAGCCAGATCATCCCAGGCTTGATCCACAAAGAGCTTATGTCCCTAGGAAAGACAGATGTTAAATATAATCACATGATTTTTTAATTAAAAAATTGAATAATTGAGATAAAATTGACAGGCAACAAATTGCACATGTTTAAAATGTTCAATTGGATAAAGTTTTACTTATGTATATACTTGTGACACCATCACCATAGTCAAGGTGTTGAAAGTATTACAACCTTGAAAGGTTTCTCCTTGCCCCTTGGTAATGCCTTCTACTTGCCCCTCTTCTCCTTCATGTCCCTAAGAACCACTGAAGCATTTTTTGTCATGACAGATTAATTTACATTTCCTAGGACTTTATGTAAATAGAATCAGATGGAATATGCTCTATTCTTTCTGACTTCTTTCATTCAGGATCATTATTTTGAGCTTTTTCAATGTTGATGAATTTTTCAATAACTTATTCTTCTTTATTGCTGAGTAATACTCCATTCGGAGAAGGCAATGGCAAGCCACTCCAGTACTCTTGCCTAGAAAATCCCATGGATGGAGGAGCCTGGTAGGCTGCAGTCCGTGGGGTCGCTAAGGGTCGGACACGACTGAGCGACTTCACTTTCACTTTTCACTTTCCACTTTCACACGTTGGAGAAGGAAATGGCAACCCACTCCAGTGTTCTTGCCTGGAGAATCCCAGGGACAGGGGAGCCCGGTGGGCTTCCGTCTATGGGGTCACACAGAGTCGAACACGACTGAAGTGACTTAGCAGCAGCAGCAGTACTCCATTGTATGGACAAAATACAACTTATTGATTCCTTCTCCTTTGATAGACATTTGGATTGTTTCTAGTTTTTGGCTATTCCAACTAAAGCAGCTGTGAACATTCATGCACAAATCTTTATATGGAAGTGTGCTTTCATTTCTGTTAGGTAAATATCTAGAAGAAAAATGGCTAAATCACATGACAGCTGTATGGTTAACTTTTTAAGAGATTGTCTGTTTATCAAACTAGTTATATTCTTTTGATACCTCTACCAGGAAGTGCACAGTGGTCAAGAAACTGTTTGCCAATGCAGGAAATGCAGGAAGTACAAGAGATGTGGGTCCGATCCCTAGGTCAGGAGGATCTCCTGGAGTAGGAAATGGCAACCCACTCCAGGATTCTTGCCTGGAGAATCCCATGGACAGGGGAGCCCAGCAAGCTACAGTCCATGTAGTTGAAGAGAGTTGGATGGGACTGAGCACACACACACTAGGAATATATGAGTTTCAGTTTCTCCTCATCCTGGTTAATGCTAAGTATGACCAGTTTTTAAAACTACTAGCCATTCTAATCAGTGTGTCGTGATGTCTCATTGTGGACAAAAATCACTATTTAATTGAGGGAAAAACTGCACGTTTTATGAAATTGTGTAAATGAGGAGCAAACCTTAGCTATTTGAATGTTCTTTCTCTCCAATGCTAATTATCAAATAATCCCCAAAGCCCCACATATCTTTTCAATAGACATGGTCTTTGCACGAACCTAACCATCAGGAATAATTTGATATTTGGCTACTCTCAGTCTTTTTTATACAGCCTGGTGGTGGTTTAGTCGCTAAGTCATGTCCAACTCTTGCGACCCCATGGACTGTAGCCCTCCAGGTTCCTCTGTCCGTGGAATTCTCCAGGCAAGAATACTGGAGTGGGTTGCCATTTCCTTCTCCAGGGGATCTTCCCAACTCCGGAATTGAGCCCAGGTCTCCTGCATTGCAGGCAGATTCTTTTCCGACTGAACTACAAGCGAAGCCGCTTTATACAACTTAGTGATCTCCATCTGGGTGTGAATAAGCCTGAAAAATTCTCTGAACTGGGCCATCCCCAGCTCAGAGAGTTTATGGATGTTTAGGACATAACTAAGCTTTCCTGTCCTCATTCCTGCTCCTCATATTCTACTGTGTCAAACTTTCCCAGAGAACATATGCTCAGAGCTTTCTTCGTAAGTGAACCCAAGGGCCACGTGAAACCTTGACATTGTGTCATGATGTTGATATCATAACAAGATCGGTGGCCCAAAGCAATAGCTCAAGGGGAGCAAGGAATGGAAAACATGAATCATAACTCAGCCAAAGGAAAGAAAGGAAGAGATAGCTTATCCTGCCAGGTGCCTTCAGGCTGCACTGCTGCATTGCAAAATGGTTCTGCTCACCCATGGTGAAGGACCTTGCCAGCTTTGTGAGAGGGAACAGGATACAATGGGTTGGTTCTGTCAGTGTGAGAGATGAAGGAGCCAGATTGCTTAGCATGCACGGTCTTCCCTGGTTCCTGAAGTGAGTTTCCTGTCGTTGTCTAGGAAGGAGAAAGGGAAAATATAACAGGCAGTAAAGGATAAGACTGGCTTTCAATGGTGTTTGGAGTTTTCATTTAACCTCTGTAGTTTGTCATTCCTCGGTCAAAGTGAAAATTCCATTTCTCAGTTCTTCAAATTTTAAAAACATTTCTCTACTGTGCCAATGGAGATTTAAAAAAATAGAGAACCAAGAACAAAAATAAGCAAATGTCATTTGGAAATCATGCAGGAGTTGAAGACATTGGGTGTTCCCAGTAGCCATTTCCAGCTACGCATCTCAATAAGCAAAGGGCTTTGGAACCAGGAGAAGTGGAACACTTCTCAGCAGAGCTTCCATCTCTCCCCTCTTCTTTGTGCCAGTCAGTTTAACTCTTGGTGGATTCATGGGGTCGCAAAGAGTCGGACACGACTGAACGACTGGACTGAACTGAACTGAACTGATTGCATCACTTTGTGCCTTCTCTGCTCTTCCCGGCCAGACTCTCTTACATCTTGTACCCACAGAATGCCTCTGACAGCACTGAGTTTATTGGCTTTCTCGACTACTCTGATCTAATGTTACAATTTCTTTCTTATTCCAAAGACTGTTCTGCTACAAGTGGGTTTTCCCAATGGCTCAGCAGGTAAAGAATCTGCCTGCAATGCAAGATACACAGGTTCTATCCCTGGGTCAATTGCCCTCATCTCACACGCTAGCAAAGTCATGCTCAAAATTCTCTAAGCCAGGCTTCAGCAATATGTAAACCGTGAACTCCCAGATGTTCAAGCAGGTTTTAGAAAAGGCAGAGGCACCAGAGATCAAATTGCCAACATCCGCTGGATCATGGAGAAAGCAAGAGAGTTTCAGAAAAACATCTATTTCTGCTTCATTGACTATGCCAAAGCCTTTGACTGTGTGGATCACAATAAACTGTGGAACATTCTGAAAGAGATGGGAATCCCAGACCACCTGACCTGCCTCTTGAGAAACCTGTATGCAGGTCAGGAAGCAACAGTTAGAACTGTACATGGAACAACAGACTGGTTCCAAATAGGAAAAGGTGTACGTCAAGGTTGTATATTGTCACCTTGCTTATTTAACTTATATGCAGAGTACATCATGAGGAACGCTGGGCTGGAAGAAGCACAAGCTGGAATCAAGATTGCCGGGAGAAATATCAATAACCTCAGATATGCAGATGACACTACCCTTATGGCAGAAAGTGAAGAGGAACTCAAAAGCCTCTTGATGAAAGTGAAAGAGGAGAGTGAAAAGGTTGGCTTGAAGCTCAACATTCAGAAAACAAAGATCATGGCATCCGGTCCCATCACTTCATGGGAAATAGATGGAAAAACAGTGGAAACAGTGTCAGACTTTGTTTTTTTGGGCTCCAAAATCACTGCAGATGCTGACTGCAGCCATGAAATTAAAAGACGCTTACTCCTTGGAAGGAAAGTTATGACCAACCTTGATAGTATATTAAAAAGCAGAGACATTACTTTGCCAACCAAGGTCCATCTAGTCAAGGCAATGGTTTTTCCCGTGGTCATGTATGGTTGTGAGAGTTGGACTGTGAAGAAGGCTGATCGCCGAAGAATCGATGCTTTTGAGCTGTGGTGTTGGAGAAGACTCTTGAGAGTCCCTTATACTGCAAGGAGATCCAACCAGTCCATTCTAAAGGAGATCAATCCTGGATGTTCATTGGAGGGACTGATGCTAAAGCTGAAACTGCAATACTTTGGCCACCTCATGCGACGAGTTGACTCACTGGAAAAGACTGATGCTGGGAAAGGTTGGGGGCGGGAGGAGAAGGGGACGACGGAGAATGAGATGGCTGGATGGCATCACCGACTCTGTGGACATGAGTTTGAGTGTACTCCAGGAGTTGGTGATGGACAGGGAGGCCTGGCGTGCTGTGATTCATGGGGTCGCGGAGAGTCGGACACGACTGAGCGACTGAACTGAACTGAACTGACTGATCCCTGGGTCAGGAAGATCCCCTGGAGGAGGAAACGGCAACCCACTTCAGTATTCTTGCCTGAAAAATCTCATGGATAGAGGAGCTGGTGGCTACTGTCCAAAGGGTCACAGAGTTGGATACGATTGAGCAAATAAATGTGCTCACACACACACACACTACAAGTATGTATTGTTAAAGTTATAAATCTAAATTAATTTTATTTGGAAATTGTTGATGAATTTTGCAAAATGGCTTGAGATAACGTGGCATACAGACATGAGACAAGTTTCTCCTGGAAAGAGGATCAAGTTGGCCCCACCTGGGCTTGGATGGGTCCATTGCTGGTCTCAATGACTGTTCCAGGGAGGAGCAGGGAGATGTGATAAAAACATGACCACAAGGGCTCACCTTTGTGTGCCCTTGAAGAAAGGGAAGGAAAAAGTAGTGGACACCACAAACACGTCTACTTCACCTAGGGAAAGTTAAATAGACCCCAGGATCTTAAGAAGCTAATGAGACAAGCTCTCCACTCTCTTTTGCTCTTGTCTGAAAATCAGCTTTATTATACATAAGACAATTTATTTTCCCAATTTTCTTTTCATCTCTTCTGCTGCAATGTTTTTGTCATTTGGGGTGGTCTCTACTTTCCAAATAAGACTAGCTCACCCACCAAATTGCATCCAGTGCTAGCCTAGGATGTCAAATTGTACTGTCAGCCTTATCCCTCCTCAATATTTGAGTTGTGTGTAAAAATTTTATGAAATTACCCCAGTGCTAAGCATCTATGAGCATCATCTCTTTTCATTCTCACACACACTATAAGATTGATATTATCATTATCCTAATATGACGGATCAGGTTAAGTTATTTGCCCAGGATCACACAACTGGTAGACAAAATTCTACCCCAGTACATCTATCTAAAGCACAGGCTTTGAGCATCATGCTGCAGCACCTCTCATAATTTTCTGATGATTCCTCTATGTATCTGTCGAATCCTAATAAGCCAACTGTCGTTTTCCATCTGGCAGTGACAATCATTTGCAAATTTATCACGTGTGGCTTTTACTGACTTCTCTAGCCCTTGCTCCTCTGTCTTAAGCATAGTTTGTCCCTGGGCCATCATTCTGCTTCTAGAAAGATTTTGTTAATCATGTGATAGTCCTTGTCCAAGGTTTCAAGGAAACAAAAATGAAAGAACATACCAGAAACTACTCTTCAACACCCTGACAACAATCTGTGGCAGGAAATGTGAATTCTAAGTGGATTCCATTTCAGGCAATTCTCTAGTGCAGCCAACTCAGAAAATTAGATTACACTGTCCTTCCTAGGCTGTAATCTTTTTAAAAAAATATCAACGCCAGAGATTCCTTTACTATCTTGATTTGTGTTGTAACTGGATTTGTATGATTATTTGCCATCATATTTATTAATTTAACTTTAAAAATTCTAGTGTCATTTGGGAACATATCTTGTATTTGATGATAGTGCAACTTTCTCCCTCTCTTCAAAGATAGACTGCAGTTTTTCGGAAGTGTTCACAGATCTGTCTTGATTTTATATAATAAGGAATATTCATGAGTGAGCTATCAATATCCAAACAGGCTACATTAAATTTTGCTCATGGGGAAAAGCTCTGTGAGGGTCAAACAGGCAATTAAGATCTTATCTCTTCTTAAAAAGGATGATGTTTACTTCCCCCCTGAAAGAAAGATACCAGATGGAAGCTGAGATTTACGAAAGATGAAACTGCTCTCTGGTTTGTTTCTTCAGGGCTGAAGTTTAGCACTCGTTAAACTCTTAAAATGTTCAGAAGATGCTTGTTCAGATCCTTCAAAGATTTATGATGCTACCAGCTACTGTCTGCCTTCTTCCCCCCAGATCTCAGCTGAGGAAGTGTATATTTTCTCTGCTGAAGCATTTAAAATGGGTAATAGCTTTCACACCAGGCATTTTTGTGAAATCAAATAATAAACCGGGTCTTAAATTTTTTGTTTCTCTCAAATTTCATGAGCTTAAAAGAATTTCCATTGAGAATTTTATTTCTTATGCTGCAGCTTTATTAACTGCATGAAAGCTCTTACTCTCCCCTCCCCCATACCCAGCTGTGTATATTTGGGTGTGGAGTGTTAAGTTTCTTTGGCCACAGCTAAAAGGAAGCTTCTTGAAATGTTTCATTTCTTCCAACATGTGAAACACAAACAAGTTTCTCTTGGAAAAACAAGGGGCATGTATTGACCGATTCAGGTTTGTCCCCCTCTCCTTTTATTACAGGGTGCGGGGCAGGGGGTATACCTTATCACTTAATGATTTTGTAAATGTATATTGTCCATGAGTTTTTCATTTAGTGTCTGATTTCTTTCATGCATTTTTTTTTTTTTTGGTGGAGATTCAGGTAGATTCTATGACTGTCCCACAGTGTTGCTGTAATCCTATATGTAACCACCTTGTTAATCGTATTTTAAAATATTTTCCAAGGGAGAGATAGATTATAAAATTCACACTGTCATGGTGAATTTTCTCGAGTGAAACAGCAGAGGAAAGAAAAGTCTGCCTATGTTCTAATATGGTTGCCTAAAAGCACTTTCTATGGAAGGAGGTTGTGAAGGAGGAGAACTCCAAATACCCAGTGGGTATTCACTGGAAAATGAAATTCGATCGATTTGTAAACAGTGAATAAAACCGTTAGTGAGTAAATGGAGGCTTTTCTTGGCAAGTTTTGAAAGGAGATCAGGCAGTTTGAATGAACTTGAAATTGACTTATCAGAACTGCTTTCCAGGACAGAAACTCATATGGAAGAGAAATATCTGGGAGTGGAAACAAAATTGAGCAGGATATGGACAATAGAAAGGAAAGAGAAAGTCCAGAGAGAAGGAGAAGAGGGATGGCTTCCCTGGTGGCTCAGTGGTAAAGAATCCGCCTGCCAGTGCAAGAGACATAGGTTCGATTCTTGATCCAAGAAGATCTCACGTACTGCAGAGGCCATGCACCACAGCTATTGAGCCTACGCTCTAGAGCCCAGGAGCTGCAACTACTGGGCCCACATGTCTGAGGATCCGTACTCCGAAACAAGAGAAGCCACAGCAATGAGAAACCTGGGCACCACAACTAGAGAATAGCCTCTGCTCACCGCAACTAGAGAAAAGCCCTTGCAGCAACAAAGACTCAGCCAAAACTAAATATAAATAAATAAAATTTTTAAAAAGAAGTAGGAGAGGGGGAAACACCAAGAAAATTCAGGAAGTTGGCTATCCAAGTTTTTCACTCTTCTTAAACAAAAACAGCAGAAGTAGGAACTCTGAGAAATGAGAAAAACTGTTCTGAACCTTGCCTCCTACTAAAAGTTCAGGAGAAAATAAATTCATACAAAAATGAGCAGCAAGTATAATTCAAAGTCATGTTCATTCAGAGTTAATAGTAGAAAAACTGAGAATAAGGAGCAGGATAATATCCTTAAAGATGATGAATGCATGCCAGAAATGCAACCCCAGAAAATTATAATTCACTATTTCAAAATAAGCAAAATGACATTTGGAAAATGATACATGGCATGACATAACAATATCCATTAAAATTGTAAAAACTCAAAAGGAAACACCAACTCAGGAAAGATTTAGGAATAAAATAAGTATAAAGGGTATAATGTATACCAAGCAAGATCTCAGTGAATATTGTTTACAGGCTCCTTCCCGGAAAATATACCAGAGAATGAACTTCAGATTCTCAAAGGAACTAGAGAGATATTTACATAAAGCCTGGCGGTGAACATTGCATATACAGCTATTTGTAGAATGAATTCTAAATGAAGGTTAGAAAGAGAAAGTATTGACAGGTATGTATCTGCTGTGACAATGTAGGTATGCTGCAATGATTTTAAAAAGGGAGGGAGCAAGAAGAGCATACATAAGACAGTCTTTAATTATTTTTCATAATCATATTGGTATTTGTTGTATTGATATTGGTATTCTGAAGCTGGTGAATGTGTATTGTGAAATGAAGCAAATAAATAATCCTCTGGTTCTGAGGATTTTATCAGGATTCTTAGGGTGAAATAATGCAGATACAGGTCTAACATGTAACAGGGACCTGTAGTCCTTCATCTAAATTAGACATAGCCGTATCATCTCATGAAGCATTTTATCTTTTCAGCACATACATATAAATAGGAATGAATATATATATATATATATATATATATATATAAATATATGGAATTCCCTGATAGCTCAATTGGTAAAGAATCCACCTGCAATGCAGGAGATCCCAGTTCAATTCCTGGGTTGGAAAGATCCGCTGGTGAAGGGATGGGTTACCCACTCCAGTATTCTTGGGCTTTCCTTGTGGCTCAGCTGGTAAAGAATCTGCCTGCAGTGTGGGAGACCTGGGTTCGATCCCTGGATTGGAGAGATCCCTTGGAGGAGGGAAAAGCTACCCCTTCTTCTGTATGCTCTTCTTACTCCCTTCCTTTTTAAAGGCTATCCACTCCAGTATTCTGGCCTGGAAAATTCCATGGACTTTCCACTTAAAACCTAGAAACAATGACCCACCCACAGTGATCTTCAGATTTCATTTCCTATTAAAAGAAATTATGGCTGATCCCAAGTCTGAGACAGGGGAAAAAAAAATCCAATAAGCCTAGAATATGGCAAGAAAGTTATCAAAGACCACTAAGGTCATATCAAACGGATTCACTGACCAACCTGAATAGGCTCCCAATTGACATATAAGACCCAATTTTTGCTCCAACAAGGATAACAATTGAAAGGAATTAAAATCCATCAAGTATGTTTTAGGTCCATGAATTATCAATAATAGTTTTAACCCAAACTAACTGACTAACTTCGTGGGACTTCATTTTCTTAAAAACTGAGAAAGAAGGATGCATTTATTCCTTTTTTTCCTATATGAACTGTCCTACTGGGTCTCCAAATAGTATATCAGGGACAAAATTCTCTGTTATAAAATCATTCCAATTAAAAGTATAAAAAGAAATATGGAATTAGTATACCACCATTTTGAAATTGCCAAGGAATGAACAGACCTAGGCATTATGAAATAATAATGGCTAATTTCACAAAAAGAGAGAATATAGCATGCTTATAGTCTTGTCAATGCGATCAAACTGGAGTCCATTCAAGCCTTTGGCTCTGGCTGCAATTTTCAAGAAACATGTGAGAAAGAGCGACATACTAATAGCAAGACAAGTACACAGCCAACAAAATCCGCACTGTTGGAAGCCACAGGTTAAACAACTTGGGTTTTTCAACACGTACACATAAGGAAAAGAAGGGGGTGGAGGTAATTGAAAATTAAAAGAAATTTAAAAGATGTGTCAATGTTTTTAATGGCAAGATGAAACTAGTGTGTAGGGATGCAAGTATACATACTTTTTCATAAGTATGAAAAAAACTAAAAAGAGACTAAAGAAGTGATTGCTGTAAAAGTCAGGACGGAGGGGGCTGTGATTGAGAAAGGACAGCTCTGGGTGGCTGACCACGTTCAATTTCTTGACCTGTCTGGTGGTTGCGAGGATACTCACCACTTAATAATCCACTGAACTGTACGTTTGTTGTGTGCGCTTCTCTATTTTTATTTTTTAAAGGTGGTGCTGGCATCTATTCCAGAGAGGCAGGGCAGGTTACTCTGTCTCCTTTGCTGCTGCTGCTGCTATTTAGTCGCTTAGTTGTGTCCGACTCTATATGACCCCATGGACTGTAGCCCACCAGGCTCCTCTGTCCGTGGGATTCTCCAGGCAAGAATACTGGAGTGGGTTGCCATTCCCTGCTCCAGGGGATCTTCCTGACCCAAGGATCTAACCCTTGTCTCTTATGTCTCCTGCATTGGCAGGCAGGTTCCTTACCTCTAGAGCCACTTGGGAAGATGGGAAGCCCCCATCTCCTTTAGCCCCAACCAGATCAGACAGACAGGGAGAAGAGGGTTAGGTCTTAAAGACTTCCCAGGGTGTTCTAATTCACAGTCAGGGCTGAGCGGGATCAGGCACGCCATGGTTCTCCAAGTATTGGACCAGCAATACTTAGAGATTATGATCGCCTGGGAAGTTGCAAGAAACACATTGCCCTCATCTGAGAACTTACTAGAAACGCCAATTCTCAAGACCTTACTTTACCCACAAAATGAGAGACCCTGGTGATGGGTATGACAATATTGTTGTAACAAGTCTCTTTGGTCATTCTAAGGCAAGCTCTAGTTTGAAAGCAGAATTAAAACCGACCTTTCCTCTTGTTTTGAATTGTAGTTATACAGATTTATATGATTTTCAAAGCTCATTGAACTAAATACTTATAGTTGGTGCACTTTATTTTGTATATCCAAATATTAAAAAAAAATAAACGTACCTATAGGAGCTATAAAAAATATTAATTAGGGGTTCTATTGACAAACATGATTATAGTATTTAGAGACATTCAGAATGATAATGTTTGAAAGCAATCAGAGTTTCCTCTGACTTGTCAAAGACCCATACCTATGCTGGGATGAAGAGGCCAAAGGCTCTGGAATATGCTTGTGTGGCCATAATAGAGTGAATTCATTCCTGCAGGGAAGCCCTCTAACGGGCCGTCCCAGTTCAGGTCCCAGAGGGAATGCAAATACGTGTTTAGGCTTTTTCAAATTATGGCAATCTGGTAGGTCCCCTCTGCCCTGATAATGTGAGTATGGAGATGATGACTATTGCTTTACAGCAGGCATATGTTCTGTTCTAAGCTGGTTCCATAACTAAACCTACATAAATCTTAATAGTAACATCGCTGAAATCCATATGCGATTTAACATGCAGAAATTATCCTTTTAGAACAACTAAACGATGACAACAACAAATCGTGAATCTGTGCTCCTTTGAGTTCTTAGAACACAGTCCCCTATGAGCCCATTAGGAGGAAAGCAGAGTGGAAGTTTAGGCCCAGAAGCTTAGATCTTGGCCACACAAGTTATTTCTTACTTACTGGGGCAGGTTTTACACAATCTTCATCTGAGCAATATGTAAGTGAAAAAGTCTGAAAAATTGCTGTTTTTCTCTCAAAAGTATTTTTTGCAAGATCTGGCTTTAAAATGGGGCAGCTTCATTCCATTTGATTATTTGCAGAGGGAGATACTTAAAAAGTGATGTCAGGGAAAAAGTGTAATTATTCCCCTTCAGATTGCCTTGGCTCTCTGGAGTAATTCACTAGTGAGGGTTGGGCATGCCCTGTGGACCACTCCCTAGGAAGGCACAGTTGTTGCTTAGATGCTTAAGTCCTGTCTGATTCTTGTGACCCCATGGACTGTAGGCTGTCAGGTTCCTCTGTCCATAGCATTTCCCAGTCAAGGATACTGGAGTGGGTTGCCATTTTCTTCTCCAGGGGGTCTTCCCGGCCCAGGGATCAAACTCGCATCTCCTGCATTGGCAGGTGGATTCTTTACTGCTGAGCCTGCGGGGAAGTCCCTGGAAGGCACAGGCTTTGTGCTATTTCTCCAGGGTGGGAAGAGATTTGCATTGATCCTTCCAGAGTCCACAACTCCTGAGTCACAGCTGATCTCCCACAACCTGAGTCTGTTCCAGAACTGCGCCACTGACTCCTTTGTAGTCAGACTCTGGGATGTCTCTTCCAAAAAAGATAGTAAAAGAAATCTGGGAGAAAAAATGACTTTCTTCAGAACTATCTGCACCACTGTTTTCTGGTTCCTGAGATCAGGGGTGATAATCACATCAACACGTACTAATCAAGGGCTTTCCCAGTGGCTCAGTGATGAAGATCCATGTGCAATGCAGGAGACGCAAATTCGATTCCTGGGCCAGAGAGATCCCCTGGAGGAGGGCATGGCAACCCACTCCAGTATTCTTGCCTGGAGAATCCCATGGACAGAGGAACCTGGCGGGCTACAGTCCATGGGGTCAGAAAGAGTCAAATACGACTGAGTACGCACACAAACTTATCAAGAGCCTGAAGTGTAAGCTTGCACAAGGGTCTGTGGATACTGTGGTGGACAGAGATGATCCCTGGCCTCAGGGATCTTGCAATCCAGTGAGGATACAGTCGCTAAAACAAGAAAAACGCAGTGTGATCACTGCTTAGTGGTGGGATGTGCCAGTTCAAGCAGAATGTAGGAGAAAGGTCCCTCCTGGAGATAGGGGTGGATCCAGGGAGGTGTTACAAAACTCAAAAGAAAGGCAGGTGCGTTATTTGTGCGTCCCTGAGTGGAACCACCACCACACGAGGACTGTCAGCTTGTGACTCGGTCACAGGGTTTGGGATGAGGAGGTCACCTGCCCATATGCTATGATAGCTTGACTCCCACCTTCTCCTACTCGGCTCCTAGATTTCAGGACAGGAGGCTGCTCCCCTTCTCAGACTCTGCTCTCTCTACTCCTCCCTCTCCATCCTCATCTCCTGTCCCTCTGCCCCAGCCTTGCCTCATCCTGAGGGAGAGAAACTGGCTTTGCAAGGGGGCACTGCATCTTTGTCCCATGCTCTGTTTGTCTTTGAAACAGCTTTACGGAGTTATAATCTATATGCAACACGCTGCACGTATTTAACGTGAGCAGTTTGAGGAGTTTGGATGCACCAGTACACCTGTGAAAACATCACCACAAGCAAAAGTAAAAGATACACCCGTCACCCCCAAAAGTTTCCTTTGTGTTCCTTTCGGGCTTTTGTAGTTTTTTGTTTTCTGTAGTAAGAACACTTAATATGAGATCCTCTTTTTAAGGGCAGAGTATAGCTTTGTTGCCTTGACATAATGTTGTAGAGCAGATCCCTAGCACTAACCCGTCTTGAGAATTGTTGTTGTTCAATCACTAAGTCATGTCTGACTCTTTGCAACCCCATGGACTGCAGCACGCCAGGCTACCCTGTCTTTAACTCTCTCCAGGAGTTTCCTCAGATTTATGTCCATTGAGTCTCTGATACTATCTAACCATTTCAGCCTCTGCCACCCCCTTCTCCTTTAAGCTTTCTAGCAGTTGAACAGTAACTCTCCATATCACCTTCCCTCAGCCCCTGGGCACCCCCATTCTACTCTTTGCTTCTATGAGTTTGACAGTTTTAGATTCCATATACAAGGGCGATCATGCAGGGCTTTTTCCTTTCTCTGTCTGGTTTATTCCACTTAGTCTAATGTCCTCAAGATCCATTCATGTTGTAAAAAATGACAGTATTTCTTTCTTTATTGAGGTTGAATAATATTTCATTGTATATATGTATTACATGTCTTTATGCATTCACTTGTTGATGGACATTGGTGTTATTTCCATATTTTATTAAGAGGCTATTTTGAGGCTTTTATCCTTTTCAGTATGGCTTAACATAAGGAAAAATGGCCCTTATGGTCCAAAGGGATAAGAGAGATAGGGAAGACACATAGAAACAGGGAAATGTATACAACAAGGTGTAACTCTGCCCCACTAGCCATCACCCAGCAATTACTATTTAATTGATATTTTGATACATTTCCTTCCAGTATTACACACTATATATTTTCTATACTTGGGAATCATTCTTCCTATATAACTAAAAATCATTACCCTTATTGCTGAAATTTAGAAAGACAGAATATCAATGGTTGGTAAAGATGCAGGAACTTGGCAACACAGCCTGTAGGCATATAACTTAATACAACCACATTGAAAAACAATTTGGAAATCATAAGAGAAGCTGGATTTGCACAAACTCTTTGACCCAGCAATTCCATTTCTAGATTTATGCCTGAGAAAAACCCTGATGTTCCTAAAAAAGAGGCTAAGTACAAAAATGTTTTGTAGAACATTGTTCAAAAAATTTAATGAGCAGCTACCTATGTTCTAGGCATTTGATACGTGACAATGTATTTTTTTAAGTAAAGCCTTGTACTTATAAGGTCATGCACTCAAGTAAAGAAAAGACAAATGAACAAAAAAAGTATGTCATGGGGAGGGGCTGATAAATGACATTTAGAAAAGCAAAGTTAAAAGGAATGGGGAGGGATGGCTATTTTTTCTAAGGTAGCCATCTGAAGGCCTCATTGAGAAGATGACAGGTTGATATTTAAGCAGAAACGAGAGTCAGTCATGTGGGTACCTGGGGGAAAGGCTTTCCTGGCAGAGAGACCAGCCTCAGGCCCATCCGTTTTCTTACTGCAGCCTGAGTGGTCGTCCTAATGTGCAAACCTCCTCATGTTCCTACTTTTATGTAAGTTTGTATCTTTGATTATGTTTAGGAATAAGAGGGATCCCAGAAGGCTCTTGTGTTCCAAATGCAAGTAGTTACAAGAATGGTGGTCATGTTCAATGGGAAGTAGAGTTCCGGACTGGAATGGGGAGTGTTGTCAGATGATCTGGGGTGCGTAACCAGGACTGCTAGCCTCGTAGACAAGGTGAACCAGAGGTGGGTACCTGGTAGGGGAAAGAGCAGAACGATGAAAGTAACACTGGAAAGAGTTGGCGAATCCAAATTCGATTTCCACCTTAGCTGTCAACTCGCTTCCCCTTTCTAGGTGCTTCCGCATCTGAATGATACCAGTTTGTATCAGATGAATGCAAGAGATCACTTCAGGGCTAGAATCGCACACTGTATGGGATTCTCTGCTCAGCAGGCTATTGTTAGTGATTCTCAAGATGGTACTTTTGAAGCAGGCAGTGATCAGAGAGGTAGATGCAACAGTGACTGACAGTGGGCACAGACTCCTTGGGGTGAGGCCGTGGACAGCCTCCTCTCCTGGCAGTGTCTCCTAGACAGGCTATCACAGGGCTCTAGAGTTGGGGTGTTAGTGGGAGTTTCACATATACACAAGTCTATATTCAAATGCTCAAATAAGTTTGAAAAACACTGTACTAAATAAAGATAGAAGACATCTTTATAACTTTTAAGCCTTTAATATGATCATTTTCTCTCTGGGATGTTAATATATTGGATATAGTTCTTTAAAAAGAAAGGAAGGAAATTGTAATCAGGCAAATCTCAGCACGCCAAGTGGGGAGGGGAGAGCCGACTTCCTGCAAGCTTGTTGAAAGCCCTCAATGACCCCCTTCCGTGAGATGACTCTTGGTGGGGCCCTTGAGGATGAAGATCCGTAGGGAAAACCAGTCTTATCTTTTGGACCCGAGTGCCTCTCAAAGGCTAAAGGATGCTTCTGTGGATTCGGCGTGCCCGTCTGCTCCCTGCATCCTGAAAAGAGATCCAGCTTCCAAATGCGTTTGGCTCCCCTGAGTTGAATGAAATGGACTCCTTGTGCATTCGCCTCCAAGCACACGTCTTCCTCATTCCCATTCTGCCTCCTTGTTGTTTCTTATTCTGTGGGCACTTACGCTTTTGCTGCATAAAATAATGAGGACCCTGAGGACTTGTAGCTCTAAAAGCTGGAATCGATTCAGAAGGTTTGTCACCAGGCAGCAAAATTCCCGAGCGGTGTGGTTGCTGTCCACTTCCATTCAGCCAAAGGCATGCTCGGCTAGTGGCCTTTTAAGCCTTTAGCACAACGGGGTAGGTGGGGACCGGCTACCTGCTTGCTCTTTGATTGCTGACTGTATCCATGGTTCCTGGTTATTTGGGGCATGGGATGAATGCCATTAGTCAGGAACAAAACTTCCTCTCTGTGAGCTGTTTGTTAAATCCAATCAACGAGCACTGGCCAAGCACTTAGGAAAGTGGATCCCTGCTATTTTGTCTCTCTCTCATCCCTTCTGTTTGTGAAACTGTACCTCTCCCACTTTACAAATTCCAAAACCTGTTTATCATAATTCCCACAGGACTCTGAGAGGGCAGAAAGCCCTTGGATAAAAGATTTTCTGAAGCTAGGAGAGCAAATAGCCATTATAGAGAGGAACATGCAGCGTGACATCTTGGGTGGGACACACAAGGTGGAGGGACATGTGTGCCCTGAAACGGAGTCTGAAGTCTCTGTCCCAAGCAGTCAGAGGGCTTGTACTAGGCATGGAGCCGCATGGGAATGATGGTCTCTCTGGGGATGCCTGTGTGTGATTTGTCTCTGTGTCCCCGGGCAGGACCACTTAGTAGGGGGCCATGTGTGCTCAGTCACCATCACATCCGCTCTTTGTGACCGCAGGGATGGTAGCCCACCAGGCTCCTCTGTCCATGGGATTCTCCAGGCAGTACTACTGGAGTGGGTTGCCACGCCCTTCTCCAGGGGATCTTCCCAACCCAGGGATTGAATCCATGTCTCTTGCGTCTCCTGCATTGGCAGGCGGATTCATTACCACTAGCACCACTTGGGAATCCCTGTGTGTGTGTGGAGGGGGCAACAGATATTAAAAGCATCAGTAGATCAACAAACAATGAGTAACTGCCACTCCTCACACACTGTATGCCAGGCTCAGGGCTAAACAAATCATCACCTCGATGCGCCTATTAACCCCAGGCAGTAGGTGTTGGAATCATCTTCCTTGTTAGATGAGAAAAGAGGGGGAAACAGAGCTGACGTCCCCTGCCGGGAGTGTAGCAGCTGCAGTTGCACAACTACAGTGGAGTCCAGGCCCCTGAGTACAAAGTTCTCAACCAAAGGCTGTGGAGAGAGCAGGTGAAGAGGCGGTGCCACGGGGCTGGATGGGGAGGGGACGTCCTTCCTTCAGCCAAGTTAGAGGTCACCACTGGGGGCGTTGTGGACAGGAGAGGTCCCATCACCAGGCATGTGCTGGAATCCTCATCCTCAGCCAGCCTCTCAGGCCCCTCAGGAAACTGGCTCCCTATCCTTGCACTCCAGGGCCTGGGTGTCCTGCGTGTGGTCCATGCCTTTCCCCATCATAAGTCAAGGCAGACAATCACATGGCATTTTGTCTTTGGGCACCTGGCTCTTTGGGACACTAAGAGGCAATGTGGTGTCATCAAGTATTCCCTTGTTTTATCATAGGAGGCAGTGTTTCTCCAGGGGTTTTGGGGCAAGGTCTTTTCAGAAGGAAACCTGTCAACAACATGCCTGTCTGAAATACTGATGAATGTTTTCATTCACCTTTGATGTAGTATATTTTATTTATTTATTTTTTGACTCAGGAACCTTCTTTTTTTTTCCTTTTATTTATTTTTTTATTTTTATTAAAATTTTTTTTTTATTGGAGGCTAATTATTTCACAATATAATATTGGTTGGTTTTGCCATACATTGACATGAATATGCCCCGGGTGCACACGAGTTCCCCTTCCTGAACCCCCCTTCCACCCCCCTCCTCCCCTTATCCTCCCTCTGGGTCATCCCCGCATACCAGCCCCGAGCATCCTGTAACATGCATCGACCCTGAACTGGCGATTCGTTTCACATATAATAATATACATGTTTCAATGCCATTCTCCCAAATCATCCCACCCTCACCCTCTCCCACAGAGTCCCAAAGACTGTTCTATACATCTGTGTCTCTTTTGCTGTCTCGTATACAGGGTTATCATTTGCATCTTTCTAAATTCCATATATATGCATTAGTATGCTGTATTGGTGTTTTTCTTTCTGGCTTACTTCACTCTGTATAATAGGCTCCAGTTTCATCCACCTCATTAGAACTGATTCAAATGCATTCTTTTTAATGGCTGAGTAATACTCCATTGTGTATATGTACCACAGCTTTCTTATCCATTCGTCTGCAGATGGACATCTAGGTTGCTTCCATGTCCTGGCTATTATAAACAGTGCTGCGATGAACACTGAAGTACATGTGTCTTTTTCAATCTGGTTTCCTCAGTGTGTATGCCCAGAAGTGTGATTGCTGGATCATATGGCAGTTCTGTTTACAGTTTTTTAAGGAATCTCCACACTGTTCTCCATAGTGGCTGTACTAGTTTGCATTCCCACCAACGGTGTGAGAGGGTTCCCTTTTCTCCACACCCTCTCCAGCATTTATTACATGTAGACTTTTGGATAGCAGCCACTCTGACTGGTGTGTAGTGGTATATCATTGTGGTTTTGATTTGCATTTCTCTGATTATGAGGGATGTTGAGCATTTTTTCATGTGTTTGTTAGCCATCTGTGTGTCTTCTTTGGAGAAATCTCTGTTTAGTTCTTTGGCCGATTTTTTGATTCGGTCGTTTATTTTTCTGGAATTGAGCTGCAGGAGTTTCTTGTATATTTTTGAGATTAATCCTTTGTCAGTTGCTTCATTTGCTATTATTTTCTCCCATTCTGAAGGCTGTCTTTTCACCTTGCTTATAGTTTCCTTTGCTGTGCAGAAGCTTTTAATTTTAATTATATTTTTCACAGAGCTAGAACAAATAATCTCACAATTTGTATGGAAATACAAAAAACCTCGAATAGCCAAAGCAATCTTGAGGAAGAAGAATGGAACTGGGGGAATCAACCTACCGGACTTCAGGCTCTACTACAAAGCCACAGTCATCAAGACAGTATGGTACTGGCATAAAGACAGAAATATAGATCAATGGAACAAAATAGAAAGCCCAAAGATAGATCCACGCACTTATGGACACCTTATCTTTGACAAAGGAGGCAAGAATATAAAATGGAGAAAAGACAGTATCTTTAACAGGTGGTGCTGGGAAAACTGGTCAGCCACTTGTAAAAGAATGAAACTAGAACACTTCCTAACACCATACACAAAAATAAACTCAAAATGGATTAAAGATCTAAATGTAAGACCAGAAACTATAAAACTCCTAGAGGAGAACATAGGCAAAACACTCTCCGACATAAATCACAGCAGAATCCTCCATGACCCACCTCCCAGAATATTGGAAATAACAGCAAAAATAAACAAATGGAACCTAATTAAAATGATGTAGTATATTTTAAAGCTGGACTTCCCAGGTGGTGCTAGTGGTAAAGAACGTACTTGCCAACGCATGAGATGCAAGAGACCTGGGTTTGATCCCTGAGTTGGGACGATCCCCTGAAGAAGGAAATGGCAACCCACTCCAGTATTCCTACCTGGGAAATTCCATAGACAGAGGAACCTGGCAGGCTACAGTCCTTGAGATTGCAAAGAGCTGGACATGACTGAGCAACTGAGCACATTTAAGTCAGTATTTTCAGTTCAGTTCAGTTCAGTCGCTCAGTCGTGTCCGACTCTTTGCGACCCCATGAATCACAGCACGCCAGGACTCCCTGTCCATCACCAACTCCCAGAGTCTACCCAAACCCATATCCTCAAGTCGGTGATGCCATCTAACCATCTCATCCTCTGTCATCCCCTTCTCCTCCTTCCCCCAATCCTCCCAGCAACAGAGTCTTTTCCAATGAGTCAACTCTTCACATGAGGTGGCCAAAGTATTGGAGTTTCAGCTTCAACATCAGCCCTTCCAATGAACACCCAGGACTGATCTCCTTTAGGATGGACTAGTTAGATCTTCTTGTAGTCCAAGGGACTCTCAAGAGTCTTCTCCAACACCACAGTTCAAAAGCATCAATTCTTTGGCACTCAGCTTTCTTCACCATCCAACTCTCACATCTATACATGACCACTGGAAAAACCATAGCCTTGACTAGACAGACCTTTGTTGGCAAAGTAATGTCTCTGCTTTTAAATATGCTATCTAGGTTGGTCATAACTTTCCTTCCAAGGAGTAAGCATCTTTTAATATCATGGCTGCAGTCAGCATCCATAGTGAATTTGGAGCCCAGAAAAATAGTCTGACACTGTTTCCACTGTTTCCCCATCTATTTCCCATGAAGTGATGGGACCAGATGCCATGATCTTAGTTTTCTCAATGTTGAGCTTTAAGCCAACTTTTTCCCTCTCCTCTTTCACTTTCATCAAGAGGCTTTTGAGTTCCTCTTCACTTTCTGCCATAAGGGTGGTGTCATCTGCATATCTGAGGTTATTGATATTTCTCCCAGCAATCTTGATTCCAGCTTGTGCTTCTTCCAGCCCAGCGTTCCTCATGATGTACTCTGCATATAAGTTAAATAAGCAGGATGACAATGCACAACCTTGACTCACTCCTTTTCCTATTTGGAACCAGTCTGTTGTTCCATGTCCAGTTCTAACTGTTGCTTCCTGACCTGCATACAGGTTTCTCAAGAGGCAGGTCAGGTGGTCTGGTATTCCCATCTCTTTCAGAATTTTCCACAGTTTATTGTGATCCACGCAGTCAAAGGCTTTGGCATAGTCAATAGAGCAGAAATAGATGTTTTTCTGACTCGCTACAAGTCAGACATGACTGAGCGACTTCACTTTCACTTTTCACTTTCACACATTGGAGAAGGAAATGGCAACGCACTCCAGTGTTCTTGCCTGGAGAATCCCAGGGACTGGGGAGCCTGGTGGGCTGCCGTCTATGGGGTCACGTAGAGTCGGACACGACTGAAGTGACTTAGCAGCAGTAGCAGATGTTTTTCTGAAACTCTCTTGCTTTTTCCATGATCCAGTGAATGTTGGCAATTTGATCTCTGGTTCCTCTGCCTTTTCTGAAACCAGCTTGAACATCTGGAAGTTCATGGTTCACATACTGCTGAAGCCTAGCTTGGAGAATTTTGAGATGACTTTACTAGCGAGTGAGATTAGTGCAATTGTGCGGTAGTCAAGCATTCTTTGGCATTGCCTTTCTTTGGGATTGGAATGAAAACTGACCTTTTCCAGTCCTGTGGCCACTGCTGAGTTTTCCAAGTTTGCTGGCATATTGAGTGGAGCACTTTCACAGCATCACATTCCAGGATTTGAAATAGCTCAACTGGAATTCCATCACCTCCACTAGCTTTGTTCATAGTGATGCTTTCTAAGGCCCACTTGACTTCCCATTCCAGGATGTCTGGCTCTAGGTGAGTGATCACACCATCGTGATTATCTTGGTTGTGAAGATCTTTTTGTACAGTTCTTCTGTGTGTTCTTGCCGCTTCTTCTTAATATCTTCTGCTTCTGTTAGGTCTCTACCATTTCTGTCCTTTATCGAGCCCATCTTTGCATGAGATGTTCCCTTGGTATCTCTAATTTTCTTGAAGAGATCTCTAGTCTTTCCCATTCTGTTGTTTTCCTCTATTTCTTTGCATTGATTGCTGAGGAAGGCTTTTTTATCTCTTCTTGCTATTCTTTGGAACTCGGCAGGAGCAGGAGGGCTGAGAGGAGCTACTCCATGTTCAAGGTCACGGAGGGGCGGCCGTGAGGAGATACCCCTCGTCCAAGGTAAGGAGCAGCGGCTGTGCTTTGCTGGAGCAGCCGTGAAGAGATACTCCACATCCAAGGTATTTTCAGTAGCGAATATCAAACAAAATTTAGCAAAACTGAGATTTCTACCTGTGGACTTAATACTTGACAGCTGGCAACCATCTCTTGAATTACACAAACACAAATTCTGCAGTTCATTTTTTTTCAATCAAAAATAAAATAATGACAGTAAAATAATTACTATTTTCATTTTCACTGAGTTCAAATGAGAGCATTCAAACTTTGGCAAAAGTGTTTTCTTCATCCATGGGTCTTACCTGCCTTTGAGAAATAATCCCCTCTCCCCAAATGTTTTTCAGTTGTTATTTTCATTGAAACTTTTTTAGTTTTATTTTATTTTCATTAAATAAAGTAGTCTTAAATGAAAATTGTTTTATTTTAGTTTCATGAAGATTTTTCATTTAGTTCATTAGAACATTTAGTTAACTGAGTCCTTTCCCCACTGGGGGAAAAAGTTGAAAATGATAATTAAGGCTCCAAAGATGTAATAATAACCTGGAGCGGTCCTGGCAGAGGTCGGTCTAGGATAATGTGTGGATTTTTCTCCTCTTGTGAGGGTTGGCCTCAGAATACCAATGTGAAGTGCTGAATTTTTCTATTTGTATCGCCTCTGTGGGTAAGTGCTCTCTGGTCATTCTGGGCAGTATTATCTTCCTGTTTTACAGGGATGGAGAGAAAATGATTTTGATATATCTCCGCATTTTAATTTTAGAGCTTACATCCTATCCTGTCCCCACTTTGAAATGTATTTGGCTCAAGAAGACGCCACCAAAATGAGTTACATTAATTTATCTTTCTGGATGAAGGTGTTTCTAACAGAGCAATTATATATTTGCCTAGACTAAGCATTCCTCTCACTTCCACCCGGAGCCTCTTCCACTTTGCTAGTGAAATGGAAAATATGAAATTGGTTATCTCAGTTCTGAGAACAGAGGATATGTTTAAATTACATAAAAGATCCTTCAGGCCAAGGCATCTAGAATGATGACTGCAAGCGTAAAGCAGCCAGAAGAAGGAGTTAGCATCGGATCATTTGCTGTCTCAGGGTGAATTTTATTCTATTTCCTCCTCCTATTATAACCTTTCTCATTAAAATGAGTCTATTGAATCTTAATGTTCAATCTGTCCTCATTCTGTTTATATGACTTTCTCATGACAAAAAAAATTAGCAAATGGAAAATAGAAGTCAAGTATATATTTGTGTTTCTTAACATTATAGGGCCTGAAAATAGTACAGGGTGATTCCATTTTTAAGACCTTTTAAATTATACCCAGAAGCATGAATAGGGAAAAATGAAATTGGTTTGGGGGACAATATAAAATCTCCATTTCATAGTTATCATGCACTTCGTAAATTGTTCCATAATGCTAACGAAATTAAATTTCACCACTTCAACACAGGAAAGCAATGGTAGTCAATATTTTCTGGCTCTTGTAATTTGGGATGGTAATAAAGTACAATTTGACATCTTGCGATTACTGCTTAAAGATATTGAATATAAACTTAATATCAGCTATCTTTGTCAGGTGATGACATTTATCAAATACTTAAGGCTATAATGCATTTAGATGATATGACGTTTGGGAATTTTATTTTTCTAATGTATTTACAGTACTGTTTTCTCAGTTATCTGTGTTAGGCGATACTGCTTACTGACTTTTTACTGTAGTATAATTGACTATTAACTCTTTTACCATCACTGCCAGTTAACCAATAGAATTGTATCACAATTCCTGGTAAGTATCATATATATTAAAATGCTTATATTGCTATCATCTACATTACTTACTTTTGTACAAAGTAATTACATGATGACTATTTTCTCTCATATATAGTTCTGTCTTCCTTATAGTTGATAATTTGCATAATTTTCTATTGTTCTATTGCCAATTCCCTCCTAAATTCACCTAAGGTTTTTACCATATTTAAAGAAAATACCCATTCACACTGGATAATTGTCATAGTCTGAGCTGCCATAACAAAGTTCCAGAGACTGGTGACTTATAAACAACAGAGATTTATTTCTCATAGTTTTGGAGCCTGGAAGTCTGAGACAGGTTCCAAGATGACCCAATTCTGGTGAGGGTCCTCTTTAAGTTACAGCCTGCCAACTTCCATGGTGTCCTCAAATAGCAGAAAGAAGGTGAAAGAACTCCTCTGGGGTCCCTTTTATAAGGGCACTAATCCCACTCATGAGGGCTCCATCCTCATGACCCAAACACCTCCCAAAGGCCCCCACTTCCTAATGCCATCACATTGGAGTCCAGACTTCAACATATGAAACTTGGGGGAGGGGACACAAACATTCAGTCCGTAACAAAAATCTGCTGGGGACCTTTTTCCCACTACACTCTATGTTCTGGTCCTAATTTCCATGGATTGTCCTCTAGGGCTCTGTCCAGCAGGTCTTAGACTGCTCTTCACCGTCTCCTGGATTGAATTTCTGTTTCCAGTGTCTTCTTTGGTTTGCGCTCATGTTGTGAACGCACATTCTTCAGTTGCTTTCTAGAGAAGTGTGCCTTTGAGGTAAATCTTTGAGTCCCTACACTTCAGAAAAGGTCTTTATTCTACTCTCACCCTTCAGGCAGTGTAGAATTCCAGGTTGCAAATAACCTTCCCTTCTTGCCTGGAGAATCCCAGGGACGGGGGAGCCTGGTGGGCTTCCGTCTATGGGGTCGCACAGAGTCGGACACGACTGAAGCGACTCAGCAGCAGCAGCAGCAGCAGCAGCATCATCTTTTAAAGGACTTTCTCACCATTGTCTCCATCCAGTGTTGCTACTGGGAAGACTGATAACATTCTGATTCCTGCTACTTTGCATGTAGCCTGATATTTTTGCTCCCAGGAAGTGTGTGGTTTTCTTTTTATTCTAGTATTCAGAAATATTATCATGATGAGGCTTGTTATGGATGCTTTGCTATCCATAGGACTGGACACCCACAAACCTTTTCTGTCAAGAGACCCAAACTTAGTTCTGGGAAATTTCTTGTATTATTTTCTTAACACTTTCTTCATGTCAGTTTTCTCTGACCTCACACTTTGGAGCTTCTGTTGCTAGGACTCTCACGGATATACTCGCTCATTGCATTTCTCCTCTCTGCTGATATTCATATTTTAGTTTCATTTTCCTGGGTCATTTCTGGGTGACTCTTTAAAACTATCTTTAAACGCTTCTCAGATTTTTAAAAAATTTAGGCTTCCCTGGTGGCTCAGTGGTAAAGAATCTACCTGCAATGCCAGAGATGCAGGTTCGACCCCTAGGTCGGGTAGATCCCCTGGAGAAGGAAATGGGAATCTACTCTAATAGTCTTGCCTGAGAAAACCTATGGACAGAGGAGCTTGGCAGGCTAGAGTACATGGGGCTGCAAAACAGCAGGACATGACTTAGCCACTAAATAACAACAGATTTGTGTTTTTAAGAGTTATATCTTATTTTCCATTGTTATTTTCTAAAAGCATTTTGTTCTTGTTTTATGGGTAGAATGGCTTTTTCATCTCCCCCAAGGACCATAAAGTAATAACTGTATTCAAAAAAAAAACTTTCTAAATCAACTATAAGAATTAAAAAACTTTTGTTTCTGCTTCATCCTGTTTTCCTTCCACCTTCATTTTCCTCAGATTACTTTCTTTCATCTTTCATTTTCCTTAAATTGCTATTTTCCCACCTTTATTAAATGATAAGCTCTAAAAACACTCACGTGGAACTCTGCCTTAGATTGAGGGCAGAGGGCTGATTAATTGATAGGTTCCAGTGTGAGTGATCAGCCAGCCTGCTATCCCCAGGGCAACTCAGAATGTTTGGTATGTTACAGTGCTTTCACAGTAAGTGTTTTCTTAAATGAACACACCAAACTCTGGCTTAGGGGAGTGTATATCTTGCTTTAGGGCCCTAGGAGCAGAATTTTGGAGGTAGGCTGGGAATTGCAGGGTTCAGAATGCAATCCTTGACTTGTCTTACTCTTATCTCTGTGCCTCCTGGAATTCCCTCCTGATGTCCCTGAGCTTGTAGATTTCTGGATACACTTCTCCACATACTAAGCTGTCCATTTTCTATAGAAGGAAGATAGGTGGAGCTTGTTTGTGGCTGTGTGGGGTGGCACAGAGGAGCTGGTGGTGGTAGGTGGGGGGACAATTGCATACTGCAAAGACGACCAACCACCCTCTTTTGGATCGACCTCCTCTGTCTGCTTCCCACAGTCCGTGGTGCCGAGCTTGAGCTTCTTGAGGTTCTGTAGGATGAACTGAATCTCTTATCATCAGCATCCTCCTGTCTCTATACCTCTCCCCTGAAACACACACACACGGGTGGTAACTTCCTGCCATCTGCTGTCATTATTTTATTTGTATTCTGTCTTCCAAAAACACACTGAAATCTTTCAATAGCTGTTTTCTCCTTCCTAATCTCTCAGAATTTGTGTGTTATACCTGCAGTTTTAGTGGATTTGTTAAAGGAGATAAACATGGAAAGTTCATATGTCATGTTTTTTGAAAAGTCCCTTTAGTCTTCAAAATCAAACTAGCATTGACTATAAGGTATCCAAGGTGGTGAGATGAGTGATCTCGGTTTGTGTTAAGGTCTCATTCCCTTCTCCACGGCTTAACAAGGGAGGGCTCAAGGATTTAGTTGACATCTGAAAAATAGAAGACAGCCCGTAGACTTCTGAAATTTGTGGTCACCACCAGGATTTACTTCTTTCACAGAACTACATCACAGTGTGCGATTGCTTTCTTTACTTTCTTATTACTACAGTTTATACTTTTCATTCTTTTCTTCACTGGGCTCCCCAGGTGGCTCAGTGGTAAAGAATCCATCTGTCAAGAAAGAGACATGGGTTTGATCCCTGGGCCAGGAAGATCCCCTGGAGAAGGAAATGGCACCCCACTTCAGTATTCTTGCTTGGAAAATTGTATGTATAGAGGAGCCTGGCGGGCTACAGTCCATGGGGTCGCAAAAGAATCAGACCCAAACTTCGTGACTAAACAACAACAAATTTCCCTCATGAAACTGAATGTTCCAGGAGGTCAGGGATGATGTCTGCCCTGTTTACTGCTTTGCTCTCAGCTCCTCGCACTAGGCCTGTCACACACATGAAATCAATATCTGTTTGTTCAGTGAAAGAATAAATGCATGAATGTTTTTAAACAAGACTTCCAGGCGATTCTGATGCGATTTGTCCGCTGCGCACACTTTGATAAACACTACAGTGTATTTTCTTTGCTTCTTTTTGAAATCAATAGTCCTCAGTTTTAGTCCATTCAATTCAACCCACGTGAGAGCAGCATCACAGGGCAGGGCTACAGCCCCGTTGACCTGCTAAGAAGAGGTTGCTGGCCACTTTTCCTCCCCCAGTAGGCTCACCCATGAAGCAGTCAGCACACACACACATCCCAGCCCTGATATACCAGCAAGACATGCGCAGTGGGTGTGACTGTGATTTCTGGCCTCTGGGCGTCATTAATCCTCCCTAGTGGTGCCGTGGATGTGTTTTGGAGGAGGGAGGCTTTCCCCTCCACGGTCCTGTAGACCTGCTTTGGTGGGTCCATCAGGTGCTGTGTGTCTAAGCCAGGAGCAACCTCTTCATCTACACGTGCTCCCGGGACTCCTTTCCCAGCCTCCATACTTTGAGCTGAGCGAAGCCAGGACAAGCAGAGCTGGCCTCCCTTCCAGCGCTGGCACCAGGGTGGAGGGCTGAGGAGTTCTTCCCACCCTAACACCCCAGACACTCCTGCCTCCCATCTTGCCACTGTGCCTGCTCTTGAGTCTGGGCTCTGGTTTCCCATCATCCTGGCTTTACTTTCTCTCTGGTGGGGGCTTCTAGCTGGGTTCTCAGTATCCTTCTGGTTAAAGAACAACTGATTTTATTGGGAGTGAAAGTATACCCTGCAAAAGGTGACATTTATTTCCCCACTTACCTTGCCATGTGCCACAGTTCAAACCAAGGAGGTGTGAGCAGAAGTTGTAGGTAGATTTTTTTTTTTTTTACTAATGTTTATGAAAGAAGTGGCATTCCTCTCTTGAGTATTCATGTCTCTACCTTATTAAAGAAAGACTCCTGGCAGAGATATTTTCTCCCCTTAGCTCTGGTCACATGGGCATACCCATCTGTGAGGAAATGGACAGATGCAAAGATATTAACTTATGCAACAGATGACCTGATTCATCACATTACAAAGTATTTCACCCAAAATACTACTCACTTGGTTTCTTTGAATATTGGGTCTCCCTCCCTAACTCTGTTACATTTAAAATAAAGTGTCAGAAATAAAATGATTTTTTTAAAAAATTTCAGTGCCACAAAGTGATTCAAAAGTTGAGCTCTGGACACAGGCAGAGATCAACTTGAACCCTAGATCTTTTATTTTCCTCGAGCAGATAATACAGTTATTCTGAGCCTCAGGCTCCTTATTGGGAAAATGCCATCACAAAAATGCCATTACTTCAAAGGCTCATAAATGAGGATGAAATGAGATAACATTCTTGAAACGCTTGGCTTATAGAAATGGTAAATAATGTTAGTTTTAATTATAATCTTAGCTATCAGTATTATTGATCACAAAATGCAAACCATATATTGATTCAGCTCAGCACTTATGGGGAGAGATTCCCATCTAATTTGCACCAATAAGGGCAGAATTAATGGTGATTTTCCAGCTTCTATATGCGTTTTTAGAATCATACTTGGGAAATGAAAACACTGTATTACTCTTGCTTTCAAATCTTTTAATTCTGACTGTCCCTAAATACTGTAATCATGTTTGTCAATAGAATGCCTAATTAATATTTTTATAGTTCCTAGGAGAGGTAAGTTTATATTTTTACCTTGGGATACATAAAATAAAATATACCAACTATAAATATTAGTTCCATGAGCTTTGACCATCATATAAATCGGTGTAACCACAATTCACAGCAATAGGAGAGGGAGATTTTTATTCTCTTTTGACCCTTTCATAAAAAGGTTTGTTTATTTACTTTTTGATTTTTGGCTGTGGTGGGTCTTCCTGTGCTGCCCGCGGGCTGCTCTAGTTGTGGCGAGTGGGGGCTACTCTTCATCGCGGCGCGTGGCTTCTCATTGTGGTGGCTCCTCTTGCTGAGGAGCACAGGCTCCAGTGCAGCTTCAGTAGCTGGTCTCAGTGGTTGCGGCCCGTGGGCTCTGGAGCTCAGGCTCAGGTGCTGTTGCACGTGGACTTAATTGCTCCGTGGCATGTGGGATCTTCCCGGCCCAGGGACCAAACCGGTGTCCCCTGCATTGCAAGGCAGATTCTTAACCACTGGACTACCAGGGAAGCCCCTCTCTTTGGACTTTTAAATGTTATTTTTTCCTACTCATTATGATATTCTTAAATGGCAGATATTAGAAAATGACTCAAGTGGGCAACAGTCATTCAGATAAATTCAGGGGTGACTTAGAAAAATGAGTTTCTTGACCCCATTTTCTTACATTCTCCCCAGCGCCTCACTGCTCAGACCTCCCCTGATCCTGCCACTTCAACCTTTCTCTCTGCCTACATTGTTTCCTCTCAGTCTAGAAGCATGCAACTCTCTTGATCCAAACAAATCCTCTTTTGAACCATGTCTGCCACAATTACCACGCAATCTCTCTCTTCAGCTTCCCCAAAGAGGAGTCTTTGCTTCTGCAGTCTCCACTGAGAGAGGTCCTCGCTCAGTAAAAGCTGACTCTTGTGACCTCTCCTTTCCCCACCCAGGGCACAGTGTGTTCCTGACTGAGACTCAGACACCCCACTGCTAGGGATCAGCAGAAATCCAAGTACAGTGGTTGCCAGGCTAGTAGCGAAGGAGGAGCTGCTGTCTTCTGGCTGAGGTTTCCTGTGAACCGAGAGAAGATTGCTCAGTTATGTCTGACTCTTTGTGACCCTATCGACTATAGTCTGCCAGGCTGTTCTGTCCATGGGATTTCCCAAGCAAGACTACTGGAGTGGGTTGCCATTCCCTCCTCCAGTGGGTCTTCCGAGCCCAGGTTTCCTGTGTCTCCTCCATTGGCAGCTGGATTTTTTTTTTTAAACCACTGGCACCATCTGGGAAACCTGCAAAGAGAGAAGGACTTGTTCACTGTGAGGGCGAACTCGGATCTGGGCTTTGCCTGGACTGTCCAGATTCGAAAGTGATTCAGGCAGCCTCTCCTCTTTGTTCCTCGCTGCAGAGAACGTGATGCGACCTGCTCCCGGAGGTGGGGATGGTCACGCTCAGCTGCGGGGAGGACGAAGCCATGGCTGGCTTGCTCAGGCCACAGGTCAACCTCCCTGCGGCCGTCTGGTGGGGACACTTCCCACTTGCCATGGGCTTTCCTGGTGGCTCAAGGGTAAAGAATCTGCCTGCAGTGCAGGAGACACAGGTTCAATCCCTGAGTTGGGAAGATTCCCTGAAGGAGGGCATGGAAACCCACTCCAGGATTCTTGCCTGGAGAATCCCATGAACAGAGGAACCTGGTGGGCTATGGTCCATAGAGTCATAAAAAGTCAGATATGACTGAGCAGTCATGCACACAAAGGCTGTATACAAATACAAAATGTTGCATTAAACAGATAAAATTAGACCAAAAAATTAGGGGGAAAATGGTAAGTGAAATTTTACAAAGACATTGATTTGATAACAAAATGACAATTAAGATTCAGGAGATCAAATGGTGGGGAAATTAGAAATACTTTGTGCTGAACCCGGTGGGAAGGGTGGGCTAAGTACACAGAATGAGCCTCCACTTTTGAAGCCCAGCTCTGCAAAAAGCCTCATTTTCTTTACTGAAGTGAAGTGAAAGTCACTCAGTCACATCAGACTCTTTGCGACCCCATGTACTGTAGCCTGCCAGGCTCCTCTGTCCGTGGGGATTCTCCAGGCAAGAATACTGGAGTGGATTGCCATGCTCTCCTCTAGGGGATCTTTCCAACCCAGAGATTGAACCCAGGTCTCCCTCAATGTGGGTGGATTCTTTACTGTACCATCTGAGCTACCAGGGAAGCCAGTTTACTTTATTGACTCAAACTACATGTTGGATTCAAGTCCCTCGTTGTTTCAAAGGCTCCACCCATTTTACCTCCTGCTCATGATGAAGCTTTGAATCATCTTCAGTGTTATGGCTGGGGAGGTAATGAAAGGGTGGGGGCTGTAATTACAGTCATCTTTTCACAGCAGTGACCACGAGCATCCTCTACCCTGAACACAGGTCCCCTCAAGTGGGGGGCTCCTGACTGTCCTCGGTCCCCCCTGAGGTGAGGTCTCTGCTGGTGCTGGGAGCTTGTCTCCAGATCCTGTCTTTCTGGACACATCATCAGACCATTCCTCTCATCCCTGGCTACCTCCTCAGGCTCACTCTTACACATCCTAGAGGCCTCTTAATATCCACCCCTTCCTGCCTCCATCTTTCTCTTCCAGATTCTCCTTTCACCTGACTCAGCTCACTATTCTCCCCCAGAGGGCTCAGACTTTTTGAAACAAATTCCAGGACAGGAGGCATTTTGATGGCAACTTCTTTCTGCCTGGCTGTAAACTCTTACTGTGTTGGAAAACACAGAGCTTACTCTGCTTTAAGGGTAGGGCCGGAGAAGGCAATGGCAACCCACTCCAGTACTCTTGCCTGGAGAATCCCATGGACGGAGGAGCCTGGTGGGCTGCAGTCCATGGGTCGCGAAAAGTCGGACACGACTGAGTGACTTCACTTTCACTTTCATGCATTGGGGAAGGAAATGGCAACCCACTGCAGTGTTCTTGCCTGGAGAATCCCAGGGATGGGGGAGCTTGGTGGGCTGCCGTCTATGGTGTCGCACAGAGTTGGACACGACTGAAATGACTTAGCAGCAGCAGCAGCAGAGAGGGAAGGAAGGGGAAGTATAGGGAGGAGAAGCAGCAATTAATCTCTCAAAATATCACCCAGCTTTGTATATTAAGTTAAAGTTAATGATGTGGGGAGATACTCAAGATTTATAAACTGTAAAGAGCAAGGTTAAAAGAACACATATCCCATGAGAGCATTCAGAAATATATAAATGTATGCAGATGAAGAAAAGACAGAATATAAATATAATGCTTATATAAAATATATGCTCAGTTGCTCAATCATGTCCAACTCTTTGCTACCCCATGGACTGTAGCCCAAAAAGCTCCTCTGTTCATGAGATTATCCTGACAAGAATACTGGAGTGGGTTGCCATTTCCTTCTCCAAGGGATCTTCCTGACCCAGGGATTGAACCCATGTCTCCTGTGGCTCCTGCATTGGCAGGTGAATTCTTTACCACTGAGCCACCTAGGAAGTGTATATAAATGTTTAGAGAAAAGACGGGAAGCAAATCCACCTGTGTTTTCTATTGGGAGCAACATAGCACATCCTTCTTTAATTTTTATTTTTCTGTATTTTTTAAACTTTTCCATGGTGAGCTTCCTTTAGTTGTAAGATAAAACAGAAGAAATAAGACCAGAGAAACATATATACTAGAGAAGAAGAGAAGACAGCTTTATGATACCCACTCTTTGTTTCTGCACACCCCGCCATACACCGTTTTGGGAGAAGTTTTAAGAGGCAAGTCTAATGTCCTGCATGGTGACCGCTCCTAATGGATTAATGTGTTTTGGGGACTCTGCATTTCTGCTGGCGAGGAAAAGGACCCATTGAGTCTCAGGCAGCCACATCAGGCCTGTCTTTCCACCCAGGTCTAACATGCCCTTCTGTGCTTTAGAAAGAAAGAATCCGTGCCCCACCACACACTCTGCAGGCTGGGTGGGGTGAGGTGGAAATGGGCAGTGCTCCCTCAGTGGTGAGGACCCACAATGAACCAGCTCCTGACTCGGTGTAAAAATGCACACAGGGCAGCCAGCATTTGGCTCCAAGGGTGATTACTGCCCGCCTGTGGGCTCACTGCTTTTAGGGCAATGAGGTTGCTTGAGACTGAGGTCAGGAAAGCCTGCCCTGCAGCTGCTCCCAGCTTCACCTGGTGGCCTCAGAAAGCCAAGAAGTGAAACACCAGCTCCTGCTTTGTGAAAACTCTCTTTCAGCTAAAAACCAAAGTGGCTTCCAGAAGATAGTGATGGGAACACCAGGCAACTCGCTCGTTACGCTACGCCGTGGAGCAGAAGCCACTGATGAGTCTAATCCACTCACCTTCCAGACACCCTAGCTGCCTGCATCTCCCCCTCGGAGAAACAGAGCCACACAGTCCACCTCTCTGGATGTCCATTCATTTACCCACAGCTCCATCAAACCCTGCTCCCCAGATTACATTTCAAATGATGGAGTGTTCCAGGATGCTCTCTGCAAACCAAACCAGACTTTGTAAATGTGAGAGGTGATTGTGGTTGGCATCCAGAGCTCTGAGGGCACATGCCCGAGTTGGAAGATACTCTGTGTTTCAGGCGGACTTTGCTCTCCTCCACGGCAGCCCGGCATCTGACTGCAGGCAGCATGATTAATGGAAAGTTCTGAGGAGAAGTCATTTTTTTGAGAAGCACCAGAACCCCTCCTCCCTCCAGCTTGGACTGAAATACAAAGGAAGCAGAGGCTCCCTTACTGTTTTTTGGGTTTTACTTTTTATTT
The DNA here is from genome assembly GCF_049115385.1 of Moschus berezovskii. Lineage (NCBI taxonomy): Eukaryota > Metazoa > Chordata > Mammalia > Artiodactyla > Moschidae > Moschus > Moschus berezovskii. Next base: position 86,525,513 of record NC_142471.1, read on the forward strand.
TTTTGCAATTTGGCATTTTTGTGATCTCTCAAAATTGATTTCCTTTCACCCTAAACTCTGATGCTTCCCTAACAGTCAATTTCAAGTAAATATCTGTCTGTTCATTGTGTGATATGATTGTCCACTGCATATCAGCAATGGCTTGAAGACTAGGGGGGTCCCTGAAGCTTTAATACCATCTGGGGGAACTTCCTGGATTGTTAGTTATTCCCAGTCTCCTCACAATCACTTGGTTGAAAATGCAATAAAGGAAATGAAAATTAACCCCCTGTTAGGACAGCTGGTTTCAGGGAATTCAGCTTGTTGAAAAGAAAGAAATGGATTCCTCAGTCATCCAAGAAATTTAAAAATTATTTCCAGAATGTCGAAGTATGAAAGTTTTCATTCTTAGATTCCCAAAGCGGGTTCTGATATTTATGTCATGAATTTCACTTTGCATGCCACCCAGAGTTCACTCTAGTTGATCATGGTGTCCTTAGTTCCATCAGGTGGTTGGGATGTGTCTTTCTGTCCTTCTAGTTGTCGACAGGACCCTCTGGGGCAGCTAGGATCTGTGGGAATAAACTGAGGGTGGACAGCCTGCTTTTTCAGTGCAGCCCCACTGCCTCTGACTATAAGCAAAGCATCCAGTGCCCACTGTATCAAGAAGATGGAGCCCATCATGAACAAATTTATGTCACATTCCAGGTTCCCACATCCTTCACATAACCGCCCGGTATATACTTAGCATCTTTTCTTGAGTGTCCTTGTATCTGTTCCAGCCAGCCCAGTTTGAACTTCCAAGTTCCCAATTACAGGTGCTCAGCCTATATCCATCAAAATTACACAGCCAATTAAAACAGCTTTTTCCAAGCATAACTTTGAGTCCATTAGAGTCCCATTATGATTCTGCCTGTGACCTCAACCAGCTCATAGTACAGATCAAGCCATTTCCCCCATAGGCGCACCTCCTACCATCAGAGGGAGCTTGATGACACATGGCTGTCTGGGAGGGGCTTGCCCATCACCTCACCAGTGCTCTGGGCTATAGGTAGCAGATAGGCCCACTGGGCCAAAGATAAGGCCATTGCAGAATACAGATGGTTGTGATCAACAGCCCCTCCTGGGTGAGAAGCATCAAGCCAAGCTCATCACTTAGTCTTATTAAGGGAATAGGAAGCAGTGTGGAAGAGAACACATTAAAATCCCACTGGACATCAGTGATGAGCTTGTAAGGTCAAGAAACCAAGGAATACAATAAGAGAACCCTGGAAATGATGGGCTGCTGGGACACTTGCTGTTTTGTACTCTGATTACCAACAGGCCTTATGGATGCGAAACGCTTACCAAGCAACTTCTGGATTTGCAAAAATCAACTCCCTGCTCGTGCTCTGCTAAGGAGACATTTTTCCACCAACAAAAGGTAGTTCAATTATTTTTTCCATTCGGGATAGGAAGAAGGAGAGAGAGTGAGAAACAGTCGGGATATAACCTCACAGAAAGAAAGAAAGGGAAGTCGCTCAGTCGTGTCTGACTCTTTGTGACCCCATGGACTGTAGCCTACCAGGTTCTTCCATCCATAGGATTTTCCAGGCAAGAATACTGGAGTGGGTTGCCATTTAAATTTTCAATTATTTCCTGAAGTTATTTTTATTTTCTATACTTTATGATTAAAGAAAATATGTATTTGCCCTTAATTTGTCTAACAAGGAAATAAACCCGAGGGAGAAGGTTTCTTTTCACTTTTTGGGGGGGATTGTGGGGAGCAGGGGTTGTTTGTTGGCTGCACCCTGAAGCTTTCAAGATCTTAGTTCTCCAACCAGGGATGGAACCTATGCTTTGCAGTGGAAGCACAGGGTCCCAACCACCAGACTGCTAGGGAATTCCTGCTGCTGCTGCTGCTAAGTCATATCAGTCGTGTCTGATGCTGTGCGACCCCATGAATTGCAGCACGCCAGGCCTCTCTGTCCATCACCAACACCCAGAGTTCATCCAAACTCATATGCTTCGAGTCAGTGATGCCATCCAGCTATCTCATCCTCTGTCGTCCCCTTCTCCTCCTGCCCCCAATCCTCCTGCCCCCAAAAGATCAGAGTCTTTTCCAATGAGTCAGCTCTTCGCATGAAGTGGCCAAAGTATTGGAGTTTCAGCTTTAGCATCAGTTCTTCCAAGGAACACCCAGGACTGATCTCCTCTAGGATGGACTGGTTGCATCTCCTTGCAGTCCAAGGGACTCTCAAGAGTCTTCTCCAACACCACAGTTCAAAAGCATCAATTCTTCGGCGATCAGCTTTCTTCACAGTCCAACTCTCACATCCATACATGACCACTGGAAAAGCCATAGCCTTAACTATATGGACCTTTGTTGGCAAAGTAATGTCTCTGCTTTTTATTATGCTGTCTAGGTTGGTTATAACTTTCCTTCCAAGGAGTAAGCGTCTTTTAATTTCCTGGCTGCAATCAGCATCCGCAGTGATTTTGGAGCCCAAAAAAAAAAAAAAATAAAGTCAGCCACTGTTTTCACTGTTTCCCCATCTATTTCCCATGAAGTGATGGGACCAGATGCCATAATCTTAGTTTTCTGAGTGTTGAGCTTTAAGCCAACTTTTCACTCTCCTCTTTTACTTTCATCAAGAGGCTTTTGAGTTCCTCTTCACTTTCTGCCATAAGGGTGGTGTCATCTGCATATCTGAGGTTATTGATATTTCTCCCAGCAATCTTGATTCCAGCTTGTGCTTCTTCCAGCCCAGCATTCCTCATGATGTACTCTGCATATAAGTTAAATAAGCAGGGTGAAAATATACATGTACATAATTACAAATACAAATATTCTCTCAGAGTTACTCAGTAGTGTCCAACTCTTTGTGACCCCATGGACTGTAGCTCACCTGGCTCATCTATCCATAGAGTTCTCCTGGCAAGAATATTGGAGTGGGTTGCCTTTCCCTTCCCTGAGGAGCCTTCCTGACCCAGGGACTGGTCTCCCGCATAGCAGGCAGATTTTTTACAGTCTGAGCCACCAGAGAGTAAGTGTTAGTTGCTCAGTCATGTCTAACTCTTTGTGACCCCATGGACTGTAGCCCACCAGGCTTCTCTGTCCCTGGGATTCTCCAGGCAAGAGTACTGGAGTGGGTTGCCATTGCCTTCTCCAGGGAATTCCTAGAACTTTTTAAAAGTGGCTAAATTCAGTTTCCAAAGGATGGCTTTAACAAAACAGTGTCATTACCATCATAACTTTCCCTTTAGTACCTCGAAGATACACGCCAAAATGAGCTGATACATGTGGAAGGCTGTATTAAACTCTAAAATTTTATTTACATGCAAAAGTTTATTATTATGCCCCAGAGTCAGGTCATTTTTCTCAGAATGCTTCAGTGTATACTAAGAAACTAACAAAAGATTTTTATAGTTTTTAAGAAAATGCACTGTCGTTTCCGAAACAGGGGGCTTACACTTGAGTGTGGGTTTCTTGAACACAGAACTTGATTCTTCTGATATGACTCAAGTGGTTGGTTCCCAATCCTTTTCACACAGGTAGGAAATCACAGAGCACTGTCTTCTGTCCTTGGGTTTAATGAGCAACTGGCCTGGTCCACTCAAGCAGTGGTTTTCAGACAGGGATAAATTTGCCCCCAGGGATGGTTGGCAATGTCTGGGGAACTTTTTGGTTGGTGGGTGGGTGCTCCAGGCATCAGGTGTGTAGGGACTATGCTCGTGTTCAGTAGCTCAGTCTTGTCAGATTTGTTCAGACCCCATGGAGCTGTAGCCCACCAGGCTTCTCTGTCCATGGGATTCTCCAGGCAAGAATACTGGAGTGGGTTGCCATTTCCTCCTCTAGGGGATCTTCCCAATCCAGGGATTGAACCCACGTCTCCAGCATTGGCAGGCAGGTTCTTAATCACTGAGCCACCTGGGAAGCCCATATAGAGACTGTGGATGTACTTCAACATCCTACAGTGTGCAGGATAGCTCTGCACAGCAAAGAATGATCTACTCAACACGCCAACTGTGCTGAAGTGGAAAATTCCTGCTTTAAGACACGAAGCTTTCTGCCCAGACAAGTCCCTGGCCTCACAGGATGCAGAGCAGGAGAGCATCAGGCCTTCCCCCTCCCATCCCCACTGAGAGCAGCCGGCCTGCTGCACTGGGACAGCGTCAAGAGCAAAGAACTCTGAGTTGGGAAAACAAACACTAGGGTCAACAAGCACTTTGAGCTGACTGGTGTGACAAGCCGGCCAGCAGGGCAGGGGAGACACAGGGGTTACTCAAGAGAGATGCCAGCTCTGAGAATCAAATCTGAACTAGAGGCTTGTTGTGGGCGAGAAGGCAGCCCACCCTCTTTTCGAAAAGAGACAGGATTCCCTGCCCTGGGAGAGTAATCCTTACTTAGCTCGTGGCACAAAAAGGAAGGTGGTGACAGGTCAAAAGTCTGAAATGAGGGCAAAGGGTTGCCTTTTAATGAGAATGTGCTGAATTAGCATGAAGGAGAAAAGACTATTGCAAAAGACAAAAAGAAATGGTAAAGCCACTTAGCAAATGTGTTTTAGGGCCAAAAACATTCCTCTGAGGAGAAGCTGCAAAGCTCCTCTCATGGGAGGAGCTATAGACCTGGGGTAGTTGCGAATACTTCTCAGAGGCTGTGGGGCTTCCGCTGAATCTTGGAATAAAAATCGTCCCTAGCAGGGTGGACACTGAATGCACTTTCCCAGTGCTGATCTGCTGAAGAGTCTCTTGATCTTCTGAGCCTAATATCCTCCTTTATCAAGTGGGATTGTGGGACTGAATCTGATTCAGAAAACTTGTGAGCATCAACCTTCAGCGAGGGGGTTGTGAAGGATGCATAGCCAAGCAACACCCTGTCCCTGCACTTAAGGGGCTCAAATTGACATGATCTGGGAGGTTCCAGCTCTTGAAAGCCCTCAGAGAAGTAAAACTGTGATTCCATGGCAGAAAAATGCTAGGCAATTTCGTATCTTATAACTTCAGCTCGAGCCTCTGAATGGCAAAGCCCATATTCTCTTCCAACCCTACCCAAAACCCAAAACCCAAAGCCGGTGACAAAGGGAGTGACCATCTGGTATCAGAGAGCAATGAACAAGGCTGGGAATTCCCATTTCTGTGCAAATAAAAGTGAACCCAGGAGACCATGGTCAACCCACTTTATAGGCTTCTTATCACATATCATAAACTTGGTGAGTTTTCCTTGCTGATGAGAGACAACTTGAAGCAGTAAATTGTGACTGTTGTATAATTTTTCAATAAGTCCCATCAGGCCCCGTGCCCACCTTTCCCTGAAGTATAAATTTCTCATTATCGCACCAGATGGATCACATGATGCTTGTAAGGTTCCTACGAGAAATCCTTGCAAAGCTGTGCCAGCTGTTTGCCAGGAAAGATGGAGCAGGACCTGCCTTTCATCTGTCTCAGATGAAGTAATAGGGTTGTCATTTATGTCTTGCTGTCCAATAGCATCCTGACGCTCTGTCCATCCTTAAAAATGAGTGAGTCAAGTTCTGTTGGGACATATGAGGCTGTTTAACTATCAGAAGGCTGAAGTCTGTGCAGTATAGAAATTGGATTATATTGTTAAGAAGAAATGGGCTGCAGAATAATCCTTTGGTGGTTCTCCAGGTCTCCTGGTATCGTGGAATTTCCTTCTTTTTTGCTTATTTCAAGAGAAAATAAGTAAACTCAACCCAGAGAAAGAAGTAGAAAGACCCAGTTTTGTCAAGTGTCTGACACAGTAAAAATTGAGAAGTAATTTTGATATTTCCCTATATGACTCTTCTCCCAACTGAAGTAACACAAGATGATGTTAAGAATCCTTTATGACTCTAAGATTTTATGGCTTTTCAAGGCCTGATTGTTAATATGAAGTTTACAGTGAAGCTTAGAAAAAGTGAATACTTTAAAATATTCCATTTACAAATTAATTATGTACATATTAAAACAAGTATCCAGAAGTCTGGGTGTGGGACAAACTGTTTTCCCAGAGTTGAGAAACAGCAAGTTGGGGGAAGTCTGTGTGATGTGTATTGTACCCCTCTGTTTTTGCTAGAACTGTGAGACAAGCACAGTGCATCATGGACATGAGGCTGTTACAGGACTTTTGAAGACACAGAGCTCTGAGCCCAGGTTTTGCTTGGAAAAGGACAAATGTCCACAAGGCAGAAGGCTCTCAGAATTTGCAAAAAGTGGGACGGGGAGGTATCAGGACTACATAAATTGTATAACTGAGGGTTTAAATCAAGTAAACAAGATACCTGAGAGGTAGGGAAGTCCCAGCTGATATCTGGGTAAGGATTACTAAGGTCCCACAGAATTGGTCTCAGGTGGGACAAGATTTAGGAGTCTCCGCCTCTAGATTTGTCACAGTAGATAGTCTTTTTTTTCATTTATTTATTTGGCTGCGTCAGGTCTTCATTGCAACACATGGACTCTTCATCACAGGAAACAGACTTCTCTCCACTTACGGGGCTGCATGTGGGATCTTTGCTCCCTGACAAGGGATCCAACCTGCATTGAAAGGCAGATTCCTAACCACTAGACCACCAGGAACCCACTCCAGTATTCTTGCCTGGAGAATCCCATGGATGGAGGAGTCTGGTAGACTACAGACCATGGGGTCGCTAGGAGTCGGACACCACTAAGTGACTTCACTTTCACACATTAGAGAAGGAAATGGCAACCCACTCCAGTATTCTTGCCTGGAGAATCCCAGGGACAGAGGAGCCTGGTGGGCTGCCATCTATGGGGTCATACAGAGTCGGACACAGCTGAAGCGACTTAGAAGACCACCAGGAAGTCCTGAGAGTCTTTTATTCGTAGAGAAGAGAAAAAGGCAGCATGAACATTTTTTAAAACAATTAATTAAAAGAAGTGGTGGATGGGGTGACTTGGGTCTCAGTACTTTGAAATCGATATCCTGTCTCAGTTACCATAAGGGACGTTGCAGCCTCCACCTTTAGATTTGGTTCATAAGAAGAATCTTGTGAAATAATTTCCTCTTTTTAAAATAAAAGACTTCTCACAGAGTGGGCTGTGGAGTAGGGAAATGAAGACAAGTGATTGGAAAAGGTACCAGAGAATGCCCCACTTTTCTGCAACAACATTGATTTTATGGGTACTCTGTGGTCCCAGAAAACAGAGATGCTTGAGAAAGCTCCAGTCCTTTGTGTTCCAGAGCTGACTTGCTGCAAAGAACCTTCCCTCCCCATGGGACTTAAATAAGACTCACAGATGCCTCCTTTGTTTAGCTAGGACAAGACTAGACAGATGCCCTCCAAATTTCCATTATTTGTTTCATATTAACTGAACTATCTGTGATCTGAACAAAATGCTTATTAATCAAACTTTGGCTAAGATCACTCAGGTGCTCTAAGCCTTGAATTTGGTCCCACCATGCTCCTGCACCAGCATTCAACCCCTCTTTAACAGCCCAACCTGAGAAATAGGCTGACCTTGGGGTAAAACATCCTGTGATCTGCTGACCAATCACACCATCTCTGCTCATCCCAGTGCCCCACACTTACAGTTTTCTAGATTTGCTTATTCCTCTCCATAAAAGAAAAATTCTTTACAGTATGACCTTTGAGATGCTTGTAGATCTGGTCAGAAGTCCCGTATTGTAATTGTTCCCTTTTCTTTTTCCTACAGCTCTACCCTCTTCTCTTTTTCTTTCATTCTTTGGAACATAGTCTCTCCTTACTTAAGTTTTGATTTGTTTTTTGTCTGACAGCAGAAGAGATAAAGAGAAATTTGCTCCTGGGTCATTGTTTGCCTGTGACTCAAGTTGGTTAAGTCTGTACCATCCCTCTCCCCTGGGGTTTCTGAAATGGTCCTTTGACTCCTCTCCACGAGCCTTCTTGGGGTAGTTATGGCTGAGTCAAGAGAGCATCAGACTGGAAGACAGGACCCCAGTGTCTATTCCCACATCCATCAGGAACCGTGTGGCTGTGGGTACATCCTGTGGCTTCGTGGACCTCAACAAAATAATACCCTAAAGGAAATCTTGTGTCTCTTATCTCAGGTCTAACTCCTGCAACTTGTTGATTGACTAAACCTTCCAACTACTAACATTTTGAATTCTAATAGCATTTTTGATTTTTCACCTAGGCTCATACCAGTAAACCCTGCTGTTGTTTAACAGTTCTGTGAGCATGTGTGTGTGTGTGCATAGGTGTGTACGTGTGTGTGTGTGTGTGTGTGAGAGAGAGAGAGAGAGAGATATCCTTAGGAGGCTGAAACTGTTCCTGATGGTCTGGACAATGCATTAGATTTTCCTTCTTCCTTTGCTTTCCTTTGGTGCCTCTCCCTTGTGGTGGTGAATGGTGTTTGCTCGTGTGGGGTGGAAGTGCACGCTACTGACATGGATCTGTAGTGCACCAAGCTATGGTTTTCCAAGTGTGGAGAGTGAAGCCCGCTGTTTGGTGTCCGAGGCATGTCTGCTCTCTTCCCTTAGGTCTCAGCAGTAGGGCCCCCTCCCACCTCCAGGCAGTCACCACCCTTGCTCAACTCATCTTCTTCACATGGCCCCAGGTCCGCTCTGGAAAGCCACTGTACACTCTGGGTGCACCTTCTTGTGTGTCCCCAACCCCACTGACTTTTAGACTGGAATATTCCCTGGTGGCTCAGTTGGTAAAAGAATCCGCCTGCCAGTGCTAGAGATGCAGTTCAATCCTTGGGTTGGGAAGATCCTCTGGAGGAGGAAATGGCAACTCACCCCAGTATTCTTGCCTGGAACATCCCACGGACAGAGGCGCCTGGCGGGCTACAGTCCATGGGGTTGTAAAGAGTCGCACACGACTTAGCAACTAAACAGCAAACAATTCTAGAAGGAAGGGATGAAGGAAGAGAAGCGTGGAAGAAGATCATTTTTTGAAAGGTATTAAAAGTGCTAAATTTTAGCTGTCCAAGGCTCTCAAGCATTCTGAAAATGCAGCTTGCAGAAATAGGAGAGTGATATTTGCTATTGGCTGATTGACAAAGCATGTTCCTTTAGGATCAGACTTCAATCCATTTTAAAACTGGATTTTTGTTTCAAAGAAAATCAGTCCTACTTCAGAATCATCAGAATTTCTCTGAAGAACTCCAGTACATAGATATGTAAGAATTTGAATAAAAATTGAAACCCCAAATTACATCATTAGTAATATACCCCTTGCAGGCAACTGTGAGTTGGTGGCAAGACATACATCACTGCCAGGAGATTATGAAGTGAAGAAGAGGCAAATGTTTGCAGCCTGGTGGATTAAAGAAATCTATCTGGCTGATTTACTGTTGTTCCCCAGAGAGACTTGAAGCCATTAATATTTAAACTTATTGTATTTGGCTTGAATGCGCCAGTTTTATAAGATGGTCACACACGAGATCCATTTCTTTTGCTTCCAAAACCCAAAAATGCAGACGCAGTACTATTTGCCAGGGTTTCCCTGGCCTTCCTCACTTCCTGTGTAGGGAGGTTGGGACCATGTGACTAGTTTGGGCCCTAAGAGGGAATAGCAGGTGTCACTTCCAGTCCAAGACACTGAACAGGAAGGACATCTTGATGACCTCGCCTTTCACGGGCACTCTGGAAGTTCTACATGGAGGTGGAAGCATCCGTAGGTGGAGACCGCAGAGGTAAATTGCCATTTTCATTACATGATATCATGGGTACACGCTATCAACATGACTGAACACCTTACTGTTGACCTTGATCGCCTGGCTAAGGAAGAGTGTATCATTTCCTCCACTGTTATGTAACTCTTTTCCATATACTGTGCTTTGGAAAAAAGGAATAAATTCTCTCCCATTTATCTATCTTATCATTTATTTCTTTCAACATGGACTTGTGGATACTTATTTAATGGTTTAGGCTATAATCTAAGACTACTTTATTTTGTTTCTCAGATTGTTCTAGCTCTAGCCGTGAGAGCTCTTTCAGAGGCTCCTGCAGCTCTTTTGACATACCCCATTATGGTGAGTTTTGTTGGATTTTTAAAGCTCTTCCTTACGTTTTGTCAATACACAGTGTTCCAGGCTCATCTTATATATTCTCTGCCTCAGTCCTAGAATCAGCATTTCTCAAGGGAGCCCTGGTTCCTTTTATTGGAGAATGGTATCAAAAAAATCAAGACCTGTTTGGTACTCGTTCTTGTTGCTATTAGGGGCCATTGCTTTTAGGGTCTTTCAGCTTGTGGAACAAGGAAATACAGGAGAATATGTAACCCATGTATAAATGTATCTATAAAAACCTCTATGCATAATTCTTCCCTGATTTAAATTTTTTTATTTCTAAAAAATAACTTATTGAGATGAATATTTAGTGTCTTAATTTTCAAACTTCCTTGTTTTTGTAACAATGTGATTTTAGGACAATGAAATTCCCTCTGCATGCCATTAGCTGTATCCTCCAAGTTCTACATGCATTTTAAATAATTATACAATTAGAAATATTTTGTAATTTTGAGGGGAAGGGTTACTTCATAACCCATGGATTACTTAGAAGTCAATTTTTAAATTTTCAAGCATGCAGAGTTTAGAGTTGTCTATCTTATGATTGGTTTATAGACTTACAGCTTCGTTGTATTATGATCAGAGAACACAGTCAATGGTGATAATTAGTTGAAATTGGTAGAGTCTTACTTATGGTACAGCTTATTGTTATTTTAATTTTTAGTAACATTTTGTATGTATTTGAAAAGAATATGGATTCTGCAGTTCTTCCATGCAACGTTCTATATGTATACCTTAATCCTGTTTTCTAATAATGTTTTTGAAGCCTTCTGAATCTTTTCTGAAGTTTGGTCTGCTGTTCTGTTGGCAACCAAGAGAGCTATATTTATTTCTCCCCTGTGATTCTGGTTTGTCTTTTGCTCTGTGGCCCTGTCAAGTTTTATTTTATAGTTATGAATCTATCCTATTGGGTACATGCATATTATGAAGAGTTGTATCTTCCCAATGACTTGAAACAGAATATTATGAAATGTCTCCCTTTATCATCCGTGAAACGTTTTGCCTTAACGTATGGCTTATCTGATATGAATACAGTTTTCTTTTTATAATGTCTAAAAAAAAGAATGGTGTATCTTTTAGATTAGATTTAATGTAGTTGCTAATATGTGTTTAAATCTACCATCTTATTTGCTGCTATTTGTCCCGTCTATTCTACATTCTCTTTTCTTTTCTTTATTATCTTCTTTCAGATTGGTTGAGAATTTTTTATTGTTCCATCTCCTTCCCCTTTTGTTTTTTTAACAAATTATACACTTTTAAACAATTTTAGTGGATGCCCTGGAGCAGCAGCACCCCACAGATCATTACTTGTTTTTGTACAGCCTGTGACTAAGGATAATATCTCATGACATAAACTCATTGAAATTCAAATTTCGTTATTTATAAATAAAGTTTTATTAAAATACTGTAGCACTCATTTACTGGAGGCAAAAGTTTTGTGCTTCTCTGATTTCTGTACACGAGATATTATATGAGTGGTAAATATCTCCTATTTTTCTTCTTTCAAGCTTGAATAAGTTAGATTGAAAAGATTCCAAAGATTTCAAAGGACATATTTATATACTTTTGTTATCTTTTGCAACCACTTCATCTGTCTGAACCAAGGATTTTTCAAAACTAAAAAAAATGTACAGAAAACATTTGGATGATAAATTCTGACAGAATTATACAGATCCTAATTTCAGATATTCCTGTTAATCAAAGGGTCTTTTATTCTTATCAATTACCTTTATAATAAATAATGTTATAAGTTTAAACACATGAAATAATATATGCCAGAGAGACTCCACTTTCATGATGTCAATTTTGAAAATAGGATTTCCATGCTCAGAAGTGTGAGAATCATTAAATGAATCTAACTAACTTAAGCTTAAGAGAAAAAAATGACTTTGGTTCTATGTGTTAGCACATGACCTAACCCATGAGTGTGGTATTGGTAGCCTTCTTGGACCTTACTCCAAAGTAGAGATGGAGGAGAATGTCAAGATAATTCTTGAAGTGATCTTAAAGACAATAATTTGAGACAGGTTTAGCAAACCCTTGAGCAGAGGTTTCCAGCTGATAATTTGTGGACCAGATGTATTTTGCCTTTTCATTGCATTTTAATTCTCTGTATTGCTGGCCAGCATTGTTAAATTGAGAGATTTTATATATAGAACAGAATCCATATTTCTGAATTCTCTTAGAAAATTGAAAGGCTGACACCGGCACTTCTGACACACAAAGTTGGGTTGGAGTTTAGTTGACATCACGTATTAGCTTCCTGAGGTGGCCATAAAAAGTGTTTCAAACTGGGTGGCTTAAACAACAGAGACTTATTATTGCTGTTCTGGAGGCTAGAAGTCTGAGAGCAGGATATGGGCAAGGTGGGTCCCTTCTGTTGGCTGTAAGGCAGCTCTCCATGGCTTTCTCCTCACTTCTGGTGGTTTGCTAGAGCTCGTTGGCATTCCTTGGCTTGTGGACCCATCACTCTCATCTCTGCCTTTATGTGCTCATAGTGTTCTCCCTGTGTCCGTGTTCACATTTCCCCTTTTGGTAAGGGAACAGTCATGCTGAACTAGGAGTGTACCCTACCCCTGTTAGGACCTCATCTTAGCTATGTACCTCTGCAACAGCCATATTTCCTAATAAGATCACATTCTGAGGCACTTGGGGGTTAGGACCTCACCATATGAATTGTGGGGAGCCCAATTTAACCCATACACCCCCTTTAGAAGGAACACACATCCTTCTGTTCCCCACAGTTACCATATGATTCATTTCTGTTGCTCCCTAACCCATTAGGGCATTTAAGTTTGTGAAATGTATCCAAAATCGCTAGGTGTAGAAGTTTGTACACCTGACAGGTAGACTTAAATCTCATGAGATTATAAGATCATGAAACATCAGAGCTGGAAGAATCTGAGAATAACTGCTGTCATTACTTGCCATATTGCAGAGGGGCCAATCAGCTGTTCTATTCCAAGTTGCTTTCCCCAATGGTCCCCCAAATTCTTACCAAGTGTACAAGATCTTTTAAAAATGCCATTGCAGTGTATTTAAGGGGAGAGACAAGTTGGACCAGGCTTTTCTTGCAGTTCCGTTATGCAAGGAGTAAATTCCTATTCTCTAAACTTTTCCCAGTTACTGGCACTGGGATGGTTCATCCTGCAGGGTCTAAGTAGTATTTTTTTGTTTGTTTATTAAAGTATCACAATGGATTTATTCCTCAGGAAATAAAGAGACTTTCCAAGTAAATAGGACCGCTGTGTACAAATTAAAGTCTGGAAAGATGTTTCTCAATGGTTCAGCAGTTTCATAGGCCATTTAACATACAGCCTGGGTAAACAGGAATTCCTACCTACACAGCCTTTTTTAAAATTTATAACTTCTAAACAGCCATGAATTTTGCTACCAGATGGGTCATGAGAGGAAAGCTGATAAATCTTTCATCTGCAGTGGATCATGTTTGCCCATATGCATGTTTATTTTCATAACCCATGTTTATTTCAGCCAGGGTACAGCTGATCCTCCACAAAACCATGCTGGTGCGTGAGTGGGAATCACTAATATCCAGTGCCCGCCTGCTCTTGTTACATTCTGACTCCTTGACTTTTCAAAGGAGAATCCAAGGAGATCCTGATTCTGCATATCACTCCATATGACAAATTATTATAAAAGTTGATGCATAATACAACTTAACCTTTAAACAGTCAATGATTTGCATCAAAATCAGTCATCACTGATCAGGCCTTAATCAAAAGCTATTAAGAAATGAATGTTTGAAGTTCAACTTTTTCTTCCAGAGCTACAATGGGATTGAAATATTTTTCTTTGCTATAATAGCCTAATGTAGCCCTTCCAAGTATTTGCTGCCAGTTTAGATCTGTTACACAATAAATACAAAACCACACCGTTTTCTTTTCAACACTTTGTCCCTGACCCCCATTTATACGGCATAACTTGAATGTAATTTCAAGTCCATGGTCCAATCAGTATAACAAGAATTAGACGATCTCTACATAAAGGATGGCTGGATTCATATAATCACCCACGTACTGCTCCTTCCAGGAGTTCTGACCCTTCATATAGAGGTGATTCCTTTTATATGAAGAGTGAATGAAAGATGTCTTACAATTCAAGCAGTATTTTCTAGTTTGACAAGAGTTTTCATGACCTCTGTCGCATGCTTTTCAAAAGAAGTAGCAACTGTAAGCTGGAGAAGGCAATGGCAACCCACTCCAGTGTTCTTGCCTGGAAAATCCCGGGGACAGTGGAGCCTGGTGCGCTGCCGTCTATGGGGTCGCACAGAGTTGGACACGACTGAAGTGACTTAGCAGCAGCAACTATAAGAAATAATTAAGATAGTTTCCATTTCCTGAGAGAGGCTGAGGCTCAAGGAAGCTAATGACACATCCAGGGGACACAATCTATAAATGTGGAGCTGGGCTCAGGTTCCTGTTTTCTGCCCTCTCTCTACCCAAGTACAGTGTCCTTTCTTCTATACCATATTGCTTTTCCAAACACTGTGCTTGAGTGTTTCTTCACCCACTGCTCTTAGCAAGCCCCACTTTAGGGCACTCTGAACACACTGCGTTGCAGTGTCGTTTGCAGTCACTGTCCTAGTATTTCAGGGGGCTGGTTGTGTGCTGGGATGGACTTTATGGTGGCTCTGCACCATGTGGACTGATGCCTGGAGTATCATCTCCAAGTGTCACTGGGCACAATACACTTGTGTGCTCTGTCCTTGGTCAAGGTGAGGGGAGGTGTTGAATCTAAAAGAAGAAAGAAGCTGCCCTTTCTTTATCAGTAGCTCAGGACACGTCCAAGTTGTCTGGCTCATCTCCGTACCTTTCCTTTTTGTAGCTTCTTCAAAAGGATAAATTAAATTCCTACAAGAATATCTTTAAATAAACTATACTTGTGTTGGCTTCCTTGCATTTGCATAGAAATTAAAGAAAGACAGTATTTTTGTTACAAAAATAACTTCTTAATAACAGCTTGATATGAACTAATTGCTTGCATGGCTCTGCAGCACTGGCAGGAATTATTGCATTGACTTTGCCCTTAAGCTTCAGGCTCAGGCATACTTAGATGAAGACTCAGCTTCCATGAGAAATTCCTAAATTTTCATCTTTCCAGGTAAATGAACTCTAAGCCCTCTTTGCATTGAATATGAGAATGGTACAACACACACACACACCCCTCCAGTAAACTGGTAAGATGTGCCCAAGTGCTTGCCAGATAATAGGACGCAAACTCTGAATCCAAACTATGTGAGCTTTAATCCTTCCTCCTCCACTGACTTGATATGTACCTGGCTTGAGTTCCTTAACCCTGTCATACCTCATACCTCAGTTTCTACATCTGTAAAACGAGAATGATAGTGTTGTTTTTCAGTCCCTTAGTCATGTCTGACTCTTTGCAACCCCATGGACAGCAGCACGCCAGGCTTCCCTATCCTTCACTATCTCCCAGAATCTGCTCAAACTCACCTCCAGTGAGTCGGCGATGCCGTCCAGCCATCTCATCCTCTGTTGTCTCCTTCTCCTGTCTTCAGTCTTTCCCAGCATCAGGGTCTTTTCCAACGACTTGGCCCTTCACATTAGATAGCCAAAGTGTTGGAGCTTTTCAGCTTCAGCATCAGTCCTTTCAATTTATTTTTAGGGTGGATTTCCTTTAGTATATCTACTTTACCTTTGGCTATTTGGTAGGTGAAATGAGTTACGATATGTCAAGGGCTGAAACAGTGAGGGTACATAGCCAGAATGGAATAAATGGCAGCTACTGCTGTGATTGTACTGATGGTAAGGATGACACAGAACCCTCTAACCACCTGAGAGTTAGATAATGCATTTTCCTTGATTTTACTCTTTTATCCCAGCTTCAGGAGGCTTAGACAAAAATTTTGATGACTTGTTCAAGATTTGTTAGCTAGTAAAGGACTGAGCCAAAAAGAGAGTTTTTTTTTTTGCCCAGGATGGTCACACTAAGGATTCAATGAGCCAATCCACTGGCCAGAGTAGTCAAACAGCCAGTGGTCAATGATGGGAAGGCAGAGCATGACCGACGGGTTCAGTGATATCCCAGGGGGGACACTGATTTGGAATCACGGTGTCACCTTGACTCAACCCTTCACTAACTCAAGTCAGTTAATGTCTCTGAGTCTCAATTCCTTCATATGTAAATGCCCCCTGATCTAACCCACTCAACAGAGTTGTCCTGAAATGGGAAGAAATAATATACTTGTGGGACTTCCCTGGTGGTCCAGTGGTTGAGTTTGTGCTTCCACTGCAGAGGACACAGGTTCAGTTCCTGGTGGGGGGAACTAATATCCCTATGTGCCAAAAGAAGAAAAAGACAGAAATAATATTGTATTATACAATAGACAATTGTATAATATAAAATGTCATGAGTCCCTTATACTGCAAGGAGATCCAACCAGTCCATTCTAAAGGAGATCAATCCTGGATGTTCATTGGAGGGACTGGTGCTAAAGCTGAAACTGCAATACTTTGGCCACCTCATGCGACGAGTTGACTCACTGGAAAAGACTCTGATGCTGGGAAAGGTTGGGGGCGGGAGGAGAAGGGGACGACCGAGAATGAGATGGCTGGATGGCATCACCGACTCTGTGGACATGAGTTTGAGTGTACTCCGGGAGTTGGTGATGGACAGGGAGGCCTGGCGTGCTGTGATTCAGGGGGTCGCGGAGAGTCGGACACGACTGAGCGACTGAACTGAACTGAACTGAACTGAAGGATCATGTGTTAATTTTTGAGAACTTACAGGATGCTTTTTACTTTTTTGCTCAGTTGTTGATTAAACTGACTAAATCACCTGATTATTTCTTGTCACATAGGTGGAATCCAGTAGTTTCTTTAACCTGTAAACACACATCAGTTGTGAAACTAAGGTTGGGAAATGTCCCAGCTCACAAATATGGGAACTCAGATGCTCTCCCCCAGAAAATGTTCAATTTTTGAAAATTATTGCTTGAATAATCCATTTGCTTATTGTACTTCCTTCGATGTATCAGGCATTTTGCTGGATAACAGGATGAATAATGCACAGTCCTTGCCCTCAGGAGGTTAACCAACCTCATAAAAAGTTATAATCCACTGCATTGAGTGTAATAGCAGATCATCAAACCATACTCAGAAAACATTTATCTGTGAAAGGAATTCACAGAAGACTTCCTGGAAGAATTGGCATCTAAGCTGAGTTTTAAAGAAAAACAAATACTAATTTTAGCTCCAATTCTTTGTGACCCCATGTAGCCCACCAGGCTCCTCTGTCCATGGAGTTTTCCAGGCAAGAATACTGGGAGGGGTTGCCATTTCCTTCTCCAGGGGAATCTTCCTGAGCCATGGATTAAACCTGGGTCTAACTTCATTGCAGGGGGATTCTTTACCATTTGAGCCACTGGGGAAATCCGGCTAATAGTTACAACTAAATACAACTTATAGTAGTACCCTATAATACTATGGGTAAATTTTGTGACCCTCCAGGGTCAGATGGCAAAACTTGGTTGATGGGCTGACCTCACTGTGAACTCCAGCCCTGTGATGACTGGAGAAAATTGATGACTTGGATGAGAATGTCTTTCAATAATCTGTTGACTGCACAGGACTTCTCTATTGCCAGTATCTTAGGGCAGATGCTTGCAAACCTGGCTTATTTAATGTGTGAACTTTCCACAGTGGACCATGTCTGCCTTTAAAGAGGAAATAGGAAAACTTTCTCTCCTCAAGTGACCATGAAGAAGCACTCAGGTTTATTCAGCACAGCTCTGTGCTGAGGCTAAGAGTGACTTCAGATAACACTCTTGTGAGCAACAAAATAAAATGAAGAGAACAGGATCCATCAGACCAGAATCCGTGGGAGTGAGTCAAACATGCATCTCCACATACAAAGAAAGAGTCTCATTATCACTTTAAAAGATTTTGGCTTGGATCAACATATGAGTATAAATACCCTTTAATATACAATAAAAACAGTTGTGCTTGCCCCAGCTTGAGAGTTTATTGCCTCCCTGAAGACAAAGGCTTTCGGTTTTAGAATGAAGGGAGAGGAAGTTCGGGATCAGAGAAGAGACCCAAGGAATGTCAAGATTATAGCCATTTATTCCATGGCTAGGTCAAGCAGAGCCATTATTAGTTTCATTTTTTTTTTTTTTTGCTTAAAAGTGGTTAGAAAATTGGCTGAATTTGGGGCATCTTCAGGCTGTGATCTAAGAAATGTATCTCCCAGGACCAAAGGAAATGGGATGGTGATAGATGGAGTAGTGAGGTCTAGTTCTGGCTCACATCTTAATATTGGTCTTATGGATCCTTGACACCCAACTCTGTATATGAATTTGTATTCTGAATAAGTATTCACATGATTAGTGTTTACACTGTAGTGAGCGGTGTGCGGCAAATTCTGTAATCACTGCAAAGAAAATGTAGATGATACATGCTTTGAGTTAAGGGCTTGCTCTGATGCGTGCCTTGTAAATTTAGATGCGCCATCTAGTGGATGGAGAGGAGATTTCTTTCCGATGATCAAAGAGGTCTTTCTAGGCACGAAGATGATTTCACCACCGCTATTCTAAACTCTTCTCTCAGAGTCAGGTGGTGTGTGCTTAAAGTTGTTTTGAAATCCACTGAACCGTGTGAAGTTTGTTGCCTCCTCATTCCCTTCTGGAAATCAGTTTAGTCAGTCACTCCCCATCTGCCAAAGCCAATTTAAACTGGGTCTCAAGGGGGGAATCAGAATTTACCAAACAGAGTAGGACAAGGCAAAAGGGCGAGTGGGGAAGGGCGGGAAAGTGTGCAGGAGCGCACTGCACCCGGGACACAGAGTGCTCCCCTGGGGCTGCAGAGAGAGGTTCAAGGTCAGTGCCATGGCCAGGTTGGGAAAGGCATTGCTGTCATTGCTGATGGTTTGAGGTTTGGTGTCGAGAAGTCCCTGGGGTGTAAGCTGTGAAACGCTGGGACCAGCGCTGAGTTGCAGAAAGATAACTTGGTGTCGTGCCAGGAGAGGCCAAGGGAGGACTCCCGTGCGCTGCATGAGACGGCCGTCTAGCTGGAGTGGACGGGGGCTTGAATTACAGACATGCGACGGAGAGAGGTGGGGGATACAAGGGGGAGCTCTGAGATGGGATCTGCAGAATGAGATGACTTTGGGGATATGGTCCATGGCTCCTGGAAGCAGAGTGAAGGGTGGTCTTGTCACCGTTGTGTCTTGGAGCCTTGAGTGTGGCGGCAGCCTGAATATGTGGGCAGGTGTGGGGCAGCAGGTAGAGGGAGTCCCTTCCTGATTACCTTCAATGAAGAGGAGGATGGTGGGCAGTCAGGAGGTTGGGGAGGAGTCTGAAGGGGGGTCTGAGAAGTGAAAACCTGGGCAACTTGTACTGCGGGTCCTGCTTGGTCTGGACAGCACTGCAGTGATGTGTCTGTTGGTCGGGGTTGTGCTGGTCTCCCTGCTTACGTGGGCTACCAAAGCAGGGAGAGACGGTGAGGTCTGCAGAAGGCCCGAGTAAGTGGGGTACATCCCCATCAGCCCTGGCCTTTGAGAATGAACCATCAACTTCAGTCCAGGCTGAGTGCCAAAGAATTGATGCTTCTGAACTGTGGTGTTGGAGATGACTCTTGAGAGTCCCTTAGACTGCATGGAGATCCAACCAGTCCATCCTAAAGGAGATCAGTCCTGAATAGTCAATGGAAGGACTGATGCTAAAGCTGAAACTCCAATACCTTGGCCACCTGATGCAACGAACTGACTCATTGGAAAGGACCCTGATGCTGGGAAATACTGAAGGCAGGAGAAGGGGGTGACAGAGGATGAGACGGTTGGATGGCATCCCCAATTCAATGGACATGAGTTTGAGCAAGCTTTGGGAGTTGGTGATGGACAGGGAGGCCTGATGTGTTGCAGTCCATGGGGTCGCAAAGAGTCAGACACGACTGAGCTGCTGAACAGAACTGAAGGCGGCTCAGTGGTAAAGAATCTTCCTGCCAGTGCGGAAGACACCTATTCCATTCCTGGTCTGGGAAGATCCCACAGGCCACGCAGCAACAAAAAGCCCACGCACAACTACTGAATCTGCTCTAGAGCCCGAGTGCTACAACTACTGAAACCCACGTGCCTAGAACCTGTGCTCAGCAAAAAGAGAAGCCACTTGCCATAAGCCCTCGCCCTGCAACTAGAGAATAGACCCCACTTGCCACAACTAGAGAAGGCCCGTGTGCAGCAGTGAAGACCCAGTGCAGCCAAAAATAAATAAAACTAAAAAAGGAAAAAAGAAACGATCCCTCAGCTGCCTTCAAGTTGGTCCTTAACCTCTCTAACTTTTAGTTTCTCATCTTTGAGGCAGAGACAAGAACAGAATTTCTGCCATACACAGTGTGGCTTCAGTGCTGTGTGATCATTCATACAAGGCGCCTGGCAGAGAGCCCAGCACTGACGGAGCACACCGAGGGTTCTAAGCTGGTAGTAGCTATTCTGGGGGAATGAGCATCCTCAGAGAACTCCATAAATGGCCTGTTTAAAAAAATAACCTACTGTATCATTTCAGAATTTAACATTTACTATGCTGCTTGGGTCTCTGGGACTAGGACAGAACCATGGGGGATGGTTCTACCAGTTTCCTCATGCAGTTTTTTTGGGGAGTTGGCTTTTGACTTGAATAATAAGGAGAACTCTGTCGTTCTGAAAGTTTAAACATGCTACATTTACTCTTATTTACTCCCTTAACTTGTAGACAGATATTCTTGCACTGAGGCAATCTCCCAAATCGAAATATTAAATCCAATCTTGGCTAATTTGGTAGTTAATTAAAAAAAACTTCTTTAGGCTCTTCATGGAGGGGAGAAAGCAAACTTTTTACTTCTTTCTGCAAGTGCGTGAATAGATGGGAAGAAGGAATTACTGTAATTAATGCTGAATTTTAAAATATCCTCATGGAAAGGTAGCTAACATCATCCCAACAAGGTGTGTGAGTGGGAGCCTGGGAGATCATAAGGTGTTTAGATAAATGTGATTTATGAAGTACAAAGAAAAAAGTTTAGGAAAAGCAGCAAATAGGGAAGTAAAGCCACACACTAGCATGAACATTGAATAGAGCTGTTGAATGAGTGGGTTCATATCTTTGTATTAAATGCACATATTCCTACCAAAGACAGGGCAGGAGTTTTGATATCTATCCTTCTTGACTTTGGGGTATCATTTGATTTCTACTTTTCTAATTCAGGTCATGAGTCAGCAGGGGGTCCATGCTTTGGAAAGAGTTTGTACTTCTAAACTCAGCAGACCTCCACCTGCTGATCACGGTAGCATCCTGGAGAAGTGAGAGTTGAAGAATCTCCTTAACTTCACAGAGCTCTGGGGACCACTCCCCATAGAGAGGAATAAATCCTCACAGGCATTTTAAAGGCCATTTTAAGGACAATCAAAAGAAGTTTCAGGAGAAAAAATAACCATGGAAAGAATACAAGCTAAAGAACTTATTATGAGACAAAGTGAAGGATGTGGATGAAGGACTGGAAAGAAATCCTAGAAAAGCTACAATCCATCAGGTTTGAAGTAAGTGCTTGTTCTGCTGGATCGTGGGTCATCAGATTCTGAATCAAGAAACGAAGAGAAATGTGAAACCTGGTACCTGACTAGCCAGCTCACCACTGCTGATCGAAGCCTGAAACCTGCCTGCACCTGCCTGCCTTAGGGGGAGGGAGGGGGAGAGGGGGGAGGGGGAGAGCAGGACCCAGGGCTCAGAACCAAAGACACCTTAATCAACAGGCTCTGATCCAATGCTGCTGGGCCTTTTTTTCCCATTATTGACTCCCACACCTTAAGGAGCCTTTAAGGCAGCATTTTTCCTAACTGTCCCTCCCCATGGAATTTTAATCCCATGGACGTGCTAAACTGCTGTCTATGTACTGTGAACCTTTGTTGCTGTTCAGCCGCTCAGCTGTGTCTGACTGTTTGAGACCCCATGGACTGCAGCATGCCAGGCTTCCCTGTCCTTTTTGAAAGTGAAAGTGATAAGTAGCTCAGTCGTGTCTGATTCTTTGCAACCCCATGGACTGTAGCCCACCAGGCTCCTCTGTCCATGGGGATTCTCCAGGCAAGAATACTGGAGTGGGTTGCCATTCCCTCTTCCAGGGGATCTTCCTGACCCAGGGATCAAACCCATGTCTCTTGCGCCTCCTGCATTGCAGGCGTATTATTTACCTTCTGAGCCACTGGGGAAGTCCTCCCTGTCCTTTTTGGAGACCCACAAATCACTGTAACCTGTAAGATTTCTGTCCTCCAACAACCCATCTTTAGCCCTTGGGAGTGATATCATCCTAGGTCCTTACTATATACCTAGCCCTAATATGCCTTATTTATGTAATCCATTCCCATTTGGCGTGGGAGGCTTAGTTGCTCCAGGACAAAAAGGAAGGATTTGAAGCCAGAGCAGCCCAGTCTCAGCCTCTTTTCTAACTGCTGTCTCCTGCTCACAGCAGGATCCGAACATGCCGTGCCCATACCCACTGTGCTCTCCTTCCTTTCTTTCTGAGATATCAGACCTTCATGGCTGCGATGCAGAAATAAGGTCCCTGTAGTCAGGGTTCCTGGGAACGTCACTCGTGCCAGGGGGATCCCCTTTGAGCATCTTTTTGGGGGGTTAAAAGCATTGGTTGTAAAGACAGATTCAAACTTTGGTACCTGGCTCCTGATCACTCTCAGTGAGCTGCTATGTTCTGCGTGCCAGGGAATGGTGATGTATGAAGTAAAGACACACTCCTGGAGCAGACACATGGGAGAATGTTACCCTGACACTAAGGAGAATGCAGTCAGTGCCACAGGGGAAGAAGATGGGGGATTTAGCAGCTGAGAAGGAGAGCAGGGACCAGTCAGGGCATCATATTGCCTGTTGGGGTTGGGGACATGGGAAGTGTACCTCAGCTTGTCATAAGACTGTATCTTCACCCCACTTGGACCCTCCATACATCTGGAGAGAAGGATGTAGCTAGTAGATGCACTAAACACAATGGAAATGGAATCTCACCCACACGGACTGAGTTAATTTGTCTGGGGTGAGACCCAGGCATCATCATCGGTATTATTTTTAACTTGCAAGGAGATTCTAATTGCAGCGAGGCCTAGGAAAATACAAACTAGACCAAGCTTTTTGCCATTCCTGAGACATAAAACACATTCTTAACTATAACTATGGATCATTTCAGTGATCCTCATGGTGAAAATAGAGGACATAGGAAATACTGGAAAAAACTGTACTGATCACAAATGCTTTTGACTATAAAAATTGTAACAAAAATCCTGACCAGAGTGATTAAACCAAAACAGGTTTATTTGCTTATTTTTTTTACATTTTTCAAAGGCTGCAGGTGGATGCTACCTGGCATTGGATCCAGTCACTCACGTGTCAGCCCCAAACTATCTAGAATTCTCTTGACTTCAATTTCATGGTTACAGAATGGCTGCTGAAGCTCCAGCCATCATGTTTATATTTCAGTGGAAAAAGGGAAGCACTTTGTAGAAAGACTTCCAGTTATATCTAATTGGCTAAAGTTAGATCATAGAGAAAGGGATTGAGAATCAAGTTGGTTCCAGCTTGGAGGAAGAGTATCTTTAGTTTTAAAGACCCTCCTGGGGATTCTGGTGTGCTCCTCCCTAACTGCTCCACTGGAAATGTTTGGGGACATTTTTTACTGTTTTGACTGCAGAGGTTATACTGTCATTTAGTGGGTAGAGATCAGTGAGACCGTTAAATATCGTACAGTGTACAGTCAGCCCCACACAGCAGAGAGTTTTCTGGTCCAAAATGGCAATAGAGCTGAGGTTAAGAAACCCTGTTCAAGACTCTTACAGAAATCTCTAGACCATTGCAGAGACCTTTTCCTGCTCAATCTCTCTCGAGTTCTGCCTTATAAAACGGTCAGCATTACGCCATTATTCCTGAAGCACTGCTCCAGTCTGAATGTCCTCTGTATGTTTACCAAGGTGAGAAACCCAACGCGGATCTTTGAATCCTAATTCCTGAAGTAAAGAGACCTTTATAGTATTCCTAATAGTGATCTGTATTCTACCTGAACACTTTGAGCTCCAGGAAGCTCATTCCATTTCTCTCCTCCACCTCCTCCTCTCCTTTTTCCCCCTCTAATTGAGGCATAACCTCTGTAAAGTAAGTTATACAATTCTCAAGTGTACCACTCAATGACTTTAAACATGTGTGGGAATCCATGCAGTAATGACCCAGATAGAACCTTCCCATCACTCCCAGAAAGGTGCCTGTGATCCTTCTGGGTCATTCGCCTCCTAGAGGTCACCACTACTCTGACTTTTTACCAATAAATCTGGAGCTGGGATTTGAACTCATGTCTGACCTCAAAGCCTATGCCTGCAATAGTAAAGATTATACTTTTACATAGGATGAAGTTTATCAATTATTTATACTTGAGAGTAAGGTTTATGAAACTATCCCCATCCTGCTTGTGTCTTGTTCTATAAATTTCCCTTTCCAACAGAGTAACTTGGAGTTTGTGTACTGTGACTGGCCTTTAAGACTGTCATAAACCTCCAAGTCAATACTCAGGGCAACAGCTTCATGTGCCTTCTGTGCAAACGCTTATTTAAAGACTTCCTGTGCGGTGGCTGGCCTGGGTCTGCCCGGCAGCAAAATAAAACTTATTACAGCTGGGAGGCAGCCACTCTCCCCAGGGATCTCTCTGAGAGAGTTTACATTTGTCCTTCCCTTCGGGGCCTGTGCATAAAAGCCTTCCTCTCCAACAGACACACGCATGTTGTTTTATTCCAGCTTATCATTAAGAGCTAGAATCTTCCTGCCAATTTGTAATCACCACGATAAAGTAAGTTTTGTGTCTACAAATTCTTTCCGTGGGGAAATGAAACTGAAGCGAAGGTCTGGCCATCCCAAATTCTGGCTCCAGCCAAAGGATGCCTCCCTCTCCTCCACAATGTAGGGAGGAACTGGTTCAAACCAGTAATGCCCAGGGAAGAAAACTGAAGGACCCAATAAGCTATTTTAATGACTGGCAGAGAAACTTCAAAGTATTTTCTACTTTTCCCTTAAGATTTAAACCGAGTGTTCACTATAGGAGAAAATACAGGCTGACTCTAGGTCAAGCTCATTAAAAGTTACCCTGAAGTGACTGGTGCTTTACTCACAATGCATAAGTTGTTTTATGGGCTCAGTTGCTTCAGTCGTGTCCGACCCTTTACAACACTATGGACTGTAGCCCTCCAGGTTCCTGTGTCCATGGGACTGTCCAGGCAAGAATACTGGAGTGGGTTGCCATGCCCTTCTCCAGGGGATCTTCCTGACCCAGGGATCGAACCTGTGTAAGTTGCTTTAACCTGATGGAATATGGAAATAATTAGAATCTAAATGGCATCCAGACTTTCTCATGTGGACTTCATCTTTGACTGTAATGACTGTTTCTCGATGGCTAGCGCTCCTTCTGATTTCTTCCAGGGCAAATGGCAAAGATAACTCTGGACTTGGAGTCGGAGGCCTGAGACATAAGCCCTTTTGTGATCCTCACCCTCTCTGACTTCTCCAACTTCTTCTCTTGCTCTCTCCCCCGCTCAAGCCCACTGGCCTTGCGCCTCCATGGAACGTGCCAGCACTGGTACTGCCTTTGGCCCTTAGCACCTATGGTCCTCTGCCTGGAACATTCCTTCTTTAGATGTTAAAGATTGTGTTCCACTGTCACCTTCTCCATGAGACCCACGCTGACCACCCTAATCGAAACCTGCCTCCACCTTCCAGACTCCCAACTCCCCTTGCCCTACGCTACTTATCACCTTAATTTCTCTACAATTCCTTTATGTTTGCTTTCTGAATAGAAACAAATGAGATCTAGAAAATCTCTTATCAAATGCATTATATATATTTAATTCTTAACCTATAACAGTATCTAGATGATCTCTTAACAAATGCATTATATATGTAATATATATGTATATTATAAATTCCATTTATATATGTATATATAAATATATATGTAATAAATTCCAATATTTTAAAACAAAAAAATTCTCTTTTCACCAATAATATGTATTATCTCTTTTCTTTACTGATGTATCTCAAGTGCCTAATACAATGCCTGGGCATGGAAGGCACTCATTACGTAACTGTTGTTTTGGTTGCTGCGGTTTTGGTTTCATTTTGACCCCTTATCTGTTCAGAGACTTTAAGCAAAGCCCATCACTTCCTCAGAGCCTGCATGCATGCGTGAATGCTCAATTGTGTCTGACTCTGTGCAACCTCAAGGACTGTAGCCCTCCAGGCTCCTCTGTCCATGGGATTCTCCAGGCAAGAATACTGGAGTGGGTTGCCATTTCCTTCTCCAGGGGATCTTCCCCACCCAGGGATCAAATCTGTGTCTCCTGCACTGACAGGCACATTCTTTACCACTGAGTCACCGGCGAAGCCCTCATGACCGTCTGCTTTTCTTCACTGTTACATAAATCCACTGTTATAAAACTGCCTCTGATGCTTCTCAACTTCATTTATGCAGGTGTTATAATTGAAATCTATTCTTCTGATTATTACTGTAGTAGGACGTTATTTAACCACAACTTGATGCATCCATTCTACTATCCATGAGCTGATGGACACTTGGGTTGTTTACAGTTTGCTGCTAAACTCATTCTTGCTCCTATACATTGGAATACTTGCGTAGAAGTTTCTCTAGGGTATTTGTCTGGTGATAACTTTCTGGACAATTCAATAGGTGTATCTTCAAATCTAAAAGGAATGCCAAACTCTTTTCTAAAGCATATGTACCAACATGTAAAGACATGTACAATTCTAACTGCAGGACCTTCCAATAATGTGCTTTACTTGCAAACAGGGAGCTAGTCCTTGGAATTTGCCTCAAGCCTGGAAATGTGACCTTTGGTATATTGCTATTAGAATTTAACTGCCCCTTCCCCTTCCCTCCTGTCTGCCTCAAAGGGTTATTATTTTTTAATCTATTTAATTTATCTATTCAGCTGTGTCAGGTTGCGGCATGAGGGATCTAGTTAGCCGACCAGGGATCAAACCCAGACTCCCTGAACTGGAAGAGTGGAGTCTCAACTACTGGACCATCAGGGAAGTCCCAGAGGATTATTTTTTAGTCAAAGTATCACTTATCCAATTTGGAAAGACAGAAGGGAAGTTTAATAGCTATTGTATAGATGCTTTGTCATCTAAAATTGTTAATATAGAGATAGGTTCATAACCAAAAAAATAGAAAAGTGAATACCTAAAATAGTAATAACTATTTGAACTACATGAGTCCACTTATATTCAGATTTTTTTTTCAATAAGAAATTGATTCCGAGCCATTTGAATCTTCTAAGGCAGAACCACAAATACGAAGAGACCAATGTAAGTTATAAGCGGGTTTTCTACAGCATGGAGGATGAGCGCCCCTAACCCCCATGTTGTTCAAGGGTCAACTGTAGTTTCTTTCATGGGTTTGGTCGGTTTGCTTCTTGTATCTCTGCTGAGAAAAAGAGAATTCAAATAGTATATTCTATTCAGGGTCTGAATTAAACACCCACTGGTATTCCATAGTTGAGATGGGGGAAGATAAGCAAAGAGCATATCCTGAAAAGTTCACTATATCTGTTCAGAAGAGAAGGTACAGCGTTTATTTGATTCTTTGTCAGAGCACAGTCAGAATCAAAGATCTTGCCTATTAGAAGAGCTTTGTGGTGCATGTGTGCGCGCATGCTCAGTTGCTCAGTCATGATTGACTCTTTGGGACCCCATAGACTGTAGCCCTCCAGACCCCTCTGTCCATGGGATTGCCAAGGCAAGAATGCTGGAGTGGGCAGCCATTTCTTCCTTCAGGGGCTCTTCCCAAACCAGGGATCAAACTCCTGTCTCCTTCATCTCCTACACTGGCAGGCAGATTCACTGAGCCACCCGGGAAGCCCCAGAAGAGCTTCAGAGAATTCTATTACTCTCCTATTTTCAGATAAACAAATCAAGATACTTTGCCTAGTATAGTTGCTGGCCAAAATCTTGGCCTTCTCTGCCCTCTAAAGCTGAATAAAAAATACAGAGACAGATTTTGGGGGAAATAGAAAAGTGGCTTTTATTCTCTGCCAGCCAGGCAGCAGAGAGGGGTAAACAGTAGGCTCATGCCTCAAGAACTGTGCCCACCCCCTGCCCCCACTCCTGCTCCATGAGGAGTCTAGGGGCTTATATAAGCCAAGGGCTCACAGTCAGGAGTCAGTGATGAGGAACAAAGGTGATAGGATCTTGATTTCTTCCTCTTGCATTCTTTCAAAGACAGTCATACACTGGCAACAGTAACCCACTAATTGAGTCTGGCGTTTTGGTGGCTCTGCAGCCTCCCTTCTGATATGTAACTACAAGGGGAAGGGTGTTGTAAGGGTAAACACCAGATAGGGGATGTATTTAGCATAGCATCAAAGGAAAATAGGTGCAAAGTATAGCTCCTTCAGAGTTAGGGGGCAGAAAAGCAAGCTTAGTTACAGACCTTCAGAGTTAGGAGCATATTAAGTAAAAGCACTAGGTATGCTCACTGTTCTTCAGGCCTGCTCACTGCTCTCTTTCTGTTCTTTGTTCTCAGGAAAGGGAAAAAGAAATCCTCATCCCTCTTTCTTCCTTTTCACTGCAACAGTATCCCTAATACCCATCATAAACCCTGAATATAATAGATGCTCAGTAAAAAGCTGAAGGCGTAAAGTTCTTATAACATTGAGTTGAAAAGAGATGTAACCAAACGAAGAAGCACAATTTGTTTAAAAACCTTGTCTTTTTAAAGATTCAACCGTACCCAATAGAGTTGGGACTGTGAAGAAAGCTGATCGCCGAAGAATTGATGCTTTTGAACTGTGGTGCTGGAGAAGACTCTTGAGAGTCCCTTGGACTGCAAGGAGATCCAATCAGTCCATTCTGAAGGAGATCAATCCTGGGTGTTCATTGGAAGGACTGATGCTAAAGCTGAAACTCCAATACTTTGGCCACCTCATGTGAAGAGTTGACTCACTGGAAAAGACTCTGATGCTGGGAAGGATTGGGTGCGGGAGGAGAAGGGGACGAGTGCTGGGGTCCAGCCTCTGCAGAGTCCAGGGATACCCTCAGGATGAGCGGCGTCGGCGAGAAAAGAAAGAAAAAAAAGCGAGTCGAGTCTTGGTAGAGTGCAGGATCAAGACTGCTTTATTTTTCTACATCAGTGCTTATATACCCTAAAACCAGCAATACTAAAAAGGGAGGAGGGATTGTCTTGATAAAATTGTGCCAGGAATGCACTCATAGACCATCTTCTAGAACAGTCAGCACCTTCACGCATAACTCTCAAACAATGGGCTTTTAAGACATCAAGGCCACAAGGCATGAGAAAATGGCTTTATCTGTGTAGCAGTTGCTGCTGCTGCTAAGTCACTTCAGTCGTGTCCAGTTAGTCAATTGTAAAAACTATTAACAAGCCTTATCTTGGGAGTCTCAGTTCTGCGCAAACTTTGTGACTCCCTAGGAAGCATGGTATCTGTTTTTGGACTTTACCCCCATATCTCTGCAGAAACAATTTTTTACACTAACACCATATGCTTATTCATTTTGTTATAAACCTTTATCTCTGTGTATTTCTTCTAGTCTACTCCCAGGTACACCATGGACAGGGGGCAGGGAGACATGTCAGCGAGCACTGGTCTGTGACCTTGAAGGCCAAGAGTCTCATGGGCTTCCTCCAGATCTCGCTTTAAGGGGCCCTTCTAAACTCATGAAAGGCTTGGTATCTATATTGCTTGTGAAATGTTTAGGCCTATTGTTAGCAGACTTAGTTTTATGCTGGGGGCGCTTTGTGCAGTTCTGAGCATTCCAAATTCTAAATTGACAATTATAACCCCAACAGGTCCAGAAGAATCAGGATGTTCTGTGTAAAAATATTTTCTTCATTCCTAGCCTGTTTATAGGGCCCATACACCCTCAGGGACTGTATTACTGCCATGCAAAGGCTTCAAGGGGGATATTTGAGCAGGAGTCATAAAAATTCTTAGAAAGCACAGAGGACTGCCAAACATCAGAAAAAGAAAAGACGGAGGCCCTGAAGTAGATGATGGGGCAGCCCTGAGAAATCCCCGGAGGTTTGAACGGCCTTGCACGCCAG
Source organism: Moschus berezovskii (assembly GCF_049115385.1). Taxonomy (NCBI): domain Eukaryota; kingdom Metazoa; phylum Chordata; class Mammalia; order Artiodactyla; family Moschidae; genus Moschus; species Moschus berezovskii. Next base: position 86,555,614 of record NC_142471.1, read on the forward strand.
CTCCTCAAGCCAAGACCTTGTCATGGGCGGGGTCTCTCATGCCGGCTCCCGACAGACGACAGAGAATGAGATGGCTGGATGGCATCACCGACTCGATGGACATGAGTTTGAGTGAACTCCGGGAGTTGGTGATGGACAAGGAGGCCTGGCGTGCTGTGATTCCTGGGGTCGCAAAGAGTCGGTCGCGACTGAGCGACTGAACTGAACTGAACTGAACTGAATTACTGACTCCATAAGAAAAAAAAAATCCCAGAAATGTGACATCCCTTTTGTAGAGAAGACTTTAATTCAAGGTCTAATTTGATCTTTGTAAGCATCAATCATTAAGGTCAGCTACCCCGAGCATGAAGGAGATTCCAAGCCTCCCCTCACCCCTCCCCTGTCTGTTATAATCAGCATTCTCCCGTGGGATTCCTAAAGCTATTCCTTGCACGCTGATGATGTCACTGAGTCCCCAGGGGACAAAGCAGCTTTCCAGAGGAAACTCAGTCTATAGTGTACATCACAATGGCTGTTTAACCACCTCTAATGAGAAGCTGATAAGGATGAAGGAAATATCGCTGACAGGGCAATAAATCCTCTCTCCCTAATAAATCTCTGACAGCAAAGCACCCCCATGCTGTCTCAGTGCTGTGAGCCTACAAATTAAATCAGAGGAGATGTCTTGTTGATTGATACTGGAGGTAACCCGATAATTGACCAGGCATGGGCTGATAATGAGATACTTTCGGCTAGTTAGAGGAAGACCAATGAACTGAATTCAGATGAAACACTGTGATAAAAGCCATTGTGGAGGAAAGGGCCAGTAACTGGAGGGATGGGAGGAAGTGATCCTGCAGAGTGGCGCTTGTATCATTCTAGTTATGAATCGTCCTCTTGGTCAATGAACCAGGCTCAGAAACACCAACGGCATGGAAACTTCCCCAGGAGGGTTTGTAATCCAAAATCTAATGATCCAAGAGAGGATTTGGAAAAAATAGTGGAAACAATATCCCAAGAATGTCTTTATAATTTGCATTTAGCTATTCCTGAAGTGCGACTTGAGTATGGAAGGGTCAGATTCTGAAAGGAGTCATTGGAAATAAGACCTTAAACTGAACACGGATTTCAGAAATTAGGTCCAAGAGGAGGTTTATTTGATCCAAAGGGACACATTCTGAATGATTTACGTGTTTTATATGTACTTGAGAATGCATTTTTTTACCCCAAAGTTCAGTAAGGGAACAGTCCCTCCCACTTCACTCTTCATCCCTTCTCCCCTCCCCTTACCAAAATGCATGGTTTTTATTATATAATTTAGTAATGATTTTGTCTGCTATTTGTATGATTATTATTGATGTTTTCCCTTAGAAGAGCATTCACACACTTTCATCCATCTCATTCTGCCTCATCCTGTCTTCTTGGTCTCATCTAAGATCTTTGTTTTGTTCTCATGGCTATGCTTTTTATTTTGTAAGGGAGAAGCAATAGGAAGTCATTGCAAATCTACACAGAAATAAAATGTGTTAATTCCTTCCCTCACCCATTCTTCCCATCCTCATTTCTCAGTCCTGAATCAGTCTTTCTTCTTTGGATATATCCATTCAGCTCTCTTACTCATTTATTAGGCTTTTCATTTCTACACTTCCATTTTTCATGCTTCAGATCTCCCATCTCTTCTTATTCACAACTTCATCTTCTTACTTTGTGTTTCAAATATCTCTCCTCCCTTTTTTCTTTTAGATGATATTTGTCAGACTTATTTAAAATTCTCCAGTAGAGGTTTTCAGTACATAGTCTTTCAGGGTATGTGTGCTCTGCAGAAGTCTTGTTGTTTCTCTCTGGCTATGCATGTTGCCTAGGGAATTACAGTTGATGTAATGTATACCAGACGGAAAGTCTAAGATATGGCTGTGAGGTAGGGAGTGTTTTTGGTCAGATTCTAGAAGATTCTGCAAATAGGAATCAGCCACTCCCAATGTGCGTCTCCCCTTCCCTCCTACCCTGCCCCACCCTCATACTCCCCAGGGACTCCCACCCTCAGACAACCTGGGGAACTGCTTATTCCCAAAGATTATCCCTTTTTGCTTTGACATTGGAGGGTTGGAGGAGGAAACATTCAGGGGATGGCCAGCCTCTCCGTGTTTGTTATCGCCACAGAGGAGATCTGGCTCTGCCCCAGTGTCACTTGGTGACCTCTGATGAGTGCTGAGCTGGGGAGCAGGTTTGCCAATAAAGGAGCAAGAGTCAGTAGTCTACTGAGGTCAAGGTGGGAGATGGAAAAGGCACACTCCGCCAGCCCTCCCAAACTCACCTCCTACCTACATCCCTGGGCTGCTCCTGATCTGGGCTGTCACTTTCCTTCCACACAAGGACTTATCCACCTTCTGTGTTCCTGTAGGTTTTCATGGTTTTAACGTTAAGTGCTAGGACCCATCCACATATCTTTTGCTTTTTTCCTTAATATGTTCACAGTAGGGTTTGAAAGTGAAAGTCACTCAGTCATGTTTGACCCTTTGCCACCCCATGGACTATACAGTCCATGGAATCCTCCATGCCAGAACATTGGAGTGGGTAGCCTTTCCCTTCGCCAGGAATTGAACTTACGTCTCCCACATTGCAGGTGGATTCTTTACCAGCTGACCCACCAGGGAAGCCCAAGAATACTGGAGTGGGTAGCCTATCCCTTCTCCAGTGAATCTTCCCGACCCAGGAATCGAACTGGGGTCTCCTGCATTCCAGGCAGATTCTTTACCAGCTGAGCTACCAGGGAAGCCCTGGTAGAGTAGGGTTTTACTTTTGTTAATTTGCCATGTTGTCCAGAACTGGAATTTCTTCTAAAGATGATGGATGCCCATGATCATAGGAACCATGAGACTTATCTCCCCATTAAATGCACAACACCTAGCCAGTTCTCACTGAAACATTTCCTCAATAAATTGGTATACTCATTTGAAGGTATTTTAGATTATATGTGAAGTCATGTTTTTAATTCTAACTCTATCTCTATGTTTTGCCTGAGGAAAAAAATATTGCCTCAGTAGTCTGAAAAGGGAGAGTTATTATATTTTAATAACCCAATCAGAAGGAAAACCCCGGAACAGAGTAAACAGCGCATGAAGATACGAGTCTGGGAGAGATTTCCAATTAAGCTTACATTTTTCTTTGTGATACCTAAGCTTCTCTGGCTCTGGGATCCATTTTCAGGCTGCATATTATAATGTTAATACTATAAACTTTTGACATTAACTTTGCTATTATTTCCTTTTTTACAGCTCCTTCTTGCAAAGAGCTCAGTATACCCACAAGAACCTACAAACTGGACATCCAGACTTTAAGATTTACAAGATGATAGAAAATACAGAAGGAACTATTAAGAACTCTTTCTACGATCTATTACCCCTGAAGGTAGAAGGAAAGAAGGAATGAAGGGTTGGAGATGGAGGGAGGGAGAAGGGGGAAAGAAGAGAAAAGAGACAGACTGTCCTCCCCTCCACTCTGCTCTCCTCTCTCTCTTGCGCGTCTTCTCTGCCTTCACCGGCACTTCTGACCTGGACTTCCTTTCTGATTCGAATAGACTGTCGTGGCTACTCTATGAACTTGTTCACCTGCTATGGAGTCTTAGCATGTGCTCCACAGCGGCAACCCTGAACCTTTTTCTCTCTTCTAACTGTCCCCTTCCTGCTACTGTTTCAAAGAAAACCATGTGTCCTTCATTAAGGACATGAGGAATGGCCCTCAGGAGGCTCCCCTCCTGCCCCCAGCTTTGCCGGAGAGAACATCTTTGTGTAAACTGCCATCCATTCCTTTTCCGTCTGGTTGTGGAGCATCCTTTTCAGCCTTCCCAGTACCATCTCCTTCTAATCTACCCTCCCAGTTTCTGCTCAGGCTGCCTCTTTTTCTTCCCCCTCCAGCTCCTTCACCTTATTTGTCAATCGCTTAAAGGGTGCCATATACAATGTAAAGTTAAGTATTCACGAATTATCACATTACCAATGAAACATATAGTATCAATATGCGGTATCATTATCCCTTCTTTATGGAGGCAGATTTTTAGGCTCAGAAAAGTCAGGTAACTTGTCCAAGATTGCACAGCTTACAGCTGGTGGATCTCATTAGCTCCTTCTCCTTGACCTTGAAACAAGGACATGTTTTGGCTGTAAGTAACTAACCAAATAAATACCTCACCTCCCTTGAGGCTTTCTTATATTATTCTCCTTCCTTTCACTGCTAATGTGTCTATCAAGCAAGTGGGTACCTCTGCCTCCATTTCCTCAGCATCCCAACCAGCCCTAAGTCCTTGGGCTCTGGCTTCTGTGCCCTGTTATTCGGCCACTGTGGACTGATGCCACTGAAATCAGCAATGGCCACCTCCTCTACAAACAAATGCCTTTTTAAGAAAGACGTATCTTTTATATTTTTAATCATTTTATTTATTGGTCTGTGTCGGGCCTTAGTTGGGGCGCGTGGGATCTTCTATTTGGACTCATGGACTCTCTAGTTTTGACTCACAGGCTCCGAGCGCCCGGGTTTCAGTGGTTGTGATGTGCAGGCTTAGTTGCTCCACCACACGTGGAATCTTAGTTCTCTGATCAGAGCTCGAACCTGTGTCCTCTTCATTGCGAGCTGGGTTCTTAACCACTGGACCACCAGGGAAGTCCCACAAATGCCCTTTCTAACCCTCCTTAACCCCTCTGTAGCTGTTGATGATGCCAATGATCTTGTCTTTGGAATTTCAGCTGCCAGACAATGAGGCTTGTGAAACAATTTGCACGATCATTCACACTCCCTATGGGATGGGCTGGTCCAGGACAGATGGGTTCATCACACAAGGATGTACTTCAAATCCATGGTCCGAAATTTTAATTTCCTTTCAGAGTCAAGTGGTATGAACTCTCTTCAGAGTCACTGTTCAGTCGCTCAGTCGTGTCCTGCTCTTTGCAACCGCATGGACTGGGAAGGCTCTTTGATGTTTAAGGCTACTTTTTGCAGGAAAACAAATTTACCTTTTCTGGACAGTATTATTTGTGGTGACCCTATACATATGAGTACTGTTGCCTAGAAAATCCCATGGATGGAGGAGCCTGGTAGGCTGCAGTCCATGGGGTCACTAAGGGTCGGACATGACTGAGCGACTTCACTTTCACTTTTCACTTTCACACATTGGAGAAGGAAATGGCAACCCACTCCAGTGTTCTTGCCTGGAGAATCCCAGGGACGGGGGAGCCTGGTGGGCTTCCGTCTATGGGATCACACAGAGTCGGACACGACTGAAGTGACTTAGCAGCAGCAGTATACATGTGCACACTCAGTTGCTAAGGTGCGTCCGACTCTTTTCGATCCCATGGGCTGTAGCCCGCCAGGCTCCCCTGACAATAGGTTTTCCGGGCAAGAACACTGGAGTGGCTTGCCATTTATTTCTCGAGGGGAATCTTCCTGATTTAGGGATGAAACTCATGTTTCCTGTGTCTCCTGCATTGCAGGCGGATTCTTTCCCCACTGAGCCATCAGAAAGGTTGACCCTATATGTATAAATATTAAATCTTAAGGGCCTAGAAAACTAAGTAATATTCATATTTGTAGCAAAATACAAGTAACCTCAATAATACTACAAATATTTTGTGTCTGCGAGAACGAGATTGGGGCAGGTCGGAGTATGAAGAGTGGTTCTCATCTTTATGGAATAGTTCAGTGGAAAAATGACTCTCCTGGGGATATTTTATATATAACTTTCCCTCTGAGATTCTCTTAATTACTCTCATAGGGGTACAGCTGTGAATATCACAGAATATTTATTTTCTCTGAAGATGTCGCAGTTTCTAAAATTAAAGAGTAGTTCAAAGAAAATAACCACAGATTTTGTTCCTCTGCCACATGGCCCAGAGAAAGTGGGGTCTCTGGTTGATTAGAAGCACAGATGCATGTGGTTTAACACACCCAAGAGACATGGTAGGCAGATTTAAAAATGGAGAATATATTTAACATTTGCATAGAACTTTATGACGTCCAAAGTATGTCCACATGTATTATTTCATCTGCCTTCTCCCAGCTCCTTGAAAAGAGGGGAATTTGGATCCCAGTTTAAAGATGAGGAAATCAAAGTCCTGACAGTTGACACTATGTACCCAAGTCTCCATCAGTAATAACGGCAGACGCAGGATCAATACCTGGGTCCCTGACTGCCAGCCAGTGGCTAAGTCTCACTCATCTCCTTCCAGCCCATTGCAGGCCAGGGTTAATTAATCGCAGGGAAGTGGACTACAGCAAAGATGACCTGGTACAGGCATGCAGGCGATCATAGGCATACTACAGCAGATTATCCTTTTGCTATCATTTTTTAATTAATTAACTTTAATTTTGGTCATGCTGAATCTTCATTGCTGCACGTAGGCTTTCTCTAGTTGCGGCGAGCAGGGGCTGCTCTTTGCCATGGTCCACGTGCTCCTCACTGTAGTGGCTTTTCTTGTCCTGGCTCACTGGCGCTAGGGTGCGAGGGCTTCAGTAATTGTGGTGCATGGGCTTAGTTGCTCCACAGCAGGTGGAGTCTTCTGGACCAGGGATCGAACCCATGTCCCCTATTTTTACCCACTGTACCACGAGGGAAGTACTATTTTTTTTAAACTGGAGTATGGTTGCTTTACAACGTTGTATTAGTTTCTGCTGTACAATGAAGTGAATCAGTCTTATGTATATACATATCTCCTCCCTCTTGAGCTTCCCTCCCTCCCTCCCCACCCCCATATCACCCTCTACCTAGGTCATCACAGAGCACTGAGTTGAACTCCCTGTGCTACACAGCAGCTTCCACTAGCTATCTGACCCAGCGATCCCACTATTGGGCATATACCCTGAGAAAATAATAATTCAAAAAAGCACATGCAGCCCAGTGTTCATTGCAGCACTATTTATAATAGCTAGGACATGGAAGCAATTTAAAGGTTATTCTTTTAAAAGAATATCTATTTGAAACATGATTCATTCTTGGTTATCCCTTTACAAAAGGCAGTAGGTATTTCCAAGTGGAACCTGTCACCCACCCTGAACAGCTCACTTTTCCGCTGAGACAGACTTCCCAGGTGCTGGATGAAGTATTGTGGGTGTGCTTGGTTCAAGCTCAAAGGGTGCTTAGGTATCACCTATGCAACTTCCCTCTTAGGATACCAAGATCCAGAGAGGGGAGGTGACCGAGGAACAATATTATTAAATTATAGGAGGAAGGGAAGTTTCTACCCCTCCAGAGCAAAAACTGTGTGTGGGGGGAAGACTTTGGGGAGTCAGTCCAGTCACAGATCCCTGAGAACCACCACCTGCATCACAGCACCCTGGTCACTCACACCTACGCACACCTACACAAAAACACGTACACACACGCTGGGACCCCCCCGCAGCCATGGTTCTATGATGAGACCCTGCTTTCCTGGCCGTAGATGATGGAACAGGCGTGGACACCCGACCCAAGCCGGACCACTCAGCTCCACTCTCTCGAGAAGTGAAACTGAGAAACAGTGCAAATGGGAAAAGACAGCTGAGTGATGAGGATGACGAGGCTCCAGCAGGAAAGCCCACGAACAAGTTTGAGAGAGTCCTCCTTTTCTCCTCCCTCCTGACCTCTGTGTCTCCTGGCCTCGTCTTTGATTTCAGAGGTAACTACCTCAGTGTCTTCAAGCAAACCCCACCCTGTACTTTAGCTAACTCAAAGTCAATTTCTGATATTTGTCATCAAATATCTTAACAAAACTGTGAGAGAGCCCCAGGAAAATGATAAACACACTCTCTCTCCTGATGCTCTTCTGTGATGGAGTAAGTTAATTAAGTGCTGGTTGATCCCAGGAAATCAGTTTAAAAAATGAATGATCAATTTATGCAGGTACCCATCATAAGCTGAAATGCTTATTTAAAGGTGATCGTTTTTCTTCAGATAAAGAGTTTGATAGCTCTTAAATGCAGCTACTAGAAAATACACTTTTTATGCTTTCAAACAATATATGTGTATGTGTATATACGTATGTACATTGGACATGAGTTTGAGCAAACCCTAGGAGATAGTGAAGGACAGGGAAACCCGATGTGCTATACTCCATGGGGTCACAAAGAGTTGGATACAGCTTAGTAACTGAACAGCAACAATTGGGACACACACACACAGACCCATTAATTGAATTGTCAATTGTGGAGTAATTGAAATTTTAAAATAAAAGTTTGTATATATTTTCTGTCAAGTATGAAATACTATTTAGCAGCTGTAGAAAATTTGGAATCGTGTAACAATTATGTGCCAGACATTGTGCCAGAGAATTTTATCTCTTTTTTTCCCCACCTACCCACTCTTTGTAAGATAATTATTATTCCTGTGTAAATACGAGAAACTCTGTGTATGTACGTGTGTGTGTGTGTGTGTGTGTGTGTCCAAACCATTAAACCAAACCAAAGTTTTCAGTGTGGACTAAACATTAAAAAAATGTGGAAAACCGTAATGGTTACTATAAAGCAATTCACAACACTTACAATCATACAGAGCAAATGCACGCAGGAAAAGGAAAGCTTACTTTGGAGAAATCTATTTAGATTCATGAAGCCAATGTAAATATGAAAAAGATTTTAAACATTTCTGCCGTGTTTGGCAAAAATGGGTAAAAGAGAGAAAGTCCTTTAATACCCTTGCGTTATACTCGCTACTCTTTCACACAGGCAGGAAGTAGCATGGCGTCACAAAAAACAAGAATTCTCAGGCAGCTCTGATACGGACGCGATTTGCATTGTTTGAGGAGGTGTGCGCCTATCAACAGCTCCCCCTGTGCTGTCAACAGACAGGTCTTTTGTAAGAATATTCAGTGTGTACTTATCTCCCCTAAGACATGATTCAGTTCAGTTTAGTCGCTCAGTCGTGTCCGACTCTCCGCGACCCCATGAATCACAGCACGCCAGGCCTCCCTGTCCATCACCAACTCCCGGAGTTCACTCAAACTCATGTCCACAGAGTCGGTGATGCCATCCAGCCATCTCATTCTCCGTCGTCCCCTTCTCCTCCCGCCCCCAACCTTTCCCAGCATCAGAGTCTTTTCCAGTGAGTCAACTCGTCGCATGAGGTGGCCAAAGTATTGCAGTTTCAGCTTTAGCATCAGTCCCTCCAATGAACATCCAGGATTGATCTCCTTTAGAATGGACTGGTTGGATCTCCTTGCAGTATAAGGGACTCTCAAGAGTCTTCTCCAACACCACAGTTCAAAAGCATCGATTCTTTGGCGATCAGGCTTCTTCACAGTCCAACTCTCACATCCATAAATGACCACGGGAAAAACCATTGCCTTGACTAGACGGACCTTGGTTGGCAAAGTAATGTCTCTGCTTTTTAATATACTATCAAGGTTGGTCATAACTTTCCTTCCAAGGAGTAAACGTCTTTTAATTTCATGGCTGCAGTCAGCATCTGCAGTGATTTTGGAGCCCAAAAAAACAAAGTCTGACACTGTTTCCACTGTTTTTCCATCTATTTCCCATGAAGTGATGGGACCAGATGCCATGATCTTTGTTTTCTGAATGTTGAGCTTCAAGCCAACCTTTTCACTCTCCTCTTTCACTTTCATCAAGAGGCTTTTGAGTGCCTCTTCACTTTCTGCCATAAGGGTGGTGTCATCTGCGTATCTGAGGTTATTGATATTTCTCCCGGCAATCTTGATTCCAGCTTGTGCTTCTTCCAGCCCAGCGTTCCTCATGATGTACTCTGCATATAAGTTAAATAAGCAAGGTGACAATATACAACCTTGACGTACACCTTTTCCTATTTGGAACCAGTCTGTTGTTCCATGTCCAGTTCTGACTGTTGCTTCCTGACCTGCATACAGGTTTCTCAAGAGGCAGGTCAGGTGGTCTGGGATTCCCATCTCTTTCAGAATGTTCCACAGTTTATTGTGATCCACACAGTCAAAGGCTTTGGCATAGTCAATGAAGCGGAAATAAATGTTTTTCTGAAATTCTCTTGCTTTCTCCATGATCCAGCGGATGTTGGCAATTTGATCTCTTGTGCCTCTGCCTTTTCTAAAACCTGCTTGAACATCTGGGAGTTCACGGTTTACATACTGCTGAAGCCTGGCTTGGAGAATTTTGAGCATGACTTTACTAGCATGTGAGATGAGTGCAATTGTGCGGTAGCTTGAGCATTCTTTGGCATTGCCTCTCTTTGGGATTGGAATGAAGACTGACCTCTTCCAGTCCTGTGGCCACTGCTGAGTTTTCCAAATCTGCTGGCATATTGAGTGCAGCACTTTCACAGCATCATCTTTCAAGACTTGAAATAGCTCAACTGGAATTCCATCACCTCCACTAGCTTTGTTCGTAGTGATGCTTTCTAAGGCCCACTTGGCTTCACATTCCAAGATGTCTGGCTCTAGGTCAGTGATCACATTATCATGACTATCTTGGTCGTGAAGATCTTTTTTGTACAGTTCTTCTGTGTATTCCTGCCACCTCTTCTTAATATCTTCTGCTTCTGTTAGGTCCATACCATTTCTGTCCTTTATCAAGCCCATCTTTGCATGAAATGTTCCCTTGGAATCTCTAATTTTCTTGAAGAGGTCTCTTGTTTTTCCTATTCTGTTGTTTTCCTCTATTTCTTTGCATTGATCACTGAGGAAGTCTTTCTTATCTCTCCTTGCTATTCTTTGGAATTCTGCATTCAGATGCTTATATCTTTCCTTTTCTCCTTTGCTTTTCGCCTCTCTTCTTTTCACAGCTATTTGTAAGGCCTAGACGCTATGTTTTATATGCCCGAATGGAAATGAGTAGGGACAGGCTAGGGGCTCCCCCAGTTATTAAATTGACATTTCAGAGCCACCTTTTAAAATTTAAATTTTTTTTATTTCACAAGTAACCCTTGTTCATTAGAAAAATTTGATTTTATAACTAAGAAAAAATAACAACAAAAATCTTCCATTGATATCTGGATGAATTTTCTTCCGTATTTTTCTTCATAGCTATATACACAAATTTAAGCATTTTACAAAAATGAGGTTACACTGCTCTCTGACTTCCTCCTAAACAATATATTGTTAGTGTTTCCATCACTGGGAAATAATTCCCTGTGAATCTCTCACATTTCTGCTCATCTTGGGAACAGAGGCACTTTGTTCTTTTGTCCCAGATAATTTTTTCAAGGACATTTATACCTCAAACAACCTTGGAGGATAGAGATAGTGTCTCTCCTTCGAGCAAAGATCAGGTGTGCTTACAGCCTTGGAGGATAGAGGTGGCTTCTCTCCCAGGAGCAAAGAGCAGGGGTTTCCTAAGCTCAGAATTCTCCCAAAATGCAGCCCTCTGTTGATGGCATTGCAGGCATCACCTCTGCTCTTTTTGTCACCCCTTGGGAATTAGGGCTCAGGAAGTTGGCAGGAAAACAAATCCTGATATTCTGGCTATTGCTGTGAGTAATGAAGTCCCTTGTCTCTGACCCAGGGGTATGTATCTTCTGCCAACAACCACTAAATGATGGAGACTTGTTAATTTACAAGGGGAGAAAAATCTTGGCTCTTCATGGTTCTTGACAGTCATGTTGCTAAACCATTGCTCAAGATCATCATCACATTTGATAGTTGCATTTTAATGGAGGCACACAGTGTCTTGAACTTCCCTGGTGGCTCAGTGATAAAGAATATATCTGTCAATGCAGGAGATGTGGGTTTGATCCCTGGTCCGAGAAGATCCCCTGGAGAAGGAAATGGCAACCCACTCCAGTATTCTTGCCAGGGAAATCTCGTGGATAGAGGAGCTTGATGGGTGACAGTCTATGGGGTCACAAAGGAGTCAGACATGATGACACGATTTAGCAACTAAACAACAAAATAGTGTCTTAACTCAGGGGTCGCTAGTGGTAAAGAACCCACCTTCCAATGCAGAAGGTGTAGGAAACGCAGGTTCGATCCCTGGGTTGGGAAGATCCTTCTCCGCTGGAGGAGGAGATGGAAACCCACTTCAGTATTCTTGCTTGGAGAATCCCATGGACAGAGGAGCCTGGCAGGCTACAGTCCATAGGGTTACAAAGAGTCAGACACAACTGAAGCAACTTAGCACACACACACACATCTTAATCTATCTCCCTATTTTGCTATTCCTTTCCTACAGAGGGCAGCAGAACTTTTCTCTTATGGTTAAGAGTAACTGTCAGCCCCTAACTTCTCCCCAGAACTGTATTGGGTTCGTAGGAGTTGGAGGTAGGGGACGATAGATTGGAAAGAAACTTGCCAGGTTTGGTGCTATGATGACCTGTTTTTCTCCCACCTGCCACATCACCCCCTGCCACTAGCTGTGCTGAAGCATACCGCACCTGGGTGCTCTGCCGAGACAATGTGCCTTAGAGATTGAACACTCAGGGCTTTGGGTTTGGGCAGATGTGGTTATGAGTCTCGACTCTGCTCTTCTGTGGCAGCTTTGGTAACCTTGGGCAAGTGACTTTGCCTGTCAGAGCCCCCACGTTCTCAAGAACAAATGGGGATAATAAGGAGGAGTGTATCATCAGGTGATGAGATGAAATTAATGAAGCAGCATATGTAAAGAGCTTACTAGCATGTGGCACGTAGCAGGAAATCATTATAGCCGCTCTTATTACTGTTATTAAAGCTGTGATCCACAACTACACATAGCTAATACCAGGCAGGCTGTGATGACTGCTACGATGGAAGTATAAATGCAGCTGTTATTATTGGGCAGGCTTCTTGCTTGGGAGCCTCAGCTGGTACCCACATCTCCTCCAGCATTAAGAAGGCAATTGCTGTGACAAAGAGCAGTAATCCTGAGAACCTTATTTTCATGCCCCCAAATCCTCTTAAAAATATACAGTTGTCCTATATCTCTGGCAATAAACCTTAAAGATAAATGAGCTAAAGCTATGGACCAAGGAATGAGAACTCTGTCTCCAAGTGTAACCTGCCCAAGGATGATGCCAGACTCCTGGATCTAAGCCCTAAGCTCATACAGAGATGACTAGCTATTAGGTAATGGCCATGGACAGACCCACTGATGATAACATTCCATAAAGTCACAGTGCTGGTACATTCACGAATCATTTTCCTCTGATCTTCAGAAGCCAGTGCTGCTTCGAATTCAGAGACTGTACTCTAGGCATCATATTGATTTTGCTCCCTTCCATCTCACTCACATACCCGAAAACTGTAAGATTAATTGAACTGCTAAGATGAATAGAGTTATATACACCAGCTAATTTTCCAATGGTCAGCATGACCTTTTGTAAAAATGTCGGTTCAGCATTTGAAAGGGTATGTTTTCCAGCCTCTCACAATGAAATACATATCAGGACACGAAGCTTTACAACGATTTTCTTTTGTGCTGACAAACTGAGAAGTGTGAGTTGTTCGTTTGCCCCAGAGTCGGAAAAAGCACAGCCAATTACGAAGTCTGAAAATATCAGAACTGACTTATAACGGCAAATGGTCATGCCTTTGTAATTCCACTTAACTGGTTACTCAGCTCTTTTTGAAAGGCATTATAACTTGTTAGAGAATCTCAAAGGGAATCTCTTTCATTAAGCAACTAAACAGTTAGGCTTTGGAGTATTTAAAAAGATTACAGGCAGGTGACATACAGTGCTACAAAGTGACCCTGAAATGCATCTAGAACTCAATAGACAAAAAGATTTATAAAATTCTTTTCTCAGATTGTGTTATTTTTCCTAATTGGAATTATTTTTCCAATGTAAGATATTCACTTCACAAATATATCCGTTCCGTTCTGTCGCTCAGTCGTGTCCGACTCTTTGCGACCCCGTGGACTGTAGCCTACCAGGCTTCTCCGTCCCTGGGATTCTCCAGGCAAGAATACTGGAGTGGGTTACCGTTTCCTTCTCCAGGGGATCTTCCCGACCCAGGGATCGAACCCGGGTCTCCCGCATTGGAGGCAGACGCTTTAACCTCTGAGCCAAATATACATATATAATTTTCTCTATTTCCACATGTATGGATTATAGACATTTTTATATATTTTAAGAGTCACACACAGAGACCTGCACACACATATATAAAACAGATAAGCTTAAAAAAGAAAATGACCCATTTCAAGAAAAAAACCACTATTAATCTCACCTTAAACTTTCAGGATGTTTATATGTCTATATAGCCTGGTAGCGGAGCTCGTCACTTACAGATTCTGTGATCCGGAGAATTCACTTAAACTTTGATTCAATTTTCTCTCCCATATAATTGGGATAAAAACAGTATCTTCCTTACAGTATTCTAGGAGGATCAAATGAGATAACATGAGTAAAATCTTAAATTTGTGCCTGGTACCTTGTAAGTGTTCAGTAAATATTAGCTGTTTACATCCTAAACAACAGTATACAATTTGAGTGAGACTTTATTTTCTATACTGTTTTATAGCCTGCTTTTTAGTTAATAGTGTGTTGTACAGATTTGTCTGCATAAATGCATGCATACCACTTCATCTAACTTAATGGCTATATAATATTCCATCACATGAGTTTTTGATAAATTATTAGGTAGGACTGAGCATGGTGGCACTACCTGCCAAACTCCAGGTGGGTTTGAGTGATGTCTTTCTACATCTCTATGTATTGATGCAATGAGTTGCATTTTAAAATTGTTACACAGAAATTAGTGGAAACAATCTAAATGTCTATTGACAGATGAATGAATAAAGAAGATGTGGTACATATACACAAGAAACCATAAAAAAGACAGAAAGGATGCCATTTGCAGCACAATGGATGGATCTAGAGATTATCATCCTAAGTGAAGTAAGTCAGGCAGAGAAAGACAAATACCATATTATATCATTTGTATGTGGAATCTAAAATGCAACGCAGAGAACTTGAATCTAAAATGCAAAAATGAACTTACAGACTAAGCAGGAGCAGACTCACAGATATAGAGAAGAGACTTGTGGTTACCAAGGGAAAGGGTTTGGAGAGGGATGGATTGGGAGTTTGGGATTAGAAGATGCAAACTATTATGTATAGGCTGGATAAACAAGGTCCTTCTGTACAGCACAGGGAACCATAGTAAAAATAGAATATTTACTATTCTATTCCTAATGGAAAAGAATATGAAAAAGAATATATATATATATATATTTATATATCTTAACCACTTTGCTCTCCAGCAGAAATTAACACAATATTATAAATCAACAACCTGCCAGGCTCCTCTGTCCATGGAATTCTCCAGGCAAGAATACTGGAGTGGGTTGCCATTTCCTCTTCCAGGGGATCTTCCTGACTCAGGAATCGAACCTGTATCTCTTGAGTCTTCTGCATTGGCGTGGATTCTTTACCACTAGCTCCACCTGGGAAGCTTTATAAATCAATTAAATCTCAATAAAATAAATTTTTGAAAAAATTAGTAGAAATGAAAAACTAAAGGTCTGATTATTAATGGTAAGAATTATTGATCTTATAAGTGTGTTGCACTTGAGACAAAGAGAAAGCAATATATATTTGATTTTGAAAAGCATGTATAAAATGGAGGAAAAATAATTGCCTATATTTTTTCCATGCCCAAAGTGCAGGGCTAAGTAAAATTTCCTACTTTATCTCTCAGCGAAGAGAAGCCTGCTTCCAAAATATATTATTTATTTTCAGCTCTCACACATTTGACTAATGTCCAAAATGAAAGTCCTGACTGTAAGCATCTCTTGACAGCTTTAGGAAAAAACATGAGTAAGTGCAGATGGCCAGGCTCATAAGAGACAGATGGAAAGTCAAACCTGTGTGGAATTCTGCAGACTTTCCTGGCGCCCAGATTCTATAGCTCTGAATATTTCAGTGACCCCCAAAATCTCTCTTATTAACAAGTAGCAAAGGTCTGCTCCCTGAGCACTGACAGACTGGGCACACAGTAGGGGGCTTGGTGTGAGATCAGGGAAAAGATGCAGACTGAGTTTGGGAAGAGACCCCTCACGGAGCCAATAACATGGTCTTGGAATAGTTTTTGCTTTCATTCTGTGGTGAGGTGCAGGGAAGAAGTGTAAAAAAAGCTCTACAGAAACAAGACCAAGAAAAAAAGAGAAAGTAGACCGAAACCCCTATTGTGGGTCTAGCATGCCTAGCAGTTAGTGAGTGATATTTGAACGTTGGACTGATGAATGAATGGACTCCTTTTTGTCAATTAAAGGAATCAGAAGAATATCCCTTATTGCTTTAATACATCTCTTCTGGTTGTTTTGTTATAAAGTTGCCCTGGCTCTTCCCTATAATCTTTTCACTCAATCTTTACTCTGATTTAGAGGAAGGGAGATGAAGGCAACTAATATTTGGGGGCAAGGCTGTAGCAAATGGTGATGTGAAAACTGTATAAGTGACATCCTTGGCATTACACAGTGTACAACCTGTGCAACTGTATAGAACGGACCTGGCTGTTCAGTGCCTCCTAGATTTACAGTACATAGCATTGTATCATCACATGATATTATCATATCAAATCTCCCTAAGATCTCTGTGAGGTGAGAATCACCCCTATTTTGCAATTAAAAAATATTGGTTTAGAAAATTTGGAGAATGTCCCAAGATGGAACAATTAGATGGAAGGAGGTCATGGGACAAGAATGGAAATTCAAATCTGAGTTTGACTCAACTCAGCTTCCCATTGAGCTCCTTCAGTCATCCCAGAGAGTTTGGAGATGAATATACTTGAACACAAACTGACCATCCCCCGCCATTACAAAGCATGCAATACACAGGAGTCCTGCATTTCTGCATTCAATAATTCTTTTTGTGTCTCATTCAACTGCCAGAGCTGGGCTCTTCTGGAGTTTGGGACAGAATCATGGCTTGGCGGGAGACTGAGTTCTTTAAAAAAAAAATCTGTATATCTCTTTGGTGGTGCTGGGTCCTTGCTGCTGCATGTGGGCTTTCTCTAGCTGCAGCGAGCGGCGGCTACTCTCTAGTTGTGGTGAATGGGCTTCTCATGGCGGTGGCTCCCCTCTCGCCGAGCACAGGCTCTAGAGCGTGGGCTCATTAGTTGTGATGCGTGCACTCACTTGCTCCACAGCATGTGGGATCTTCCCAGACCAGGGATCAAACTGGTGTCCCTTGCGTTGCAAGGTGGATTCTTAACCACTGGACCACCTGGGAAGCCCGAGCCTGAGTTCTTCGATGTGGAATTTGTGCACTAAATCATGGGCCCTTGTTTGAATTTCATTTTCTGGGTTAGCTTCAGAATCTTTTCCTTCCTGGCTGGGTCTCTTCATCTTTCAGTGAGAGGCCTGGGAGTGCCTGTATTCCTTGGTGCTCAGTGTCCTACACAGTTGGGGCTAAAATTCTAAAACTGAGCTAGTACACTTCAAAAGAGAAAAGGAGAGTCTGATCAAAGAACAAGACTCCATGAGAATCTTTAAGCCACAGGTACAGAGCTGGAAGGAACTGGCAGAGGAGCCAACTGCCAGCCTACCCTGCCCTCTCGCAGAAAGACGTGTTCAGGATTGAGAAGGTTGCTCATGGGTGCCATCTGCGAGGTCCAGGCCGGGGCTGGGGCAGTGAAGCACCCTCCTTCCAGCACTGGGCCTTAGAAACCTGAGCTAGGAAACTCAAACCCAGAGAAAACTTCTCAAGAGAGAGGCACAGGAGTGGGTCGTCATCACTTCTGAGGCCCCCTGCTTGTCTCTTTCAAGGATGCCCCTTGTCCCCTTGGAGAGGCCCCACCTCAAGATGTGGTCCTCTGTCTCCTACCGATCTGTGTGAGGGTTTTATCCCCAGCACCCTCTCTAGCAGGGCACTCCCATGCTGTCTATAGTCCCTGGGGCTCCAGACTTTCTCTGATGGTGCTTCTGGCATCTCAGCTTGGAGGTTTTATCCTTTCCTGCCTTCTGCGTTTCCTGCTCTGGAACTGCTATTTTCCTTGCTGGGGAACCTTCTTACCTCATTTACTGGGAGAAGGCTTAGCGCTTCGGGCTGGAGGCCTGGCATGGAATGAGAGGCCGAGCAGTGGAGGTAGGAAGCCCTGGGTGGGCAGTGGGAGGCCCCAGGATGGTTTATCTATAGAGGACAGATGAGGAGGAGGAGGAGAGGGGGAGGAGGCGTTGTCCTTCTCAGGAACAACAAGAAAATCACAATGATAATAGTAAAACTTGTATTAATACCAGATGTAAAAGTTGTTCCATTGGACGTAGAGGAGGTCATGTGTGATGTCCAGGAAGTAATTCAGTAGAGTAATTCAGAAATCCAAGACAGAACAAAAGAAGCTGGGGAGTGAGTGGGTAATGAAAAGGCAGATGCAGCAGATTTATTTATAGAAATAAATCCCTATTTTCAAATGTTGACCAACCAAGCTTCTGAGAATTCTAAGATTCCTATTCCATCCCCACGGTGTCATTGGTTGCAGTGGCTACTTTCAATTAGTCCCACACTCAGACCTGACACTGGGAAAAAGCTGAAGCTCTTGGCCTTTGGCAGTCTGAACTCGGCCTACAGCTGGGATGGATTTCAGAACACCAGTCGGAGCCACTGGAATCACTCTGCTGCACTGTAATATTTTCAATAAACCTCGGACAAAAAAAAAAAATCACCTCATTATTCTAAGCTCAGGTGTTTTTGCGTGTGTGTGTATGTGTGCGTGTGTGTCTGCATGCTAAGTCGCTTCAGTTGAGTCTGATTCTTTGTGACCCTATGGACTGTAGCCCATCAGGCTCCTCTGACCATGGGATTCTCCAGGCAAGAATATTGGAATGGGCTGCCATGCCCTCCTCCTGGGGATCCTCCCCACCCCTGGATCGAACCTGTGGCTTTTATGTCTCCTGCATTGGCAGGAGAGTTCTTTATCACTCGTACCACCTGAGAAGCCCTCAGGTATGGTTTAAAGGGGCCTAATAGGAGGAAGACTCTCCTCTCACCCTTAACACTCAGGAAATCCAAGAATTTTAGCTCTGTGCCAGGAACTGGGGGCAAAGATCAAATATATTCTTATCCCAGGAACTAAAACACACTTTTTGTTTTGGGGGGTCAGAAACCAAGTTGAATTAACATGGTTAAGAGGATATATTCTTTGCATAAATTCTCTCCCTACTGTTATAAGATGAAATGAGGAAATATATCTACCAATGCAAGAGTTAAAGGAGAAAGGCTCGGCACATGGAACCTCATCCTTAGTCTCCGTATTTCCTGCCCACACATCTTCCTGCACAAACAATAACTAGATGACATAATCTATTCAAGCTGGACCACTTTCAACCTTCTTGCTTCATACTATCCGAGAGTCTTGACTAGACCTTGACTTGACTTGTCTCATCCCATAGTTTTCTATTTTCTTTCCAACATATCTTTTCATTGCTCTGTGTTCAGTAAAACTGACATGTGGTAGAGTTGGAAAAGAGTTACTCTTGGGATGAAGGTGCTCTAATCACCAGTGTCCACAGGACAGTTTCCTGAGATCATTGAGCAGGTTGGTGAGACAAAGGCCTGGGGAGGTGAATAGTGTGTGAAGACTCCTGACACATGTCACTTTGTGGAGATAAGACTGGCCAAGCTGTTAACACTTGGCAGCTCCTTTGTGATCACAGAGGATGTTCCTTATCAGCCTCTAGAGTCTTCAGCCTGAACAACTTCTATACACGTTCCAACAACTCACTGCTTGCTGCCCTCTTTTTCCTCTTTGTTTCAGCCTCCACCCAAGGCTAGTTAATAGCCCAGTGTCCTGTTTTAACCTTACCTGTAACAATCATTGGAGAAGGCAATGGCACCCCACTCCAGTACCCTTGCCTGGAAAATCCCATGGATGGAGGAGCCTGGTAGGCTGCAGTCCATGGAGTCGCTAAGATTCGGACACAACTGAGCAACTTCACTTTCACTTTTCACTTTCATGCATTGGAGAAGGAAAGGGCAACCCACTCCAGTGTTCTTGCCTGGAGAATCCCAGGGACGGGGGAGCCTGGTGGGCTGCCATCTCTGGGGTCACTCAGAGTCAGACACGACTGACGCGACTTAGCAGCAGCAGCAGTGGTAACAATCATTAGCCAGGTGTGTTCTGTTGCTGTCATTACAAACTACTCTTATGCATTGCTGTCAATAGTTAGACACACCCCCAAACATTTGCCAACCATCTATTGTGTTCCTGGTATTGGGATGGCCACAGGGACAGAGAAATAAATGAGATCAACAGATTAGCCCAGCCATCAGAGAACTATTGACTGATTCTAGAAAGGAAACTGAACACATAAGAACAGAAAGACTGCTGAATGCTGCATGTGGCTCTGGGGGAAGTTCACACAGGGAGCTATGAGGATGTAGAGAAGAGGGAGCCCTCCTAATACAGGCTTGAGGCAGGAGACCAGAAAAGTTAAGCAGCTTCCTTAAGGTCATGTGTCAGTGTCCTGAGGTTGCCATAACAAATCATCACCAACTGCTTGGCTTAATGCAACAAAAATTTGTTCTTTGACAGCTGTGGAGGTCAGATGTCTGAAATCAAGGTATCAGCAGGGCTGTGCTCCCTCTGAAGCCTCTAGGGAAGGATCCTCCCTGGCCTCTTCATAGCTCCTGGTGATGGCCAGCAATCCTTGGCTTGCATCACTTCAATCTTTGTCTCCATCATCACATGGCCTTTATCTCTGTGTGTGTCCCTGACTCCAGATCTCCCTCTCCTTATAAGGACACCAGCCTGGATTTAGGGCCAACTTCAATCTTGTATCATCTCATCTTATCTTGATTATATCTGTAAAGACCCTGTTTTCAAATAAATCTGATTCAAAGGTACCAGGGGTTAAGGCATAAACATTATCCTTCCCAGAGGAGGATACAGTTGAACCTGCAAGAGGTCAACAAGTCAACTAGTGCAGAGCCAGAGCTGTTATCAAAGATTTGGGGCTGGACTTATGGCTCAGACAGTAAAGAATCTTCCTGCAATGTAGGAGACCCAAGTTCTATCCCTGGGTCGGAAAGATCCCCTGGAGAAAGCTACCCACTCCGGTATTCTTCCCTGGACAGAGGAGCCCGGTGGGCTATAGTCCATGGGGTCACAAAGAGTTGGACACAACTGAGTGACTAACACTTTCATAGTCAGAGTCTTTCACAAGAACAAAAATGGACCACTATCAACAATGTGACCGTTAAAATATTAATCCTGGGACTTCCCTAGTGGTCCAGTATTTAAGGCTCTGGATTGCCACTGCAGGGGGTGAGTATTCAAGCCCTGGTCAGGGAACTAAGATACTGCAGCTGCACGACATGGCACACACAGAAATTAATCCCATCTCCTTTGCCCTTAGACTATCGCTCTCCTAGTTTAACATCTTGATGGAGTAAAACTTAACTGAGCGCTTGTAACATGCTTAGTTATAATGCTCTTTAGGCTGATGCGAAGAGCCAACTCAGTGGAAAAGACCCTGCTGATGGGAAAGATTGAGGGTGGGAGGAGAAGGGGGAAGCAGAGGATGATGTGGTTGGATGGCGTCACTGACTCAGTGGACGTGAGCCTGAGCAAGCTCCAGTGGAAGATGAAGGATAGGGCAGCCTGGTGTGTGCTGTTCGCGGGGTCGCAAACAGTCGGACACGACTGAGCGACTGGGCAACAAGAGGCACCAGGTACGCGCACTACCTGAGCTGTCACCTTCCATTCGGCTCGCCAGCCACCCAGTGTCCAAGGGCCGCGCAGGCACTTCAACCTGGCAAGCACCTGGCCACTCCTTCTCTTCCCCGACTCGCTCTTGGTCTCACCACGGTGATCTCCTACCATCCTTTCTCACGTAGGTGTCCTGGTTGCAAATCCCAGATTTGTAAGCTGAGTTCTCAGGGTCTGGGCATCACCCAAGGCTCCATTCTGCAAAGGAGGTGGCAGGCACTTAGCTGTGGGAAGCTTAGACTCCTTTTGATTTTTCAGACTGGAGCTTTTAGAGAACAAAGGAACCTACCTGGTTAATTCTAATGTGCTCTTATGCAGCCCACCCCATCTCCACCAAAACAAGTTTTCCATCATTTTATCCATCTTGCCAAAGACTGCCAGGCAGTCTGTCAGTGGTGATGGAGGTAGGCAGAAACAGGGCAGAGAAGGAAGCTAACCCATCTTGTCACACATATAAAATTCTTAAGCTTTGGTAGATAATGACCTGGGGCTTCCCAGAAGGTGCAGTGGTAAAGAATCCTCCTGCCAATGCAAGAGATGCAAGAAGAAGATTCCCTGGGGAAGGAAACGGCAGCCCACTCCAGTATTCTTGCCTGGAAAACTCCACGGACAGAGGAGCCTGGCGAGGTCCAGGCGGGTTGCAAAGAGTCAGACGTGACTGAGCACAGCACAGCGCAGATAATGAACTACAGTTATAGAAATATTTAAACATCCCTCCATCTGAGAGAGAGCTTAGAGAGCCTTCTCTGAGCTACACAGAGGGGGGTGAGGAAAAAAGATGTTCTGATTTAATTCCTACATTGTAATGATAGCAGTAGTCCTGTGTGTGTCATTATTTTTCCATTACCTTAATGCCTCGGTTAATGAAGACTTTCAAAGCCCGCTCACGCCACTTCGGGAGCCAAGCAGTTTGATTCCGTCTCGGTCCCTGTGGACACAGACGCAGCCTCTCTGCACACGTGGTTGTCTTGCTCACATCAAGGTCTCATCAGTGGTACCATCCACTGAGCTGCGGAGGCCGGCCTCAGGGTGAAAAGCCACTTCCTCTTCACCCGCATGGGCACCTCACCCCCATTCCTTTCCACTGGTATAATCACTGCAGAGGCAGCCTGTTCGGAGGGTCCGTGCTGTGCTAATGATGGCAGGTTGGCAGCTCTGAGGTACCACAGGCACTCGGGGGCACTAGACAGTTCTTGCAGGACACAGAGCACGGAGACAATACCTTCCTTTGTGTGAGAGGACGCATAAGTTTTAATGTGTGGGGATCTTCAGATTTTATCTTTCTCCTGCCTGCGTGCATGCTCAGCTGCTTCAGTCAGGTCCGACTCTGTGACCCCATGGACTATAGCCTGCCAGGCTCCTCTGTCCACGGGATTATCCAGGCAGTAATCCTAGAGTGGGTTGTCATGCCCTCCTCCAAGGGATCTTCCTGACCCAGGGATCGAATCTGCATCTCCTGTATTGCAGGCAGATTTTTTTTTTTTTAACTGCTGAGTCACAAGGGAAGCCCCATCTTTCTCCAACCTATAACAATTTCAGAATTGCCCATGTGGCTTTGTCTGTCCTCACCCCTCTCCCTGACTTCTAAGAGTAGAAAGGGTGAAATCTATGCAGAGCCTCCTGAGAAAGGCGATCAGGCAGGACATACCCTCAGATACCGTCACGGGAAAGGTAAAGATGTGACTGGTCAAATGGGTTAGGACTGGGGGACAAGCAGGTGGAAGTACAGACAGGACTGCATGGGTGGGGCAGGGAAAGGGCTCATTAGGACTGGGGGACAAGCACGTGGAAGTACAGACAGGACTGCATGGATGGGGCAGGGAAAGGACTCATTGGCGTAGGAGGGTGAGAAAGCCCTGAGCATTTGGGGGTGGCAGAGGTGAGCAGAGGTGAGCAGGAAGCAAGAGAAGTTATAAAAAGGTGTGGACTTTGCCCTTGGAACCCCAGGAGTGCTTGTTTTTCATTGCACTGTGTGCATGCTCAGTTGTGTCTGACTCTGCGACCCCATGGACTGTAGCCCACCAGGCTTTTTTGTCCATGGGATTTTCCAGGCAAGAATACTGGAGTGGGTTGCCATTTCCTTCTCCAGGGAATCTTCCCAAACCAGGGATCGAAACTGTGTCTCCTGCAAGTCTCCTGCTTTGCAGGTGAACTGCTTACCACCGTGCCACCGGGGAAAGACCTAAACAAACTCGAATCTCCTATAAGGTTGTGGTATCTTCCTCTGAAACTGGTCCACGTGGGCCCTGGTTTTATGAGCAGAATGAATTGTTTGCCGAGTGTTCGGTGCTCACCTATCCTCCTGCACCGGCGCTAATCAGAAGGGGTGAGAACATACAATTTCAGGCTTTCAGAGGATGAGGCCCAGTAGAGATAACCTGGCCTAGCCTCCCAATGAGTTCAGGACACCTCCTACTGCCTCCTCACCTCACCTCTGCTGGAAAGACTCTAAGAACGAGGACCTCAGGTCTGGTTGAGAACCCCCCTAACGCTTGAAAAGGCTATGCCTCGGTGTCCAAAGACATGGCCCCCGAACATTCATTGAGTGTTCAAGTCTTGCTCCCTGAGTCTCAGGTTCCTCTTCTGGAAAAAGGTCACAGCAGCCACAGCTCAGAATGTCTGTGAAAGGACCGAATGACATGACAGAACTGTGTGTGCCGACTCGAGTCATCAGTACAGACTCAAAACCCTGTGTGCTTGGACTGAGTCGACATGCTGACCCAGGACCCACTCGGTTCAGTGTAGAGGAAAGAGGCCTAGCGTGGAAACACCAATATGATGAGTGATCCCACAGGGTCTGGGTTTTAAAATGAGTCCTGCTGACGTGCTAATACCCAACTATGTTCATTGATTTGGGAAAGCAATTTCAAAAGTCGATTTATACCAGGTGGAGAGAGAACCTTAGGAACCCAACACAAATCCAATCAAAATTGTTCCATTTATAGATAATCGACAAGGGCCTATTGTATAGTGCAGGGAACTTGACTCGATATTCTGTAACAACCTACATGGGAAAAGAATCTGAAAAAGAATGGACATGTGTATATGTATAACTGAACCACTTTGCTGTGTGCCTGAAACTAACCCAGCATTGTAAATCAACTATACTCCAATATAAAATAAAGATTAAATTTTAAAAGTCATTCCATTTATAGTACCTTTTAGTAGCTTTACATGCTTTACATATTCTTTTATTTAATGATCCTGGCATCTAAGTAAGAATATATTATAGGAATTAGAGGTCTTGGAAAACCTGACAGTAAAAATAGAGAAAAAAAAAAAGATTACAAGAAAAACATCCCAAATAATTACTAAGAGTGACACAATTAAAGGTGAGTCTATTTTTCTTGTTTCTACATATTAAAATTGGCCACAATGAGGTTATAATATCTTGGTAATAAATAATTTTGTTTGAGAATACTCAGGACAATGTAAGTACTAGATTTGTGTGTGCTTTTGTGGTAATTTTTCACCTTCACTGCTTTAGTGTCTTCAGCTTCAAAGCAATGGAATTCAAATATTTGCTATAGGAGGACCTTTCTTAGAACAACCCTATTATTCTAGAAAGTGAAATTTTAACTTACAAGCAATAGAGTGTCACCCATTCCTAAAAGCTTTTACCTTCCCAGCCGGATGACTTTCCATAGAAAAATCACATATTTTGTTAACAATTATGTGCATCTTGCTTCAGAAATAATAAACAAAAGAGTGACAGCTAGATATTTTGAGTCTTGGAAATTTGGGACAAATAGAAGAGCTCTCAAACTGTGACTCTGGCCATGAGCAGGTGGGTATTATTATCCAGTGCACTTATGCCTGGGCTATCAAGTGAAAATTGGCACCTTTCAGATGAGTTAGCATCCTTTGAGCCCATCCCCTTTCTGGTGGGTAATGCCAAGTGGTTTTCTGTCCCAAGGTAGCTTTGGTGACTTGAGCCTGACTGAACAGTCCAGTAAGCCATTATGCAGACTGAGAGGTAGATTCCATGCCCTGAAATGCCTTTTCATTTGCATTCTTCAAAAATATCAAGCATCTCACATGCAAAAATGAAAAAATAAAAATAACAGTGAGTGTTACTGGGTCTAATTTTCAAATATAATTTACATAAAATAGAACATTCTCTACACACTTCAGAAACTTAAAGAAAATCTCTATTAATTCTTAAGGTGTTGAGTTTTTGTTGCGTGATGAGATTAAAAATACAGTGCTTAGAACCAGACAGATCAACTTACTAGCTCTTGGCCAAATACTTATTGACAGTGAGTTTCAGTTAGTTCATCTGTAAAATGGTTGCCAAGTAGGTTCCTTTCCCCTTCTTTGGATAACCTTCAGTTGAGTTCAGCCACTCAGTCGCGTCTGACTGCGACTCCATGGACTGCAGCGCACTAGTCCATCATCAACTCCCAGAGTTCACTCAAACTCATGTCCATTGAGTCGGTGATGCCATCCAGCCAGCTCATCCTCTGTCGTCCCAGTCTCCTCCCACCTTCAGTCTTTCCCAGCATCAGGGTCTTTTCCAATGAGCCAGCTCTTCACATCAGTTCAGCTTCAGCATCAACCTTCCAGTGAATATTCAAGACTGATTTCCTTTAGGATGCTGGTTGGATCTTCTTGCTGTCCAAGGCCTAACCTTAGGTCCCTTTAATTCAGTGGTATGGTCTATAACATCTTATAAATACTTTCTATGCTTTACATATTTCTATATTTTCTTTCAAACATCTTCTGACCCATGTGATATTAACTCTTCTCCACATTAATCCAGATTCCTTGCCTAATGGCAAAAGGAACTGGGAAGAGATGCTAGGGTTTCTCATCGCTGGTTACCAATTTGCCAAAGTATTTAAATTAGTAGCAGATCCTAGGTCCAAATCCTCTGACTCAACAAAAGGATAAAAGCATTTATATTCTACCACTAGTTATGGATGCTATTTTGTTGCTTCCTTGAAAATGAAGCTAATTCTTGTACATATATATAAACCACATCTGACATGGAATTTTCATACATGCACACATAAAGATGTGCTGTATGATTTAATATATATTATCCCTAATGAGAGGATAGGAGGAAAGATAGATAGGCATTTGCAAGCATTTTCTTCTTAGATCATATTGAGGCCAAGGAGCAAAAATATGCTGCCATCACTCAGACCTCACAAATGACAGTGTCAGTATCATTGCTGTTTGTCATTTCTACAGTCACCACCCCCTACTGTATTTCCTTTCTGATGGGGGCTGGATCAATGATAAATTGAGGCTGAATATGTCAGAAAGTCGCTTTTAAGCCGCTTTTGATCTGCTGGCAGTCATAAAACCTAATTTGGTCTAGAGACTTTGTTGTTGTTGCTGTTCAGTTGCTTAGTCCTGTCTGACTCTTTGCCACCCCATGGACTGCAGCATGTAGATTCCCTGTCTATCACCAACTCCTGGAGCTTGCTCAAACTCATGTCCATTGAGTCAGTGATGCCATGCAACCATCTCATCCTCTGTCTCCCACTTCTCCTCCTGCCCTCAGTCTTTCTGAGCATCAGGGTCTTTTCCAATGAGTCAGCTCTTCACATCAGGTGGTCAAAGAATTGAAGCTTCAGCTTCAGTCCTTCCAATGAATATTCAGTATTGATTTCCTTTAGGATTGACTGGTTTGATCTCCATGCAGTCCAAGGGACTCTCAAGAGTCTTCTCCAACACCACAGTTCAAAAGCATCAAGTTCTTGGGCGCTCAGCCTTCTTTATGGTCCAAATCTCATTCTTGTGGCTCAGCTGGTAAAGAATCCGCCTGCAATGTGGGAGACTTGGGTTTGTTCCCTAGGTTGGGAAGATCCCCTGGAGAAGGGAAAGACTGACTACCCACTCCAGTATTCTGGCCTGGAGAATTCCATGGACTGTATATTCCATGGGGTCGCAATGAGTTGGACATGACTGAGCAACTTTCACTTTCACTCACATCCATACATGACTACTGGAAAAACCATAGCTTTGACTATATGGACCTTCGTTGGCAAGGTAACGTCTCTACTTTTTAAGGTGCTGTCTAGGTTGGACATAGCTTTTCCTCCAAGGAGCAAGCGTCTTTTCATTTCATGGCTGCAGTCACCATCTGCAGTGATTTTGGAGCCCAAAAAGATAAAATCTCTCACTGTTTCCAGTGTACTCCGGGGGTTGGTGATGGACAGGGAGGCCTGGCGTGCTGTGATTCATGGGGTCGCGGAGAGTCGGACACGACTGAGCGACTGAACTGAACTGAACTGATGGGATCAGATGGGATATGCCTTATGGCAGAAAGTGAAGAAGAACTAAAGAGCCTCTTGATGAAAGTGAAAGAAGAGAGTGAAAAAGTTGGCTTAAAGCTCAATATTCAGAAAACTAAGATCATGGCATCTGGTCCCATCACTTCATGGGAAATAGATGGGGAAACAGTGGAAACAGTGGTGACTTTATTTTTCTGGGCTCCAAAATCACTGCAGATGGTGATTATAGCCATGAAATTAAAAGATGCTTGCTCCTTGTAGGAACAGCTATGTCCAACCTAGAAAGCACATTAAAAAGTAGAGACATTACCTTGCCAACAAAGGTCCATATAGTCAAGGCTATAGTTTTTCCAGTAGTCATGTATGGATGTGAGAGTTGGACCATAGAGAAAGCTGAGCGCTGAAGAATTGATGCTTTTGAACTGTGGTGTTGGAGAAGACTCTTGAGAATCCCTTGGACTGCAAGGAGATCCAACCAGTCCATCCTAAAGGTGATCAGTACTGGGAGTTCATTGGAGGGATTAATGCTGAAGCTGAAACTCCAATACTTTGGCCACGTGATGCGAAGAGCTGACTCATTTGAAAAGACTCTGATGCTGGGAAAGATTGAGGGCAGGAGGAGAAGGGGATGACAGAAGATGTGATGGTTGGATGGCATCACCAACACAATGTACATGGGCTTGGGTGGACTCCAGGAGTTGGTGATGGACAGGGAGGCCTGGCATACTGTGGTTCATGGGGTCGCAAAGAGTCAGACACGACTGAACGACTGAACTGAACTGATGGGATCGGATGCCACGATCTTTGTTTTTTGAAAATTGAGTTTTAAGCCAGCTTTTGCACTCTCCTCTTTCGTCTTCATCAAGAGGCTCTTTAGTTCCTCTTCACTTTCTGCCATAAGGGTAGTGTCATCTGCATATCTGAGATGATAGCAATCTCGATTGCAGCTTGAGGTTCATCCAGCCTGGCATTTCGCATGATGTATTCTGCTGCTGCTAAGTCACTTCAGTCGTGTCCGACTCTGTGCGACCCCATAGATGGAAGCCCACCAGGCTCCCCCCGTCCCTGGGATTCTCCAGGCAAGAACACTGGAGTGGGTTGCCATTTCCTTCTCCAATGTGTGAAAGTGAAAAGTGAAAATGAGGTTGCTCAGTCATGTCTGACCTTTAGCGACCCCACGGACTGCAGCCTACCAGGCTCCTCCATCCAAATAAGCAGGGTGATGATATATAGCCTTGACATACTACTTTCCCAATTTTGAACCAGTCTGTTGTTGAACCAGTCCAGAGACTTTAGAGGAAATATACTAAGAGTCTCTTTAGAAAGATTTCCCTCCCTGAGAGATATACGTTGAAGCTTCACCCTACTCTTACTTTTGGACTCTGAAAAGAACAGGGACACCAACTAAGTGTCCAAACACCACTGAGTTGCTGGGCCAGCCTTCCAACTCCCACAGATTAGCTCCTTTTGGATTTTTTATTATGGGAGGAAAAAACCTTTACTATATAAGCTGTGTCTAGTTTGTTTTCAGGAGGTCTATTCCTTACAGTCAAAAGCATCATCCTAGGGGCCCTCCCAGCTCCCTCTCTTGCTCTGGCCTTCCTGCTTCTCACCGTTGGTCCTGATGTAATCTCCAGCACACACAAGCAGACTGCCAAGAAAAATGATAAAAAGTTGACTTGTTCTCCATCTCCTCAAATTCACTGCTCCCAGTGACCTGTCAAAGTATATGAGGGCCAGAATTCAAATTCCCTTAGGAGCCCCCAAGGGCGGGGTAAGGGGGCAATAGAGAAAGGATGTTTTAACCACATCATTGAGGCTTCAGGGCAGAGCTAGAAGGAATGGCAGGAAGAGGTGTGTTGATGACTCTGTCTTGCTGCCTAGGAGGCTGTACCTGGTCCCTTGAAGGAGCTGTAAGGCTCCAGAGCTGCCCCTGGACCCTCAGCAGGACCTGTGTCATGAGCTGGGAACTGCAGCCCCTCCAGCCACAGAGGTGGCCTCTGTGGAGTATGGCTGAGTTGTCTGAACCCTGAGACTTGGTAGCAGAGAGAAGTGCCAACTGCTGTTCACAGAGGTCTTCCTGGGATGGTGGGGGCCGCTGAGGGGAGCAAGCCTCACAGTGGGGAGGAGGAGGTCTGCAGTCTTTGCTTTGATAAATGATGCCCTGTGGGGACCTGCTGTAACACTGCACAGGCTCCACGCAGGACCCAGCAAGGAAGAACCGCTGAGTTGCCAGCTGGAGAACCCCGTGACGTTAGCGTCCCCAGCTCTCCACACTCCCCTTTCATGATTCGCCCCGACATCGACTTCCATGCTTAAGAAAAGGAATGTGTTTCTCTGCTTTATTCACCCCTTACTGTGGAAGCAAAATAGCTTTCTCTCACGGGGGAACCGGGAGAGAGTGAAGCCCTAAAAATCTAGAGCCGGTCCAAATGTAAAGGATCACGATTCCCATCCAGCCTTCAGATTGGCAAGCAGCACAGGCTGCCCAGGCAAAGCTGTTTCCCCTGCATTCATCAGCAGGTCCTGCAAATCACCAACTGGCTTCTATTGCCCAGAAGTGAAACTCTTCAGATCATGGGCATCAGAGCAGGATGTTTAATTTGTGAATATTGGAAATCATCAAGTCTTCTAAAAGGCTTGGAACAGCTTGTGGACATTAGTGAATTATAGCATCTCTAATTCTTTGTGGTTAAGTGTGTCTACCTGGCACAGAATGAAGTGGAAATTTGGCAAGAGACAATCACGTTGATCACAAACTGGTTGATTTCACTGCCTTGTCTATCGATGTTGCTAACGTCAAATGATGGCTAAGTTTCCACAGAGCTGTGCCCTTTGAAAGAGTACAGTATTAAAGCCACATCACTGAGTGTACCAGACACTAATATGGTGGCATTTAGCCCTCATTACTTCATGCAGCAGATATTTATTATCTGTGTGGCTTTGGATGAGTTTCTTAATCCCTCCAAAGTGGTCCTAGTCCAGAGGCTTGGGTTTGAGATCACCATTCTGTTCTGTTACCCTTGAACCTACCTTGGGAAATTGTATCTTTCACCTACCCATCCCTACACAATCCTTCCCAAAACATGTGACCTTTACGGAGGTGGCTGATTGATAAACTCATTCTTTTCCTGGGGACTTGAGAGGGCAAGTGCAGACAGATTAAAAATCTCCCAAAAGGTTGCCAGCAAGGGTGCAATATCAAAGCATCCGCCTAGCTCAGCCCCAGGGCCCAACACCCATACTGTTGTTCCTACCACTCCCCCAGCCTCTCTACTGCAAGTCAGACTGAATTATGTTTGCCAAGAAAGAAAGGGAGTTCCTGATTAAATATCCCAGCATTTTAGTGCATGTGTATTCAGTGATGCTATGGCATAAAATAATTTACATAATATAAATGAGAAGAAAGGGAATATCATTACTTTTATGAACACAGCAATTCTTTATGACTATCCTATTACTGGGCAGATTTATGCTTTAAGGTCTAATCTATACTTTAACTCAATAAAGTTACATAAATTAAGCCTATATCACAAAGTTTTTTTTGCTGATACCAATTCTCATGGCTGGCCATAAATTAGATTCTAGTTAATGGGACACTTAAAATCCATGTCAGAGACATTCCCAGAAAAGAAAACTGATAGAAGAATAAAATAATCAATGGTGAATACTTTTCATAAGTAAATCAAACTATCCAAAGGCCTAAGGTGCACCATTTGGTCCTCATTGGGGCAACATTTTCAAGCTTACCAATGAACTTGACAGCATCTCCAAAATAATCTTGGAATCAAATCTCACTTTCTGGGTTTTCTAAGCTGTTAAGAGAGAGTGTGTGTGTGTGTGTCTGTGTGTACATGTGTGTTGGTGAAGATAAAGCAAACAGGCTATTATGGCAGAAAATTATTTTTAATAAATTTAATTTTCATTCTTGTGCTGCCTTGAAGAAAATAGTCATGTAAATTAAACATTTTGAACACCCGAGTACCTTAAAAACAAAACCAAGCAGAAAAAACCTCTAAAAGATCCTGCAAGACTAAATTTTGTGTGTGTTAGTTGCTCAGTTGTGTACAACTCTTTGCAACCCCATGGACTATAGCCCACCAAGCTCCTCTGTCCATGGAATTCTCCAGGTAAGAATACTAGAGTGGGTTGCCTTTCCCTTCTCCAGGGGATCTTCCCGATTCAGGGATCGAACCCTGGTCTCCCACATTGTAAATAGATCCTTTACTGTCTGAGCCACCAGGGAAGGCTAAATTTTAGTAACTCAATAATTTTGCACAGCTCTTCTACATTTGAACACCACAAGTGAATGATTCATTATAAAATTTCCCAGGTTGTCAGCAATGTAAAAGTTGAAAAAACATGTTCATAACACACATGTGCACCCCAAACCTGTTTTTTTTAAAAGGTCACTTTATTCTGCCTTTCTTTTTGGTTGAATATCATCAGCATGGTTTTCTTTTATTTAATTTAAGATAAAAGACTTGAAAATTCCATGTACTAAGCAAGGGAATGATCTGCTTTAAATCATTAGTAATTATAAAGAGTATAAATATTTCATTATGCAAGATTGGTTATAAATTCATTTTTTGGCCCATCCGTTAATGAGATTTATTGGCTGCAGATAATAGAGGCTGTGTTCAACAAATGATTCATATTTAAAAACTCATTTTCACTTCTCAGAAGCACTTTAGCACTGAGTGGTTTGTTTATGCTGGAAATAGTTGCTGGTTTGTTTCTATGAATGCTTCAGACAGACTCACCAGGCTGAGCAGGCATATTGAACCATGTGTTATATGCGCTTAAAGGAATCCAGATTTTCCTGCCAATCAGGAAATAAATTTTTTAAAAGTCACTGAAACCTCCTTATGCTCTATATCAATAGAAGCAGAATGGAAAACAGAACTCAATAATTATGAGTTGACTGTATATACCCACCCACCCTCCAATTCATTTGCTAAAGCCCTAACTTCCAGCACCTCAGCACTGTATTGGGAGATAGGGTCCTTAAAGAGGTTATTAAACTAAAATGAGGCCATTACCATGGGCTCTAGACCGATCCTACTAACGTTTTTATGAGAAGAGATTAAGACATGGACATACACATACACAAGAAAGACCACAGTTAGAAGGCAGCCATCTACAAGTCAGAGAGACCACAGGAAAAACTAAACCTGCCAACATCTTGATCTTAAATTTCCAGCCTCCAGAACTATGAGAAAATAAATTTCTGTGGTTTAGGTCACCCAGTCTGTGGTATTTTATTCTTCCTCTTGGCAAACTAAAACATCAAATAGATGTAGAGTTAAGCTGATGACCCTTAAAACATGGCAAAATGTCAGTGTCAACTGAGTCCCCATCCCCCAAATGGAGAGCCATCTTCTGTGAGTAATGATTTCACCAAGAACATTCCTTAATATTTTTGAGAGATGATATGGGCCCCATATGTAACGTATTAAGCACTTGATGAATAATGATAGCAATAGTCATCGCCAGGCCTTATTGGGAGTTTACCATGTCCCACACTCTGTACTGCACACCCCACATGTATTATCTCATCACCATCCCACAGTCATATTAGGGCTTCCCTAGTGGCTCAGATGCTAAAGAAACCACCTGCAGTGCAGAAGACCCAGGTTCAGTTCCTGGGTTGGAAAGATCCCCTGGAGAAGGGCATGTCAACCCACTTCAGTATTCTTGCCTGGAGAATTCCATAGACAGAGAAGCCTGGTGGGCTACACCCCATGGGGTCACAAAGAGTCAGACAAGATCACATTAAGCAGATTTTGTTGTTATTGTTTTTCTAGTTTTATAGACAAAGACTCTGTCTTACCCATGTTTCCACAACCAGAAACCCAGACTTAGATGTAGGTAGTTCATCTCAGGAGTTTATGTTCTTAATTTCTAAGTTATAGTCACTGGTAATGTCAGTGACCTTAAAATATAAGAGTCTGAAAATGAAGTGACACCCATATTTTTTCCTCCAAATGAGTTTCTGTAATGATGGGGAAATCCATTCTCTTCTGAGCAGGACCTGACTTCTCCTATCCATACCACCTCCTCCAGGAAGACTTCTAAGCCCACCCCAGCCCTAAGGAATCCATTGTGCTTTGTTTCTATATTGGTTATTGTCTATCTAACTGTACTGATTATATTTTCATGAGCACTTGTCATCTTTTACTGACTTTTATTCATGACACGTGTGTGGCTACTAGGTATCAGGCACCCACAGTGACCTTCAGTTCTTCCTACAAGACAGTGTGAAGTGACAAGCTCATTTGTCTGAGAATGACCACAGTAGCTCACTTGGAGTTGGCTAGATAAAGAGCCAAAAAAGGAGATGGCACCCCACTCCAGTACTCCTGCCTGGAAAATCCCATGGACAGAGGAGCCTGGTAGGCTGCAGACCATGGGGTCGCTAAGAGTTGGAAACGACTGATCAACTTCACTTTCACTTTTCACTTTAATGCATTGGAGAAGGAAATGGCAACCCACTCCAGTGTTCTTGCCTGGAGGATCCCAGGGACAGCGGAGCCTGGTGGGCTGCTGTCTATGGGGTCACACAGAGTCTGACACGACTGAAACGACTTAGCAGCAGCAGCAGATAAAGAGCCAGCTGGACCCAGAGCTTCCTCCCCACTTTTCTGGGGGAAGGATTCTGGGCAGCCTACAAAGAGCTGGTATCTCAAAACAGGGTGCCTGGTCCTCACCCATGAGCTTGTCCTTCACTGGCAAGGCTGCTCTCGTATGATTCTATTCGAAGGGAACCACCTTGCATGTCAGTTGGGCAAATCACTTATCGTGTGTATCCCAATTAGGTTGGTTGCCTAGAGTTTTGCACCAAGAAACTTACAAGCCTAATCTGGAATCTATGGATAAAAAGTATCCAGAATCATAGGGAAGCACTTTTTAGGCCTTCACTCCAAATTGATTGAAAAATAACTCTTGGGGGATGAGATGCTGGAGTTGTTTTAAAAGCTGCCCAGTGACTCTAACATATGGGCAGGAGACTAGCTGAACAGGAGAGATGCACACCCACTCCCCTCCCCACAGGGGTAACACCTGGGTGAATCCGTTGATTCTGTGAATCACTGGGCCTTAGACTGGTTGTCAACAATGTCAGTTCCCATCCCCCTACTTTCAGTATCCCCCTCAATGCTCTACTAAAGTTGAAAGAGGGCTCAGCAAATCATGACATGACATATGGAACATGTCAGCCCAAGTGAAAGGTAAGAACTCCACCACCAGGTACCAACAGAAGGTCCCCTGGAGTAGACTGGCCAACTTGTCCTAGTTTTAAAACAGAAAGTGAAACCGAATCTGACCTCTGTACCCTGACACCAAGTTAAATCTTGGGTGTAGTAGAAGAGAATAGCTTTAGTGCTTTGCCACACAGAGGGGGCCACAGTGGACTAATGCCCCCAAAACCGTGTGTCCCAACCTGGAGTGGGTAGTGAAGAGTTTTAAAGGGGGTGTGATCAGCTCAATGACATTCTTCTCACTGGTGGTGAGAAAGCTAAGAGTCAGCATAAAGAACCTTCTGGTTCCAACTGGAGAACCAGGCACTGCTTGTGGGCAGCTCACAGTTAATTTCTCCCACCTGTTGGGGGTTTCAGTATCTGTAAGTCAGCTCAAAGATATTATTATGTGTGTCCCTTGATGGAAAAAGCAAGAGAATTCCAGAAAAACATCTCTTTCTGCTTCATTGACTATGCCAAAGCCTTTGACTGTGTGGATCACAACAAACTGTGGAAAATTCTGAAAGAGATGGGAATACCAGACCACCTGACCTGCCTCTTGAGAAACCTATATGCAGGTCAGGAAGCAACAGTTAGAATTGGACATGGAACAACGAACTGGTTTCAAATAGGAAAAGGAGTACATCAAAGTTGTATATTGTCACCCTGCTTATTTTCCTTATACGCAGAGTACATCATGAGGAACGCTGGGCTGGAAGATGCACAGGCTGGAATCAAGATTGCCGGGAGAAATATCAACAACCTCATATATGCAGATGACAGCACCTTTATGGCAGAAAGTGAAGAGGAACTAAAAGGCCTCTTGATGAAAGTGAAAGGAGAGTGAAAACGTTGACTTGAAGATCAACATTCAGAAAACAAAGATCATGGCATCTGGTCTCATCACTTCATGGGAAATAGATGGGGGAACAGTGGAAACAGTGTCAGACTTTATTTTTTGGGGCTCCAAAATCACTGCAGATGCTTAATGCAGCCATGAAATTAAAAGACGCTTACTCCTTGGAAGGAAAGTTATGACCAACCTTGATAGTATATTAAGAAGCAGAGACATTACTTTGCCAACCAAGGTCCGTCTAGTCAAGGCTATGGTTTTTCCTGTGGTCGTGTATGGATGTGAGAGTTGGACTATGAAGAAAGCTGTTCGCCGAAGAATTGATGCTTTTGAACTGTGGTGTTGGAGAAGACTCTTGAGAGTCCCTTGGACTGCGAGGAGATCCAACCAGTCCATTCTAAGGGAGATCGATCCTGGGTGTTCATTGGAAGGACTGATGCTAAAGCTGAAACTGCAATACTTTGGCCACCTCATGCAAGAGTTGACTCACTGGAAAAGACTCTGATGCTGGGAGGGATTGGGGGCTGGAGGAGATGGGGACGACAGAGAATGAGATGGCTGGATGGCATCACCGACTCTGTGGACATGAGTCTGAGTGAACTCCGGGAGTTGGTGATGGACAGAGAGGCCTGGCGTGCTGTGATTTATGGGGTCGCGGAGAGTCGGACCTGACTGAGCAACTGAACTGAACTGAACTGAGGGGCCATGCGGACCCGGCCCTGTGGCTGCACTGCTGTTTCTTGACTGCTCCTCCCTCGTCTTAGCTCCCTTTGCTCTTGTTGTTGTTCAGTGGCTCAGTCATGTCTGACTCTTGCGACCCCATGGACGGCATCGCGCCAGTCTTCCCTGTCCTCTGCCACCTCCCAGAGCTTGCTCAAACTCATGTCCACGGAGTCAGTGATGCCATCCAGCCATCTCGTCCTCTGTCATCCACTTCTCCTCCTGCCTTCCATCTTTCCCAGCATCGGGGTCTCTCCTAACATCAGCGCCTTTTCTAGCATCCCTTCCCTTCCAGAATTAGCAACTGTTTGAACCTGCCCTTTGGATCCCAGGGAAGGTCGTGGAGGTTGAATGAAGCCTATTTCCTGTAACTAAGAAATGGGGGGACACAGAAAGACTTTTGTGCCCAGGCATCCCAAAGGGTCCCGCTTGGTTTTAAAAGTCCCATGTTGATTCAATCTCAGGGAAAGCAGATGCTGGTCACTCTGCTGATGGGGTGGGGGTAGGGATGGGGTAGACAGATGAGTTTTTGCAGAATCTATACCTGCCTACCTAGAGCACTGAGATTCAGCTTTGGCAGCCCTTGAACTTCTCCCTGCAGGCAGTCAGAGCTGGGAGGGGGCTGTTCCCTTTCTAGTTGACACCTCACTGTGACCTTGAGTGTCTACCAGAGGGAAGATGACTCATGCTTCCAGCAGCCGGAGTGATTAGACATTTCAGCACCAGCTGCAATAGGTAACAAGCCCAGGGAAAACCCCACTGAGTGCTAAATACTAAATTTAACTTGTACACTCGACACTGCCCGATTATAGGTGCATCTCCTATCTGGCCATGAGATCTGGTTTTGCTGTGTTTCAACAAGCTGCTTTCATTGGGGTCACCCAAGCCTCTTCTGACCTCCCTCTGCATGGGGGCATGCCTCTAAATGCCAGTTTTCAGACAAGATCAGCTATTTTCTCCCACGGGCAAGAATTTCAAGAGAATTTGACCAGCTACAGAAGGACATAGCTGGGATAACTTGGGAAGTTTGAATATATAGACAGACTATAAGATGACATTCACTTTGTTAGCTTTGATTATGGTGGTATGGTTAGATAGGAAAATGTCCTTATTTTTATAGGTATATACTGAAGTATTTAAGAATAATCCATAATATTGTCTGTAGTGCATTTCACAATAATTCCGCAAAAATTGATAAAGGAAATATAAAGGCAAAAGTATTCCAAATCATAGCAATTGGGGCATTGTGTATCAAAGAAATGGGCCCCTGTGAGATAAGATGATGATTAATAATGATAATCTTGGATCATGAAAAAATGGTTCATGTTTGCCCTACTTACTATTGCAGGATAGGAAAGTGTGTGATTTTTAATTGTTCGAATCTTCTGTTAAAAAATGGGCTTAAACACCAAAGATTTTACAATTTTCAAAATCCAAAGATATAGAAAGCCTGGCATACTGCACAGTATACATTTGAGGGAATAAGCCATCGGTCAGGGAGCTGGGACCCCAACACCACCCTTTACTAGCTGTGTAACCTTGAACAGATCAAGAAACACGTGGAGTCTCAGGCTTCTCCTCCACAAAATGGGGCTAATAATGCTTACCTCACAGGGCTGTGATGGGGACCATACCCAATACGAGGGATAAGGAGCTTGCCTGGGACACGTTAGACAATCAACAAATAGAATAGTCTCTTTTTTTTTTAAGTAATTAATTTATTTTTTATTGGAGGCAAATTATTTTACAATATTATATTGGTTGGTTTTGCCATACATTGACATGAATTCGCCCCGGGTTTACATAAGTTCCGAGATTTAATTTATTTTTCAGTGGACAAAAAAAATCTTAAAAAAAGAGCTCCCCAGAGAGAGCTGACTACCAAGTTTAGTGCTAAACTTTCTTGCCAATGGATGAATGCACTGATACATTGGACTAATAGTTATGGAAACCCAAAGTTGTCCTGGGAACTATGTGTCTTAAGAAATAGCCCTAAGACATTAATTTTATAAAAGTGATTTTTAATGGAAAATGGATATAAGCAGGTGTGCATTTTTAGTTAGTCCAACCTGTATTTATATATAAAGGAAATTAACATTGAAATTCATAGTTCTCCCATCCCTAAGTCTTGCTTAATAAAATGGTTCCATTTTTTCAAATAGAAACTACGGGCCAAGCATCAGTAGATGTGATTCATTTTCATCCTCAGCACAACCTAATGAAATAGATATTATTGTCAAATTATTTCCCCATGTAACAGAAGTAATGGATGTCAGAGGTGAAGTCTCATGCCAGGAGGTTGTAGCTGGAGAGATAATACAGCCTTTGACAAGAGAGTCGGACACGACTGAGCGACTGAACTGAACTGAACTGAACTGCAACATTGCCATGACCTAACTCAAGCACCATCCTGGCCCTATTGCCTACAAGCCATAGAACAGAAAGATGAACTGAGTGCTCCTGGTCCAGTGTCTTCCAGGTAACATGAGCATGATGATGCGGACAAGCCCATCGGATCCTCCGGATTAAATGAGGTAATGTGTAAAGCATTTAGAACAGCTTGGGCACATAATCAATGCTGTGTGTCATAGGTCAGCTTATGTAATAGGTTCAGGCTAGCCGGCTGGCCTTTTATACTGCCTCACTAGTGGATAAACTCAGCTGGGGTCACCTCTCATCGCTCACCTGATGTCATTATCAAGAGAGGGTGGAGATGGGCTTCTGGCCCCAAACACCATTTCTCAGCCCCAGCACACCCTCAGACTGATGTCACTGAAGCCTTCTCTGCAAACTAGGTGGTCAAGACCCATTGTGCTCTTTCTGTTGTCCTTTAGAAATGCTGTCTATGGCTATAAGGATATCGAATCCAGAAAGCTGGTCAGGGCAGTCGTTCAAAATGGCTGTGTATAAGGAGGGAATTTCTGTGGATGAGAATATCTTGAAAGGTAGAGTTCTAGTCAGAAACTCCTGAGGCTAAGTTCAGTTCAGTTCTGTCACTCAGTCACGTCTGACTCTTTGCAAACCCATGAACTGCAGCACGCCAGGCCTCCCTGTCCATCACCAACTCCCAGAGCTTACTCAAACTCATGTCCATTGAGTCGGTGATGCCATCCAACCATCTCATCCTCTGTCATCCCCTTCTCCCCCTGCCTTCAATCTTTCCCCAAACCAGGGTCTTTTCTGATGCAAGTTATAAACCTCTCACATCACAGATGCATAAATAAACATCAATTCCCTCCCACAAACCCTTAAGCCATGCCATGATGAGTGGGCTTCATTTGGTCTTGGGTTGGAGTGTTTTTAAAAATGTTTTTGCACTTGTCCCCAGCACAAGGATTTCAGGTGGGGTTTGAATGTGGGGTGTGAGGGCAGTTGTGCATTGCAATGTCACAAAACACAGAGGAAATGATTCAAGGAACAACAAAAGAGAATGGTTCCTAAAGTCAAAAAAGCAGTTTCTACAAAGCACAAGTGTAAGAACAAAGAGTGTGTTCACTGTGAATAGCTTGTTCATCTGGTCATTCAACAAAGGTTCATGGGCTTCTACGTTGCACCGAACTGTGCAGGGTTGGAAAGTAGATGGATGAGCAAGATTGGGACCTTGCCCTTGGGGAAGTGATGGGGTGGACCAGTGATCATGCTTGCCCTTGAGTGGGTACCACCTCCGTGTCCTGAACCTGCTTGCAGTCCCGGGTGGGTGGAGTCATCCCACCCACAAGGCTGGCAGTTTTATCCTCCTTGGAGTTGGGGAGCCAGTTTGAGACCTTCCTAAGTATAGAGACTGTCACCCCAGTTAACCCCCTCACTCTTGACTCTGCAGCACTCCCCCTCAGTTCCTTCTTTATGGAAAACACTCTGGGGAATCGCAAAACTGGCCACTCCTAGCAATTCCCTTTCTCACTTATTTTTCTCTCTCCCTCCTTTTCTCCCTCTAAAGAATGAATTATATGTCCATATGAAAGTGAAGTTGCTCATTCGTGTCTGACTCTTTGCGACCCCGTGGACTGTAGTGTACCAGGCTCCTCTGTCCATGGGATTCTCCAGGCAAGAATAGTTGAGTGGGTTGCAATTTCCTTCTCCAGGGGATCTCCCCGACCCAGGGATCGAACCCTGGTATCCAGCATTGCAGGCAAACATTTTAACCTCTGAGCCACCAGGGAAACCTCATGTATGTCCATGCTAAGCTAAGTCGCTTCAGTCGTGTCTGACTCTGTGCGACCCAATAGATGGCAGCCCACCAGGCTCCCCCGTCCCTGGGATTCTCCAGGCAAGAATACTGGAGTGGGTTGCCATTTACTTCTCCAATGTATGTCCATAGACACATATAATTAAAGAAAGAAAATTAAATCTAATGTATCCTCAATCCATCATGTTCATGCTTATTTACTTTCTGGACTCACCCCTTGCTGTTAATACTCTTATTGATTATATCTTATACCATGAAAGAGAAGGTAAGAAATATTAGTTGCAGTTGGTAAGAGAAATAGATACCCTTTTATCAAGCTTGAAATGCAATCACTTGATAAGCATCCATTGTGCACCTGCTATGTGTCCTGACTCAGTGCTGGAAAAGACCTGGATCAGAGACCTGCATGTCCTCTTGTCCTGCTGGCCAAGTGTCTGGTCAGCAGCCCCAGAGAAAAGGATATATTAGCACTGAATCCAAACAAGCCCCCAGCACTCACCCTCTTCATCCTTCTTGTCCCGAATCAGCCCCTTGATCCATCCCACCTCCTGCTTTCTAATCAGTCCCTGATCCAAAGCAGAACATTGTGACACAACTGTGTCATCATGGCTGGGTTTTTTGTTTGTTTGTTTTAGGGGAGGGCATGTTTTAAGACACAGTTACATCTGTGATCCTGTCCAAGTGTAAAATCAGCATTTTGCACAGTAAACGTTTCCAATTTTTGTGTCTTCTCCATTTCTCCATCCTCAGCCCCTTTCATTAGGGCATAGCTTATTCTTTTTTTTTCCTCCTGTATTGTCTAAACTGGAGCCTGTTACCTTATCTAAGAGTGGTGTTTTCTAAAACTCTATTCGAATGGAATTAGTCTCCATGGATATGTTCCCTGCTTTGGAGAGTCATTATAAAGTAGGTTAATGCTATTAAAAATAATTTATGTATGTTTCTCTGTCCTGATAGGATGGTTGGAAATTTGTTTGAGGCCTCCTTCTGGAATTAGGAGAGTCAGTTCAATCTGATGACGCTGAAGAGTGAGTTGTGTGCTGAGATGGGGTGAGGGTCGAGGCTGGCTATTCCTGTCTGGTTGGAAGGGCAGGTCAGGATGATTTTTACTTTAGGAATTCTGAATTTGTAGGAATGGCAGAAATCTCTGGCACTTCCTAAGATGTGGCCCTGTTCAAGTTCTTAGCTTCTCAGTTTTCTCATCTGTAAAATGGTCATGACAGTACCTTCATGAAGATGAAGCCCAAGATTTTTAAACACTAATGAAGGGTCTAAAAAGAAACTGGATTGAACTTATCTCAGTATTGCCTCACCTGGGTTATGAGGTATCCCATTGGTGAGATCACGTGAGACTGCTCAACTTAGAAACAGAATGTCCCTGGTATAGGACAATTTCAAGGGTCCCTTGTGCAGGCCAGAGAATTCATCCACAGCCCTGCAGGTGGGATCGAGATTCCCACTGTCAGCTACTTTACGAAGAAGTTGGTCCAGGAAACAAACACTCAGGAGAGGATACTTAGATACTACTGAAAAAGGGAAATGAGAACCAGCTTTTCCTCTCTGTCAATCCAAGGAGCATCTGGAATGTCCACGTGGTCAGGGGGCCAGGAAATGCCCTGCAATAGCAGGCTGGGTGACTAGTCATTCTCTGTGTCACATTTCTCTTTCATTTCCCCCTAGACTTCAGGGATGTCTCCGGTCCCGTTTAACGGGAGAGTCTAGTTGTGAGGGAGAACAGGAAACAGTTTTCCACAATAACGAAGCTGGAGCAGAATAGAAAAGAATAAATACAAAGTATAATTATCATCATAGTAATGACTATATAAGAATATTTATATAAAATTAATATATTAATTTTTGTATTTTTCTAATTCTGTGTAGAGAAAAACTTTAATTCAGTGGAGCAATTTGAAAGATTAGACAGCACACATTGGTGACAGATAGGAATGAGTGTGGGTCCATAAGGTCATTTAACTGTTAACGATTGTTTAATTTTAAGGCACTTATTGTTGAGTGCAATAATTGCTTTGTTCTCCATTCTTTGTCTTTTCATCTCAATTCTCATGACAAGTGCTTCCACGAGCATCATCAAATTCTGTCTGCAGAGCCTCTGGGATGTTACAAGATGACGGTGTTTGTTCAGAGAGAGCAGTAAACAGTAATGATCCTCTCATTTCATTCAAATTATGCCATTATTGCAAGATGCAGCACCAGCAACCCAAACTGTCTCTGACAGTCTCATATTTCTACTGTTTAAGAAACAGCTGTCAAAGGGATATGGGTGAACTAAGCAACTGCCAAATTAGGGGGAAATTATATTTTTAATCAATCACTTGCCTAAATTCATGAAAGCTAATATTTGGTTTATCATTATCCAGACATAATACCAGGACTTCCCTGGTAGTTCAGCTGGTAAAGAATCTGCCTGCAATGCAGGAGACCTTGGTTCGATTCCTGGGTCAGGAAGATCCCCTAGAGAAGGGATAGGCTACCCATTCCAGTGTTCTTCGGCTTCCTTGGTGGCTCAGATGGTAAAGAATCTGCCTGCAATGCAGGAGACCTGGGTTCTATCCCTGAGTTGGGAGGATCCTCTGGAGAAGGGAATGGCTACCCACCCCAGTATTCTTGCCTGGAGAATTCCATGGACAGAGAAGCCTGGCAGGCTACTCCACTGTCTCCCAGAGTATGCTCAAACTCATGTTCATTGAGTTGGTGATGCTATCTAACCATCTCATCCTCTGCCGCCCTCTTCTCC
Organism: Moschus berezovskii; assembly: GCF_049115385.1. Lineage (NCBI taxonomy): Eukaryota > Metazoa > Chordata > Mammalia > Artiodactyla > Moschidae > Moschus > Moschus berezovskii. Next base: position 86,599,156 of record NC_142471.1, read on the forward strand.
ACTTGCCTTCAATCTTTCCCAATATCAGGGTTTTTTCCAATGAATTGGTTCTTTGCATCATGTGGCCAAAGTATTGGGGCTCCAGCTTCAGCCTCAGTCCTTCCAATGAATATTCAGTTCTGATTTCCTTTAGGATTGACTGGTTTGGTTTCCCTGTTCAAGGGACTCTCAAGAGTCTTCTCCAGCACCACAGTTCAAAGGCATCAATTATTCGGCTTTCAGCCTTTTTTATGGTCCACCTCTCACATCCATACATGACTACTAGAAAAACCATAGCTTTGACTATACAGAGTCTAGGTTTGTCATAGATTTTCTTCCAAGGAACAAGTGTCTTTTAATTTCATGTCTGCAGTCGCCATCTGCAGTGATTTTGGAACCCAAGAAAATAAAATCTGTCACTGTTTCTGGATACTATGATCTTCATTTTTTGAATGTTGAGTTTTAAGCCAGCTTTTTCACTCTCCTCTTTCACCTTCATCAAGAGGCTCTTTAGTTCCTCTTCACTTTCTGCTATTATAGTGATATCATCTACATACCTGTGGTTGTTGATATTTCTCCCAGAAATCTTAAGATAAGTCAAAATAAATTTCAAGGCAAAGACTATAAGCAGAGATACAGAGAGCATTTCGTAGTAATAGAAAGGTCAATTCATCAAGATATATAACAGTATAAAATGCGCATGGTCTTCAAAATCAGCACAAATATATACAGACTTCAAAATTTATGAGGGACAAAAAGTAATAGTGTTAAAGAGAGAAATAGATACAGTTGGAGATTTTAACATCTTTCTTGCGGTAACTGACAAGGTAGTCCAAAAAATTCAGTGAGGATATGGAAGATTTGACTAACACTATCAACAAACTTGACTTAGTTGGCATTTATTGAGCAATGGAAGAATACACATTCATTTTTCAAGAACACGTGGAACACATACTAAGAGAGACCATATCCTCAGTCATAATGTATGTCTCAATAAATTTCAAAATATTGAAATCTTTAAAAACCACATTTTAAAATCCCAAAAGAATTAAATTATAAATACCTAGAAAAATTTAGATATCTAGAAAGTCTCCAAATACTTGGAAATTAAACCACACACCTCTAAATGACATATAGGTCAAAAAAGAAGCATAAGCAATAAGAAAACATTTGCACTGAAAGTTGATAATAAAAATGCAACATATCAAAAATTCAACAATTCCACTAAAGTGTGAACTTTAAATGCATAGCTTTTAATCTCAGATCATTGATTTGAAATCTTTCTTATTTCTGAACTTAAGTTTCCAGATGTCCAGGACTAGAAAAATGTGGGTGAATTAAAACCAGATACATAGAAAGGAGGAAAGAAATAAAGATAAGAGCAGAAATTGAAGAAATTTTTAACAATTAGACAAATGATACAAAAATTAACAAGGAAAACAGTCGATTCTTTGGAAAACTTTGATAACATTATCACTTAGCAACACTGGTCTTATCAGTTGAGGGTTAATCAGAGAATCTGAGCCAATCTTTATGTTTTTTTTAATTTTTATTTAATAAATGGTACAAAGCACAGTGCCAAAAACATTAACAGTTAAAATTTCACCAAATGAAAAAAATACTATAGAATACACAGTTGCAAAAAGCTACATTAAGTTATTTTACAACTGCCTCAAGCTGCAAAAAGAAAAAAAACCCAATGCCATACCTAAGTTATCCCTCTCTCAAAATAATGCCATTTATATTATAAACCACGAGCTCCCCATCAAAAGACGGGAACTGCTTTTGTTAATTATATATATATATATATATGACTGTATCACTTTGCTATACACCTGAAACAAACACAACACTGTAAATAAAATATAGTACAATATAAAATAAAAATAAGTAACAGATCTTTGGGGCTTTGCACTGAGTTAGAGTTCCTATCAGAGGGATAACAGCGCCACAGCCGCGCTGAATCCTCATGAAGGAGGCGCACGAATGACTGGGTTACAAGAGTTACAGGAGTGAGAGCTGCTCATTTCCCAGAAACCACAGCTCACAGAAAACCAGCAAAGGCACGAGATACAGACCATTCACTTACGAATGTGTAACACTCAAGAAAGTCCACATCACTCCTACAACATGTCGAAAGTGCCTCAGAATTCACACAATACCAACTTTCTCATGGTTCTGGTTAAATTACATATACCAGTTTATAACAAATGGTAAAATCTGTAACTCTGTTCAAAGTTTTAAAAGATTACTTAAGAATAGTTTCTTGTATTTCTGTGCCACCTTTATAGTTCTGGTTTCTCATTTCTTAATTAGTAAATTCAGCGTGCAGGTTCTATCCCAGGCTAATTTATACACTTCCGGAAGGAACAGCCTCTTAAATCCACAGAGTGTTGAGGTGGGGAGCCCCCAACCACGTCAGATTCATTTCACGAATCTGGTCAACCGTCCTTGAGCAATGTTTCGGTGACTGAAGCCTACAGGGACTTCCATCAGGAATGAAAAGAGGACATGAAGTGAGAGAGCCCAGGACTAACAAGGAGGCTCATCTGGAACACAGGAGCACCACCTGCATCCGTCTTCACCATTGCTCAGCGTCCAACTTCAGTGTCTCAAGTGACCAACCGCTGCTGCGCTTGCCTTGGAGCTGCGGAAGTACTTGGACCAGGATTCAGTGATGCTGAAGTGGAGATCCAGCAGGAGCTGGAGGACAAGTGGACTGCTGTCCTTACTCATCAGGTGAGCTGGCCAAGAAGCAGCAAGGAGCAGGAGCTGACCAGTGCCTGCCTGCCCATGAGCTGGGTGCTGTTTCCTTATGCCTTCCAAATACATGAATTTCTCCAAAACCGGGAAACACCGTTTTGCCTGGACAGCCTGACACAGTCCATACCCTCAGTGATTGAGAAAACGAAGAGAGAAAATGCAGATTGCCAGTATCAACACTGAGAGAGGGGACATGTAGATTTTACAGACACTTACAAAAAGAAGCTCAGCCTTATTTGTTGTTTACCCTCAGCATTTCCTAGTTGTGTGTGCTCCCTGGAGAAAGGTTTACATTAAAAAAGAAAATCACATCAAATTATCCTATTGGTTTTCTTGGTGAATAAAACATTTCAGTGCATTAAAGCAAAAACATATATAACAGATGAACTGGAGGATCAGGATTTATTTTGCATAAGAATCTTCAGGGGGCAGATTATGGACCTGTTTTGTGGAAGATCATTGTTTCATTGACAAGCTCAGGGACAATGAAACAATGAAAGTGAAAACCATTAACTACTGTGTATTAAAGATCTGTGAGAATGTAGATAACATTTCTGAAATGAAAACCGATGTGTCCTTAATACTTCCAAGAATTGCATGCAACCTTTGTTGTTGTTTAGTCGCTAAGTTATGTCCCGCTTTATTGCGACCCCATGGACTCTAGCCCACCAGGCTCCTCTATCCATGGGATTTCCCAAGCAAGAATACTGGAGTGTGTTGACATTCCCTTTTCCAGAGAATCTTCCCAACCCAGGGGTTAAACCCACGTTTCCTGCATTGGTAGGTGGGTTCTTTACCACCAGGCCACCAGAGAAGTCTGCATACAAACTTAGGATCCGTTTATTGCCCCGAATGATCATCTCTGTACTTGTTCCAGCTTCTTTGTTACCTTATAAAACAAAGGTTGTTTTCCTTTCCTAGTCAGGAATACATTACTTAACACTCTCCACTATGCAGAGCTTTTTGTGAAGAGTAATCATGAGAAAGAAGCCCATGATTTAAGTTTCCGCTTTCTCTGCGCATCCTGAGGGAACAAAGGCTACAGAGAATGGCTTTCCCAGAAATATAGTGGGTCATCTTTAGAACATTATTTATTGTACTTAGCATGTGCTGGAAGATCATAATGAGAAGGGTACCCTATACTTGGTCAATGACCTGCCACTCAAAACTCCCATTTGCCTCTGTCTCTACAGCCAGAGTGGAAATGTATCTGATCAATTAATTCACGCTGGAATATGGAGGTGCCTTCTCAGAGTCTTTACCTTTTTCAGAAATTACCTGGAAAAATCAACTGTGGTACCAGTTTGGGATGGAAAGATATCAATCACTGGGGAGGCTGGGTTGGGAGAGATTTGGGGGCTGTGGGGAAAATTTTCAGACTTGAATCCTTACTGTTTCCCTCCAGACTTCCTTCCCTGTTTAGTGAGTCTCTTGAGTGTCAGCTCTCTCATGTTGCTGCTGCTAAGTTGCTTCAGTCGTGTCCGACTCTGTGCAACCCCATAGACGGCAGCCCACCAGGCTCTGTTGTCCCTGGGGTTCTCCAGGCAAGAACACTGGAGTGGGTTGCCATTTCCTTCTATAATGTATGAAAATGAAAAGTGAAAGTGAAGTTGCTCAGTCGTGTCTGACTGCAGCCCACCAGGCTCCTCCGTCCATGGGATTTTCCAGGCAAGAGTACTGGAGTGGGGTGCTGTTGCTTTCTCCAAACTCTCTCATAGGCCAGGGTTAATGCCAGTCCTGACTGGAAATTTGATATCATTGGCTTTCTGATTAACTGCGGTTTTTTTTTTTATCATTTCTAACAAAACCCTTGTTTCTGACTTCAGATAGGCCTGGAATGCTAGTTACTAGTGCGATGGTGTTGGCTGCCACCTTCCACATCTTCTGGAAGTGGCCAGAAGAACTTAGAATGTGGCTCTGTTCATACAGGAAGTACCCAAAACATCTCCAGAGGAAAAAGCTTCCCTATAGTCACTGAGTTGTCCAGTTATCATCCAGAGAAGAATGTTTATCACAGATCAGAAGACGCCTGAAAGGACCTTAAAGAAAAATGGTTGTGCAAACACTCTATTGAGGATGCAGCCAGAATGATTTGATGAGCTTTCTCTTCCTCCTAGAATTAATTACAATTTTAAAGCCTGGCAGCTGGATTTTACACTGCAACTTTCTTCAATTAAATCTACATTTTTTTTGGTCTTACTTCATGTCATCCCACTAATTGGTTTCAACATCTACTTGTGCCAATTGCCACCACGATCATGTTTTTAAAAAATTAAAAAGCTATTCTGCTAAAAGAAAATTAAAAATGCAAATGTATCTTATTTCATATTGTCTCCTCATTTTCTCTGGCGATGAGTGCCAGAAGAGAGGGTGGAAAATCATTAGTCAGCAAAATCCAGCAATGCCCACACCAGAATTAAATTTTAGCAGTGTGATGGAGAGCATTATCAAGCTGGGATGCTTCTAGTGCCCTGGCTTCCTTTTTACTCAGCCAATGCATGTTGAGTGCCTACCATGTACCAGACCCTGTTCTAGACACTTCAGAATCTAAGCAGGGTCAGTAGAGTGTCCATGAGAGCAGTTCCCAACTTCCCAAAGATGGAAGAACCATTGTTTACATTCAAGACTCTGTACTTGTGCTGACTTTTCCCAGACAGTGAAAATCATAGCAACATCAAGTGAGCAACCATTTAGTCCACCACATTCTTTCTGTTTTGAAAATAATGGTAAGCCAGGGAAAAGCATTGGAAGCAACATAAACAAAGCAGTGCTCTTACTAAACACCATTACAGAAAACTCTCTGCGGTAAGAACAGACTGGGTTAGGTGACTCTGAAGACCAAGTTGGCACAGAAGTGCTTTGGATTTTTCTCTTTTTTTTGCAACTGTTCATGTTATAAAGGCTTATAAGCCCACTGTGTACAGAAGAATGCAGTCAATGGCTCTTAAACAAGAAAGGGATCTGAGATGGCTGAGTCCAGCTGGTTGTCCCTGGTGGCTCAGACGGTAAAGAATTCACCTGTAATGCAAGAGACATGGGTTCGATACCTGGGTCAGGAAACTCCCCTGGAGAAGGGAATGGCTACCCACTCAAGGATCCTTGCCTGGAGAATTCCATGGACAGAGGAGCCTGGAGGGCTACAGTCCACAGGGTCCTAAGGAGTCAGATACAACTGAATCACTCACAGTTACACTTCAGAGGCTCAAAGGGATGCCTCTAGGCCACTAGGGGGAGCTGTGCAGGGTGGTTCCGGAGGCGGAGACACTGCAAAGCTCCAGTTCCAACTCCTGCCTCAACCAGAGGGGTCTCCTTTCATTTGTCTTATGGATCACTCTCCTCTGGGAGATGCTATACATGGAGAAGACTACCTATCTTTGAAAGTAACTGAAAACCAGTAGCCTGCAGCCTGCTCCAGCATGCTAGAGAGTATTGCTGATGAAGTATTCTCTTTGGGACCAACATACTTTGAAATAGCAAACATTTTGAATAATGACAAAGACCCAGGCTGTGGTCGATACTGTCAGGTTGGTTTCTTGTGTTCCAGGTCTGGCACCCCTTCTCAGCTCTGGAGGGTTGTGCAGAGGCAAAGTTCCCCAGCGGTAAAAGGACACTCTCCTTGCCTGTGGTCCTTCAACCCCCTCTCATGCAGGGAAGCCGAGCCGGCATAACCCACCCCGAGATGCTTCCAGACATTCAAGTCCACATTTCCACGTAGCTCTGCATAATGTAAGCTAAGCTTAGCTTACTTAAAAATAGACACTCTATGGTTGGATAACACGCTGCTTTTATTGCCGCCATAAACCAGGATTCTGTGGATGGAGCGTTTAACTGTTATTCTTCTTGCTCGTTCTTTTTCTCAAACCATGAAACAGTCAAGGATGCTTTCAGGGAAGTTAATAACAATGTGCATCTAATGGGTATTGCAAAATGTTTGCTTTATGGTGATGGATAAAGCCATTTTGGAACAATTCCTGCATAACCATGATTCCTGGGTGTCTTCCCGGGTGGAGCCTAGAAGTGAAGTGAAACCACCCAACCCTCCAACAGAAGCATGAGCCTACACAGAAATTAGAAACAAAGCTGCTCTTTATTGACTATGTAGCCTGAGTCAGAACTTCTGTAAATGGCATCTGCTATTCTCATTTTACAGATAGGAAACTGAGGCTCAGTCAAGTTATATACAAGGTGCTGAACTTTCAAATCAAGATTGGCCTGACTGAATCTCTTCCCGAGCTACAACTCGGTTTGCACATGTCCAGTGACGGGGAACTTGCTGCCTTGCCTGCAATGTAGCCCATGTGCTGAACAGAACAGACAAATAAGAAGTACTTTGTGTTGAAATGAACTGCTTTATCCTCACTTTCCTATTCATGCCTTTCTACCCAGAGACTTCCTTTCATTTTTCCTGATTGTAAGTGACTGTTCCATTTCAAATTATAAAGGAGAATCAGTAGAATGATCAAAGTTGCAGAGCAATCCTACTGATGTGAGTCAAACACATTTATTATGCAACCAAAGATGCCATCCCTAGCTTGTTTTCTCAGCTCCTAGTCCTAAGATCTCTAACAGGAACATCACTAGAAAAAAACATGGTCTATAGCTAAGATGAATGAAACTGCAATTTGTATTGATTTTGGTAAGACAACCAGTTAATTACATCTTTAATTACCTGGTCCCAAGGGTTATGCTTGAATAAACTAGATTTTGTTTTCTTTCTTCTGAGATACTCTCTCAACTGATTTCTATTGATTTTACAAGGATCAATAGATAAATGTACATCTATAAGTAATTAATAACGCTTCTTTAGGTTAGAGGATTCAATAATTTAAGAGAATAAGGTATTTTCACTGCCAGTATCATTGACAGCAGTGGTCCTCAACTAAGGATGACTTTGTCCCAGGGAATATTTGGCAATGCCTAGAAACATTCTGGGGGCTTCCCAGGTGGCTCAGTGGATAACAAATATGCCTGCAATGCATGAGATGCAGATGTGGCTTCGACCCCTGGGTCTGGAAGATCAGAGGAGGGCATGGCAGCCCACTCCAATATTCTTGCCTGGAGAATCCCCGAGGACAGAGGGGTCTGGGGGGCTACGGTCCATAGGATCGCACAGAATCAGACACGACTACAGCAACTGAGCAGACGCAGCACCGAGACGGTTTTGTTTGTCACAACTCGGGGTGGGGGCGGTGCTATTGGCATCTAGTGGGGAGAGACCAGGGATGCCGTTAAACATCCTGCAGTGCTGAGGACAGCCTCCCCCTGTCCCCCACAGAGGAAGCTTTACCTCCTCATAGAAACCCCCATCTACAGAATACAAATAATAAAGGGGGAAATGGTTATTGATTCCACAGTAGAGAAAATAACTTAGAGTTATAACTTAACGTTGTGTGTGTGTGTGTATGCTCAGTCATGTCCACCTTTTTGCAAACCTCATGGACTCAAGCCCAGCAGACTTCTCTGTCCATGGAATTCTCCAGGCAAGAATACTGTAGTGGATTGCTATGTCCTCCTCCAGGAAATCTTCCCGACCCAGGGATCAAACTCCAGTCTAAAGCATCTCCTGCATTGGCAGGTGGATTCTTTACCAGTGCTCTGCCTGGGAAGCCCATAACTTAACATTGGTGCACACCATAATATTAAGAATCAGTTGAAATGAATGATAGTGCAACATGATTTAAAGATCGCAACTTGAACAGAGTTATCTATATCCAATACAATCATTCCTTGCCCTCCTTTTTCAATTTTAGAAATTGTTGAGCAACCAATCACAGCATATTTCTGGTAGGCAGACAGCTTAATCCTCAGAGGTCATGAAGACAAATGGAAAAACAAGTTTAGGGATAAGATGGAGTCTTGGAATTCACATGACAACATTGACTATTAAACCTGGAGACAAGTGAAGGAGCCGCTCACTACCAATGCACTTTGGCGATCATTTAAGCTTCAGGCTTCTGTTTCCCCAACCTGAAAATGAAAATAATGAAAGAACATCTGAAATAAGACATTAAAGTGATTCTATCAAATAAAACAAGCCAGTCCCCAATAAGTATAAAATGCTATCTGTGGAAGGTTTTACAAGGAGATTTATTATTATAAGTGAAAATAGATACTTCAAACAGTTGAAAGAAATTGCCCAATAATATCTAAATTCTTAATAACAAGCCCTAAAATAGTTATGCCCCAGTCAATTCAATCCAAGATTTAGTCATTTTTTTCAAATCAAACACAATTATGTGAATTAAATGCTTTCAATAATATCCTAAAATAAGGTTACAGCATTGCACCTGGAGCTTTCTCTATTACCAACAGAATAGCATCACTTTCAGAAGCAGAAATGGTTGAATGAGTTCTGAAATGAGACTAGAAAGAATGAAAATAGTTATGAGGAGACTAGAAAAATATATGAAACAGTCTTTCAATTAAGTAAAACCAAACAGAAGAAAAGAATCATAGAGGTCAAAATCTAGGGTAGAGAGTACTCTTTCTTTATGGTTTCCTGACATTAGACACTTTTATGTTTCAAAGGGACAGCAACATGCCTTTACTAGATTAAAGCCTGTATTGAATAATTAGAGTAGACACAGAAGGACAGTTAAAAAACAAAAGACAAGCACAATATCCTAAAGAATACCTTTGATAAATAATTTGATTTGGCTTTTTTTTAATTGTATGGAAACAAGATCACCTAGAACTTTACATCTCTCTGTAAAACTGTGTTAAAAAATTATGTGTGTGTGTGTCTATGTTTTAAGAGCAAAGGACCTCTTTGAATTTGTAAGGAGATGCACTGAAGAATTGAATACAGTGCTGGTCCAAGGTTGATTTTTTTTTTTTAATATATTGAATAAAATGAAATTCAGGGGGAAATGACACCACAGTAATCTCAAAGCACAAATCAGAGTTACTCACTTCCCGCATTACAACAAACTCAAAAGCCAGCACAGGCTCCCCTCAAAGCAGAAGTCCATCCCTTGCCCATCCCAGCCTAACTCCACTCACCACCTGTTTTCCGATGCTCTAGAGCTGCTCTTATACAAAACTCCTTCACTGAACTATGCTTGCTGTGGTCCTGTGGTTTTCTCTCTCGATGGTTGCACTGTATCTTTCCTCTACATGCCCAGCAAGGCCTGTTGCTGTAAGCATCCCGAAACACCACTTGTTGAAGCCACTGGCTGAACCCCCGGCTGGACACAGCCAACTGCCCCAGCCACCAACCCACCTGAGTCCCCTCTCAGACATGGACTCACTCACAGGGAGCCCAGGCTCTCGGCCACCCACATGCTGCCACGCAGTGTCTTCCGCCAAAGCTAAACATAACACTTTACCGTGTATGTTCGGCCTCCAAACTCTCAGAAACAAAACATGGCAGACATAGCTAAATCTCAGCTGCACCTATCATTCCAGAACAGCCTCCTGCCATGATTCCTTAAAAGTACCCACCATTCTAAAGCTGATATGAATCATTGCCATTAATGAATTTTACCATTCCTGCAATAGCATATACACATCTGTTTTTCATGTTTTTAAGCATTTAGACAAATATTTAGGATAACACTGTTCCTTCAGTTTGCTATTTGCTTTTTTTTTTTCATTCAACATCATGTCAGAAATGTGCCCACTTTGATTCCATGCCTTAACAGATCTAGCTCAAGCTTCCATTTAACTAACAGACCTTCTTTATCAGTTCCTCTACTTTGGGTGGTTTCCACTTATATCCTATGAAATAACAGAGCTGCGGAGACCACCATGTACACATCAGTAGTGTGCAAATGTGAGTTTCTCTTGAGGAGAATGTACTGGAGGTGCCATATTGTTCTCTGGAGTGGTCACTTCACTGGTCAGCGTGCCCACTAGCTTTGGGACAGAACCCCCATTTCTGTACACCTCTGCCAACACTTGGTTGGAACAGGCTTATTAATTATCCTAAACTGATATGTGTCATGGTATCTCATTGCTGTTTCATGTGTAAATTTGATCACTCATGTGAGAGAGTGAGAATATTTTTGTGTATTTAATGACCATGAAGTTTTCCTCCTTCGGGAAAACTTGTCTTTTCGTGTTATTTTCCCCATATTCCTACTGGGTTTATCTTTTTAAATAAAAATTCCTTATGTATTCAAAAGTGACATTTTGTCATTACTTGGATTGCAAAATTCATGTTTTTACGTGATTTTTCCTGCTTCTTGGCATGAGAGTTAATTTTTTTAATTGACAATTTGATCAAACTTTTTCTTTGCAACTTATGCTTTTTCTGTCATTAAAAAAATCAGTCCCTTCTCCACTGTCATAGCGATATTTGCCTGTGCTTTCTTCCCTGATGAAGAATGGCAAAGAATCTGCCTGCAATGTAGAAGACCGTGGTTTGATTCCTGGGTCGGGAAGATCCCCTAGAGAGGGGATAGGCTACACACTCCAGTATTCTTGGGTTTCCCTTGTGGCTCAGCTGGTAAAGAATCCGCCTGCAACTCGGGAAACTTGGGTTCCATCCCTGGGTTGGGAAGATCCCCTGGAGAAGGGAAAGGCTACCGACTCTAGTATTCTGGCCTGGAGAATTCCATGGACTCTGAGCGACTTTCACTTTCTCCCAAAATTTTATAGTTTTGTTTTTGACTTGAATAACTTTTACACAATGGAATTTAACTTTAATATGGTAAGAAATAATGAATTAATGTTATTACTGGTGGTGGTTTAGTCACTAAGTCATGTCCAACTCTTGCGACCCCATAGGCTATAGCCTGCCACGCTCCCCTGTCCATGGGATTATCCAGGCAAGAATACTGGAGTGGGTTACCATTTCTTTCTCCAGAGGATCTTCCCAACCCAGAAGTCAAACCCAGGTCTCCTGCATTGCCGGTAGATTTTTTATTGACTTAACTATGATGGAAGCTCAATGTTGTTACTATCTTCTTCCAAAATAAAGACTTCTCATTATTCCAGAATCACTATGTATGGCTCTCAGCATAACCAACACCATCTTTGGCCGTTAGAGTTTCTCCTGTCCTTCAACTGACCCTACCCAGGACTTTACTGTGAATTAAATCACTTCTCTGTCATCAAGGCTTTGTAGTTAATAGATACTGTTTAATAATCTTTGGGACCAGGTTGCCTTTATGCTCTGTTAGTCCCCAAACAATGATGAAAACTTTCACTGAGCTATTCCAGACACCCATGAGACTAGTTACTGTTTATAAATCTTAGGAATGCACTTCCTGTTTCCAAGCCCCTACTACCACAGCCGAGGATAATGGTAAAATTATCCCAGTGACTCCTCAGCAGTGCAGAGTGCAGCTGTTAATGATTCCAAACAGCCAACTACCCCATCCCACCGTGTAAGATGCCCTCAAAAAAACTGATCCATTGATTACGGAGCTGCCTGCCCCACTTTTCAGTCTCAAGATGCTGTCTCAGTTCAGTGGACGCTTTTCCTCCCGTCTGTCCTCCAACACACTAGCTGTTTGGGCTACTCTTTCCCTGCCGATTTTAAAGCCACTTGTGTCAGGTACCAGGTCAAATCCATATGTGGCTCTGTTTCCAGGCTGCTCACAGGTTCACTGGCCTTTGTATACACCCCCAGTCCAATGCTGCACCATTTTATTCACAGTGCCTGCTTTACTATCAAATAAGACAAGATATATTCCCCCAACTTTCTTCTTTACCTCACAGATGGCCACATTCTTCAAATTTGTCTTTAGTACTTTATCAAATTCTGTGAAAAACTATGTTAAGACTTTTATTAGATAAGCAATGAAATAATAAAAGTAATAAGCCTTCTTTATAATATCAAATCTTCCCACCTACAAACTGGATATTTAGATCTATAACTTTCAAGGAAGGTTTTTTGTTTCCTTTTTTTTCTTTTATCTGAAAAGTCTTGTTAGAAATGTGAAGTTTAGGCTTTTTTTTTTTAAAAAATTACATTTCTACTTAATAGTTTCTAGGATATGAGGATGGTATTGATTTTTGTATTACTCTTCTGTCTAGCAATCATATAGAACTGACTTACTGGGTCTTGTAGCTTCTCTGCAGCTCCAGAGAAGCTAATAATAATGCAAATAATGGCAATTTTGTTTCTGCCTTCGTAATTCTTACACATTTTGTTTTTCTTATTTTATTTTACTGCCTCGACGCTAATACATAGTAGAATAGAAACAGCAGCTGAAACAGTTCAGGTTTGGGTTTAGAGGGAATATGTGTCGTGCTCTCCTCTTTAGGTATCAGTTCAGTTCAGTGCAGTCGCTCTTTGCGACCCCATGAATCACAGCACGCCAGGCCTCCCTGTCCATCACCAGCAAGTTTGTGGTTATTTGTTACAGCAAGAGGAAATTAATTCAAGCACCCATGAGTGTGTCTGGTGAAACCAAAGCTCAGAGGAGGGACTGGGCTCAGAGGGACCAGCAGTGCAATCATGGCCATGAGGGATGGTTGAAGCCACAGAAATGGATGGAGTGGATGACAGGGAAGAAGGGTGTGACACATTGATGCCCAGAGTAGGGCTGAACCCCAGACAGCACCGTGGGGTGCAGGCAGTGGATACAAAAGACATGACCCACTAGTGAAGGGAAGAGTGGGGTGTTGCTACTTTCAGAAGTCAAGAAGAAAGCTCATGGAAAGTGGCCTTCCATCCTTTATCGTGGGTCTTAATCTTTCCCTTTCTTGGCTGTTAATGGGCAGGTACCAAGGACCCTGTCAGCAGGACTTTAATAACAAAATGTTCAAATCCATGCCATAGAAGGTAGGTTAACGGCTGCCAGGGTTTGGGGGAAACTAGAAGGCAATGGTAAGCCACTCCAGTACTCTTGCCTAGAAAATCCCATGGATGGAGGAGCCTGGTAGGCTGCAGTCCGTGGGGTCGCTAAGGGTCGGACACGACTGAGCGACTTCACTTTCATTTTTCACTTTCATACATTGGAGAAGGAAATGGCAACCCACTCCAGTGTTCTTGCCTGGAGAATCCCAGGGACAGGGGAGCCTGGTGGGCTTCCGTCTATGGGGTCACACAGAGTCGGACACGACTGAAGTGACTTAGCAGCAGCAGCAGCAGTGCAGAGTGACTGCTGTTGGGTATGGAGTTTCTCTTTTGCGTGATCAAAGTATTCTGGAATTAGTGACTCTGTGAATATGCTAAAACCCACTGACTTGTATCTGCCTGCAATGAGGGAGACCTGGGTTCGATCCCTGGGTTGGGAAGATCCCCTGAGAAGGGAAAGGCTATCCACTCCAGTGTTCTGGCCTGGAGAATTCCATGGGGTCGCAAAGAGTTGGACACAACTGAGCAACTTTCATTTTCATAGCTCAATAAAAATAGATGACAGACAGATGACAGATAAATATGTAAAACCCAAGGCCCAAGCGCCCTTCATGTGATGCAGCAAAAGCCATGAGAAACCTGGTGCCTCTAAGTTGCACATGTGCCTCCCACAGGGCAGCTGTTGGTCATCCCTGTTCCTCCCCTTTCTTGGGGTTCCCCCTGTGACCCTTTCTGGCATGGAGGAGAGACAAGGGAAGGGTGGGCAGGGTGAGGTTGTCGCCTGGAGAACTCTTACAATGCTGCAGGTGTTTCTGTCAGGCCATGTGACAGATTGCCACAGAACAGCAGCCAGAGTCTTCGGGTTGACTTCCAACAGCAGGTGATGGTTGCTAATCAGAAAGGGGAGCGTGCTGTGCTAACCCCAAAACTAATGACCAGATGGCATGGGGTGAACCCCTCTGAAGCCAAGACCCACAGACACTGTCCAGACACCCCTCCCAGCATTAGTGGGGTGTAGAGTCCCCAGAACTCTGAGGCTCAGTTTAGAGATGACTCTGTTTCTGTCGATTCTCTAGTCATACTTGTATAAGGTACAAAGTACCTCAGTGTTTCCATCTGTAAAATAGGTTTCTGGGTTGGCCAGGGCAATTTTGAAGCTATTTTCATTAAACCAGGGAGACTCTCTTTTAGGACTGAGTCATTAATAATGTGGAAAGTGGCATAAATTTCTGATAATGTAGGGAAACTCTATTCCAGGCCAAATATTTGGAATCCTTAAAATTTTTGCTCTGTACCTAATAGTTGCTTGATTATAGTATTATTGATGGCTGTAAACAAGAACATATCCTTCTCTAATCAACTGTGCCTCTCTTGAGCTGTGACTTATTTTTGGTCTTATGAAAGGAGAATGATTATCTAACAAGAGCAGTTGCTGATTTGTCAAAATCATACCTTTTTCTGAAATTATGTGCTCAGGACACCTTTGCATATCCATGATAGCAGTTTTTACAAAAGAGAGTTCATTTTTGTTTCTCTATAAGCTGGATCAGTAATCAGAAAACTTATTTTGTGGGGATTATTTCAATATCATGTCAGATAACACACAGATCCTTTGGGAGGCATTCACATAAGCTTCCTAAAACCTAACTTGTAAACAGCAGTAACAGCCGACCACTGTGGGAGCAGGTTGGGGGTGGGGGACCCTCCTCTTATCACGATGCAGTTTCTGCTCTTCTAAAGTGGGTTTCCTGAAGGACTTCCCTGGTGGTCCAGTGGTTAAGAATCTACCTGTCAATGTAGGGGATGCAGATGTGGTCCCTGGTTGGAGAACAAAGATCCCACCTGCCACGGGGCAACTAAACCTGCACGATGCCATAAGCGAAGCCCATGTACCACAGCTAGAGAAGGCCTGTGAAATGCAATGTAGACCCAATGCAGCCAAAATAAATAAACAAAATTTAAAAAATAAAATGGATTTCCTTCTTAAAGTTGAATTCTCCTTCTTTTCTGTAATCAGTCCTGGATGGTAACTTGCAAACCACATATGTGTTCTAAGCATGACCAGAACCTTCTAAGAGGTGACCCTCATCACCTTCAATTTATGGGAGAATTAAAAAGTTGCTCCCACTCCTCTGCAGCAACTAGAAAACATGGCGAAGATTAGAGCCACTGGATAGTGGGCTTCCTTGGCACGATGGCTCACTCTCAACAAGGTGAGGGGCGGGCTCAGGTGTCCATACCCCACAGGCCCTCCTCTCTGCACCCTAGCATCTCAAACAGACACCTCAACTATCCAGACTCGTCTTCTTCAAGGGTAATCTCTCCACCATCCTTCAGCTTCCACCCCCTCCTTGTTCACACACATTAGGCCATTGGCCCAGCTCTCTCTGCACCTCTCCTTCACGCTTCATCAACACTTAATCAATATCTGCTATATGTCAACAGTTAAAGAAGTGACAGTCATCCAAGGAATCTAGGACTATCCAAATTTAGTATCCATCTGCTTCTAGATGGCATCCCGACTCGATGGACATGAGTTTGAGTGAACTCTGGGAGTTGGTGATGGACAGGAAGGCCTGGCGTGCTGTGATTCATGGGGTCGCAAAGAGTCAGACATGACTGAGAGACTGAACTGAACTGAACTGGTCTTTGCTTTGCAGCTCCCAAAAAATAGATTCCAGGAAATGACCAACTGTTGGACACTTTTTGTTACTAATTTGGCATTGTCTCTAAATAAGGGGACCAGATCTTCTGATTTGCCTGGGACTGAGGAAGTTTCCAGGACTGGGAACTGTATTCTTTTTTTATAATTTGCTTTATTTCTTGATTTTATTTTTGGTCTCACTGGATCTTCATTGCTGCACACAGTCTTTCTCTAGTTGAGGAGACTGGGGGCTGCTCTCCAGTTGCCGTGTGTGGGTTTCTCATGCTGTGGCTTCTCTTGTGGAGCGCAGGCTCTAGGGTACCTGGGCTCATGAGTTGTAATGCACGGGCTTAGTTGCTTCACGGCATGTGATATTCCCAGACCAGGGATTGGACCCGTGTTCCCTGCACTGGTGGGCAGATTCTTATTCACTGTACCACCGGAGAAGTCCAGCCTGGAACTTTAAAAGCAGGACAATCTCAGGAAAACTGAGGCAAACTAGTCACTCTTATGGTTCAGTTCTGTACCCCCAAAATTCATATGTTGAAACACTAATTCCCTGTATCTCAGAAGATGACCTTTTAAGAAATAAGGTCATTGCAGTTGCAATTAGTTAATAGTAATTAGAGAAGTTCATCCTTGAGTAGTGCTCCTAGTCCAATGTGGCTAGTGTTGCTATAAAGGGGGGAAATTTGGAGACAAGGAAGCACACAGAGAACCATGTGAAGATGAAGGCTGAGAAAGCTGGCATCAGCAAGTGTCAAGACAGTCAAAGCTAGCTAGTTACCCACTGAAAGCTGGGAGAGGGGCCTGGAGCAGATTCTCTATTCCAGCCCTCAAAAGAAATCAAACCTGATGACAGCTTGGTCTTTGGCAAAAGTCTGGGTTCATGTTGCAGTCATGGTGGATGGTTGCAGACAAGGGAAGGGATGGGGTAGAATTTGAGGACTCAGGTTGGTGAAGACACAGAGAAGGAACAAGATCACTTAGAGCTTCCCTAGGCTCTGAGAGGAGGTGGGGCTTTGGAGGACTGAATGGGCACTTGGATCCTGAATCCTGTTCCCATGTAGCACATTGGGTTTGGGGTTGTGGGTGGGGCTTAGGCAGGACTTCCCATGGGAATGAATCAGAAGTAAGCCTCCTGGTCCCAGCAAAGCTCTCTGAACTAAGCTCCACAAGGAAACTCTGTCCTCAAAGGCACCTCAGTGAACCCCTTAAATAAGGAATATGATCCAAAGGCCAAAGACACCTTCGATGAATGTTCTGGACTCTTCCATGCCTTCCAAGGCTGGGTACAACCCAGAGGAGGGAAATGAGGACCCCTGTCCCATGAGCAAGACTGAATTTCCTGCCAGTCTGGTTGGTGGGAGCTCAGTGCCAATTAAAGTTGATGTAGGAGAACTCTTGCCTAGAAAATCCCATGGATGGAGGAGCCTGGTAGACTGCAGTCCGTGGGGTCGCTAAGAGTCAGACATGACTGAGCAACTTCACTTTCGCTTTTCACTTTCACACATTGGAGAAGGAAATGGCAACCCACTCCAGTGTTCTTGCCTGGAGAATCCCAGGGATGGGGGAGCCTGGTGGGCTTCCGTCTATGGGGTCACACAGAGTCGGACACGACTGAAGTGACTTAGCAGCAGCAGCAGCAACATTTCTTATGTGCACAGATGGAGGGTAACATTCAAACCCACCGCACATTCACTGATGCAAACAAGTTGTGCTTTCAGCTCTTGCACACGGAGTTCCAGCAGGCTGAAGTTCCCAGGCGCATTCTTCTCCCAGCTACCTTGCCTCTGCTGACCCTGCGAGTTCTATGGAAAGACACACTTCTTCCCATAAATCCCAGACAGAAGTTAATTTAGGTGATTCTTGAAGTGCTACAGCTCTGCTCCGAATCACTGGGAGAGAATAGCCTGGGAAGGGCAGATGGGAGATGGAAAAGAAGCCCCCCCAAAATGGAAGGCAAGAAGAAGAAAGATGATTTGCCTAGCCACCCTCCAGCATTCTCCAGGGCCTCTCTAGCACTCCGTGAGGCCATCTCAACTCCATGATCTGTGTTACCTTCCTATTTCTGGCTTCCCCTCACAGACTTGGGTGCCTGTCAGACTGGATGATGGCCCACAGCTCACTGCACTGTCACATTTGCCATCTGCAAACAGAAGGGACTGTATTTCAGCTGGGGACAGGGAGAACTCAGGATGTGTGGCAAGGAAAAATGGAATGCAGTGGAGGAGAAAACTCCATTACGACCTCTCCAAGGAGCTGGGATCATCCATCTTCCTCTTCTGGTTGTCAGTGGGCATCTCTGCCCCCAGCTTCCATCGTGTCTCTGAAGGAGAAAGAAATACAGCACACATATTTCCCTCTTTTAATTGCAGAATTAAAAGGATGTGTGATAAAGCTCTACATGAATCTCATAAACTAATTTTTTTACCTCATCAATATCACGTCCTCCCCATTGGGGTGGGGGAGTCCACTTCTTTTCACAAGACCTCACCTTGAATTGTAGCTTCTTTACCTTTCATGGCTATGTTCTATCCATTAAGAGTCTTAACACAGACACTATGCCTCAAATTATCTACTGTTATCTTCTCCCCAAACCCACAAGCTTTAACCAGGGGATTTGATCTTGGATTCAAAAGAGAAATCGAGATGAAACGGTTCTAAGATAAGAACTCAACTAATGATAGTGTTTTATTTTATTGCTTGCTTCTTAAGTTCACTTCCCCAGAGATGGAGCGCAGTGGAAGAGAGCCCCAAGCCGGAGCACAGAGCCCAGTGCACCGGTGAGGCACGGCTGAGCGTGAGATGGGTCATAGGCAATTCCTGTGACAAATTAAAGCTTATGACTAAATCTTTTTTCTAACAAAACAGAATGCAGTCAAGGTTATCCTCCCAAAGAAATTGCTTTCACTCACATTCTGATATGTGCTGTTGAGTGGAAGGGAAAAGAGTCAGGGCCCTTCCATCACCTCGGCTCAGGACATGTCTTTACTGACACCTGTCAACAAAGATGGTAGTTAGATAGGGTTGTTGTAAAGAAGCTTTTTAGGTTTTTCTCAGAGTCCAGGTAAACCCACAGGGGTGCATTTAGAGTATGACGCCATCTGTCTCCTGTCTTATGACAGTTACTGGACGGGGACTTGCTTTGCTCCCCAGAACCACCAAGCTCTCTGTGCCTCACTTTACATTTCTTAAAGGTGACCATATCACATGACCTCCCTCACAGGGTGCTTTGCCAAAAGAAAATGACCTGTAGAAGATACACAGTTGCCAAAGTTCAAGTGATGGGCTTTCGAAACTAGCAAGAAAACTGGC
The DNA here is from genome assembly GCF_049115385.1 of Moschus berezovskii. Taxonomy (NCBI): domain Eukaryota; kingdom Metazoa; phylum Chordata; class Mammalia; order Artiodactyla; family Moschidae; genus Moschus; species Moschus berezovskii. The sequence continues at coordinate 86,618,610 of NC_142471.1, forward strand.
TGCAGAGCAAAAGCTTTTGAGTGGTGTCTGAAAAAAACAATGGATGGTGCTGAATGCCACTTGTATGGGTGACAGAGGGACCCAGAATGGCCTCTAGGTGTCTGAAGGATTCTGAAGATCTTGGAGGAAAATGCACCTTTAAGTTGGGAGGTGAAGGTCTGAAGTTATTGCCAAAACATGTGAGGCAGCATTTCATCTTTACTGCTGCACTGACTTCGGCCACAAGCATGTTTTAATAGTGAACTCAATAGTAAGGGGGCCATTTGTCCAGGTATACACCTGATATCATGGAGTAACTGTAAATAGGATCTTCTTTCATAGTCAGTGTCCTGATTAGCAGGATAACATATCTGGTCATCCTACCCAGTGGGACTCTTGAAAAAACATTCATTTAAGAGTCATATCTGATGGATGCTTCGAAGACTGTACTTTGCACTACTGGCAAATGACACACTGTATTAAGAGGGACAAAATAGGATGATTTGTATATTTTAGAGTCAAGTGCTATTTTATGTAGAAGTGCAGGAGTTCTCAGCCTCAGCACTGTTGACATTTGGAGCTGGATAAAAATTATTTGCTGTGGGGTCTGTCTTGTGCACTACAGATATTAAGCTGCATCCCTGGCCTCTTCTTGTTAGCTATCAGTAGTGCTTTCCTCCCCTGCTCCATTTGTGATGGCCAAGAATATCTGCAGACATTGTCAAAGCCACTGGGGAGGTAAAGTCACCCCCGTTTGAAAACCATTGACATGAAGATCCTTACAATAGGATTTCATGTACAAATTTGAGTAGAGTCAAGCCTCAGATAGTCATGGCTATCTGAAATAGCACCTGACTTTAGGGGATGAAGGGACTGACTTCAGAGGGGCTTCCCATGTGGCGCTAGTGGTAAAGAATCTACCTGCTGCTGCTACAGGAGATGCAAGAAACTCAGGTTTGATCCCTGGGTCAGGAAGATACCTTGGAGAAGGAAATGGCATACTCCAGTAATGGAATACTCCAGTATTCTTGCCTGGGAAATCTCATGGACAAAGGAGCCTGGTGGGCTACAGTCCATGGGGCCACAAAGGGCTGGACACAACCTAGCACACAAACAGAGGATGAGAAACACTTACCTTTAGGGTTTAGAAGAATCTTGAACTCAAGATTCAGAATCAGACAGTGCTGGATTTGATGTGGCTCGGGGTCGCGGAGAGTCGGACACGACTGAGCGACTGAACTGAACTGAACTGAACTACTTACTATGTAGCCTTGTGTAAATTACTCAACCCTTCTCAGTCTTAGTTTTCTCATATGTAAATAGATTTTTTAAAAAAATTTCTATCTCCCAAGGTACTTAGGAGGATTAAAAGAGATATGACATACAAAGCATTTTAACCCAATAATATTGTAACCATGATGATGGTGGCTGTTAATTGTTATTGTTATTAGACATTGTGTGGCTGTTAAGTTGCTTTAGTCATGTCCGAGTCTTTGCAACCCCATGGACTGTAGCCTGCCAGGCTCCTCTGTCCCTGGGATTCTACAGGCAAAAATACTGGACTGGGTTGCCATGCCCTGCTCCCGGGGACCTTCCCAACCCAAGGATCAAACCCACGTCTCTTGCGTCTCTTGCATTGACAGCCGGGTTCTTTACCACTAGTGCCACCTGGGAAGCTCTATTAGACATTGGACAGTCATATGATGGCTGAATGGGCTGCTGTATTCTGGAAGGTACTGTGGACAAGGCAATTTTTCTTAGGAATAGGCCCTTTGAAAGAAAAATAATTATACATTAAATAGTAGGCTTTCCAGGTATCTGATTTGGTGAACAAGTGGGTACATGTTTATTGTATTAAACGATTCATGAGACTCATGATGCATAAGCTTCAATTTAGCCTGGCCCCCATGGCACAACCCTACCTCTCCCAAAATCTAGCCTAAGGTCAACCAGGGAGACAGTCACTGAGACCCTGAGGCCAGGACGAAACTGTCAACCCTCTGTCACACACAATGACTCATGCTCCAGGTGACAGTCTTTCCGTATTGAAGTCTGCTCCAGACTGGGATATGCCAAGAGGGCGTGAGCCATTTGTGGTCCTAGCAGAGCCCCTGAAACTCAGCTTATCATGACCAATTGTGCACTTTGCCTTTATACCTGGCTGTGCTTATAAATGTTTACTTAACCCTCTCTGAACATTGACATCTTCACCTGTAAAATAAAGACAGAAAATGCCTAATTCTCAGGTGACTGCGAATATTAAATAAGCTCATTGGCATGGTGCCTACATACATTAAAGACCTTACACATACGTGTTGCCTATCTGCCTCTCAGATGCTCTTGGGTGTGAAATGAAGCAATGCTGACCAGTGCCTGCTGTGTCCCTCCCACTCCTTCCCTCACCCTTTGGTTCATGCTCCTTTAACACCCTCAGTGAGGCATTTTGGGGGACGCTGGGTTGCCTAGATTGAGCTTCCTTGTCCTTTCCAAGGTGAGTGGCAGAGCAGAGAGAAAAGGGGCAGCAGGGCGAGGTTCACCACAGCTCCAGCCTGAGCACCAAGGAGGCCAATTTGTGAGAGAGGCCTTGCAGGTGGGCGACCCCTCTCCACTGATTGAAGATCCCACCTCACTCAGATATAAAGCAGGAAGAAGAAGGTATTGTCCTAATGGCAGGGCCAACTTAGCCAATAGGAATGGCAGGCAGGTGCCCAGGGCCCATGGAACTTTCAAGGACCCATGTGTGTGTGTTAGTTGCTCAGTTGTGTCTGACGCTTTGCAACCCCATGAACTGTAGCCCACCAGGCTCCTCTGTCCATGGAATTCTCCAGGAAAGAATACTGGAGTGGGTTGCCATTCCCTTCTCCAGGGGATCTTTCCAACCTAGGGATCAAACCCAGGTCTCCTGCATTGCACGCAGATTCTTTACTGTCTGAGCCACAAGGGAAGATCTCCTTAGCAAGTTTTAATTTTTCTTAAAGTCAAAACTTAAAAAAAATACAATACAGCTAAAATTACATTTTTCTTATACCAACATAGTCATAAATATCTGTGCTCAGTCGTGTTGTGCTCCTTGCAACCCTTTGGACTGTAGCCTGCTAGGCCCCTCTGTCCACAGAATTCTCCGGGCAAGAACACTGGAGTGCGCTGCTGTTTCTCTCTCCGGGGATCTTTCTGATCCAGGGAGTGAACTTGCGTCTCCTGTGTCTCTACATTGCAGGCAGATTCTTCACCTCTGGGCCATCAGGAAAATCCCAGTCATAAATATAATTACATATATATAAATACAATATATATAAAGATAGATAAATGAATGAGGTGGCCCATGAAAGTAAAAGTGCTGAGGGCCCACTGAAGTCATGTGTCCCTGCCTCACAGCTCAGTGTTCAACTGGTCTTGGGAAGACCTTATGATTGGCTTGAGGGCTTGATGCTTATTTGGGAGTTATTTGTGGGGCCCCAAAATCACTTTATTTCTCTCTCAATTTATCCTAAAGTTGATTCTACTAGCAAATTTTGTGCAAGTGGAGTTTAAGTGAAAAAGAAACCGAACAAGAGCCAAGTTCAAGCTTGACACCAGTGATGCCAAGTCAGTAACACGGTCTAAAAGGAGGATCCGGCACCAGGGTGGTGGCCTGGAGACCCTGCACCATCAGTGACTCGGGGTAATGGTTGGGAAGGCTCTAAATTTGGGGATTCAGTGACTATCTTATCCAAACAACAAAGGGTGGCGTGGTCCTACCCAGCATCAGAGTCACATGTCACAAATACCCTATCTCCCTTCTTCTCTGCTTGTCACTTTCACAGTGGATTCTCTACTTCCTAATGTGCTTATGTATAACAGAGAAGGCATCCCTGGTGTGAATTATCCCCAGCAGACATCCTCATGAAGACCAACGCTCTCGCTGGGCTGGGATGGAAGCCAGAGAGAGGAAGCCCTGAAGCCCAAGTGAACAATGGTTCCAACCTGCAAACTGCATGAGGACTGGAGCACTGATTCATGACTGCAAAAAGCTGCTGGGGTGGGCAGGGGGGCAGTGACCGCTAATGAGTTTCTTTTGGGACTGATGAAACTTTTGGAGTTAGATAGTGATGATGGCTGCACAATCTTGCAAATGTTAAAAAAAAAAAAAAAAAAAACCCTCTGAATTTAAAAAAAAAAAAGGAAAGATGGGACAAGCCCAGTGCAGACTTTAGAAATGGCAGGATGCACGGGGCCTCCACGGTATCCGTCAGCCCCATCACTTTCCTTCTGTAGCTCTGCTCTGCTTTGGGTGGGTGGTTCCATACGTAGATAGACCACCTTTCACTGGGCGGGGGTGGGTGGGGCGGGGTGCGGTGCGATTCCTGCAGCCCCAGGTTTACACATCCTCCCTGCTCTGTGCTCTGCCTCAAGCCCAAAGATGGGTTCTCTTAACATTGCAGAGAAGTTTTCAGGACTTGACTGGTCCCGTGGCCCTCTTTCCTGAATCGGGCATTGTTGGCGGAGGTGGAGTTTGCTGATTGCCTTGAGCCTGAGTCACATACCCACTCATCCCACTCACTGGGGGGTGGGGAGGGGGAGGGCGGGACTGGGATTAGTCGGCAACCTCAAGCAAACCGCAGGCAGTGAGAGCAGGGGTGGGCGGGTGGCCCCCCAAGGGCAGATGGAGTATTGTTACCAAAAGCAGCAATGGAGGTTAACTAGGCGAAAACAAAAGAGATTGAATAAGCAGCTGGGTGACCTTGAATTAGTCTCTGTGCCTTAGGTTCCCCATACCTGCCCCCGCAGGAAGTGATAAGGCTCACATGAGGTAAATGATAGAGCAAAGCTAGCACAGTGCTGTGTTATTATCATCTGCACATATCATCTGCTCTTAAATTTCTGTAATGAGTGCCAGCTACTTACTTCCTCACCAGAGTGGATCTTTCCTTAGTTGTCAGCAACTTTGGAATGCTTTTTAGCAAATCCTAGTCAGCTCTTGGGCTTCCCTGGTGGCTCAGAGGTTAAAGCGCCTGCCTCCAATGCGGGAGACCTGGGTTTGATCCCTGGGTCGGGAAGATCCCCTGGAGAAGGAAATGGTAACCCACTCCAGTATTCTTGCCTGGAGAACCCCATGGACGGAGAAGCCTGGTAGGCTACAGTCCACGGGGTCGCAAAGAGTCGGACACGACTGAGCGACTGAACGGAACGGAGTCAGCTCTTGACTTTTGGCATAAAATGATTACAAAGCATGTTGCCAATTTCTACATGAGACTGAAGTGACCATCACAGCCTCAATAATTGCTGTAAGATTGCTAGGATGGAGCCATATTCCTGGCCAGCCTTTCTCCTAGGTCTAAATTCCAGGCATTCCTGGGACTTCACCACCTGGTGGTTCAGGGGTTAAGAATCTGCCTTGCAAGATGCAGGGTTTGATTCCTGATGGGGGAAATAAGGTTCCACTTTTCTAGGATATTCTTGCAGGCCCCTGGATATTCTTGCAGGCCCCTTTTTTTTCAAGGAAAAAGCAGCCTTTTGTGATTCTCACTGATACTAGGGCCTTTCTTTCCCCCACTGGCGGCTCAAGCCAGAGGGGGGAAAAAAACAGGCAGAACTCTGGGTCTATACATGTCACATTGCATTAGTGCTTATTTCTACAGACAAATGGCTCCATTAAACACTGGGAAAGCCTTCTCATACCTGGACAGCCTGCTGAAAATATTTAAATTGAATTTCACTCTCATAGCAGAAATCCATCTCTATAATACAGTCCCCAAAACTACTTCAAAGGGTTTTGTTTGCACAGTTTCTGAGATTCGATGATAAGAAATGATAGCTTTGTGGGAGGGGGCAGTGGAGAAGATTATTTCATTAGTTTTGTCAGCCTTGGCATGAGGTGACATTATGAGAGGAATTAGCAGCCCCGTGGACTATCCAGGGTATAAATAAATATTTTAATATAATTTGGAAGACACTGCAATAAGGTCCAGCCTGGATAATCTGCTCCTTTCATTATGATGTGCTTATGGTTGAAATTCAAATCTCTGAAAAATCAATGAAATAGTCCTACTCATTTTAAGAGAGAAAATATACATGACAATTTCCAAACAAGGATTTATATAGGTACAGCTGACCTCAAGGCCCAGGTAGTGTGGGGGGCTGGGTTAGAGCCCTCTCAGGCAGATTCTGGGGCCTGGTGCCGGAGGTGGCTTCTAGTTACCTGGACAACAAAGTAGGAAGCAAGGGTATTTATGCTCCATCCAGACCTGACCCAGTGGGCCAGGGAAGATAGGGGGCAAGTAATCCCTAAGCTCTAAAAATCCCCCATAAATTCATTGAGAATCCTTTTCAGGGCTTCCTTGGGAGCTCAGTGGTAAAGAATCTGCCTGCCAATGCAGGAGACACAGGTTCGATCCCTGGTCCAGGAAGATCCCACATACTGCGGAGTAGCTAAGTCCATGGACCACAAATACTAAGCTTGAGCTCTCGAACCCGGGAGCCACAACTACTGAAGCCACCCCATGGTCTGCAATGAAGAGTACTTAGTCCCTGCTCACTGCAACTAGAGAAAAGCTCGAGCAGCAATGAAGACCCGGCACGGCCAAAATAAAAAAATCCTAACAACTACCTAACTAAATAAAAAATTTTAAAGAATGTATACAAGTTATTTTTTTTTTAATTTATGTTTTTATTTTTTTTTAACACCAAAAACATTTGTATTGGGGTATAGCCAATTAACAAGGTTCAGACAGTCTCAGGTGAACAGTGAAGGGATTCAGCCACAGCAGACAAACTATTATTTAAAAAAAAAAAAAAGAGTCCTTTGTGAGGATGGATGAAAGAACTATATTTTCACCATATCAGGGCTGAGCAGATTCTCAGCCAGCTACCACCATCCTCACCCCTTCTCCCAAGGGTGATCCACGGAGAGGGTCTCTAACCTGCTACCTGCCAGCAAACTCCATCCCTTCCTTACTAGGAGATCTTAGGCAGTTCTCCTGTTCCACTGGGCCTCAGTTTTCTCGTCTGCAAGTTGCGGATGCTTCCTCAGGGTGTGCTCTGAGGACTGAATGAAGCCAGGAACGTGAAGCACTGAACACAGCAAGGCAGCGTCTGGCCCCTGCAGGCTGTCCCCACCCCTTTCCTCTTTTCTAACACAGAGGAAGGAAATGATTCTTAATTCCTCTTTAAACAGCAATAACAGACTGTCACAGGCTACACATTCCTGTTTGATGTAGGGTTCTAAGAAGCTGAGAAGTAGGATCTTCCCAGGAGAATTAGACTCAATTTTTTTTCTTACCTCTCATTGTCTGTGTGATCCCTGATAAGCCCCCTTGGGCAATCTGGTTCCTGGTTACTTGGACCAGCTTGTCCCCAGGCTGCCTCCCAGCTCTGTCATTTGCTGCCTTCATAGCTAAGGCTCTGTAGAGTGAAACTTCCAGAGATCGTTTGCATGAAACTTCTCCTTTTTTCCAGAAACATCTCCCCCATACACACAACTGTCTGGGGTCCCTTACATTTTTACACAGCCTGGCTTCCCCTGGCCAGCGGGGATTCTTCCAAGCACCTGACCCAAACAGGGAAATCAAAGTCCATCTCCAGTCAAAACAAAAGAAAAAGCAAAACAAAGTTCATCTCTATAAGTTGTTCTGGAATTGAAAAAGAGCCTCAGGAAGCAATGAAACTTAGCTCAAAGCTGCTGACAGCCATCTTGCCAGCAGTCTGGTAGGAAAAGGGGCTGCAACGAGAGAAAGAAAAAAGCCAACAGAGAGAGAAGCAGAAAGCAAAGATGCAGGGAGGGTGCTGAGTCTAGCCAGTACTTGACTTTCTAATTCAGTTCCACCAGATGCCTGCCTGCACCATTCTCCTCCTTAAGAGTTTAGGTATTTCCTTTCTTTGGGTTTATAAGCCAAAGAATTTTCTTTTGGCCAAAGCAAGTTTGACTTGAATTTCTGTCCTTTGCAACCAAAATTCCTGATTTGGAGCATCATTTTTATTTGATCCAAACATCCCTCATGTTTATTGGGGATGGCATGGTTGTTTCTTTGTACGGGTTTTTATTTTTACATTTTATTTTATTATGATAAGGACATTTAAAATAATATCTAACTCTTAACAGATATCTAAGTATACAACATGGGCTTCCCTGGTGGTTAAGTGGTTAAAAAAAAAACTTGCCTACCAATGCAGGAGATGAGGGTTCGATCCCTGGGTCAGGAAGATCTCCTGGAGGAGAAAATTGTAACCTGCTCCAGTATTCTTCCCTGGAGAATTCCATGGACAGAGGAGCCTGTGCCTGGGGTGGCAAAAAGTAGGACACAACTAAGTGACTGACAGTCTCACTTTCACAATGTGTTTTCAACTGATCTCCGAAACAGGTGTCAAGAATACACAACAGAGAAAGGATAGGCTCTTCAACAAATAATTTTGGGAAAACTGTATATCCCTTTGCAAAACAATGAAATTGAGCCTTATATCTTATTCCATCAAAAAATGGAATTCAAAATGAATAAAGACTTAAAGATAAGACCTGAGATTGTAAAACTCCTAGAAGAAAACAGGGGAAAACCTTCTTGACATTGATCTGGGCACTGATTTCTTGGATACGACATAAAAAACACAGATAACAAAAGCAAAAATATAGTGGAACTATACCAAACTAGAAAGATTCTACACAGCAAAGGAAACAGTCAATAGAGTGGAAAAGGTCACTTTGGAATGGAATAAAATGGTTGCAAACCATATATCTGATAAGGACTTCATCTCTAAAATATATAAGGAACTCCTATAACTCAAGAGAAATAACAAAAAACCCTAATAAATTGATTTTTTAAATGGACAAAAGACTTGAATAGACATTTCTCCAAAAAAGACATACGAATAGCCAAGTATATGGGGACTTTCCCGGTGGTCCAGTGGTTGACTCCACCTTGCAATGCAGGGGATGGGTGTTTGATCCCTGGTTTTGGAACTGAGATCTCACTTACCGCGGAGCAACTAAGCCCATGCACCACACAGGGAGGCTGGTGCTGAAACGAATGATCTGCATGACACAATGAAGATCCTGCGTGAGCCAACTAAGACCTGATGCAGGTCTTTATTTATAAATAAATATGTAAAATTTTTAAATGGCCAAGTACATGAAAATATGCTTCAGTTCAGTTCAGTTCAGTTCAGTTGCTCAGTTGTGTCTGACTCTCCGCGACCCCATGAATCACAGCACGCCAGGCCTCCCTGTCCATCACCAACTCCCGGAGTTCACTCAAACTCATGTTTACAGCCACTAATATTCATCATCAAGGAGCTGCACATCAAAACCACAGTAAGGTATCATCTCACACTTACTAGGATCAGTTCAGTTCAGTCACTCAGTTATGTCTGACTCTTTGCGACCCCATGGATTGCAGCACTCCAGGCTTCCCTGTCCATCACCAACTCCTGGAGCTTGCTCAAACTCATGTCCATCAAGTTGGTGATGCCATCCAACCATCTCATACTCTGGCGTCCCCTTCTCCTCCTGCCTTCAACCTTTCCCAGTATCAGGATCTTTTCCAATAAGTCAGTTCTTTGCATTGGGTGGCCAAAGTATTGGAGTTTCAGTTTCAGCATCAGTCCTTCCAATGAATATTCAGGACTGATTTGCTTTAGGATTCACTGGTTTGATCTCCTTACAGTCCAAGTGACTCTCAAGCGTCTTCTCCAACACCACAGTTCAAAAGCATCAATTTTTCAGCGCTGAGCTTTCTTTATGGTCCAATTCTCACATCTCACATCTCTTACTAGGATGTCTCTTTTTTAAAAAATAAAAAAGACAGTAAATGTTGGCAAGAATGTGGAGAAATTGGAACCCTAGTCCACCTTGGTGGGATGGCATGGTTTTTAATATTTTATTAAATCTGCTAGCATGCTACCCTTGAATTTCAGCTTCTGTTGCAACATGCTATTACCTCCAGGGAAAACTGGCAGTTCCTCAGGGGTGTATAATCCTCCATCTCCAGGGCCAAAAGCTATCTTCGCCATGAGTGTCTGACAAAGAACTCATCACCATCAGCCTAGCAGGTAAAATACAGAACAGGCTGGAGTGCCTCCGAATGTGTTATCTTCAGTTATGCCTATAGGTTGTGGAGTTTATTACAGAATAGATTTAACTTTCTGAGTAGGAAGTACAAAGTGCTCCTCCAGGAGGTTTGGACACATTTTATTGTTGTTGTTCAGCTGCTAAGTCATGTGTGACTCTTTGCAACCACATGAACTGCAGCAGGCCAGGCTTTCCTGTCCTTCACTGTCTCCCTGAGTTTGCTCAAACTCATGTCCCTTGAGTCAGTGATGCCACACTCAGGCAGAGCAAAACGTCAGCCATGACTTCAGGCTCTGGAGTTCTGCATTCTAAAATGGATTGGCAGGGTTACCTTGGTGGCTCAGCTATTAGAGGAAGTTGAGTGTTTTGTAAAGCATCAAGGACCCCACGTTTCTCAAAAAATTCCAAGAAGAATCTTGTTTCCCAGGCAACAGCTTTTCTATTGCTGCCTCTCGGCTGGCTCCCCACAAATTAATCATGAATATAAATGAAAATGCTTCTCAGCGTAAGTGATTGCTGCCCTCCTGGGCCTGTTAGGATAGTAGTGGAGAAATGGAGAGCTGAAAGCGATCTTAAGAAAATCAATGGCACAACTCAAGGCTAAGTGTCCAGACGATAGCTGAGTGGCTGAAATGTTGGTCAAAATGGGGTCTGCCAGACTCAGATGCTACAGGAGCAGGAATTGCTTTCACAGGAGCTCGATGGTTCCTGATAGGAGGCAGTGTGTACCTTCTGCATTTAGTGACATCCCTGATGGGGAGGGTGGACTGCTCATCGGCTCTTATCAAAGAACGCTTTCAGACACTGCTTGCACCAATATTCTATTGCTGTGATTTAACTTTTGGAGTATGTATTATTTTCAGTGTCAAAAGATGTCAGCCTTTAGGTGTTTTAGGCTTCACTCCAATACTTTGGCCACCTCATGCGACGAGTTGACTCACTGGAAAAGAGTGTGATGCTGGGAGGGATTGAGGGTGGGAGGAGAAGGGGACAACAGAGAATGAGATGGCTGGATGGCATCACCGACTCGATGGACATGAGTTTGAGTGTACTCCGGGAGTTGGTGATGGACAGGGAGGCCTGGTGAGCTGTGATTCATGGGGTCGCAGAGAGTCGGACACAAGAGTGACTGAACTGAACTGAACACAAAACCAACTCACTCTGGATTTAACTGAAAAGCCACTTACACAAGAGAAAGTCTGAAGATAGGGTGAGCCTTAGGGTACCTGACATCAGGCTCAGGATATAACTGGACCCCAAACTCTTTCCATGACTCTCCTCTGATGTCCAGAGTCAGTCGTATCCTAAATTGGGTTTTCCTCCTGCTCATAGGGTGGCTTTAGCGGTAACTAGGACTAATTCTCCCTTGTTCATATCCAAGAGGAGAAACGGAGAGGTGTTTCTCAAAGTCTTTCCGAGGACCAAGGAAGAATGTTCTCAGAAATCTCCAGCAAAACACTTCTCATACTTTACTAGCCAGAAGTGTACGTGTGTGTGTGCTCAGTTGTTCATACTGGACTCTTTGTGACCCCATAGACTATAGCCTGCCAGGTTCCTCTGTCCACGGTATTTTCCAGGCAAGAATACTAGAGTGGCTTACCATTTCCTCCTCTAGGGGATCTTCCTGACCCAGGGATCAAGCCTGCATATCTTGCGTCTCCTGCATTGGCAAGTGCGTTCTTTACCACTGAGTCACATGGGAAGCCTAGGCAGAAGCATATTTCATGTCAATTCCTGAAACAACCACTGATAAAGAGGATGAGGACTCACTTGAACCAATCAGGCCCAGCTTACAGTCAAGGGAAGTGAAGGCAGCGTCTCCTGACGTTTATGGATTATTTGGGAAGAGGTACACAGCTGAATCAGGTCTGAGTCCTATTAGATGAGACTCAAGGGAATTACATGGTAGGCAGCTGTGAAACCATTCAATATTACAGTAATCCAGGCCTGTGCCCCAACCAGTAACGCTGAAGAAGCTGAAGTTGAACGGTTCTATGAAGACCTACAAGACCTTTGAGAACTAACACCCAAAAAAAGATGTCCTTTTCATTATAGGGGACTGGAATGCAAAAGTAGGAAGTCAAGAAACACCTGGAGTGACAGGCAAATTTGGCCTTGGAGCACGGAATGAAGCAGGGCAAAGGCTAATAGAGTTTTGCCAAGAGAACGCACTGGTCATAGCAAACACCCTCTTCCAACAACACAAGAGAAGACTCTACACATGGACATCACCAGATGGTCAACACCAAAATCAGATTGATTATGTTCTTTGTAGCCAAAGATGGAGAAGCTCTATACAGTTAGCAAAAACAAGACCAGGAGCTGACTGTGGCTCAGATCATGAACTCCTTATTGCCAAATTCAGACTTAAATTGAAGAAAGTAGGGAAAACCACTAGACCATTCAGATATGACCTAAATCAAATCCCTTATGATTATACAGTGGAAGTGAGAAATAGATTTAAGGGACTAGATCTGATTGATAGAGTGCCTGATGAACTCTGGATGGAGGTTCGTGACATTGTACAGGAGACAGGGATCAAGACCATCCACATGGAAAAGAACTGCAAAAAAGCAAAATGGCTGTCTGAGGAGGCCTTACAAATAGCTGTGGAAAGAAGAGAAGCGAAAAGCAAAGGAGAAAAGGAAAGATATAAGCATCTGAATGCAGAGTTCCAAAGAATAGCAAGGAGAGATAAGAAAGCCTTTCTCAGAGATCAATGCAAAGAAATAGAGGAAAACAACAGAATAGGAAAGACAAGAGATCTCTTCAAGAAAATTAGAGATATCAAGGGAACATTTCATGCAAAGATGGGCTCGATAAAGGACAGAAATGGTATGGACCTAACAGAAGCAGAAGATATTAAGAAGAGGTGGCAAGAATACACAGAAGAACTGTACAAAAAAGACCTTCACGACCAAGATAATCACGATGACGTGATCACTCACCTAGAGCCACACATTCTAGAATGTGAAGTCAAGTGGGACTTAGAAAGCATCACTACGAATAAAGCTAGTGGAGGTGATGGAATTCCAGTTGAGCTATTTCAAATCCTGAAAGATGATGCTGTGAAAGTGCTGCACTCAATATGCCAGCAAATTTGGAAAACTCAGCAGTGGCCACAGGACTGGAAAACGTCAATTTTCATTCCAATCCCAAAGAAAGGCAATGCCAAGGAATGCTCAAACTACCGCACAATTGTACTCATCTCACACCCTAGTAAAGTCATGTTCAAAATTCTCCAAGCCAGGCTTCAGCAATATGTGAACTGTGAACTTCCAGATGTTCAAGCAGGTTTTAAAAGGGCAGAGGCACCAGAGATCAAATTGCCAACATCCGCTGGATCATGGAGAAAGCAAGAGAGTTCCAGAAAAATATCTATTTCTGCTTCATTGACTATGCCAAAGCCTTTGACTGTGTGGATCACAATAAACTGTGCAAAATTCTGAAAGAGATGGGAATCCCACACCACCTGACCTGCCTCTTGAGAAACCTGTATGCAGGTCAGGAAGCAACAATTAGAACTGGATATGGAACAACAGACTGGTTCCAAATAGGAAAAGGAGTACGTCAAGGCTGTATATTGTCACCCTGCTTATTTAACTTATATGCAGAGTACATCATGAGGAATGCTGGGCTGGAAGAAGCACAAGCTGGAATCAAGATTGCCGGGAGAAATATCAATAACCTCAGATACGCAGATGACACCACCCTGATGGCAGAAAGTGAAGAGGAACTCAAAAGCCTCTTGATGAAAGTGAAAGAGGAGAGTGAAAAGGTTGGCTTGAAGCTCAACATTCAGAAAACAAAGATCATGGCATCTGGTCCCATCACTTCATGGGAAATAGATGGGGGAACAGTGGAAACAGTGTCAGACTTTATTTTTTGGGGCTCCAAAATCACTGCGGATGCCGATTGCAGCCATGAAATTAAAAGACACTTGCTCCTTGGAAGGAAAGTTATGACCAACCTAGAGAGCATATTAAAAAGCAGAGACATTACTTTGCCAACCAAGGTCCGTCTAGGCAAGGCTATGTCTTTTCCAGTGGTCATGTATGGATGTGAGAGTTGGACTGTGAAGAAAGCTGATCGCCAAAGAATCGATGCCTTTGAACTGTGGTGTTGGAGAAGACTCTTGAGAGTCCCTTGTACCGCAAGGAGATCCAACCAGTCCATTCTAAGGGAGATCGATCCTGGGTGTTCATTGGAAGGACTGATGCTAAAGCTGAAACTGCAATACTTTGGCCACCTCATGTGAAGAGTTGACTCACTGAAAAAGACTCTGATGCTGGGAGGGATTGGGGCAGGAGAAGGGGACGAGAGAGGATGAGATGGCTGGATGGCATCACCAGCTCAATGGACATGAGTTTGAGTGAACTCCGGGAGTTGGTGATGGACAGGGAGGCCTGGCGTGCTGTGATTCATGGAGTCGCAAAGAATCGGACACGACTGAGCGACTGAACTGAACTGAACTAGCTAAAAGTTTGAACAGCCCCCTTTCCTTTCCAGGTTGCACTGTCAACACAAATACTCTTTCTAGTTTAGTTCTTAAACTTCCACTTCTCTGTTATGGATGGAATGCTTGTATCCACTCAAAGTTTATAGGTAGGAATCCTCATTTCCAACGTGATGGGGCATGTGGAAGGGACCATTAGTTGTTTTGGCTGCCCAGGTTGGGCCTCATATAGGAGCAGGAGGAGAAGGGCAGCAGTCAGGGGAGAGCATGGTTTCCCAGGAGGATAGATCTGATTCATGGGGGCCACCGGGAAGGCTTGTGCAGTTTTCAGAGCACAAAGGAAATTTTTATTGCACTCGACACACTCCATTTTAGAGGAATAGGTACTGTTCAGGGATGAACAATTTCCCCTTAATTTAAAAACTGATGTGTTATTATCACTTCCTTGAATCACTTAAGTTTATATTAAGGCACTTCCTACCTCCTGTTGTAGATTAATGAGCCCTAATGTAAATCCTGCAATACCAATATAGCCCTGATATTATATTACCATAGAAAGACTCTTCTTGTGGGCTGAATAAAGCACAGAGCCAATGGATTCCTCAATCACAGACACCATAAATGTCTTCAATAATGGCTGCTCTGTCAGCCCTTTCTGCTCTGGCCTCGGGAGTAACTCACGTCTTCTGCTTCCCAAGCCCACAGAGAGTGCTCAGCCAGGACAGGCAAGACTCAGTAGGAGAACATTTTAATATCACTGCCATTTTACATTCTTGCCTGGCGGCTCAGATGGTACAGAGCCCGCCTGCAATGTGGGAGACCTGGGTTCGATCTCTGGGTCAGGAAGATCTCCTGGAGAAAGGAATGGCAACCCGCTCCAGTATTCTTGCCCAGAGGAGCCTGGCAGGCTACAGTCCTTGGGGTCACAAAGAGTCAGACATGATTGAGCAACTAACACTCTCTGGTGGCTCAGACTGTAAAAAATTCTGCCTGCAATGTGGGAGACCAATCCCTGGGTCAGGAAGTTTCCTCAGAGAAGGGAATGGCAACCCACTCCAATATTCTTGCCAGGAGAACTCTATGGATAGATGAGCCAGGTAAGCTACAGTCCATGGGATCACTACTGAGTTGGATACTAAACAGTTGGACACTACTGAGTAACTCTGAGAGAATATTTGTGTTTGTAATTATGTACATGTATATTGTCACCTGCTTATTTAACTTATATGCAGAGTACATCATAAGAAATGCTGGGCTGGAAGAAACACAGGCTGGAATAAAGATTGTTGGGAGAAATATCAATAACCTCAGATATGCAGATGACACCACCCTGATGGCAGAAAGTGAAGAGGAACTAAAAAGCCTCTTGATGAAAGTGAAAGAGGAGAGTGAAAAAGTTGGCTTAAAGCTCAACACTGAGAAAACTAAGATCATGGCATCTGGTCCCATCACTTCATAGGAAATAGATGGGGAAACAGTGGAAACAGTGGCTGACTTTATTTTGGGGGCTCCAAAATCACTGCAGATGGTGATTGCAGCCATGAAATTAAAAGATGCTTACTCCTTGGAAGGAAATTTATGACCAACCTAGAAAGCATATTAAAAAGCAGAGACATTACTTTGCCAACCAAGGTCCGTCTAGTCAAGGCTATGGTTTTTCCCGTGGTCATGTATGGATGTGAGAGTTGGACTGTGAAGAAAGCTGAGCGCCGAAGAATTGATGCTTTTGAACTGTGGTGTTGGAGAAGACTCTTGAGAGTCCCTTGGACTGCAAGGAGATCCAACCAGTCCATTCTAAAGGAGATCAATCCTGGGTGTTCATTGGAAGGACTGATGCTAAAGCTGAAGCTGCAATACTTTGGCCACCTCATGTGAAGAGTTGACACACTGAAAAAGACTCTGATGCTGGTAGGGATTGGGTCAGGAGGAGAAGGGGACGACAGAGGATGAGATGGCTGGATGGCATCACCGACTCGAAGCAAATGAGTTTGAGTGAACTCCGGGAGTTGGTGATGGACAGGGAGGCCCGGCGTGCTGTGATTCATGGGGTCTCAAAGAGTCGGACACGACTGAGCGACTGAACGGAACTGAACTCACCTAGTCAGAAATACACATTTTTAGTGTACTGCTTCTCAATAAACAGCGTTGTTACTCAGTTCATCAAGATTTATAAAATGTCCCTTTGTACAATTATGCAAGAATCCTAGTGGTTTTCCCTTTAAATACCTTAAGTGAAATTTAAACCTGTATCCTACAGAGAATTAACTTTCATGACCATTGTATTCTGCCACGAAGATTTATGACTTTTCCTTCTCTTTATTGAAACCCTTTTTGCAAATGAGACAGATATGAGAGACATGGCACACAAAAAGTCAGTTGTCGCTTTCCTAATGAATTTGGCTGGAACACCCCAGGCATTAACTTCACCCTCAAAACAGCATCCTTCAAAGGCAGGAGCTGAATTCTCAATAATCAACTTGTTTGGTGACTATCTGCTTGGTCTGTCTTGAGGCAGACTCATGGGTCAAGACAGCTGTCTCTTGCCATCTGTACCAGACTCCCAGGTGTTGAGCTCAGTGACATCAAGGGACCAGGAAAGAGCAGAAAAGACAGGGAATCCCAGGCTCCCCATGGGGACCATGGAGTTATTGAGTGCAGATTCTGGGAGACAGTTCCTGCTGCACCAGTGTCCCCATGGGAGAGACAGCAGGCCAGGGAGATGGGCAGGACAAGCAGGAAGGGCACTTCAGAAGGGGCTCCTTTTCTTCAGTTTCCTTGATTGACACCAGGCCTAGAGTCAGGTGTGTCATGACAAACACAGAACACTGCACTGGCAAATGTAGTCTGGTAGTTAAGCAATGAAAGGCCTGCTTTTGTTGTACGGAAAGGGCATACAATAGGCGATGCATTTGATCCCCATGCTGCTGCTGCTGCTAAGTCACTTCAGTTGTGTCCGACTCTGTGTGACCCCATAGACGGAAGCCCACCAGGCTCCCCCATCCCTGGGATTCTCCAGGCAAGAACGCTGGAGTGGGTTGCCATTTCCTTCTCCAATGTGTGAAAGTGGAAAGTGAAAAGTGAAAGTGAAGTGGCTCAGTCGTGTCCAACTCTTAGCGACCCCACAGACTGCAGCCTACCAGGCTCCTCCATCCATGGGATTTTCTAGGCAATAGTACTGGAGTGGCTTGCCATTGCCTTCTCCGTAGATGTTAAAATTCTGTACGTCCCCAAATTCACCAAATAAAGGGCAAATTATTAGGGAAATATTTGCAAATGATTACACCTCATTACTGAGTGGAAAAGAGAGTAAAATTAGTTCTTAGACGATGATCTCAATTTTATTTTTAAAAAATGCGTTTTTTAAAGGAAGAAATATTTAGTCACTTAAAAGAAGCCAATATTACCAGTAATCATATAATAATATTTTTTGTATTTATGCTCTTCTGGAACTCCCATATTTTCCACAGTAAGCACTTATTTATTTTGTAATTTAGAAAAATTTTAATACTAAAATAGAAGACAATTATACTCACTCCTGTTGATTATTTTAGGGAAATAATTTAGCTTATATGCAAATAAAATTCTAGGTTTTAGAATTAAAATCAACTCTAAGCATGAAGATCTTTACTGTAGTTTTGTCTTTTTTATTAAAATGGAAATAATTTAAATATCAGCAGATAGTGAAATAGCTAAACAAATCACTGTTTATTCTATGAAATACTGTGAATTAATTTGAATGATAATTATGATGACTATACAAGTATTATAAGTATACTTATGATGTGAAATTGTTAGTCGCTTAGTCATGTCCGACTCTTTGTGACCCCACGGGCTGTAGTGCAACAGGCTCCTCTGTCCATTGAATTCTCCAGGCAAGTATATTGGAGCGGGTTGCCATTTCCTTCTCTGGGGATATTTGTGATTCAGGGATCAACCCGAGTCTTCCACATTGCAGGCACATTCTTTACAGTCTAAGTCCGACTTAGACTAGGGAATCCCATACTTACGATAGAAGGGTCAAAAAAGATTAATAAAACATATATGTGGAGAAGGCAATGGCACCCCACTCCAGTACTCTTGCCTGGAAAATCCCAAGGATGGAGGAGCCTGGAAGGCTGCAGTCCAATCCATGGGGTCGCAAAGAATCGGACACAACTGAGCGACTTCACTTTCACTTTTCATTTTCATGCATTGGAGAAGGAAATGGCAACCCACTCCAGTGTTCTTGCCTGGAGAATCCCAGGGATGGGGGAGCCTGGTGGGCTGCCGTCTATGGGGTCAGACACGACTGAAGCAACTTAGCAGCTGCAGCAGCAGCAGCATGTGCATTATGAAAGTATGAAATATATCTTTATTTGAACAGGATTGTGAGGAAAATGTAAAATAAATGCAAAAAGGCAAAATGGTTGTCTGGAGTCCTTACAAATAGATGAGAAAAGGAGAGAAGCTAAGGGCAAAGGAGAAAAGGAAAGATACACCCATCTGAATGCAGAGTTCCAAAGAACAGCAAGGAGAGAGAAGAAAGCCTTCCTCAGTGATCAATGCAAAAAATAGAGGAAAACAACAGAAAGGGAAAGACTAGAGATCTCTTCAAGAAAATTAGAGATACCAAGGGAACGTCTCATGCAAAGATGGGCTCGATAAAGGACAGAAATGGTATGGACCTATAAGAAGTAGAAGATATTAAGAAGAGGTGGCAAGAATACACAGAAGAACTGTACAAAAAAGATCTTCACGACCCAGATAACCACGATGGTGTGATCACTCACCTAGAGCCACACATCCTGGAATGCGAAGTCAAGTGGGCCTTAGAAAGCATCACTATGAACAAAGCTAGAGGAGGTGATGGAATTCCAGCTGAGCTATTTCAAGTCCTAAAAGATGATGCTGTGAAAGTGCTGCACCCAATATGCCAGCAAATTTGGAAAACTCAGCAGTGGCCACAGGACTGGAAAACGTCAGTTTTCATTCCAATCCCAAAGAAAGGCAATGCCAAAGAATGCTCAAACTACCACACACTTGCACTCATCTCACACACCAGCAAAGTAAAGCTCGAAATTCACCAAGCCAGGCTTCAACAGTATGTGAACCGAGAACTTCCAGATGTTCAAGCTGGATTTAGAAAAGGCAGAGGAACTAGAGATCAAATTGCCCACATCCACTGGATCATAGAAAAAGCAAGAGAATACCAGAAAAACATCTACTTCTGCTTCATTGACTATTCCAACGTCTTTGACTGTGTGGATCACAACAACTGTGGAAGATTCTGAAAGAGATAGGAATACCAGACCACCTGACCTGCCTCCTGAGGAATCTGTATGCAGGCCAAGAAGAAACAATTAGAACCAGACATGGAACAACAGACTGGTTCCAAATCGGGAAAGGAGTATGTCAAGGCTGTATATTGTCATCCTGCTTATTTAACTTATATGCAGAGTACATCATGAGAAACACTGGACTGGAGAAAGCACAAGCTGGAATCAAGATTGCAGGGAGAAATATAAATAACCTCAGATATGCAGATGACACCACCCTTATGGCAGAAAGTGAGAAGGAACTGAAGAGCATCTTGATGAAAGTGAAAGAGGAGAGTGAAAAAGTTGGCTTAAAGCTCAACATTCAGAAAACTAAGATCATGGCATCTGGTCCCATTACTTCATGGCAAATAGATGGGGAAACAATGGAAACAGTAACAGACTTAATTTTCTTGGACTCCAAAATCACTGCAAACGGTGACTGAAGCCGTGAAATTAAAAGTTGGTTGCTCCTTGGAAGAAAAGCTATGATCAACCTAGACAGCATATTAAAAAGCAGAGATAATACTTTGCCGACAAAGGTCTGTCTTGTCAAAGCTATGGTTTTTCCAGTAGTTATTTATGGATGTGAGAGTTGGACCATAAAGAAAGCTGAGCACTGAATAATTGATGTTTTTGAACTGTGGTGTTGGATAAGACTCTTGAGAGTCCCTTGGACTGCAAGGAGATCCAACCAGTCCATCCTAAAGGAGATCAGTCCTGAATATTCAGTGGAAGGACTGATGCTGAAGCTGAAACTTCAGTATTTTGGTCACCTGAGGTGAAGAACTGACTCATTGGAAAAGACCCTGATGTTGGGAAAGGTTGAAGGCAATAGGAGAAGGGGATGACAGAGGATGAGATGGTTGGATGGTATCACCGACTCAATAGACTTTAGTTTGAGTAAACTCCGGAAGTTGGTGATGGACAGGGAGGCCTGGTGTGCTGCAGTCCATGGGGTCACAAAGACTTGGACACAACTGAGGGACTGAACTGAACTGAACTGAATATAAAATTCACATTAGCAAGTAAATATTACGGACACATTTTTCTTTTTTTAAAAACTGTGATATTGTTCTTAATATTTCAAGAGAGTAAAACTAGATGCTCTTAGATAAACACTTTCAGGATACGTCAGGGGGCTTGCAAGTTCACTTTTTTATCTTATGCTGGCTTCTAGGACTCTGGATTTAGTCTATCGACACTCAAGACTTATTCTAGGGCAGACTTTAAATTACAAGCCAGCCATATACCCTGAGTAGGAACACAAATATGACAAAAATATGACACCTAGAAGTGTCAAATTGGCGTTTGTTTTTAACTGCAACAACTGGAAGATTCTGTGAAAGACCAGACAATGTTGTGAAACCCTTAAGCCTGTTAGAGCGTCTCACAGTCTATTTCTACCAAGATCCAAGCTCGTTAAGAATGTGTAATCAATAGAATTACTTCTTCTCAAGAAAGCATGCTTGTGCACAAGCTATGGCATCACCGACTCTGTGGATATGAGTTGAGTGTACTCCCGGAGTTGGTGATGGACAGGGAGGCCTGGCGTGCTGTGATTCATGGGGTCGCGGAGAGTCGGACACGACTGAGCGACTAAACTGAACTGAACTGAACAAGTTTGTAAAGTTAATCTAATTTATGAAATGCTATTCCATGAGCTCAAGATTAAGACATTGTTTACTTGGACTAATAAAATTCTGATGAATGAATCAAATAAGGATGTCCTCTAGCTTATTCTTCCATTAAAAACAGCCAATAGCTGGATAAACACACACTGACAGAGCCCCAGTGACCCCAGGAATTAATTTTGCCTGCAGGTCAGTTATGTGGGCCAGCTGGAAAGAGAGAAGGGGCCCAAATGGGTGCCCACCTGGCTCCTTGTCCTTAATGCCCAGGACACCCATCACACTGGAGAATCTTACATACAATATTTCAAACCCTAAATTTGCCCAAAGCCACAGAGCTAGGAGGTGGCCGGACCAGAGCAGCACTCCCACCTGTGTCTATCTGTCTCACCACAAAGCTCTTGCCATTTCCAACAACACCTGACTGCCTCTCCTTGTGCTCAGGATGTAAGAAAAACACATCCCTCACACAGCTTCCTCAGGAGAAATCCATTTCACCATGACGGCTTTTGTCAGAAACCTCCTTTACTCTAATAAACCTCAATTACCAAGTCATAAAGTGTAGTGACTGAGCCATTGTACTGTAATAATTACCCATAATATATGCAGACACAAAAGGAGATCAATAACAAGAGTAGTCAGATAATAAATCGGACTGATGATCATCCACAAGGAAGTAAGGGGTGGGTGGAAGGTATTTAAGGGAAAACCCCAAGGAAAGATAAATAGATGCCAAGTTTAGGCTGTCATTCTAGTACTCCCTCCTGTTCATCCAGTCCCCCACTCAGCTGCCGACTGTGCCTCCCATGTTACTGGGTGCCATTCCTTTAAAATATATTGACTGCACAAAGTGTGCACACATGGTCCCAATTTCATCCCCGGCGACAATGCACAACCATACCTAAACCTCACATGAGAGCAGTTCTGTATCCTGGACTGAGCCCTGAGTGGGTGGAAGCTCACCTCTTTTACTGGCCAGAAATGTGATCTTGGGTAAGTCACTTCCCCTTTCTGAGGCTGAGTTTCTTTATCTAGAACTTGGAGTTGGTAATACCTATCACTGATGAAACAGGGTTGGTTTGCAGTTCAAATGCTTTCATTTAAAATAAGACAGGATTGACCAATTTAAAAATAACAGTGTTATAAGAAAAATAATCTAACTAATGTAGTAAATGTCATGGCCCATATTGATGCGAGAGGTAGTGGGAGGCTAAGTGACCAAGTGTAAGGAGAAGGGTTTGAGTAAATACAGCCTGAGAAGGGAAGCTCAGGAGACCCAAGTCTGGAAAAGAAGGGGACATCGTTATTCTGAAGGATACACAAGTTGCAGTCTTTTAAAGCTAACTCCTGAGGCTACAGACTTGAGCTCCAGATTGCATCGTAAGCATGATATGACTGCAGGGTGGTCAGAGGAGCACCGAACAGCAGTTTGAACAGCCTATGTCTTTGGCTATGTGTATGGACAGGCTGGCTTTTTAGAAAGACCTGAGTTAGCCCCCTTCAGGGCCAAGGTCATCATGGTCCAACTGCGATTCCCCAAACCCTATCTGATATGTTCACTGTTGGGATCACTTAAAGCCCTGGTCTTAAAGCAGATCACTGTGGTTTTGGTATTCCCATGAGTGACTCAGCAAATCCAACTCCACTTTTAGTCAAATTCTCATTATTTCTCTTGCAGGATATACCTAAGAGAGGGAAGATCTTTCTTCAAATTGAAGGTAGCTTAGAGGGATTTGGGCCTATGAGTGGTGCCAAGAAATGGGTCTCTAAGACTCCAAGAGTCTTGGAGAGGACTCTTGAGGGTCCCTGGGACTTCAAGGAGATCAAACCAGTCTATCCTAAAGGAAATCAGTCCTGAATATTCATTGGAAGGAATGATGCTGAAACTAAAACTCCACTACTTTGGTCACCTGATGTGAAAGAGAAAACTCATTGGAAAAGACCATGATGTTGGGAAAGATTGAAGGCAGGAGGAGAAGGGGACAACAGAGGATGAGATGGTTGGATAGCATCATGGACTCAATGGACATGAGTTTGAGGAGGCTTCAGGAGTTGGTGATGGACAGGGAAGCCTGGCGTGCTGCATTCCATGGGGTCACAAAGGGTTGGACACGACTGAGTGACTGAACAGACTGAGCTTAGTTGGGGGTGGGGGGCTTCCCTGGTAGCTTAGCTGGTAAAGAATCCACCTGCAATGCAGGAGACTCCTGTTCGATTCCTGGGTTCGGAAGATCCCCTGGAGGAGGGCATGCAACCCCCTCCAGTATTCTTGCCTGGAGAATCCCCATGGACAGAGGAGCCAGGAGCCCAGCGGGCTACAGTCCACGGGGTGGAAAAGCATTGGACACGACTGAGTGACTAAGCACAGCACAGCTTAGAGGGCCAGTGCTTTCCCACCCCCACCCCCCAAAAAGGACCTGTATTTATATTCCAGCTCTGTCACAAAATTATAAGGCACTTAGGAATCTGAGTGCCATGTAGGTTCTTTAATAGATTATCTAACGTAATGCTTTTAATGATCTAAGGATAATTAACCCCTCCCTCTATATAATAGAAGAGAAGGAGACTTAATGAACTCAAGTGATCTGCTCAAAGTCACAATAAATACCCTTCTATTACTGATACTAACTTTTCAAGACACCTAGGACCAAAAGAAGGAAATCCAGTGTGAGGAAGAAAGAAAAGGCTTCGTTCACATGGAAAGTCCTTAGTTTACTGCCTGAAAGAAAGAAAGTGAAGTCAGTCAGTCGCGTCTGACTCTTTGCGACCCCATGGACAGCAGTCCCCCAGGCTCCTCTGTCCATGGGATTCTCCAGGCAAGAATACTGGATGGGTTGCCATTTCCTTCTCCAGGGGATCTTCCCGACCCAAGAATCGAACCCACGTCTTCTGCATTGCAGGCAGACACAGGCAGACGCTTTAACCTCTGAGCCACCAGGAAGCCCAGTTCAGTTCAGTTCAGTTCAGTCGCTCCGTCATGTCCGACTCTTTGCAACCCCATGAATCATAGCACGCCAGGCCTCCCTGTCCATCACCAACTCCCGGAGTTCACTCAAACTCAGGTCCACAGAGTCGGTGATGCCATCCAGCCATCTCATTCTCTGTCGTCCCCTTCTCCTCCCCCCCCCCCGCCCCAGCCTTTCCAAGCATCAGAGTCTTTTCCAGTGAGTCAACCTGTCGCATGAGGTGGCCAAAGTATTGAAGTTTCAGCTTTAGCATCAGTCCTTCCAATGAACATCCAGGATTGATCTCCTTTAGAATGGACTGGTTGGATCTCCTTGCAGTCCAAGGGACTCTCACGAGTCTTCTCCAACACCACAGTTCAAAAGCATCAATTCTTCGGTGATCAGCTTTCTTCACAGTCCAACTCTCACGTCCGTACATGACCACGGGAAAAACCAAAGCCTTGACTAGACAGACCTTTGCTGGCAAAGTAATGTCTCTGCTTTTTAATATACTGTCAAGGTTGGTCATAACTTTCCTTCCAAGGAGTAAGCGTCTTTTAATTTCCTGGCTGCAATCAGCATCTACAGTGATTTTGGAGCCCAAAAAAATTAAGTCTGACACTGTTTCAGTAGCATGTAGTAATTCCCAACAAATGATATCTGGTATTAGTAATAGCAGTTCATTTCAGGAACCATTGACGGATCACATACAGTGCATGGTTGCCACTGAAAAATTTTATAATTCCCGCTCTTCATCTCATTCACTCTCTGCATTCATCCAGTGAATCCTATACATTCACTTACTGTCTCTCTTTTTTTTTTTTCCAGATCATGGAAACTTATTCTTAAGTCCACAATCTCATTTATTCTATAAACTCCATAAGGGCGGAGACTTTGTGTCCTCTTCCTCACTATATCCCCAACACCTACAACAGTGCCTGGCATTGGTTCAGTTTAGTCGTGTCCGACATTTTGCGATCCCATGGACTGCAGCACGCCAGGCCTCCCTGTCCAACTTCCAGAGCTTACTCAAACTCATGTCCATTGCGTCCATGATATCATCCAACCATCTCATCCTCTGTCGACCCTTTTTCCTCCTGCCTTCAATCTTTCCCAGCATCAGGGTCTTTTCTGATGAGTCAGCTCTTCTCATCAGGCGGGCAAAGTATTGGAGTTTCAACTTGAACATCAGTCCTTCCAATGACCATTCAGGACTGATCTCCTTTAGGATGGACTGGTTGGATCTCCTTGCAGTCCCAGGGACTCTCAAGAGTTTTCTCCAACACCACAGTTCAAAAGCATCAATTCTTCCACGCTCAGCTTTCTTTACAGTCCAACTCTCACATCTGTACATGACTACTGGAAAAACCACAGCTTTGACTAGACATTGGTAGTTTTCCTAAGTTAACTGATCGAAGACAGAAGGCTAATTGGGACTTTTAGCTCTTGTTTTTCACCATTTTCATCAGGGCACATAGGCTTACGCAGTCCCAGTCTTAAGAAAACAGATGAGATCCCAGGCAACACCTTTTCCTTCAAGGCACAACCACATCCTATACAGAGCCTCGGAACCCTCACGGTGGCGGAACCCTGAAGCGGGCGGAACACAGGAGTGACGGAACCTGAAGGCAACGGAATCCGGGAGCGGAGGAACCTCGGATTAGGCGGAACCAATCTGCGGCGCCCAAGGAGCCACCCGGACTCTGTTTGGAACGGAAGCCCAGAGGCCGCCGGCTTCCTGGTTGCGCGGCGGCGCTGAGGGCCCACTTTAGCCCTGGCGATGTTGCCCTACACCGTGAATTTTAAGGTGTCGGCGCGCACCCTCACCGGGGCCCTCAATGCCCACAACAAGGCGGCGGTGGACTGGTGAGGGCTCCGGGCTTCGAGGCCGCCAGGCTTGGCCAGGAGCCTGTGAGGGGAAGGGGAAAGAACAAGAGGTTTCATCCCCCTGCTTAGTTTGTTCTCTTCAAGACTGGACGCTGCCTTCACGCTTATAGAGATGTTCACTTTTAAATGCTGGCTTTCTGTTGTTACTATAAAAGCTGTGAATACCCAACTGTGGGAACCCGCCCTGGGTGGAATTATTGGCCCTCGTTCTCCCTTCTCTTGTTTCTCCGCTCTTAACCCTCATCTTCCTCGCCGTCCCCGTTCCCCACTCTTACCCTCTCCTCCCATGTCTCCGGGCTTCTCGCCCCCATGTCAGTTCCGTTCTTCCCCAGTTCTGTCTTTTTCTCTCATCCCCGTTTCTTAACCTGTATCCGTTCAACAATGTGCTGGACGCTGTGCCAGGACCCTGGGCTCTCGCCAACTCTTCATTTCACCTTCATCATTTTACTGTAAAATGACACCGATAATTAATAACCAGGCAAATACAAAGCAGAGTGCTTGTAGCTGTGACTCCGGGGAAGGTTGGCAAGAGTACAGAAACCTCCTGTTCAGTGTTCATCTTTTTATCTGGTTGGAGGGACCAGGGCTTATCACAGAGTGTGGAGTGTGATCCCACGCACTCTGTGGATGCTCGGGATTCAGAGTTGAGTAAGACGAGGGACAAGCTCTCGAAGACAAATAGACGACCAGAGTCGCTTTATATGTCTTTACACCTCTACAGGCATATTTCTCAGAACTTAATTTCTTTTATCCGGAAAAAAGAAAAGAATTTCAACAAGTTTTGTGTTTTAAAGCTTAGCTAGACTGATGCTGGGAAGGACTGGGGGCGGGAGGAGAAGGGGACGGCAGAGAATGAGATGGCTGGATGGCATCACCGACTCAATGTGGGTGAGTGTGAGTGAACTCCGGGAGTTGGTGATGGACAGGGAGGCCTGGCGTGCTGTAATTCATGGGGTCGCAAAGAGTCAGACACGACTGAGCGACTGAACTGAACTGAGACCTTTTCTATTTAAATGGTACAATGTAAAGTGCTAGCCTTTGGGCTTACATAATAATTTTATTAATGGTGGTGCCTATAGGTTAGATTTATCTGTTATTTAGGATGCCTTTTGGCAAGAGAGAAGTTGTTTTGCTTTGCTCTTCACTTAAATGTTAACACTTTTTGTTAGGGGCTGGCAAGGTTTAATTGCTTATGGATGTCATTCGCTTGTGGTAGTGATTGATTCCAATACTGCTCAAACGCTTCAAGTTTTAGAAAAGCATAAAGCCGATGTTGTCAAGGTAAGTCAGATCCTACTTCCACTCTGTCATGAATTGTCTGTTCTAAAGTTTTAAATATCGCTGGAATCTCATTAAAGTCATAAGTAGAAATGTTGGGTAGGTTTTACACGTGATACTCTTATTTGGGGTAGCCTAATATTTCCATATCGGGTTTTCCAAGTGGCTCAGTGGTAAAGAACCCACCTGCCAATGCAGGAGTCTCAGGTTCGATCTCTGGGTCAGAAAGATCCCCTGGGAGAGGAAATGGAACCCACTCCAGTACTGTTGCCTGAAGAAACGCGTGGACAGAGGAGCCTGGCCCGCCACAGTCCATGGGGTCACAAAGAGGCGGACAAGACTGAGCACACACGCACATGCGGTATTTCCGTATATACACTTAATGTTGCGTCACTGTTGAACTACTAAATGCTGCTTCTTAGGTCACTTTAATGCTAGTGGAAGACACTCATTTTGCCCTCTACTGCACCACTCATTTCACTCGTTAGTTTTGAGCATCTAATATGTGCTAAGAGTATAGAGATGAAAGCCCTCCAGCAATTCATTGTCTAGTGAGGAAGAGTGAGAAGAAAACTCACAATATAGTGTGGTAAGTGAGACCTGTTTCATATGCTCTGGGAAGACAAAGGAACTACAGGTCACCTGGTTGTAGGGATCAGAGGAGGGCTCAGGATTCCTTTCATTTTAGGGACTGGTAAACAGTAGCTGGCTGAGTGGAAAATTAGGAAGCAAGCGCACTGCAGGAGAAAAGGAGAATAGACTCAAAAGGAAGCAGTGTGTGTAAAGGATGGCTAACAGATGGAATGACATGTAATCAGTAGGAGTGACGCGAGAAGGCAGCCGGAGAAAGTCACATGCCCTGAAAGGTTTGTAAGAGTATGATGGACTTTGGATTTTTAAGTAGGAGATTGATTTGATCATATCTGCATTTTAGAAAAACTCACTCGCAGTAGTGGAGGATCTGTTGGAAAAAGGCAAGACAACGCAATGGGATCGTTTAGGAGAGTTGTAGTAATTTTGGCAGGAAATCCTTAGGGCCTAAAATAAAGAGGAGACATAAAGGAGTCAGATTTAGGAGCTCTGGGTGAACTTGATAGCGTTTACAGTAAACAGTCTTAATCGACAGAATGACTCCAATGCAGGAGACCCCGGTTTGATTCCTGGGTTGAAAGATCCACTGGAGAAGGGGTAGGCTACCCACTCCAGTATTTTTGGACTTCCCTGGTGGCTCAGAAGGTAAAGAATCCTCCAGTAGTGTGGGAGACCTGGATTCATCCCTGGGTTGGGAAGATCCCCTGGAGAAGGGAACAGCTACCCATTCCAGTATTCTGGTCTGGTGAATTCCATGGACAGAGAAGCCTGGCAGACAACAGTTCATAGGTTCGCAGAGTCGGACGTGACTGAGCAACTTTCACTTTAGAGGTGAACTTTATAGTGAACAGTCTTAAGGGGGAATCAGAATGACTCAAGGTTTCTGTATGAGTAACTGAATGGTAGTATTGTTTTGATGACCTCACTGTGTGAAGTCAGTGTTTAAGGTGCAAAGTCTGAGACTCTTGGGGCAATTGAATTACACTGATCTGAAATTTTAGGAAAGACGTTACTATTGGAGATGGAGATCTGGGGTCTTTTATTAGTTGTTTACTTTTATTGAGATACTCATAACATAAAATTCACCCATTTAAAGCATGTAGTTCCATGGCTTTCAGAATATCCAGAGTTGTGTAGCCATCGCCACTATCAGTTTCATAACCCCCAAAAGAAACCTTGTATGCCTTAGCAGTTGCCACCTACCCCCTTTCCCTTCATCCCTAGGCAGCCACTAATCTGCTTTCTGTTCTGTAGATTTGTCTGTTCTAGACATTTGAAATAAATGAGATGATATAGTATGTGCCTGGCTTCTTTCACCTAGCATAATGTTTTTCAAGATTCTTCCATGTTACATAGCTTGTGTCAGTACTCTGTTCCTTTTTATTGCTGAATAATATTCCACTGATAAAACATTCATTTATTGATGAATATTTGGCATATCTCACTTTTTAGGTATTATGAACAATACTGCCATGAACATTTGTGTACAGTTTGTTTGAGTGAACCTATGTTTTCATTTCTCTTGAGTATATGCCTCAAAGTAGAATTGCTGACTCACATGGTAACTTTATATTTAACTTTTGAGGAACTGCCAAACTGTTTCTCAAAGCGGCTTCAATATTTTACATGCCCATAGCAGTGTATGCGGAGAAGGCAATGGCAAGCCACTCCAGTCCTCTTGCCTAGAAAATCCCATGGATGGAGGAGCCTGGTGGGCTGCAGTCCATGGGGTCGCTAGGGGGCGGACGCGACTGAGCGACTTCACTTTCACTTTCCACTTTCACACATTGGAGAAGGAAATGGCAACCCACTCCAGTGTTCTTGCCTGGAGAATCCCAGGGACGGGGGAGCCTGGTGGGCTTCCATCTATGGGGTCACACAGAGTCGGACACGACTGAAGTGACTTAGCAGCCGCAGCAGCAGTGTATGAGGGCTCTGATTTCTCCTCAAACTCAGCATCTGTTGTTACTTGTCCTTTTGATTATAGCCCTCCGAGTGGGTACGAAGTGGTCTCATTGTGGTTTTGGTTTGCGTTTCTTTAATGGCTAATAGTGTTCAGCATCTTTTCATGTGCTTATTGGCCATTTGTAGATATTCTTTGAAAAATGTGTATTCATTCCTTTGCCCATTTTAAAACTGTATTTTTTGAAATTTTGGAGTTGAAAGAATTCTTTGTGGCTCAGATGCAAGTCCCTTATCAGATGCGCTTGGCAGATACTTTCATTCTGTGTTAGTGCCCTCTGAAGCACAAAAGTTCTAAATTTTGATGTAGGTACGATTTTTTTTTTCTTTTTTTGCTGTATCCAAGAACCATTGCTTTTCCCAGTGTCAAACCATTGCTTTTCCCTTTGTTTTTGTCTAAGGATATTATGATTTTAGCTCTTATATTTAGGTTTCAGATCCATTTTGAGTTAATTTTTGTATGTAATGTGCAATAGGGAAAAATACAGGGAATTTTTTTTATATCTACGTGTATCCTATGATCTTGCTAAACTCATTAGATTTAGTAATTTGAGTGTTATTGTTTTGTTTTTCTTACGTAGACAGTCATGTTGTCTGCAGACAATGACAGCTTGGGTTTTTCACTAGTAATCTGGTGTCTTGTCTCTTTTCCTTGTCCTGTTGTGTTGACCGGGACCTCTACTACAGTGCTTAGGACTGAGGGAGAATGCCCTTGTCTTACCCTGAGCCTAGGAAAAAAACATTCAGTCTTTCACCATCAAGTCTAATGTTAGGTATAGGTTTTGTTTTTTAATTTTTTTGTCTTTGAGGAAGAAATATTATCTCTGCCCCATTTCTGTCTTTTTTGCATTTCTGGAGTTTTCATTTTTTAGTATAGATCTGTGTTTCAGTCTGGTGTCATATTCCTTTTGGCTAAAGAATTTCCTTCAGGTCCTTGAGGCATGTATCTGATATTGGTTGATCCTTTCTGATTTTATTTGTCTGAGAAACTGTTTTACCAGTACTTTTTTTTTCCTTGTAGTACTTTAAGGATCACTCCATTATCTCCCAGAGTAATTTTTGTTGGGAAATTTTTGTATTTGTTTCTCTGTATGCAGTGTATCTTTTCTCATCTCCTTATCTTGATTTTCAGCAGTTTGAGCAGTTTGATTATGATGTGTTTAGGTGATTTTTTAAAAAAATATATACAGAGATGGAATTCAAGTACTTCACACTCACACACACACACACACACACACAGATGGAATTCAAGTACTATACACACACACACACACACACACACAGATGGAATTCAAGTACTACACGCACACACACACAGATGGAATTCAAGTACTACACACACACACACACACACACACACACCTACAATAATTCTTATCTGTGGTAGTTTTATTCTGTAAAGTTGTTGGAAACACTGAATTAGCAAATACTGAAACACTGATTGCTCCTAGGGGAAATAATGCAATTTGGTTCCTAGTGAGCCTCTAGTTAGTTGCAATATTTTCATCAACTGATTGATATATAACCTTGTTTTATATGTGTTTCTGTTAAAAGACATTTATTATATACTGTTGATTTATTGCCACTGAACTCATGGCCAATGGCACCATAGCTCATGCCTGGACAAAGCTTATTTCATGTGTTTTTTCTGTAATGCATAACACAGCTTCTTGTGCTTAGGAGTGCTAGACAGCACTTGAGCACTGTGCCGGGACCATTTTAAACAGTGAAGTCACAACTGGAAGCCCAGAAATTCAAAAACACGGTAGTAAGCAAGCCTCAGAAAAGACATTTGTTTACATTATGAGAACTGACACAACAGCACCTTGTTCAACCGCAGCTGGGATGCTCGCATATGTTGAGTGACTCAGATTTTTCACCACTCTGCAAGTGTCCGTTAATGACTGTAAACACACTGCAAATACTGATTTTACAAATAAAATTACAAATACGTTTTAGCGAGTAGGCAAATTCACAAATACAGGTTCTGTAAACAATGAGGAGGGAGAGTATACATACCTTCACACATGTAAAAAGTAAATATATACATACGTACACACTCAAACATATCCACATGCCTATGTGCAGATGCACATTTTACTTTTAAAAAAACTCTTGCCTGAGGAAAAGATGTGTCTCATTAACACTGAGTTCGGAAAACTTTTTGCCATCTTTTTCATGAATGCTATTGGAATTGATTAGCATGCTTCCCTACCTTAGCATGTTCTCTGAGTGTGTTTACTTTTATGTGTACATACATGTGTGTGTCTGTGTACATAGGTATATGCCTATATATTCAAATATAGGTATATGTTTGAAGAGTCTGTGGTGTTAAATTTGTTTACTAAACACATACTTGAATGTCAGCTGCAGGCACTGTGTTAGGGTCTGGGAATAGAAATGTGTGCAAGGCCTCCATGATCCTGCCATATGGAGCAGGACTGGTGATAGGTCAAAGCAAAGTAAATAAAATAATTACAGAGTATTATGTGGGAAATGATCCAAAGTAAGCAAGTAGGATGCTGAGCTAGAAAAGGGAGATGGTGGCCAGGGAAGACCTTGGCTCAGAGTAAGGACTCTGTTTTATTCCTTATTCTTTCAGTGCTCAGGAGTTAACCTGATTTGTGCTGGGATTCTTGTATTTTTTATTTGAAAAACTATTAATGTTATAAAAAGTATGATGCATAAATTTATTTTTTTAGAGAAAAAACTTACCATTTTTTTCTGATTTTATGAGAGGGATACTCAGATTTTTTGTTTGCTTTTTGTGTTTTCCTTTTGCAGGATTTTGGTAGCTCAAAGTTGTCTCCTTTTAATTAGAAAAATAGAATGCAAGAGAAGATTCTTCTTAACAATTTGGAATTTTACGTGTTCTGTCAGAATTAGATTTTATGGTCTTTACTGTGATTAGATGATATACCAGTGATCATACCATTTTAAGAGATGGTATTCTGGAGTTTTTACCTGAATTCTCCAGATTATTAAGGCTGTGTTTCATTTCCGATATTTTAAAGGCAAGAAAGTTATGATGTTTTCAAAACTATTTTAATTGCGACTTTTAAAAAAATGATAATAAAAATGTCTGACTTTTGAGGAAGCTAATTTCCTATTTTTGTAATATAACTATAGAATGTAGCTTGAGCTCTGGTCAGTGTTTTATGAAAATTATGTATGGTTTACATTCTGTGCAAGTATTTACTTGATTTGGTTTCTTCTTGATACTAGGTTAAATGGGCCAGGGAAAATTACCATCATAACATTGGCTCACCATATTCCTTGCGCTTAGCTTCTGCTGATGTCAATGGAAAGATCATCGTTTGGGATGTAGCAGCAGGAGTAGCGCAGTGTGAGATCCAAGAGCACGCCAAGCCTATTCAGGGTGAGGAAAGCCCGCGCTCTGCCGAGCGTCTATCACTTCCTGTTAGAGCAGTTGGGTTTTGTCCCTCATTTACTTTCATCATTTCTCAGTTAACTCTTGATTGTGTGTAGCCAGTTCTGTGGATCCGAATCTAGCTTTCTTTTCCTTATCAATACGCTCCTGGGCTTATTTTCTCAGATCTCAATTGATTCGTGCTTTGGTAAAATGCATTAATTTCAACCTTGCCTTCAGTTGAGCATGAAGAGAAAAATTAAGCTCCTTATAAATGGTCTTATAATCTAAGCTATAAATAAACTCCCCTGAACTGCTCCTTTGAATTAGCCCTCAATGCTTACTTTCTGTTAATAGAGATAAAATGTTATTCTCATTTTCATATATCAATAGATCATTTGTTTGCTTGCTTACGTTACTGACCTAATCAATACAGTATTCCTGGCTTTGACTGAGTGGCTCTCTTGACTGGGTGAATCTTTTAAATGACTGTTAAAAAAATACTTATTGAGTACTTACTGTACGTATTGAACTAGATCTTTATCTTCTTTATTGTCATGAAAAAACGTGCAATTCTGTAAAGTCCCATTAAGTAACTCCACAAAAACATTAGGAGAGTCTGACATTGATCATGGCTAGGACAAGTCTTTGACATAAAGTTTTAACTAATGATTAGTGTAAATTGCCTTGTATTTTCTTTGAAGTAATATTTCAGATTACTTGGAAATGCTGACCTCTAGATTCTAATGTTCAGGCAGCTCATTTTTATGTAAAATTAGTTTTCCCTGTCAATCTTCACACATAAACTTAGATGCAACATTGAAGAGGAGGGGAAAAGTCAAGACTTTAAGGATTATGAAAGCACATACACACAACTAGATATAAAGGATACATTAACCAAGTGTTTTAAAGTGGGTGATTTCTGAATTTTGCCTTTATTTATCTGGTCTTTGTAGATGTTCAGTGGTTATGGAATCAAGATGCTTCCCGGGATTTATTGCTTGC
Organism: Moschus berezovskii; assembly: GCF_049115385.1. Taxonomy (NCBI): domain Eukaryota; kingdom Metazoa; phylum Chordata; class Mammalia; order Artiodactyla; family Moschidae; genus Moschus; species Moschus berezovskii. The sequence goes on from NC_142471.1 coordinate 86,653,044, forward strand.
TATCCATCCGCCAAATTACATTGTGCTCTGGAATGCAGATACTGGCACCAAACTCTGGAAGAAGAGCTATGCAGATAACATTCTTTCTTTTTCTTTTGATCCTTTTGATCCCTCACATTTAACTTGTGAGTACTAGTTTCTTGTGGAAAATGAATTGAGGTATTTGTAATATATATGGTTAATGCTATATACATAAGGTACACATACACAAACACCCATCATACATCATACAGCTTAAAATGAGAAGCACATCTAGTTCATGTCTTTTCAGCTCCTAGTACAGATACTAAATCATAACCCATATTTTTTGCAAGTATTCTGATGATTAGAAATTTAAATCAGCAAGCTGGACCTTCAGTGTGTGGAACTTGTGATCAGAATTAGATTAGTCAGAGAACGACAGAGTTGCTGTGTTATTCTAATTCAGACTTAATTAAATTTTTTTTCTAGGAACATCAAAAGAACCTGAGTCAAGGGTTTCATTTCGTCTGTGGCCAAATTCATTTCTTCCTTTTCAAAATATTGTTCTAATTCATTCCAAGCCTTTTGAGTGCCATAAACAGATGTATGTCAGGAACAGACTAAGCCCAAGGGAGTTTTTTCTTTCAGAGACTATTTTTGCCAATATACTTTAATGTTTTACTGAGCCACTGATCTAAAAATTAGATTCTAGACAGATATTTTTGTGACTAAATTATTTAGAAAATATTTTTTATTCAGTTATCCAACAAATATTTCTTGAACTTTTACTTACTATATGCCAGGAGTGTTCTGGAAGCCTAGAATATATCAGTGAACCAAGACAAGGATTCTTGCCTTTATAAAGTTTGCATTCTAGTGAGCAAGAATTAGGTGGTAATAACCTATGAGCGTAATGAATTAGTACACTGCAATATATTGTTATGAGTGGTATAAAAATAAAACAAGATAAAGGGAGTGGGAATGGGCTTGTTGTATTAGATAAAGTGGCCAAGGTAGGCTTCATTTTGATATTTGATGAACAACTTGAAAGAGGTGAGGGAATCTACTATGGTAAAGAATGTTTTCCCTGGATTTGAATGACTCAGAATTCCAACTTGTATCCTCCAGTATTTATTGAGGGGTGTGTGAGTTGATGGAGGGACAGAAGATCAGACAAGTAGAAATTAAAATGGGAAACACAGCTGTATAACTAACTGCGGTACGGTGTGTTTAGGCTTTGTCTGTGTAAATGTGTGTCCGTGAACATATGTGTGCACTCACTGGGTTGCTGTGGAAGGCAGTGCTGTGGGAGCCTTGAGGAGAGCAGGCTTAGCTGACAGCGTCAGGGAGCGCGGACATCGCAAAAGGAGGGGACAGACTGCGACCTTGAAGGAAGCCTTCTATAATCTGAAACGAGACAAAGCTCGGCTTAATTTACTGCATCTCTGTAATTTAGGTGATGAAAGCACGAGATTTCAAAGCATCAGTTGACCTAACATCTTTGATTTGCTCATTGAATGTGCTGGGGTTGTCATAATTCTTGAATGCTTTGTTCCCTGTCTTTAAAGCATCCTCACTCATTGCCAGGAGCCAGGGTAGATAAGATTTTTATGATCAGTTAAGTGTTAGTTGGCCCCAGTTGTGAGGGGGATTATTTTTTCAGTCATAAAAAGGCATAAAATATTTCTGTTTCCTGTACACTTAGTAAGCCACTGTTATCACTTTTGCTCTAGATATTAAGTGAAAACACTCTTTGCACATCCCAAGCTTCAGTTTGACACTCAAGAAGAAAAAGGAAGTAAATTTAGAGCAACTCACGATAAAAAATTAGTTTCAACAAGTTAAATACTTGAATTTGCCAAGTGTGGTACGCAGAACCTCACATGTGGGTTTTTTTTTCCTCTTCTGGGAATTTTATATTCTGAAATATGTCTTTGGATTTTGAAGTTATGAGATATAATGAGGAAAGGTTTCTAATGAAAGTCCATACACTGAATTTATTTGGAAGAGCAAACATTTGCTCTTTCTACCAGTAACCTTCTGGTATCTTTTTAATATAAAACATTAATTTAGAGTGCTGAGCTTGGAGGCCTCTGATGAATTGTAATGGACCACCTGTTCCCTTTAACTTGGAGAACATTCCCGTTATGTCTGCATAACACTGCCAATTCTTTATTATTAAAATTATCATTACCTTGCTCTCAAAAATGTATTGGAATAAAACTCTATGCTAAACTTGATTAAACTTTAATCAGAGTTTCACTTCTCTCAGTACAGTACTCACCAGCGAGGGCATTGTATTCATCTCAGATTTCTCTCCATCCAAGCCTCCCTCAGGCCCTGGGAAAAAAGTTTACATATCCAGTCCACATTCCAGCCCAGCTCACAACAAGCTGGCTGCAGCCACAGGGGCCAAGAAGGCTCTTAATAAAGTGAAAATCTTAATCACTCAAGAGAAACCTAGGTAAGTTGCAAGTATAAAACTAGCAGCAACATTCTTGTAATTCAATGTTTATCATTTTATTGAAAATACCATTTTTGGAGGTGTATTAAGATTGATTTTCTTCTTCATGTTACCCTTTCTTGTTTCTAATTTTGAATTTATGAGAGGAAAAATATTTTTTGTTTCCTCCTCTAAGAAGAGATTTAGCACTTAGCATGGTTCCTTTGTTTCCAGTAATGCAGTTAACAACCCCCACTAATTTTCAGTGAACATCTTTGACTTCTGAAAATGAGAGAGAAAGATTCTAACATGGGGGCCACTGAACACATTAAAAATTGGGGGGCAAAAGCTGGATTGTGATTTTAAATACATTTTCCTGATTTAAATGCTGTGTAATGTCATTAGCTCAGCTGGTAAAGAATCTGCCCGCAATGCGGGAGACCTGGGTTCGATCCCTGGGTTGGGAAGATCCCCTGGAGAAGGGAAAGGCTACCCACTCCAGTATTCTGGCCTGGAGAATTCCATGGCCTATCCATGGAGTTGCAAAGAGTCGGAAACGACTGAGTCACTTTCATTTCATTTCAATGTCATTAGCAGTAAAATATGGATGTTTTTCTAATGCAGGTAAAGGTGGTTTCCCACAGTGGTTAAGGGCCAAGATTCTAGGGGAACTGTAGCTCTGTGACTTGGAGTATGCTTTAATCTTTTTCAGATTTCACTCTACCAGTAGCCAAGATAGTGTTTTAAAGGGTTTCATAGGGCTATTGTAAAGACTAATAGATACAGAAACTTAAGTCCTTATCATAGTATCTGATACTTAATAAGTATTCTTTTGGTACATGCTATGTTTTTGTTTATTTCAGAAATTTCAACTGAATAAAAGTTTATTTTGAAGAACTAATTTTATGCATTAAAAGTAGATTTCTGTTTTTTTTTCTAGTGCTGTGGTTCTTATATTTTTATTGCTTTGGTAGTTTTTTGGCATTCATTTTAAAAATGCTTTTATTTTTAATATGCTAAGATTATTCTATCTAGACTTTGTGGGTAATTACCTGAAAAAGTGGTAAAATACAAATTGCTCTACAAATTCTGAATTGCTATGTAAATATCAGTTTTATGTATTAAACCATTGGCTGGTTAAATTTATCCCTAATTTATCCCCCACCCTATGCTGAAATGATTGACAATTGCTCTTTAAGTATCTTGAGAACTTATTTCTTTTGCAGTAATTCTGTATCATAAATAATTATTTTTAACCTGCATAGTTTTATAACTTATGACCTACATACTGTATTTTCTCTCATGTGAATCATATGTTCATCTGTGTGAGGAAATTGAGTCTTACATTGTTTTACATTTGTTACTGAAACTTGCCCAACTGGGAAGTGCAGAGCCAGAATTTTAATGCAGTCCACATCCCTCTCCATGGTCCTCTGATTTAACTTTACTTTAAATTTCAAAACCTTAATAAAATTATTATGTAAAACGAAGATGGTACATAATTATGTGCCCATTCCTATTGAAATAAATATGTAAATTTATTATAAATACAAAGTTGTGATTAAGTATATACAACAATTACAAATTACTGAAATGATTTTTGAGACTCTTCAACAATCTTTACAATTCTCATATTGTTTCATCTCTTATTTACACAGAAGAAAATTCTGTGGTAAGTGAATAAAATACCCAAGTTTGTTCCAAAGAATCTTTAAGACAGCTGAAAAGTGAAGGAAGGCAGAGTAGAGGGAGTGACTTGCTCAGGGCCAAACAGATAGTCCATTGACTCCTGATCCAGTTCTCTAGCTCTGATTACTCTAAATGCTTTTGTTTTAATCCCAAGGCTTCTTTTCAGCAGTCCATCTCGTACTTCTGATTACAAAATAAGAATGACAGTACTCCCTTATGAGTGCTATATGGTATTGTCACTTACCATCTCATATCATAGACTTACTAGTTTACTTTAAACTTTCAATAATTTGGAAACATCTCTCTCCAGCCTATCTAGTGTTATTGTCATAATTTGGATTTTGGCACAAAGGAGAGATCTAATATTTAGATGCTAGTTCATGTTGGTTATTTCAGGAGACAGTTGTACATTCTCATTGATGGTTATTATGTGGAAAGTACAAAATTCAATCCTTTTTTAGTTTTTTCTGATATGAATAAAGTCTGATTCATCTTTTTAAAATTGAAGTGTAGTTGATTTACAATGCTGTGTTAGTTCCTGATATATAGCAAAGTGATTCAGTTATACATATTATATTACATGGAGCCTCCCTAGTGGCTCAGACAGGAAAGAATCTGCCTGCAATGCAAGAGATGTGGGTTCTATCCCTAGGTTGGGAAGATCCCCTGAGAAGGGAATGGCAACCCACTCTAGTATTCTTGCCTGGAGAACCCCATGGACTGTAGCCTGCTAGGCTCCTCTGTCTGTGGGATTGTAAAGAGTCAGACACGACTGAGTGACACAGTGTGTGTGTGCACACATGCACATACACACACACAGCAAAGTGATACAGTTACACATATTACTGTTCTTTTTCATATTATTTCCCATTGTGGTTTATTATAGGATATTGAATCTAGTTCCTTGTGCCATATAGTAGGACCTTGTTTATTTTATATAGAGTAGTTTGTACCTGCTAATCCCAAACTCTTATTTTATCCCTCCCTCATAGCCACCCCACCTTTGGTAACCACAAGTTTGTTTTTGTGTCTGTGGATCTGTATCTGTTTTGTACATACGTTCGTGTGTGAGTCTGACTCATTTCTTGATGTCTGAAGTAAATGTTTACTTTTTCCAGTGCAGAATTCATAACTCTCAATGATTGCCTTCAGTTGGCATACCTGCCTTCCAAAAGGAATCACATGTTGCTGCTCTATCCTCGTGAGATTTTAATCCTTGATCTTGAGGTGAATCAGACAGTGGGTGTGATTGCAATAGAGCGAACGGGAGTTCCTTTTCTGCAGGTATCTACAACTTACAAATTATATCACCAAAAGCTGATTATGAATTATATAGAGGAAAATAATCTCTACTTTTGCATAGTCTTGCAAAAGTCCTTAATTTCATTTTTTTTCTATTTATTTAAAGATTGACAATGTTATTTTACATTCCTTATTTTTCTGGACTTCTGATTGGTTTGATTTAACCCTAGAAATTCTTCTTGACAGATCTGGAGATAGATACTGAAGTATTTAAGTTACACAAATAAAGACAAATTTTTTAGGATTGATGGATTAGGGGATTATATATGTGCTTTTGTGTTTTTGTTTTGCTTTTTGCCCGTATTCTGTAAATATGAGTTTATGAGTCTCACTGTATATATAATTTTAAAATCTGTTGTTTTAAAAAATAAAGACATCATCTATTTAAAGGTAATTCCCTGCTTTCAACGTGATGGTTTATTTTGCCTACATGAAAATGGTTGTATAACCTTACGTGTTCGAAGATCTTACAGTAGTATTTTCACCACTTCAAATGAGGAACCAGGTAAGTTTATATCTCACAATAATGTTCACTTATTTTTCCTTAGAATTATTTTTTAAAGCTTTATGTGGCAAATCATAGCCAAAGCATGGAGTTAATTATAATCCTTGTCTTAATAAAATATGATTATAGCATGAAACATAAGAAGGCACAAACCCAAGATAATCTCTGGGTATTGTAACAGTGCCCCTCCTGTACGCGGCAGAAATAGTAGTGTTTTGTAAGCCCTTTTTGACTGTATCCGTGAGCCAAGTGCATGTTCTTTTGTGACTTTCTTTTGCACAAGTCCAACCTTGTATATACCTTTATTATTACACCCCTTTGACTTTTCTTCTGCTATAGCAAGGAATGTCTTAAAACCTGTGTCACTTCCATGGTAAAGTGACATAGGTTAATAAGTCTTCAGGGCATTCAGTTGTCTTTTCCAATCTTATCCTGGAGAATAAAACGGATGTCTTTATGGAATGATGTGCTATATGAAGGTGAAAGTGACTTTCACATCTTTCGTAAAATACAATTATTTTCAGGCTTACTCTTCAGTTTGGTCACTCAGTCATGTCCGACTCTTTGCAGCCCCATGGGCCTGCAGCATGCCAGGCTTCCCTGTCCATCAGCAACTCCTGGAGCTTGCTCAGAGTCATGTCCATAGAGTTGGTGATGCCATCTAGCCATCTCATCGTCTGTCATCCCCTTCTCCTCCCGCTTTCAATCTTTCACAGCATCAGGGTCTTTTCCAGTGAGTCAGTTCTTTGCATCAGGTGGCCAAACTATTGGAGATTCAGTGTCAGCATCAGTCCTTCCAATGAATATTCAGTACTGATTTCCCTTAGCAGTGACTGGTTTGATCTTCCTGCTGTCCAAGGGACTTTCAGGTGTCTTCTCCAACACTACAGTTCAAAAGCATCAATTCTTTAGCGCTAAGACTTCTCTATCGTCCAACTCTCACATCCATACGTGACTACTGGAAAAACCGTAGCTTTGACTAGATGGACCTTTTCGGTAAAGTAATGTCTCTGCTTTTTAATATGTTGTCTAGGTTGGTCATAGGTTTTCTTCGAAGGAGGAAGCGTCTTTTAATTTCATGGTTGCAGTAACCATCTGCAGTGATTTTGGAGCCCCCAAAAATAAAGTCTGTCACTGTTTACTTTGTTTCCCCATCTATTTGCCATGAAGCAATGGGACTGGGTGCCATGATCTTCATTTTTTGAATGCTGAGTTTTAAGCCGTCTTTTTTATTCTCCTCTTTCACTTTCATCAAGAGGTGCTTTAGTTCCTCTTCACTTTCTGCCGTAAGAATGGTATCATATGCATATCTGAGGTTATTGATATTTCTCCCGCCAGTCTTGATTCCAGCTTATGCTTCATCCAGCTCAACATTTCACATGATGTACTCTGCATGTAAGTTAAATAAACAGGGTGACAATATACAGCCTTGATGTTCTCCTTTCCCAATTTGGGACCAGTTTCTTGTTTCATGCCTGATTCTAACTGTTGCTTCTTGGCCTGCATCAGATTTCTCAGGAGGCAGGTAAGGTGGTCTGGTATTCCCATCTCTAAGAATTTTCCACAATTTGTTGTGATCCACTCAGTCAAAGGCTTTGGCATAATCAATGAAGCAGAAGTAGATGCTTTTCTGGAATTCTCTTGCTTTTTCTATGATCCAATGGATGTTGACAATTTGATCTCTGGTTCCTCTGCCTTTTCTAAATCCAGCTTGAACATCTGTAAGTTCTTGGTTCATGTACTATTGAAGCCTGGCCTGGGGAATTTTGAGCATTACTTTGCTAGGGTGTGAGATGAGTACAATTGTGTGGTAGTTTGAGCATTCTTTGGCATTGTCTTTGGGATTGGAATGAAAACTGATCTTTTCCAGTCCTGTGGCCACTGCTGAGTTTTCCAAATTTGCTGGCATATTGAGTGCAGCACTTTCACAGCATGATCTTTTAGAATTTGAAATAGCTCAGCTGGAATTTCATCACCTCCACTAAATTTGTTCATAGTGATCCTTCCTAAGGCCCACTTGACTTCGCATTCTAGGATGTCTGGCTCTAGGTGAGTGATCACACCATCGTGATGCAGAGCATAGTAAATTATGATGGGCTACAGGTGCACTGTTCATTATTTAATCATATATTTGTTGATCTTTTTTTGAAAGATTATCTTCATTTAAAAAATATTAAATAAGCTATTTTGATAATTGCTATTTTGGACATTAAACTTGGTGTGAACAGTCACTAAGTTAATTCTCTTACATCCTGAAGAAATTAGTAATTGTAAACACAGGGAAGCCATTTTTGACAAAATTTGCTTCAGTTGAAGGGATGATGTTCTTTTTAGTTGAGGTATTATTTACATTGAAACAAGTAGCAGTGACATGGTTGATTTCTAATATTTAAAGAAAACAATACTCTTGTTAAGATCCAGATCCTGTCCAGGAGCTTACCTATGACCTACGAAGCCAGTGTGATGCAATCAGGGTGACAAAAACTGTCCGTCCCTTCAGTATGGTGTGTTGTCCTGTCAATGAGAACGCAGCTGCCCTCATAGTGAGTGATGGCAGGGTCATGATATGGGAACTGAAGTCTGCTATTTGTAATCGGAATTCACGGAGCAGGTAAATGAACCAGTAGGATCTCTTTTTTTGTTTTGCTTTGCTTCTCCCCCTTTTTAAGATTGCCAGAATCATATAAAAATAGCAGGACCTTTTTCTGTACAAAATATTTAGACATTAATTATAAGGGGATTATGTAAACCTGCTAGAGATATTTCACCTGTGGTTTAGATTAATTAGTGTGAAAAATGGATAGAGTACTGTGATCTAAAGTTAGTAATTTGAGTTACTAACATATGATACAGACTTTAAATATGTAAGAACTGTCTAATTGTTATATTTTTGCAGTAGTTCTGGCGTGTCACCTTTATATTCACCAGTGTCTTTCTGTGGAATTCCTGTAGGAGTCCTACAGAATAAACTCCCAGACCTCTCCTTAGATAACATGATTGGTAAGCCCCTTTTTTTCCCTTCTGACTTTCATGTCAGGTACACTTTTTGCAGGGCAAAATTAATAATCAGCGATTGTAGTTACTATTAAATAAAAGTTAGTACTTCAGAAAACTAAAATGTGGATTCATTCTTTTCTGATACATCGGACGGGTATAAAACAGATAAAATTTATGTGGTCCCTAATAGTTATCTGCTGATTGTCATTGTGATTTTACTTGTCTGTTTCTTCCCGTAGGTTATACGCAGCACAAGGGTGGGACAGAGCTTAATTCAGCCTTGCATCCCCAGCACTCAGCACAGGGTGTTCCCCATTCTAGATGTACAATAGTTATTGAAGAAATAATTAACTGAGCAGTATTAGAAAAAAATCATCTTCTTGACTTACATTTTCTTATGTTTATATTGGGAATTCTTACTGTCACCAAATATTTATTTGCAAATAAAATATTATTTCAAAGTTATCTGGTTATTATAGAGCCAGAATATAGTCAAGGAAGAATGAGGGTTGGTGATTTCAAGTATTACACAACTAGGAATTATAAATATCCCAAGCAGAGTTGACATGTAAGTCACTTAAAATTGTGGCCAGTGGTTTATAAAGGATTTTCTTTACCATTATTTGTTATTCCATAATGTAATTAAACATGGACATTATTTACTAGGTTTCTTTTTGTTTGTTTAAATGCTATAAAGATAAATGACATACTAGAAAGGAGAGCATTAGCTTATTGATCTTCTTAATCAGAGATGACATTATTGGGGGCTTAATACTATATTAAATGCTGTGCCAAATTCTCTGCGTAATACCTCGACAACCCTGCGGAATAGCTACTGTTATTATTATTCCCATTTTATATATGTGGGAACTAGGACCTGGAGAGATTAAAACACTTGCCCCAAAGTACACAGCCAGTAAGTGGAAATGTGGTCATAATCTTCCCAGTCTGGAGTCTGCTTCTTGGCCATGGCCTCCAGTCCTGGCTGCTTCACTGTGACCGAAGCGAGGCTTGACCTCTCCATACCCTGGTATTCTCATAATTCCTGCCAGTTTTGGACTCTTTGTGCTCACTGATGCTAACGTACATACTTCAATTTTTTTTTTCACCTTTCAGACATAAATCCCTATGAAGAAATTCAGACACATAATTGTTTTGCAAAATTTATTTTATCAGTAACATAATTTTCTGAGTTAATTGACCCTGTCTGCACTTAATATAAACTATTAAAGTGAAAAGAATTATGAACACACATGTACAGAACTAATCAGTAATATGAAGCCCATAGGAGTTTGAAATTTTATGCTGTTTAGGTGTCTAAGTGATATAAATTACATTTTTTAGGGGACAAAATGATACAGATTGTATAGCAGTTCTTGACAACGTTGTTGATTTGAAAGTTTTAAATAATTAAATCTTTGTTACTTGAAAACATTTTAATTAAAACTTTTTAATTAAACTTTTAATTTGAAATTCACTATGTACTTAGTGATAATTGAAAGCAATTCAGTTAAGTACAGAGGTCTGATTTATATTCATTGAGTAAAGGCTGTTGCTTATTAAGGCCCTAATCTGCCCTACTTTGTGAATTACTTCACATGGAAAATGCTGGAAGAGAAATATGCAGTTTCCTAGAATCAGCTCCAAGCTGCCACAAGTTGGTAAACATGGCATCTAATTGTTGCCATTGCTTTAGACCCCATCATTGTTACTAAAAATGAGTATCAGTTATATGGCTTATCCTCAGGGATCGTTTATTCAGATTCAGTTGATCCTGTTTTTTGTATATATCTTACCGATTTTGTAATAACCTTTTACTAAAACAACTTGACGGGTTTAAGAGGTTTATTTAGAATCCCATCACCCACTCTGAATAATTATTTACATTTTCCCTTTCACAATATGTGTATATGTGTGTGTATGTATATGTACATATATACATACACACACATGGGTGCGCACTGATATGTGCTTGTGCTCAGTTGTGTCGAACTCTTTGTGACCCTATGGACTGTAGCCAGCCAGGCTCTTCTGCCCATGGAATTTTCCAGGCGAGAATACTGGAGTGGGATGCCATTTGGTACTCCAGGGAATCTTTCCGACCCAGGGGATTGAACCTGCGTCTCTTGTGTCTTCTGCATGGACAGGTGGATTGTTTTCCAGTAGCACCACCTGTGATAAATACACACACACATACACTCACACATGTTCTTGTGTGATAACTTTATCCCAGTCTTTTGGTGGTGCTAGTGGTAAAGAACCTGCCTGCCAGTGCAGGAGACATAAGGGACACAGGTTCGATCCCTAGATGGGAAGATTCCCCTGGAGGACATGGAAACCCACTCCAGTGTTCTTGACTGGAGAATCCCATGGACAGAGGGGCCTGGTGGGCTATAGTTCATAGTGTCAGAAAGAGTTCGACACGACTGAAGCAACTTAACACACACAAAGGAAGAAAAATTTTAAACCCTATTGGTGAATTAAAGTTTCAACTTTGCTGCATTCTTTTGTACTCACATTTTGTTGTTGTCGTTCAGTTGCAAAGTTGTGTCTGACTGTTTGTGACCCCATGGACTGCAGAAAGCCAGGCTTCCCTGTCCTTCACTATCTCCCTGAGTTTACTCAAACTCATGTCCATTGAGTTGGTGTTCCCATCCAGGTTTCTCATCCTCTGTCGTCCCCTTCTCCTCCTGCCCTCAATCTTTCCCAGCATCCGGGTCTTTTCCAATGAGTCAGCTCTTTGCATCGGGTAGCCAGAGTACTGGAGCTTCAGCTTCAGCATCAGTCTTTGCAGTGAATATTCAGAGTTGATTTCCTTTAGATCTGACTGATTTGAACTCTTTGAACCTATTTGTGGTTACTAATTTTATGTGCACTTTAAAGAGCATCAGATCAAAACATAACCCTTTAGGAAGGCAGTGAGGCAGGAATATGCTATAATATTTCATGTACAGAAACTGTTCTCTAACCCTAGTCCTTCTCGATTTGCCTCTGATGCCCTGAAGCTAGCAACTTTGGCTAAAACAGTGTTTCTTAGAAGACAAAGGCCCCTGAATTATGGATAGCAATACTCCAGAGTAATCTAACCTTTGAGATATTAGATGGTACAAATTAAGTCCCATAGCTAAATAAGACCCAGTGTATAGCTAAGCCCCTAGAGTGCTACGTGACACCTTCTAGATCTGAAGAGTGCTTCCACTGTAAAGTTTCTTTAGATTTTTAAGATCAGCATATGTTGCAATTAATGTATTTTTTGTTTGTTTGTTTTATTACAAACCAGGGCAAAGTGCAATTGCTGGTGAAGAACATCCCAAAGGCTCCATTCTGCAGGAAGTACAGCTCAAGTTCCTGCTAACAGGTCTGCTTTCAGGACTGCCCTCCCCACAGTTCGCTATCCGTATGTGCCCCCCGTTGACCACAAAAAACATCAAGATGTATCAGCCGTTGCTTGCTGTTGGTGAGTTCCTGTTTTAACTCTTAATGTTTATTTTAATATTTTTAAGACATTAAAGTTTCCTGGTTATTAGAATATCCTTTATTCTCCTTTAGAATGCATTAAGTGGAGGAAGGGGCTCCATGAAATTGTGTAAATACTCATCTTGAAGTGCTTTTTTTCCCTGTCCTGTTAATCTTTTTAAATCACAACAATAAATCATTCACTGATGGCAGATGACAGAGATTCCGACACCATGGGTGTGTTTCTGAAAGGTCAGGAGGGTAGTTCCTGTGTGATGCTGAAACCAGACTGCTGATCTTTTCTTGGACCATCTCAAGCTCTTCCTGTACATGTCATTTTGTTTTGAGTTTTTGTTAACTAATAATGTGGTCAAACTTAATATTTAGTAACAGCAAGGATCTATATTTACTAAGAATTGTATGTTAAACCTGGTTTTATTTTGTTCAAAGTGACTCTTGTATTTGTAAACTAAAGATTTGCCTTCTGGGTTGAAATTGCAATTTTTATGTTTTAGATTTTTAAAAAGTTGGTCTGGATTTCAGCTTGCTGTCACAGTAATTTCATGCTAATGTGATTAACCTGGTTTCTTTTACAGAGAAAACCATATTTTAATTTATTTTTAAGTATATAAGGTTAAAAATTCATTTCTCTAAAATTTTGAAAAATAGAATATTCATTTGAAATGTCTTAAGATGCTATTGGTTTGACTTCTGGTTTTTTCCCAGTTCTCTAAACATGTGATTTGTGATTCTTTTTTTTTTCCTAAAAGGAAAATCTGATCACATGTATCTTGCAGCCCTTGTGTCTTAGCTCAGTGGCTGGCTTGTGAGACCTAATGGCTCATTTGAGTATTACTGTTTGGTGAAACTGTTATTTTCCCATTTTTTTCCGTTATCATCTTTTGAAAGTGATTTGAATTTTAAGATTCAGTGATCTGTGCTTATAGGTATCCAGATTTATATAAATGTAGATAGATGTTTAATTTTTGCTCTAGAAACTGTTGATTCATATTAAACATCTTATTGAAATTTAAGTTGGAATTTGTCAGTATACATAGAATGTTATGTCTCTGAATGTCAGTATACCTAATTTTTCAATTAGGATTTTATTAATTTCTTGGTGAAAATTATGTCTTGAGATAGATTATAAGAGTTGATCAGAATCTGAGATTTCCATTGTAGAATAAGCTATATTATAGTGGTATATAGTGAATAGCAAGTCATTTACTGAATTTAGTATAATAGCAAAATAAAATAAAAAAATATATGTGCCTGAAGTCTTGCAGAGTCATTAGGAAACACAAACAGAGCTCAGCTGGATTTACTTCTCCTTCTAGGGCCTGTAGATCATAGTTTCAACATCAAAATATGAAGAATATAGAAATCATATAATTATTTTGAACATTTGCTAATTGAAAAGTTTGAGTAATTTAGATATTTTCTCAGTACTAGAACTAGAAGATATTGTGGAATAGGTAATAAATATAAAGTTGTAATACCATATTTCTCTAGAATAGTTTTGCAAGAAATTTCTGAAGCTTTAATTCAGCAAGTTAGCCAAGATTGGAATTTGCGTAGCATTTTTACTTTTATTATATGATCCCTGGTTTGGGAAGATCCCCTGGAGAAGGGAAAGGCTGCCCACTCCAGTATTCTGGCCTGGAGAATTCCATGGACTGTATAGTCCACGGGGTTGCAAAGAGTCGGACTCGACTGAGCGACTTTCTCTTTTACTGCCACATTATTATTATTTATACAATCTGTTGCTTTGTATGAATCCATTAATTTTTTCAGTCATGTGTAATGAGAAAGTGATTGTGCAACCACTAACATTGTTCACTTTTCTTGCTTCACTTATAAAAACATATTAAGGGCTGAAACATTAATTTCTGAAGAAAGTATTTCTCAAGTGGCCATGTCCCTTCTAATTAATTTTAGACTGATTACCTGAGACTGTGAAAAGCTTTAGGCTAATAATCACTACAAATCATAATACAGTGATAACAGTAATAGTAATAATCACATCCTTACATTGTGCTGAGTGTTATACTAAGTACTTTACACATACGTTTCTCATTTAATCTCCAATGAATAAATAGATTTTCAGTGCAGGCAAGAAAATTGCAAGAGTATAGGGCAGAGCCAGGGCTTAAACTTAGGCTTTTTTAACTGTAAAATCCACAGTTAGCCACTGTCCTTTACCATCTCTTTATGATGTATTTAGTGTTAAAGACAGAGAAAAAAATCTTTGTAATGAAAACTAGAAAAATCTGGTTAAAGTTCTGCTTGGTTGTGTTTTTGAGGACCAGTTATAATAATAAACACTCAAAAAGCTTAAGAAATTGCATCATCAAATTTTGTGTGTATTGAATTAGATTTTGAAGTCTTTCTTTGAAAATCTGTTTCTGGGTTTAGGTAAGATTACAGAGTTCATGGGACTTCCCTGGTAGCTCAGCTGGTAAAGAAGCTGCCTGCAATGCAGGAGGCTCTGGTTCGATTCCTGGGCTGGGAACATACCCTGGAGAAAAGATAGGCTACCTACTTCAGTATTCTTGGGCTTCCCTGGTGGCTCAGATTGTAAAGAATCCTCCTGCAATGTGGGAGACCTGGGTTTGATCCGTTGGACAAGAAGACTCTCTGGAGGAGGGCATGGCAACTCACTCCAGTATTCTTGCCTGGAAAATCCCACAGACAGAAGAGCCTGGAGAGCTCCAGTCCATGGGGTCGCAAAGAGCTGGACACAACTGAGTGACTAAGCAAAACACAGCACAGAGTCCATGAGATTAGACCCATTTTTGAAAAGAGGGAAGACAGAGAAATATACTCTTCCTTCACACCTAGCTTAGGTTCCTTTTATAAAAGATAGATGTTTTAAAATGATTGAAATCTTGAGAGAAGACTTTTGTTAGATATGGAACTTCCACTGGATTAATTCTCCTCTGTCATGTCATTTTGATAGGTACAAGCAATGGTTC
This sequence comes from Moschus berezovskii, assembly GCF_049115385.1. Taxonomy (NCBI): domain Eukaryota; kingdom Metazoa; phylum Chordata; class Mammalia; order Artiodactyla; family Moschidae; genus Moschus; species Moschus berezovskii. The sequence continues at coordinate 86,668,372 of NC_142471.1, forward strand.
CGTCCTGGTGTACCATCTCACTAGTGGGCTGCTGCACAAGGAGTTAAGCATCCATTCCTGTGAAGTCAAGTGAGTCTGTCATTGGGATATTGAGCTCATAAACATATGTAATATCAAAAAAGTTCTTACTGACTTTTCTACATCGAATACTCTGCAGTGATTATTTGACTGAGAGCTTTGAATAATAGGTATTCTTGTCCAGCTAATGGCTGCGTTCATCAAGGATGAGTACTAATTGTTTACTTCATCAGTTCAGTTCAGTCGCTCAGTCGTGTCCGACTCTTTGCGACCCCATGAATCACAGCATGCCAGGCCTCCCTGTCCATCACCAACTCCCAGAGTTCACTCAAACTCACGTCCATCGAGTCGGTGATGCCATCCAGTCATCTCATTCTCTGTCGTCCCCGATCTCCTCCCACCCCCAATCCCTCCTAGCATCAGAGTCTTTTCCAGTGAGTCAAGTCGTCGCATGAGGTGGCCAAAGTATTGGAGTTTCAGCTTTAGCATCAGTCCTTCCAATGAACACCCAGGATTGATCTCCTCTAGAATGGACTGGTTGGATCTCCTTGCAGTCCAAGGGACTCTCAAGAGTCTTTTCCAGCACCACAGTTCAAAAGCATCAATTCTTCGGTGATCAGCTTTCTTTACAGTCCAACTCTCACATCCATACATGACCACGGGAAAAACCATAGCCTTGACTAGACGTCTGGACCTTGGTTGGCAAAGTAATGTCTCTGCTTTTTAATATGCTCTCTAGGTTAGTCATAACTTTCCTTCCAAGGAGTAAGCGTCTTTTAATTTCATGGCTGCAATCACAATCTGCAGTGATTTTGGAGCCCCCCAAAATAAAGTCTGACACTGTTTCCAGTGTTCCCCCATCTATTTCCCATGAAGTGATGGGACCAGATGCCATGATCTTTGTTTTCTGAATGTTGATCTTCAAGCCAACCTTTTCACTCTCCTCTTTCACTTTCATCAAGAGGCTTTTGAGTTCCTCTTCACTTTCTGCCATAAGGGTGGTGTCATATCTGAGGTTATTGATATTTCTCCCAGCAATCTTGATTCCAGCTTGTGCTTCTTCCAGCCCAGCGTTCCTCATGATGTATTCTGCATAGAAGTTAAATAAGCAGGGTGACAATATACAACCCTGACGTAATCCTTTTCCTATTTGGAACCAGTCTGTTGTTCCATGTCTAGTTTACTTCATAGAGGACCTTAATTCAGTGGAGAATTTTTTCTCACTTTATTTCTGCATCTTATTTATTCCTCCTAAGGTCTAAGCTATTTTCTTACTGGATATAACTCTCTTCGTTTGTTCCAGTTTATATAGTTTTTTTCCATTTCTGTAAAGATCTTATAGTAGGACTTCTGATGAAAAATTTGAGTAAAGTTATTTTAACTTTTAATTAATCTCATTTATACTTTCATTTGACATATGACCTGTTTTATGAATTCTCTGAATGCAGAGGTATCCGAAGGAAGGCTAACAGGACAGAAGGAAGCCTCTTGCTTTATGTTTTAAAGTATTATATACCACTCCAATAAAAATTAAAAGTGTATACCTACCTGCTCCATAGCATTATTTTGCTGATCACATGCCTATATTATTTTCTTTGCCCTGGTAATGACGGATTGTAAAGTTACACATGTAAAATATAAATTTATTAATCTTCGGTTATTTTTGGATGATTTTGGAACAAACGTATCAGGCTATTTTCTTACTTCTGTACATTATATAAATTACAGGTCTCATGTGTATGTTAAAATTCTTAGTGAACCCTTAGCGTATACATTATTCTGAATAAATGTATTTTCTAAATGGGGAAGGGTCAGGGCTTGAAGTATCACAACTTCTGATTGTGATGGAAGTTTCTGAGAGTTAATGTTGCCTTAATCTTTCAAATGCATGATTTTTAGTGACTGTTTATCACCACTTTATGCTGTTTCCCCCCACTGCCCCCAGTATCTTCCTAAATACACCTACATGGAGGAATAATGTCTTCAAAAGCATTAGGTGTCTATTTGGAATCCTTTCAGACTGTTGGTCATCTTCTTCTCTCCTTCCAGGAGTCCCTGCTGCCACTGATATCTTCTCTCTCCCTTTCTTTCCCACCTGTATTGACATTTCCTCTCACCCTTGGATTTTGTGTGTAGTGTTCCCTTTTATGGCAAACAGCAGTGAATCAAAACTCATCATTTAATCTATACTTGTTCTCAGGATTATGTTAAATATTAATACTTTGCCTTCATTATTTCACTGACTCCTCACTACAGCTCTGTGCAGTAGGCACTATCATTATTCTCAGTTTACAGAAGAAGAAACAGTATTGTAGAGTCATCTGTGAAAAGGTATATGGAATTCAGTCTAGGCCTTTTAGGCTTCAGAACTGAGCTCGTATCATACGTGTGCTGGGTCTTAGATAAAAAAATTCACATAGATTAATTGGAAATAGTTTGACAGTAAGATAAAAATGTTGACAAAGCCAAGATTAATACCAAGAATTTGGTACATGCTTCCGGGAAATCAAGCACATTTTCATCTTTTTCTGAACACTGAAATCTTATTTGTTTATTTATATTGAGGTGCAATAAGATATATTAGTTTCAGATGTACAGTGTAATAATACTTGTATGTGTGGTGAAATGATCACCACCATATGAAGTCTTTATTAAAGACACAATAGCTAGTTAATCAGCTGTTTGCTGTAAATAAGATGGTTATTCTGGATTGCTCAGGTCGTAGATGTCACTAAGAACATGATTTACACATTATGATAGTATTTGTTATTGACACAAAAATTATTTATAAAGTGTTGCTTGGGGTACCAAATAACTCTCAAGCGTATGCTACTCAGTCTGGCTAGTGTTGTGAATGATCTCATAAATATGCTCATTTTTTAATATAGATTTTCCCTCTTAATTGCTATTTTAAAGATAATTCACATTTTACATCCAGAGATGGTGCTCAAGAGGATGCTAAAATACTGCTGTCTTTGTGTTTCAATTAATGCAATTATAGTATTATAATTAAAAACCATTATGAAAATTTCACAGATGTGTTATAAAAATTGCTGAACTTATTAGCAATAAACCCAGTACATTCTAGATACTCATATGTAAATTAAACGCCAACTTTTAAAAAGTGGCTTTTCTACCTTGTACTAAATGTGTTTTTTAAAACCACTTAATCTTAAGTACTTCAGTCTTATGCGTGGCGTAGGACTGCCTAACTATAGATAGTTTATATCTGTGTGTTTTTCAAAACCATGATGTTTTAAGCAGTTACACTTCATAAATAATGAAATATATATCGAATCTCTTCTCTATGCCTGTAAACAGACAAAATCTTGGAGGCTTATAATCTCGTGGAAGATACCTAGAAGTAAACAATGTGGAGTGGTGTATGCAGGTTTTCTTCGATTATTAGAGTTCTTATATTATTAGCTGGTATCTTTGTCCTGTAGACTAAAATTACAATAATATAGCCCAATATTATGCTCATTGTCAAAAATTGTTAAAATGTGTATGGGTATCAGAACACTGATGGACTCAGTATCGCTTTGAGTACATTGAGTTATTTGTGCAAAGTAAAATGATCTCCATTTTGTTCGTCTGTAAATTTGCAGAAGTTAGTTTCATATCATTGTAGAACTTCAGGGCTTTTCAGAAAGTGGGTGCTTCCCTCGGACCACCCGGTGTTGAGAGGTAGCCAGTGTAGCATCCCCAGTGCAGGTGAATAGGGAACTTGGGGATCTGTAAGAGTCAGAACCTGAACACCTGTTGGTAGATTTTAAGGTTATAGTTGTTCAATAGTGAGGAATGCTGCAAAACCAACTTAGATTATCTGAGTCAGAACACTAGCTACAGTTCTTACAGATTGTTTTAAATAGAGCTCAGTGTATGGTTAAACCTAGATGGACAGTGGTTTTCTAATCCTGGGAGCAGTGTTGTGCTCAGATGTTTAACAAGAGTTTTCATTCTTTTCTGTTGAGACATAATCTCCTTATCTCGTACACTTTGAAGTCCAATGTGATTTTAATTTTTTTTAGTAGATCAGTAGGAGTCAGATATACAAGCTGCTGCTGAACTCTGTGCACGAGCAATATAATTGTGGTGCTCAGTTATATATAAGCAGCCACCCGTGTTCTGTTATATCCTCAACCCTGGGGCAGCATGCAGACAGCGGGAAAAGCCCTTCTCTGGAGATGAACGGCACTTAGAAACATAAGGAGGCATGACAGGCTTTTTTTGGACATCATTCTTTTAATCTAAGAGCATTTGCTGAGTAACTGTCACGTGCTTGGACTGCCAGGGCAGGTGCCTCCCTCCTGAGAGAGTACAGTCTAGAGCAGTGCTTCTCCATCAGTTGCACCGTTTCCTCAGCTTTTCAGGCTCTCAGGCAAAACCCTATTTGTCCTTTGAGTCTCAGCTTTAATGTTTCTCTGGAAGCCCTACGTGGCCTGTGAGACCAGATTTCTGTGTGACTCATGCAAGCTCCTGTTGAACTTGGTGCTGCTCTGTTTTTTTGTGATAGATAACTCCAGATGCACTTGTACAGTGTCTCTTTCCTGCTGGGTCATAGGGCTCTTGAAGCACAGCAGTTAAGTGTGCCTCATTTGTAGCTGTGTTCCCTAGCCTGTCAGGTTGCTCACATGTCCTGGGTACTTAATAGCACAGGCAACAGCATTTATGGGATACTTAACAGATGTATCTTTAAAATAATAATTGAAAAGTGAGAGGCCTGAGAATTTTCTTGTCTAGAGATAGCAGCATTCAGTTCAGTTCAGTCGCTCAGTCGTGTCCGACTCTTTGCGACCCCATGAATCACAGCATGCCAGGCCTCCCTGTCCATCACCAACTCCCAGAGTTCACTCAAACTCATGTCCATTGAGCTGGTGATGCCACCCAGCCATCTCATTCTGTCTCGTCCCCGTCTTCTCCTGCCCCCAATCCCTCCCAGCATCAGACTCTTCCAGTGAGTCAAGTCGTCGCATGAGGTGGCCAAAGTATTGGAGTTTCAGCTTTAGCATCAGTCCTTCCAATGAACACCCAGGATTGATCTCCTCTAGAATGGACTGGTTGGATCTCCTTGCAGTCCAAGGGACTCTCAAGAGTCTTCTCCAGCACCACAGTTCAAAAGCATCAATTCTTTGGCAGTAAGCTTTCTTCACAGTCCAACTCTCACATCCATACATGACCACGGGAAAAACCATTGCCTTGACTAGACGGACCTTGGTTGGCAAAGTAATGTCTCTGCTTTTTAATATGCTCTCTAGGTTGGTCATAACTTTCCTTCCAAGGAGTAAGCGTCTTTTAATTTCATGGCTGCAGTCAGCATCTGCAGTGATTTTGGAGCCCCAAAAAATAAAGTCTGACACTGTTTCCACTGTTTCCCCATCTATTTCCCATGAAGTGATGGGACCAGATGCCATGATCTTTGTTTTCTGAATGTTGAGCTTCAAGCCAACCTTTTCACTCTCCTCTTTCACTTTCATCAAGAGGCTTTTGAGTTCCTCTTCACTTTCTGCCATAAGGGTGGTGTCATCTGTGTATCTGAGGTTATTGATATTTCTCCCAGCAATCTTGATTCCAGCTTGTGCTTCTTCCAGCCCAGCGTTCCTCATGATGTACTCTGCATATAAGTTAAATAAGCAGGGTGACAATATACAACCTTGACGCACTCCTTTTCCTATTTGGAACCAGTCTGTTGTTCCATGTCCAGTTCTAACTTTGCTTCACCTGCATACAGGTTTCTCAAGAGGCAGGTCAGGTGGTCTGGTATTCCCATCTCTTTCAGAATTTTGCACAGTTTATTGTGATCCACATAGTCAAAGGCTTTGGCATAGTCAATGAAGCAGAAATAGATGTTTTTCTGGAACTCTCTTGCTTTCTCCATGATCCAGCGGATGTTGGCAATTTGATCTCTGGTGCCTCTGCCTTTTCTAAAACCTGCTTGAACATCTGGGAGTTCACGGTTCACATATTGCTGAAGCCTGGCTTGGAGAATTTTGAGCATGACTTTACTAACGTGTGAGATGAGTGCAATTGTGTGGTAGTTTGAGCATTCTTTGGCATTGCCTTTCTTTGGGATTGGAATGAAGACTGACCTTTTCCAGTCCTGTGGCCATTGCTGAGTTTTCCAAATTTGCTGGCATATTGAGTGCAGCACTTTCACAGCATCATCTTTCAGGATTTGAAATAGCTCAGTTGGAATTCCATCACCTTCACTAGCTTTGTTCATAGTGATGTTCTCTAAGGCCCACTTGACTTCACATTCCAAGATGTCTGGCTCCAGGTGAGTGATCACGCCATCATGATTATCTTGGTCGTGAAGATCTTTTTTGTACAGTTCTTCTGTGTAGACCAGAAAAATCAGATTTCCATCAGCAAGACTTGAAAAGTATATCTTAAGGTTTCAGGGGGGAAACAGATCTGATTGAAGCTACCAAACTTATCTAGAGAGCAGAAGTTCAAAATGCTTCTTTTCTCATTGTGCTCTGCTGCTGCTAAATCACTTCAGTCGTGTCCAACTCTGTGCGACCCCACAGACGGCAGCTCACCAGGCTCCCTCGTCCCTGGGATTCTCCAGGCAAGAACACTGGAGTGGGTTGCCATTTCCTTCTCCACATTGTGCTCTAAACAGAAAAATTAATGTGTACTTCACGTTAGGGGAAAGAAAGAGAAACAAGAGACAAAGGGACTCTTCCAGTGAATAATTAACCAACTTACATTGTAGTCACTATGGCTGTGGTTTGAGTGTAGTTCATGGAGAGGCTTAATGAAAAAAACACGGCTTGAGTTAGAGGTCTTGAAATAAAGAGTAATTGATGATGGTGATGAGTCCGAACAGCACTGACTCTGTGCCAGGCCTTCTTTATGTGCTCAGTGTTGTGACCCCTGCACAGCAGAGGAGGAAGCTGAGGTGTAGAGGAGCACAGAGGCAGTAAGTGCTGGAGCCGGGACTTGAACTAGGTAGTAGTCGAAGAGAGAGGGAGAAGGGGCCACTCCAGGCATGAAAATTCTGAAGAGTACTCAGTTTTCAGCAATCTAATCGGATTGTTTCAATACAAAATTACATTTAAAGAGGTATAAATTGATAACGACAGGCATGCCCATCTCTTGCAAATGTTATTTCCAGTTCTCTCGGGATTATCTTTGCTCCTCTGAGAAAAGACAAGTAGACAGGTACACAAGGGGTCAGTGAGGAAAAGTGACTCTTATTGAAATAGCACACAGGTTCAGATGATTGAGAGGAGCCTGTGTTGCTGGGTAGCTTTGAAAATCACAGAGAGCAGCTTGGATGTGATGCAGGAGCCATCACACCTTTTCTTGGGCAGGTGAGAGAGGTGGTCAGAGCAATCATGCTCACTGGAGCAATGGCATTCAAATTAGAGTAGACATGGAAAAATTAGATCAGTCAGCAGGCATTTCCCGTAAAGGACAGAAAGCAAATATTTTAAGCTTTGTAGGCCGTAAAATTTCTGGCACAGTTACTCAGCCCTGCCATTGTATTGTGATATTATATTATTGTCTTATAAGTGCTGATAAGCAATTGCATATAGAACAGATGTTTAGATTTGTCTCCCAGCCAGCTCTGTTACCTTGTGTAGTAGAGACTCTTTGTGACCCCATGAACTGTAGCCTGCCATGCCCCTCTGTCCATGGAATTTCCCTGGTAAGAGTATTAGAATGAGTTGTCATTTTCTTCTCTGGGGGGTCTTCGCAAGGCAGGGATCAAACCTGCGTCCCCTGTATTAGCAGGCGGGTTCTTTGCCGCTGAGCCACCAGGGAAACCCCATTACCTTGTAAGCAGTGCAGGGTAATAATAGTGTTTTTCACTTCTTTTTGTGACTACTGTGATGAATTCACATGTCCCGAGTCCCCTCATTTTCCATTGATGGTTAAGCCAGTTATGTCAGTGGAAAAAAAACATGGACTCACCCACTGCCAGTCCCAAGGAAATGGGACTTGAAGGGCATTAGGTTGATAGGTTAGTGTCTTGTCATACGTGTTTATTTTTTTCTTTTGTGCTGTTCTTTCTGAAGAAAGAACATTCTTTGGCCACCTCATGCGACGAGTTGACTGACTGGAAAAGACTCTGATACGGGGTTGGGGGCGGGAGGAGAAGGGGATGACCGAGAATGAGATGGCTGAATGGCATCACCGACTCTGTGGACATGAGTTTGAGTGAACTCTGGGAGTTGGTGATGGACAGGGAGGCCTGGCGTGCTGTGGTTCATGGGGTCGCGGAGAGTCAGACACGACTGAGCGACTGAACTGAACTGAACTGAAAGGAGATCGATCCTGGGTATTCATTGGAAGGACTGATGCGAAAGCTGAAACTCCAGTACTTTGGCTACCTCATGCGATGAGTTGACTCACTGGAAAAGACTCTGATGCTGGGAAGGATTGGGGGCGGGAGGAGAAGGGGACGACAGAGAATGAGATGGCTGGATGGCATCACCAACTCGATGGACATGAGTTTGAGTGAACTCCAGGAGTTGGTGATGGACAGGGAGGCCTGGCATGCTGTGATTCATGGGGTTGCAAAGAGTCGGTCAGGACTGAGCAACTGAACTGAACTATGCTATTCTTTAATTGATACACTGTTTGGAGCTTTCATCCACTTCCGATCTAACTGTTCAGTCTGTATTTCTTCAGGAAGTTTGGTTTCCTAACCAGCTAGGAATTTTGATAAAATTTGATAAAGTTCCTTCATGTACTTAACTTTAAGCAGTCTGCTCAGAATATTTCTGTACCACTTGTTTTAAACAGTGGAGTTCTTGGCAATGGTCTGGTGCTCTTCTTTGCCAGATTTTAATAGTCATTTTAATGCCATGACTTTTGATAACTGAGTTATCTTTGGAGATAAAATTTTAATTAGAAATAATTTTTTATATGTTGGAAATATATAATTTATTCTCAACTGTTGTATTAATATTATTCTTTAACTTGTATAATAAAATTTAGGACATAGAAAAAACTTGATTTTCAAATAAATTTTTCAAACAAAGAATTTTAATCTTTGTTTAATTTCTTTATATAGGGGTATTGAATGGACAAGTTTAACTGGTTTTCTTTCTTTTGCTACCTCAACACCAAACAACATGGGATTAGTGAGAAATGAACTTCAACTGGTTGATCTTCCAACAGGTTTGTGTATTTAGACTATTAAAATATTTAAAACGGTACATCATGTTGATCAAAGATGCTGCTATTTAGAAGATGTGTTCAAAGTTCTTTCTTTAACCTTGGAATTTTCTTCTTATTTATGTATTCATTTTTATATATTTTATGTTTGTGTATTCATTTTTTGGTTGCTCTGTAATAATTGCCTTAGAAAAGACTCATCATTGTTTGTATGCAAATTGTGTTAGCACAAGTTCATGGAGTACCATTAGCCCAAATGGACAGATTCACAAATGGGATATCAGTTCTACTTCCAAGTACATTGTTCCGGGTAACCAGAAGTACAATTTTAAAATAAATCTTTGTAGTTACACTTTTTTAGAATCTTTTAAAAATTTTTTGACCTCTTCAGGAAACCCTTAAAAATCTTTCAAGAATTGTTGTAAAATGCTCAGCTTTGAAACCTGATATTCTCTGGCTGACTAGTATGAAAACTTAATTTAGAAGTTTAAAGGCATTACAATAGGAAATATTCCCAATAAAGTAACTTGTTCACAATTGTTAAAAACCTACAACCCAGTGAGTTTCAAAATAAGAACTTAAAAGCAGAGTAAGGTGACGCTTTTATATTATTTTTTATATAGCACATGGAATGATTTCAAGTATTTTTTTTAACAAAATTATGGGGAGGTTTTTTTAATGGCTTTGCAATATAAATGTATGTAGTTTCAACCAATAAGTTATATGTGTGTGTAGTAAATCATGTTTATGGTTGCTTCCTTGTGTTGTCAATACATATTTCCAATTTATAGTTCTTACTTATCAGATTATGTTACTAAGCCTCAAAGAATTAGCTCCTGTTAGTCCAGTGTTGCTCTAGTCTAGTTGGAAATGACCTGCCTGGTGACCCATATCCCTGCATTCCTGATTTGTTGATAAACTGACACTGGTCACTGCAGTCACATGGTAGCCCAGGGATGAAATGCTGTCCTGTAGTATCATTCACTAAAAACATGCCTGTGCATTTTTCCCATCAGCTCAGGTGCAGAACTCTTAGATCACTCAAAATCTGTCTTTCACAGATTTCTTCATGAAGTACAGATTTCTAAGTAAAAGATACTGACTCTTTTTAGGTAGGACATTTAAGTTCATAAATTATAGATTTTTACAGCCTTGTCTTCTAAGGAGACCAGCAGACTAGCAGAGCCAGGAAAGGGTGTAGGGTGTTTGGCGAATAGTAACAGTGAGATTCGATGTGATGACCTTGAAGAGCAGGGAGACATGTAGGTATTCATTTGTCTTTGAATTGAGTCTCTTCTCTCTTTTGTTTAATGTAGATGGAAATCTAGGAGATGCTATTAAAATATTTTTTCAAACATAAGGTAGAACTTTTTTTTCTTTTAGTTGTAGAAAACTGTTTAACTTCTTTGGGTGTTAACTCATTCTTAATATTCCCCAATTCAGTTTATAGAGACCTTTGGAGGAACATGTCAAAATATTGTAGTTGAGTATTTTGCACATGGGACAAGAAATCTTCAATACCTATTCAAAGAGTGTTTTCCCCATTAGTTAATATTTGTAAACATGGAAATGTTTATAATACTTTGAATGCACCAGTAGTTTTTATAGTAGATAACTGCTTTACTGTAGATGCATTAAAACTTTAGAAATTGATGTTTCTAAATTTCTAAAATTAAATTATTTGAAAGGTACCACAGAAGGGCATTAAGAAATTCTATAAAAAGTAGATATTTGAATGTAAGTAATACATTGTTGGTCTTATACTACTTTTGATTTAGTTTTGAATTTAGATGATTAGAAACAGCTTAAAGCAAACGGAAGAGTGAGGAGGAGACTAGAAGTTACCACTGATCAAATTACATTGGTACAGCTTTTAGTCTCTTATGCGTTTCATGTGCTGTTTTTACATTTTGTTTAATATTTACAATTAAAGGCAGGAGCATTGCTTTCCGTGGTGAACGAGGTAATGATGAGTCGCCCATCGAAATGATTAAAGTATCTCATTTGAAGTAAGTGTCAACCATAAAAAAAAAAATCTGGTGTTATCACAAGGGAATCTCAAGCATTTTTTTTTCATTTTTAAGGAAATGAGAACATGCATGCATGTGCATAGCATTTCTTAGTGGTAGCAAATTGTGATGTGCAGCTGTATCACAGAAAATATTTTAATTGCAAAATTAAGTTGCTATTGCTTTTAATTCTCCGTTTCTGTAAAGACAAGGTGACTTATCTGAATCTTAACATTTCATCAGATTGGTAAAATGAGTAACCCCATTTTGTTCAACTATAGCTGTATTGATAGAAGTACCTGTTACTCACTAAGAAATGTTATTTGTTATTTGGTGAAGTTCTTTGTTGAGCTTCTACCTCAGTATGTGCTTATTGAGTGAAATAATTAATTTTCCTTGTTTATAACCTGGATCTAATTCTAGTAAGTTTTTTGTTCCAAGGAAAGATATATGTAAAGCAGAATCATTGACAACAGAGATTGACTGAAAACTAATCAAAAGAACAAAGAAAGAAGGAGTAAGCACAATGAAATTGTTTTCAACATTGCTTTAGCTTTTTGAGGATCTCTGCATTTCCATATAAATTTTAGAATCAACGTAACCAGTTTTATCATAAAAGCTTACTGGGATTTTGATTGTGATTCCATTGAATCCGTGAATCAACATGGGGAAGAACTGACATCTTACAAAGTTTTGTGATTCATGAGCATGGTATATCTCTCCATTTATTTAGTTCTTTAATTTCGTTCAGTAATATTGTATAGTTTCCAGTATACAGGTCCTGTGCATCATTTGTGAATTATTTTTTGCTTTTTCTTTGATGATATTATAAATTATATTTTTTCTTCTGTTAATTTCCATTTTCAATTATTCATATACTGAAATAGTTTGACACAATAATATTATTTATAACAGTATATAAGCTTTATGTGTACAACACTATATTTCCACTTCTATTATATATACTCCACAACATGCTCACCACCCAAATTTTATTTTGTCTGTCACCATACATTTGATCTCCTTTACCCATTTTACCCTCTCCCCCACGTCCTTCCCTATGGTAATCACTACTTTGTTCTCTGTATATCAGTAAATTATATCAATCAGTTTTATTAATTGTTTCAAAGAAAATCCTTTGGGCTTCTTTCATTTTTCTTAGTGGTTTTCTGTTTTCTGTTCCGCTGACTGCCCATGCTTATATCTTGAGTTACTGACTTCTTTATCACTGAAATAACCTGTTTGTCTTTTCTCAGAAGTTTAATCTGATTAGTATAGGCACTCTCGCTTTCTTTCGATTAGTATTTGCATGGTATCTCTTTTTCCTTCCTCCTATTTGTAACTTATCTCTGTCTTTGTATTTAAAGTTGATTTCTGAAAGAGAACATATAATTGGGCTTATTTTACTATTTGATAATCTCTGCTTCTAATTACAGTGTCTATATTATTCATATTTAATGCAATTACAACATGGCTTATGTTTTCATCTGCCATTTTGGTAGTTATTTTCTCTTTTCTCATTTTAAGTAAATTAATATAGTTTATAATTATGTTAGGTTCAATTTCTCATAGGCAAAATATCAGTAAAATCCACATAAACAAAAGTTCTTTGGGGAAGATTCTCAGTAATTTTTTCAAATGTAAGGGAGTCCTGCCACAAAAAGGTCTGATAATTGCTCAAACTATTTGGACACCAGATTTTTCTATTTCTCCTCAGTCTTGACTCTACACAAGCCTACTAAATTAATACATCCTAAACGTCTGGTCACATCATCACCACTGCCTCAAAACTCAAGGATCCCTGTTCTCTACAGAATGAATCTCTGTTCATGATAGTATTGCATTTTAGGGTGTCTTGGGCTTTTGTTGTGAATCTAGAATTCACATGTTAATCTTCTTTCTCACGATGATTGTTCTCATCTCACATGCTCTGCATTTCAGGTAGCATATTCCCCCCGCACACTCTGTCTCCTTTTCTGTCTTTTGCCGTTTATCACACTTGTAACTCTGCCTAGAATGCTGTTTCCCTATTGTCACAGCTAATGTCAGCTTTCACAGTGAATCTTTATAGCGTTTACCAGATTCTCTGTTATTTGTCTTAGTTATCTACATACGTGTCTCTGCTTGTTTTTATATTGGATATAATAAAAGTGTGACATATTTCATTTACATAATCCATTGTGATTTATAAGATCCTTTCGTGTGTGCCATCCCTTTTTCTTTATCCTTGTAGTATTTAGTGAGGTCGATGAGGCAGGCATTATTAACACCATTTAAAGGTAAGTAGACTAAAACTCAAAAGGTCACATGGTTTATCTGAGGTCATATAATTATCGAGTGGGAGAATCTTAAGTCTTGTGATGCACTGAGCTACAAGTCACATTTCCTATCTGTCACAGTTCCCCACAGTCAGCATGATAGAAACTTCACTCACTTTTTCATTTAGTTTTTCCCATAACCTGCATACTGATCAGCCCATTGATGCAAATAGTGGTATTTTCATGTCTCGATGAGAAAACTGAGCCTCAGGAGGGTTATTTTAAGATTTGAATGTGAACTCATGCCTTTTCTCATTCTTCATTCTGAGGTAGGCTCCTTGCCCTGATGGTGTGTGTGACTCTCACAGGTCATCTTAGAGCTTTACCTTCTTAGGACTACTAATCAAGAGGGCTAAAAGTTAGTTTAAATTCTCTTCGTTTAGAATGTGTCATCTGAGCTTCATGAACTTTTTATTTGTACTACTTATGGTGAAAATACTGCAAAAAGAGCTTCATTTAGTAATTTTGTTTATTTTAGGCAGTATTTGGCAGTTGTATTTAAAGATAAACCCCTGGAGTTATGGGATGTTAGGACTTGTACCATTCTTAGAGAAATGTCAAAAAACTTCCCTGCAATAACTGCTTTGGTAAGTTACAGTTTTAAAGAAGTAAACAGTTTATTTGGGTATGTATATACATGGTGAATATTTTTCTTTAACTCAGATTAAAATCATTACTGTTATATGTTTTATTACCAAAAAAAAAGTATATTCAGAGAAGATCTAAACAAATGGAGATGATTCTTATTTTCTTGGATGGGTTAAACTAATATTATGTTAAAGTCCAATTAAAATTTAATTTAGATATTTTGAGGAGCATGGTAAACACATTCTAAAATGTTTATGGAAAAATAAAAGTCCTCGTAGCTAAGTTAACCTTGGAAAAAACAGAGTAATATAGGCGGTATGGGTGGAGGTAGGTCCCATCCCGCTCCATACAGTACATATAAAACCATAGAAATAAAGTAATGTCATATATTGACCCAAGTAAGAGAAATGTATCAGTATAATAAAGAGCTCATTAATAGCCCATAAATATTTGTTAACTTAATGTACAGCAAAGTAACTTACAAACCCAAGGGGAGGGACAGTCTGTTTAGTAGAAAATGTTGGGGAACCTCTTACTTCATAGAGGGAAATACTGGATTTATGCATGATACCATATTCAGAGGTAGGCTCTGCAAGATTAATGACCTAAATGTGAAAGTAAGTACAGCTATAAAATTAATATAATCAAATACAGAAGAATATTTTTCTGTTCTGGGGACAAAAGAGGATATCGGAAGCACAAACCAAAAGGCAGAAAAGTAATTATGAATTTGATGACATCAAGATTGGTGCTTTCTATTTCAATGAATCATACCACTGTCAAAGTTAAATATGGAAGACAATTTTTAAAAAAGAAATTGTCCAGTGTCTTAAGATGGACAGAGGACTAACTAATCCCTCTAAGGAATTAGTATTGTGGGAACTCCTGCAGTGAAGCAGTAGTAGCCCCAGTGGAAAGATGGACAAGATGAAAGATGTGACTGGTTAATGAATGTCAGAGATACCTTAAAGGCCAACAAGCATGTGAAAAATATTCAGAATCCTGGGTTTTGAGATGTGCAAAGTAAAATGGCCATGATAAACCTTTTAGACAAAAATTGGAATGCCAGTAGCATCCCGTGTAGGTGAGGTATGGGCTGTAAGAATTCTTAAGCACTGCTGGTAGGGATGTAGACAAGTGAAGCCATTCTGCAGAGCAAACTGGCAGCACTTAGTCAAACACAGACATCCTCTTTGCCCCCGCTGGTCAGCTTCTGGTCATACAGGAACTTCTGTGTGGACATCGAAATTTCAGTGCAGTGTAATTTCCCATGATGAGAATATAGAGACAGTCTAGGTGTCCTTTCCTGGGAAAACTAAAAACTAGACTAAAAATTGGCAGGTGTACCCATGAAGTGCTATGTAACATACAGAAACAACAGAGGTGGGACTTGAATACATTGTGCCGAGTAAAAAGAGCAATGGGATGAGACACATAACCCACTACTATTCATGCAGACCACAAATACGGGCATGTAAAAAGCTACATGTTTAAGCATTTATACATGTGAGAGGACACTAGATTAAATGCTTTAGAATAAACAGGAGGAAATAAAAGGAGAGGTTTGGGGTGGGCCTACAGGTGATAATGGGCAATGATGGAGGAGTGTGTGATCAGGTCACCTAAGGGGGAGGTGGGTGGGTGAGGAGTGGGAAGTACCATAGCTAAATGTATTATTTTGATTTTGAAAAATGAAAGCATCAAAAGTTTAAGCCTTTTGGAGTTTGCCATTAAGCTCTTTTCCCTTAAGCTCTAATTGAAGATTAGAGGTGGAAGGAAATAGAGATAGCTTATAAGCCTCTGTCATAAGCTCTAATAAAAATACATGCCTTCAGCCTTTCTAAAAATAAAGAAAATAGTAAAACTTAACAAATTGTGAGTTCTGGGGTAGTAACAAGAAGTGATGCTGGGCAGTGGTGAGTATGGCCCGCTTTTCTGGAAGAAAGAGGGACTGAGCACTTGTGGGTGTGTCTGTCTTTGATTCACAGGAATGGTCACCTTCTCACAACTTGAAGAGCTTGAGGAAGAAACAGCTGGCCACCCGAGAGGCCATGGCCCGCCAGACCGTGGTCTCAGATACAGAGCTGAGTGTTGTTGAGTCATCTGTGATCAGGTGCCCTGCTTCCGCCACTGTCATTTGTAATAACCTGGTTATTACAGATAACCAGGAATTTATTATTTCCTAGTTGGGAAATTTGTTAAGTCCTGGTTGGGAATTTGATGGGTGGCATCCTAAGGCATCTCTAGTCTGCTTTGGAACAGACTTTGATGGTTCAGTACACGCTCATATGACTGAAGAGCGTGTCAGCACCTGTTAGTGAGCATGACTGATTCTCGGTGCTTTTTGGCTCCATAGACTTCAGCTTCTGAAGTTCAAATGAACGTAGCCTGAACACCCAGGTGAATCCTGTTGTCATTTATGTTCACCACAGAAAATGTATTAGGAATTCTAACTTTTGTACTGCCCCGTCCCCACCAGATTTACAAATAAAAAACTTCAGAGAATGATGGGCCAAGGTAAGGCCTCTGTTTTGCAGCAGAAACAGCGAAGAGGCTTCTTTCCCATGTGAAGTCTAGATCACTACATTCTTCTGTACAGGGTAAACAGTCAGTCGTGGTATGAAGAATAATTTGTGTTTTCCTATTACTGCTGGGCAAAGATTAGTTTCAGGCTTTTTTTTTTTTTTTTTAGTGATTTGACCTCCTGTTAATCCATCTGTATTTTGGGTGAGTTAATTCATTATGTCACTCTAGGGAAAAAAAAAAAATCTTCATCTTCTTTTCCTCTATGCCAAAGCTTGTTGCAGGAGGCTGAAAGTAAATCTGAACTCAGTCAGAACATCTCTGCCCGGGAGCATTTTGTGTTCACCGATAATGACGGCCAAGTTTATCATCTCACTGTTGAAGGAAACTCAGTGAAAGACAGTGCTCGGATCCCACCAGACGTGAGTCCAAACTGTGGTTAAATCTACATGAAAATTTCTTACCATAGACCTCATTAGTTCTATATCCAGTGAAGCCACAGTTAAGGTGGAAAACTATTTCAGAAAAGTTTAAATAAACTTTACTAAGGAGATATTACCATTGATTAAATCTGTCCCATAACTATTTTGATGACATACCATGTGCTGCTCATTTTTGTCATTATAATAATTCATGAGGAACTATTTCCATTTTATCTGTGATAGGATTGAGGGAAAATGAGTAACTTTCTCCAGGTTGCCCAGCCTTGTGATGTGCCAGAGCAGCGATTAAACCCAGGTCTATGTGTCTGACTCTAGTCTCTCCTCTTTCCATTTCAGGTGTTACCCTGAAGGATTTTATTTAAAATCTAGTATTATTTTTAGGTAACAGTAATTAGGCTGTAGGTGTAAAGGTATTTATTAATCTTTACTAACATATATGACCCCCATGGCCTTGTGGAATTCTCTAAGGATTTATAGTTAATAATTTGTGTCAGTATATATCTCAGGGTTTTTTTTACTGAGTGGATGAAGAAAATGTTTTTGCTAATATTACTATAACTGTTACGTAGAGGATGAGATTTTATATATATATATGTATATATAACTTACTATATATAACAAGCATGTGAAAGTGCTTTTCAAGCTATAATTCCAGTTTTACTGTTACATAGAATGAGTCATATCTGAGATTTAGTAATGTCTATTTTAAACTCTTAATAGTGCCAAAAGTTTTCACTAGTTTGAAAGGATAAAAATAATGCAAATGTGAAAGATTGATATTTGGCATTATAATAGGAGCAGTAACCTAATTTTAAGGGCATAGAAAGAAAAACTGCAGTTCAAGAGCATGGCCTTAAGAGTTGCAGTGTAAAGAGCTCTACTCTGGAAAATCAGTTTGCTTTCAGAGCTCCTCCTTTAGATCTCAGAGAAGGCCCCACCTTACCTCCTCTAGTGCCACTTGCAAATAGCTCATTCTCTTTGTTTTCTAATTACATCACCTTTGAGATTAGAATAGAAATAATCCAATAATTTCTAAGATTCTAGCTTCCCCCACTCTAAAAAAGTTTAAAACTTTTGAACACTAGACACATGAATTTTCCTTTTTGTAAGGAAGAAAGGGAGAAAGAAAAGTCCTGCTGCTTTCAGGATTATTGCACAACACAGCTTTTAAAATTCTGCTGCTGCTTATGGAGGTCTGGTCAGGATATAGCAAGTCTTAATTCTGCCTGCCAGATCCTTTTATTCCACAGCTGGAAGCAGTTTCTTCAAAGAATGATCCAGCCTCCAGTGAAATTAGTGCATATTTTAGAGCAGATTATTTTAGGAAAAGAGAGTTATGTATCTACTGTATAAAACATGAATGATTGATTTGGGTTCATTATTTTTATTTTCAGTAATCAAAATATTTTTCAATGACCAGTGTGTAGAATTCAGGCAGAGGTTTTGTTTATTTTAATCTTTTTCTTTACCTTCCTTCCAAATATAAAGTACTAAGCCACTAAGCCATTTATTTTGAGTTGGAACTTTACCTTTAAATTTTGGCCCCAGAACTATAGAGCATATAAAAATGGTAAAAAGAAGAAGCTTGATATATTTTAAATTACATTCCCATGGAGAGTTTATTCAGAAAACTGTGGGAGAGAATGATTATCTGTTTGCTACCAGCTTTACTTTGATCCTTTGAACATCATGTTTTACATGTAGGCAACATATCAGTGCCAACTAATAATACTCCACTGAGTTTTAAATCTTTCATTGGTTCTCTTGGGATTATTTGGAGTCAGAAAGCGAGTTTGTCCCACATTTCTCCGAAAGCACCTTAGAATCTTCATATGGCTTGTATCCCATCAACAGACTCTTAGGTAGAAAGTTCTAATACATCACTTGTAATTCTAAGCTGGTAACAGATTTCTGGACTGAATTTTTAATATTCTAATTTTTAGAAGTTAGAAAGTAATGTAAAAATGTTAAAAAAAATTCTCAGGACTAAAAAAGTTGAATTTAAAGGCAAACTCTTAAACATTCTGTTAATATGGTCAGAAGAACAGAAATAAGATCTTGGATTATTGCTTTACACTGTACTGAATTCTATTTATTTAACATAGCTTTCTAAGTTTTTTACTAATCGAATCATTAAAATAATAATTTTTAATCCAATTTTATCTTTTGTTTCTTGACTACCACTAGGATTTATGCAGTATTTGGTGTATGTGCAAGTCTTTTAACAGCCAATTTAGCAAAACTCTGGAGCATTCCTACTTCTTACTAGCAATACCATGAGAACCAAACGTGAATTTTTAATATTGTTCTATAAATGATGAAACAAGATTTCTTTGAATATAAGAATATAAGTAGAAAAGTAATTGAGCAATATTATTGAATAGCTAGCATTATATTGACTCTGTGGCAAACAATTGTCATAAGGCCTTTACCTGTAAAAATTTATTAATACTAATAGGAACTCCTCAAATTTTATGAGCTTGCCCTACTTTATATAAATCCAGACATATAAAGATTAAGTAAGCATGCCCCACATCACACAGCAAATTCGGTGATGCAGCTGGGATTGAGGTCCACACAGCTTTCCTGAGAGCCCCAGCGCCGCATCCCTCCATCACAGTACCTCTGTGCGTGTGTTAGAGCTAGCTGCATGCTCCTTCCAGCCCACTTTGATTTATTACAGAAGTGTCTCGTTCTTGTATTTGTGTTTCCCTGTGTAACTTCTCTGCAGAACTTTTGTGAATTCAGATTTTACAGATGCCTTCAGTATACAGTATCTCTTCTTCATTATTCATAAAGGTATCAGTGAAGCTGTGAATCTTTTTTTCTTTTTTAATTAAAATATAGTCGATATACAGTATTATGTTAGTTTCAGGTGCACTGCATAGTGATGGATCCTCAGTAGAAGAATTGCTGAACAGTTAGTTGTGAGACAGCTCTGAGTTCCCCCAGAATAAATGTGTTCATCGTTTAGCAGTGAGGGATAACTTGGAGACAGGAGCTCCTGAAAGGATGTCCTTTCCTTCTCTTTTTTCTTCTTTTAATTTTCTTTTCTCTGAAGTAGTTCTTCCTCAAAAGGCATCCCTTCTCTATAAATATAGTTCAGATAATAATGTCTATTGAATTGAAATCTTCTGTTTCTTCTTAGTTGAAATTGAAATGCTAGCTCTTAGTGACTAAACTCTGTTAGTGGTTGATGATGTTCATACTATAATTAGGTTTTATTAAGATATCTTTGGGGCTTCCCTGGTGGCTCAGTCTGTAGAGAATCCACCTGCAATACAGGAGACCCAAGTTCGATCCCTGGGTTGGGAAGATCCCCTGGAGAATGAGATAACACTCACTGCAGTATTCTTGCTTGGGAGATCCCATGGACAGAGGAGCCTGGTGGGCTACGGTCTATGGGGTTGTAAAGAGTTGGACACGACTTAGCAACTAAACCACCAGCAAGATATCTTTATTATTTCATCACAGTTGTTAAATAAAAGTATTTCTCTGTTGTGACTGCTTATAAGTGGCGAAATTGATATGTGTTTGTTGCTGTTCTTTTCTAGGGGAGTATGGGTAGCATTACTTGCATTGCTTGGAAAGGTGATACATTAGTTCTTGGAGATATGGATGGAAATTTAAATTTTTGGGATTTGAAAGGCAGAGTATCCAGGTATGTGTCAAGAATTCAAGGGTATTATTTGGCAGAAACAAAAATCTTGATATAGTTCCATTGGAGGCTTGTCACTTGGCAGCAGCGTCATTAAATATAGTCATGTGCAGGTTGGACCCTTGGGTCTCTTGTTATAGAACTTGGGAGGAATGGCCTTGAGCTAAACTCTGATTGCCTTCTCTGAGGAATATTCATAGATGACCCTTACCTAAAGGTGGCCCACACAGAAGTGCTGGGGCACTATTCCAACTGTTGTTAAAAAGCAGACCATGTCTGTCATATGTGTGACCCCTGTCCCAGAAAGCAGAGTGGTTCTCCTGTCAGGTCACTCAGTTCAGTTCAGTCGCTCAGTCGTGTCCGACTCTTTGCGACCCCATGAATCACAGCACGCCAGGCCTCCCTGTCCATCACCAACTCCCGGAGTTCACTCAAACTCAGGTCCATCGAGTCGGTGATGCCATCCAGCCATCTCATTCTCTGTCGTCCCCTTCTCCTCCCGCCCCCAATCCTTCCCAGCATCAGAGTCTTTTCCAGTGAGTCAAGTCGTCGCATGAGGTGGCCAAAGTATTGGAGTTTCAGCTTTAGCATCAGTCCCTCCAATGAACACCCAGGACTGATCTCCTCTAGAATGGACTGGTTGGATCTCCTTGCAGTCCAAGGGACTCTCAAGAGTCTTCTACAACACCACAGTTCAAAAGCATCAATTCTTCGGCGCTCAGCTTTCTTCACAGTCCAACTCTCACATCCATACATGACCACTGGAAAAACCATAACCTTGACGAGACCTTTTCAAAAGCAGAAATAGAAAGAGACATTGGACATACCTCTCAGTGACGAGATATTACTCTACTTCATATTGGTGTTTTGGTTTCTCTTTGTCCTCAGAGGAATACCTACACACCGAAGCTGGGTGAAGAAGATTCGTTTCGCCCCTGGTAAAGGAAACCAAAAATTAATAGCAATGTACAATGATGGAGCTGAAGTATGGGATTCTAAAGAGGTAAGCCCAGCTTCACTGGGTTCACTGCAAATGAAGCTGCTGGTCACGGGAACTATGTACTTTTTTTCCTTCCTTCTGATTTATAAATGGGTTTGTCAAGCTTCTTAGAACAGTTTTCTTCCTTGTAAAATTTTTCTTTTATAGTATTTCTGTCCTAAAGGTGACAGCTCAACAGATTGTTAATGTTATCACTATCTCTGGGACCTTCAAAATGCAGTCTGCATGTGAAAGATAGATTGCCCAAGACTGCTCAGTTTTAAACATGAACTGGACCTTCGCCACAGGCACTGTCTTTCTTGCTCGTTTAGTCTGGAATGATAAACATCTTCCTTTTCTTTCTGAAAGTGACAACCAAATTCACTCTTGAAGGTTCAGATGGTGAGCAGTTTAAGAAGTGGAAGAAATGTAACCTTTCGGATATTGGACGTGGACTGGTGCACGTCAGATAAAGTGATCCTGGCTTCCGATGACGGGTGTATCAGGGTCCTGGAGATGTCCATGAAGTCCACGTGCTTTAGGATGGACGAGCAGGAGTTGACCGGTACGGAGTTCTAAGGGAAGGATGCTTGGAAGTGTCTTTATGTTGCACCAGCTGTTCTTTTCAGGGGAGAGAGCTGCTTCTGTTTCATTTCATTCTTTCTAGGAATCTACGTTTAAGAATGTATATTAACTTATAAAGCTTGCCTGTTTTTACTGCTGAGATGCTAGACTCTATAATTAGATGTCAGTCATTCCCCAACGCTGGTTTACTCAGCGCCCCTTCCTTGACCCCTTTCTGAGTGCTCTGTCAAAAGATCAAAGATGTTTACATGAATAAAAATGACTTCCTCAGACTTTAGGAGAGCTCATCAGAGGACATGAATCTAGTGATAAAGTGATGCTGGTTTTTTAATAGTGAGTCTTGTGTCTTTTGCAACCATATATCATGGAAAAATAACTTTGGAAAGTATCATGAATTGTGATGCCTGTCTTATGACTTGTTAAAGGGCAGTACTACCCTGCCCTTTTTTATATTTTGATTTTGAGATTTTTTTTTCTGAGAATGAAAGCTGTTTTAGTAAAAAGTAGCTATGAATGAGAAGTTTGTGAGTGCACTCATCAATCTATTTGAAAATGAGATGTCCCTACATTAAATTTTCTCCAGGCATACCTTTGGTATATACAATGGGCTATCTGATCTGTAAAAAAATGTCATAAGAGAATTGTTTAGTCATTTACAGAGTTTCATCATAGAAACTGTCGGCTCTGGGAATTGTTTGTACCTTCACAGAGTCAGTCTTTGGCACATTCAGAGACAGTAGGGTTTTAAAAACATGACCCTTCATGTTATGTTTGTGCTTGAGGCCCTACCGAGTTGCTGTGTATGTTGACTGGGCTGCCTTTAGCTTAGATTAAATGTGCTTTTGTTTGTGTCACTGCCCGACCCCTGCCACTGTATTTGGGAACCATCACTTCTTACTCAGTAACCGTGACTGCCGTATGGTGAGCTGCAGTTGAGCACTGCATTCCCACATCTGTCCTCAAGATTCCTGCCAGCTCTGCAGAAGTAGCAGGACCTCCCTCCAGGGAAGGACAAGCATAGATACTAACTTTAAACATAAAGTTATTGAGGAAATTAAGGGAATTTCAAGAATGATTTTTTCTTTTAATTTAGTTATTAGTTCTAGGTAAAGAAGTATGCAAATATAATCTAGATGTTTGAGAAGCTATTCTTTGACCTTTATCTTAAAATCTGAGTCTAAAAGTCTCCAAAGCCAAGGTACTTGTTTTTAAATTAAACTATGTATATAATTAATGAGAGCCCATTGTTAGCTTAATGGGCTACCATGTTTAATACCATGACTGTTTAATACTATGATTGTTTAATACCATGAATGAACAGGTGACTACCAACCAGATTTTAGGTTACATTTTTTTTTAAAATTTTCCTAAAAAAAATCCTATCGACTCTCTAGTGGTACAACCTCAGCCAAAACGGGCAAGTTTTAAAATAATAATGGGGAAAGTCAATGAAATTGTGCATATATTCCCCAAATTGAACTTTAAACTCAGAGCAACACTCAGTAAATGTTGAAGACTGGTGAGAGTGTAAACATGGAGTTAGGAAAAGTTTTCTGTATGTTTGCTGCCAGACATGTGCTGATTTGAGCTTGGAAAATATGTTTGATGTAGTATATTTCCATTCTAAGGAATTAGAAATGTATTTTGGACCTTGTTGATATAGGATAATAAAATCGTTTGAGGTCACATGCTTTGATATAATATTTAGTATATTTGCTTCATTTCTCCTTTATGACAAGTAGAGAAGATCGTAATATGTTGATTCAAATATGTTTTCTTTGAATAGCTTGGTCTTCTTCCTCCACCCCTGCCCCTTATTTACATTTTTCTGACACTGCCTCTTCTCCCGGTAAAAGTGGAAATCAGACAAATGTAGAAAATTGGAATCCCTGTTTTTAAGTTGGACCTGCTGCCTACATCAGGGGCATAAAATGGCATAAAATACTCTTTTTAGCAGTGTCTAAAAGGAATCTAGAACTGTGAGACTTGTTTAATAACATTTCGTATGATGCTGTTTCCAAGAAGTTTCAGTACTATCTCTGTGGGGTCAGAGACTTCAGTCTAGCTTTCTGCCCCTGTGTCTTAAGCAGTGATTACACTAATATACTCTCTGAGTTGGCACCACCAGACTTATACATCGTTCTCTGCTGACTTCTCTGTGAACTGTCTACAGCGGAATCTTTATATTTCTAACAATTCTACTTGTTAAAAGCAAAATCTGTGTTTTTGTCTAGAGCCTGTGTGGTGCCCATATCTCCTTGTTCCCAGGGCTGCTCTCGCCTTGAAAGCTTTCTTATTACATCAGCCTTGGAATGGACAGTATTCTTTGGACATTTCTCATGTGTAAGTTTTTTTGCTTTTTTGTTTTCCTTTCTTAATACATTTAAGATTGAAAGACACCCCATGAAAATTAGCAGTGGCTGGTCTCCAGGGCTTACAGGGATTGGAACCTTAAAACTGAGTTGAGGCAGTGATGGCAGAGACCCTGAAAGAGTCACTGACCTGCCTCTTGTCTTTCCCACTCTGGGGACCTGGGTGCAGCTGAGGGGACACACGGGGCTCTCAGGGCTGTGTGGTCATCCTATGTTCTGAGCCCAGGCGTGGCAAACTGACTGTGAAGAGGGCCAGTTGGGGACAAGATGCAGTTCAGTCACTCCAGCTGTGTCTGACTCTCCGCGACCCCATGGACTGCAGCACGCCAGGCCTCCCTGTCCATCACCAACTCCTGGAGCTTACTCAAACTCATGTCCATTGAGTTGGTGATGCCATCCAACCATCCCATCCTCTGTCGTCCCCTTCTCCTCCTGCCTTCAATCTTTCCCAGCATCAGGGTCAGGGGACAAGATTAAATCTTTTTAAAAGCAGCATAAAGGAATCTACTTCAGAAGTGTTTTATGTTCTATAGCCTGCCTCGTTGCTAAAAATAGCCACAGAAACTGTTATTGGTGGTGGTTAGTTAAACTACCACAAGCGTTGTGGGACCTTTGCTGTATGGACTGCGCAGATAGGCAGGGGTTGTGTGTGTGCTCAATCACTTAGTCGTGTCTGACTCTGTGACCCCACGGACTGCAGCCCGCCAGGCTCCTCTGTCTGTGGAATTTTCTAGGCAAGAATACTGAAGCGGGTTGCCATTTCCTTCTCCAGTGGATCTTCCCGACCCAGGGATCAAACCCACATCTCCCGCATTGGCAGGCGGATTCTTTACCACTGAGCCACCAGTGAAGCCCTGGGTTAGGAGAATTAAAAAACTAAATGTGATGAGATGTTCTTTCTCCAAGAAGTATCTACTCAGTTCTAGAAATTGAATGTTAATTTTGCAGAGCAGAACAAGAAGATTCCTGTAGTCATTGCTAAGTTCCTTATTAACGTGAATCTAAACCTGATAGTTTAGAGCTCACTAATAAATTTTCTGGTTTCTCGAAAGCCAGAGAAGCTTTCTGTGCTCATTTCTCAGTTTTGACTCAATAAGATTAAAACGGACATTAACGATGATTGGTAGGTTCCTGAGTAGTCTTGCTATTTCGGTCTACATGCAGGTTTTTAACCAAGGACTATGAAGAAGTTACTTCTGTATTAACACAACTTTTTTCCTGGTGAAATAAATGGTGGTAAATAAATAGAAAATGCACTCATTTAAAATCTTCTCTTGGTACAGTGATTATCCAGAAAATGAAGAAATAAAGAATCTCCTTCAAGAGCAGTTGAACTCATTGTCTAAGTAAGCACTCTGACTATGTTTTATTAGAGCATAAGACTATGAAAAAGAAAAACGTAATGATTTAGACTTTTTAAAATTAAAATAAGCTTTGTTTTGGAAAATATTAGTGGCCCACGGAGAGACCCTTCTCTTCGCCTTGGTTTGTTTCCCTTTAGAGTCTGTGTTTTGTGGAAGTAAGTTTCAGATTGCTGTGGTCTCATGTCAGGGCAGGAGAAGAAGCCGTGGGGTAAGCCGCCTTGTAGCTAGCCTGCCTCCAGCACAAATGCCCTGCAAAGCCTCACGTTAGAGGATGGATGTACACAGGGCAATTCTTGTGTGTCAGCTTCTCTCTGCTAAGATAAGTTCTCTGTGTCAGGTGCTGTGTGTGCACAATTCTGGCTAAGAAATTAATATGCTCCCTAGAGTCAAGAGCATTTACAAATAGGTACTGTGAATACACTGGAAAGGAAGTAGAAAAATTTGACTCCACAAGGAGTTTTTGGGGAAACATATCTTGGCAATCTAGAATCCATCGCATATATTTTAATACTTAATAAATTAATGCTAAGGGAATATTATATTGATGTTGAATTCAAAGTAATTACTTTTTTCGCTTCTCTGTCCCAAGGTTAGCATTTATGTTTAAATGGAAAAGAATAGATTTAAAGACTATCTCCCCTTCCTCCTGATTTATAAATGGTCTATAATGGGCTATTGTAGAAATAGCAATTTATGAAACACTAGCCTTTCTTCCTTATATATTTTAATTTTTCAGTACTTTGAAGAATAAATTCTGAATGCATCTTCTCTGAAGTATAGAGTGTTCCTGATGATCATTTAGTAAAATCGTTTTATCAACAATGACCTTATTCCTGTAGTTAGGTAGCTGTTCATAGTTTTTAGAATGGGATTTGAGCTGCTTCAAGAAGGTAAATCAGAATTAGAACTTTAAGCTGTGGTGGTTGATGGGTTCCACTTCTCCAAGCCTAGATACTGTCTAAGTGCTGTAAGCTTTTGCAGTTTCAGGGCTGTGGCAAAGTGACTTCCTTTGTAGATTCTTATCATATCTTTGGGGTAGAATTTTCCATTTTAAGAGTGTATTGATTTATCTCCTTTATTGTTGGATTAAAAAATTTTGTCTTGCCTTTGTCTGGATTCCTGCCTATAGTGACATAAAGAAACTCTTGCTCGATCCAGAGTTTACTCTCCTGCAGAGATGTCTGCTTGTTTCAAGGTAACACTATTTGAAGTGTTCTGTGTAAGAGACAGGGAATTTCAGGTTAACTCACTCCTTTCATCAAGAGTTGTTAGTTAAAACCAAACTCTTTGGAATTTTAGAAAATATATCAGTTCATCCTTTATAGTTGGCTTACAGATCGTTTAGAAAGTAGTATTACAAACAGGAAAAAGAAAAAGACATGAGATCTAGGCCTTCTCTATTGAAAAGACTCCATTCTACAGACAGCTTTTAAAAATATCAGCTACAAGGGGCATGTCCTAAGTATACCCATAAGTTATATTTAGATTATATTTAGAAGTAGTAACATATATATTCTTACTTAGAGTAGAGCCATCCCTTATAAGAAAGACGTTTCCCTCCATTCCCTGAAGAATAAAGAGCATATTATTTCCACACGTTATCTAGTCAGTGATCCCAGAGGAACTTCTTCCTTAACTGGTGCAGATTGAAAGATGTACTGATGGCAAACCAGGTAAATAACAGCACAGGCTACAGCACCACAGTGTTGCTCTTAACACAGAACAAAGGGAGGCTTGGGTTGGAAGGGGCCCCATGCCGTTAGGGCCCTGTGCTGTTTGAAACCCAGTAACAGACTTGCAGCTTCAGCTCTTACACCAGCCGGCACATGGTCTCTCATGGGCCAGGACCATGCTCCTGGCACTTCAGGCCACCATGGGGAGCCCCCGTCCAGGCCCCACGCTGCTGCGTGAGGTCAGTGGAGTCTGTGGTCTTACCCTGGCCAGGCTTTACGGTGATGAATCAGAGCTGCACTTCTGGACTGTCGCTGCCCACTATCTGCACAGCCTGTCCCAGGGAAAGGCCTCAAGCACACCAGTAGCTAAAGAAGCCGCTCCTCGGGACAGAGTGAACAACCCACTGGATATATGTTACGACGTCCTCTGTGAAAATGCCTATTTTCAGGTATCACGTTTCATATATTAAAAACCTTTAAAGCTATGTCTTTCTTTGTAAGTATCTTAAAGTTGGGAAACTTTGTATTAAATAATGGTCCACATAACAGAATGAATCCCTTGGCACAGTCACATAAAATAGGCCTGATTCAGGACTTGAAAAGCTCATAAACGCTTACTGAGTTTTTAGTAGACATTAAAATTTTATTATTACCAACCTTTTAATTTTGGGGGGATCTTAAAAATTTTTAACTTGGTTAATTTTAATTTTCTCATGTTATTAATTTTCTATAAATAATAAATACTTAATTTACTTGGTTTTAATTTGGTGTTCTATATATATGTAAAGGTAGTTTCATAATTTGTTTAACCTCCAGTAGTGTACTGAATTACACATAGGGATTTTTCTTCCAGCTCTACTAAAGTGCCAGTTTCTGTAAGCAGGCACACTTGCATACAGATTATAGTACATTTCAGCATTTTTTTTTCTTCTCAAATTCTTATTAAATTGTTGGACTTCTTCTTTGACTCATAAGTCAAAGTAATGTTTATTAATAGTTAAATAATTCAAAAGTTTTAAAATCCAGGCTCAATTTTCTTTCTTTTATGCTCTAGAAATTTCAGTTGGAAAGGGTTAATCTCCAGGAAGTAAAACGGTCAACTTATGATCATACAAGGAAATGTACAGACCAGCTGCTTCTCTTGGGTCAAGTATGTCAGTTTTTATAACTCTTTTCATGTTTCAGGGAATTGCTAGTTGATTAATATTTTACAGCATCATTTATATCGCACACAAACACCGTGCACACTCTCTATAGCATTTCCCTGAAAGTATAAGTGTAAGTATATGCTTTCTTTCAAAATAAGACCAACAGACGTTCTGAGAAAGCAAAAATATATGGTAAACCAACTTGTAATTTTGGCTTCCATAATGTCACATGAGGCCTGCCTAGTTCTGTTTTGCTTTGGTTTTGTCTCTGACTAGTACAGAAGTTAAATAAGAACCTGTGTAAACCTGTGTACCTGTGGTTTTACATTTGTCCTAAAGAAGCAGTGTTGCACTTTTGTTCAACTTGTATACATGTAAACAATGTGTTTATGGATAATTTTTGACAATGAAAATCTTCTTTAAACTGAAAGCTTCAGTGTTCCAAATTATGAATCTTGAAAGGTTATGTTGGAGGAAAATGGCCTCATAACTAGAAGAACTGTTTCCCTTATTAGACAGACAGAGCCGTGCAGTTGCTTTTGGAAACGAGCGCAGACAACCAGCATTATTACTGTGATTCACTGAAAGCCTGCCTGGTCACCACCGTCACCTCGTCAGGTCCCTCCCAGAGCACCATCAAGCTCGTGGCAACTAATATGATCGCCAATGGAAAACTGGCAGGTTAGGCATGCTTTAGGGGTATATGTGTCAGTACTCTGAAAAATCAGACCCATTCCTAGGAAAGTATTTGGTTATTAGGAATATTTCTTTCCTTTTGATATACGCTGGAGAAAAATAAATTATTGCTAGCAGTTTATATTATATTAGTCGCTCAGTTGTGTCCAGTTCTTCGTAACCCCATGGACTGTAGCCTGTGAGGCTCCTCAGTCCATGGAATTGTCCAGGCAAGGATACTAGAGTGGGTTTCCATTCCCTTCTCCAGGGGATCTTCCTGATCCAGGGATCAAACCTGGGTCTCCTGCATTGCAGGCAGATTCTCTACCATCTGAGCCACCAGCGAAGCCCTCATATTATAAGTTGACCATACAATTTAGTCATCTAGACCAGTGCATTTTTAAAGAGCAAAGGGGTGTTATTAATAATTGCCGAAATAATAGACATAAATTGGACACATGTGGGCACCCTAAACGTTAAAACCAGTGAGTGAGATAGTATTGACTTGCTTGTCTTCTGGACTGTATTTGTACCGCCAACCCAGGTTACTTGAGTGATAACACTGTAAAACCCTATTTTAATACTTCGTTTTAAAATTTAAGTCACTTGTGTCTCCAGTAGATATAAAATGTCCAAGACCAGGTGAAATCAAATGGTGGTTTGACCCTTCAGTGGCTGGCCAGAGAGAGAGCTCCAGCGTCACTCACGGGCTGCTGTCTTGTCTTCTAGAGGGCGTCCAGCTGCTCTGCCTGATCGACAAAGCGGCGGATGCCTGCCGCTATCTGCAGACCTACGGCGAGTGGACCCGGGCCGCGTGGCTTGCCAAAGTAGGTGATTCGTTAGGCGCCTGGACCTCGGGCGAGAAAGTTCAGTCTTAAATTTTTGACTCATTATTTGGAGGTATTTTGGAGGGCTGCAAAGCGGCTTTACAGATATTTTCTTAGCAACTTTCATCTTTGTGTATAAATTACATTTCTTCTTACTGCAAAGTGGAGGTTGCATTGGTAGCAGTTAAGTGAAAGCAGCTGCCTCCTGTCCCTGCTGGAGTGTGACTCCAGACTACGTACAGCCCAGAGGTGGTCCCGGCCCATTGATCCTGAGGTGTAGATCCCTGCTACCTCTGGTAATGGTGCTGCAGCAGCAGGGGCTGTGTCGTAAAGCAGAGATGAGCTCTGTTTCATGGTAATAGATCCCATTTCAACTGAATTCTTTTTTCCTTCTGTGTAGTGCAGGGTGTCCTTTTTAACATGGGCATCTTCCTCAGGTCCGTTTAAATTCTGAAGAATGTGCTGACGTTTTGAAACGGTGGGTCGACCACCTTTGCTCCCCTCAAGTGAACCAGAAATCCAAGGCCCTCCTGGTTCTCCTTTCCCTGGGCTGCTTTTCCAGCGTGGCCGAGACGCTTCACAGGTACACTGTCAGTGGCTGGTCAGAACCACCCAGGATTTACCACTGCCCATGAGGCTCTGCCAGGAGGCTGGTAGTCCTTGATGTTGGGAGTGAAGGGAGAAGCATATATTTTAGGTTTATTTTTTAGAAAAAACCTAAAGGGAGTAGAACAGTCCACGCTTGTTCATTCTTCTTTTGGTCTAGGAACTTTCTACGTCTCTGCCAATATGCTAGTCAAACCTAATAGTTACCTGTTTAAAAAGAATATTTAAAAAGAATTCAGGTCAATTTAGCTTTGAGTAGACAACTGAGACAAAGCCAGAAAAGCAGTAGGAAGGGGGAAGAAAGTGTGGCAAGTTGGAGGTGTCCCCTCTGAGAACCTTGAAGGGTAATTAATGCTTATCACTTACCATAGGACATTTTATTTATTTAAAACGAAGGGAGGTGGGTTGAGGCAGATTTAACAGAAAGTTACTTGTGAAATCTGGACCTGGGTATGTGGATTTTTGTCCTGTCTCTGTAGATAGCACAAGACGGGATTCTTGTCCTGTCTCTATTTCAGTGATTTCACAAGTTTTTTTTAAGAGTTAATAGAAAAGAGCAAAGGGTTGGGGCATGAGAATTCTGCTTTCCTCTAAGCCGGGGCAGAGAACAGTGCTGCTGTGCCTCACACAGCGCTCGGGCTTCTGTGGAGAGTGTGTACAAGTCCTCATACAGAAACACTCCCTGGGATGGTCCTACCCCCCAGAGGATGAGAGTCACAGCTCCTGACGCGCTTTATGTTCTCTTGAGCAGCATGAGGTACTTCGACAGAGCGGCCTTGTTTGTGGAAGCTTGTCTGAAGTACGGAGCCATCGAAGTCAGCGAGGACACAGATATCCTTTGCTGGGACGTGTTTGCTGAGGGGGAACCAGATTCCGTGAGTGGGTTTTAAGCATCCCCATTGGCTGCGCTGCCTGGGAGGAAACTGTTGTATGGAGAAAGATCCGTGTTCTGACTGCCCAGAGCCAGGAAAAGGGGAGATATGGGAGGGGACAAATCAGAAAGTAGGTTGTTGCCCCACCGGCATCAGCTGTGAGATAAATGGAGAGCCAGCAAGGGCTGTGAAGTGGAGGGAGCCCAGATTTTGTAATGTTTTGTTTGAACTTACAAGGACGGTAGAGGAACTAGTATGGGAAAGATATAGGAGGCTTTGCTGGAATAAATGCATACCAGAATAGATTAAAAAGAAAGACTGGCTGTTACCCACAGGGATGGGCTAATGTGGAACAAGACACAGCTGCACTTCAGAGACACGTGTCATGTAGGCAGGTCATGGTGGCCCCCGTGTGACCAGGAGCGTTTCAGTTCTGCCACCTGTCACTTGAGTCACATGTTTTTCTTTGAAAAGAAAGAGCTTGAGAATCCTACTCTCGGGTCCTTGTGTTTGCAAAGGCTTTGTTGTTCTTTTTGCACTTTTTCTTGAATTGTTACATTGTGGCCTCATATCTACATGTCATGTTTTTTATTTTTCTGTATATATTTTTTAACAGAAAATTGAATTCAGTGTCAGTATCTCGGCACTGGTAAAGTTGGCTCTGATTCAGTGGAGCTGTTTTGGATATCATAACACAGAGGAACAGGGCTGTCTAACATCCCCAAAGTGAAAGTCACTCGGTCGTGTCTGACTCTTTGCGACCCCATGGACTGTAGTCCGCTAGGCTCCTCTGTCCATGGAATTCTCCAGGCAAGCTACTGGAGTGGGTTGCTATGCCCTCCTCCAGGGGATCTTCCCAACCCAGGGATTGAACCCAGGTCTTCTGCATGGCAGGTGGATTCTTTACCGCCTGAGCCACTCAGTGAGGCTGGATCTGCCCCTTAAACACCAACCTCTCAGACTTGCAAACAGCTCAAGTTTTTGCACATGTATTTCTCTTCTGTCATCCTTCCCTCTCCACTCCTTAAGTGCATTTAGACCTCGAGGGGATGTTAGTTGGGTCTTGCAGGAGGTTGGACTTTGGGCTCAGCTGGTACCAGTGCACGGACATTGCAGACTGAAACCTTGCCCCCCTCCCCGGGAGCTGCTCTCCCCCAGAAGAGCTCCCTGTGCTTATCCCGCGCTGCCCTCCCCTGGACACTTGGCAGAGCTGGTCCTTGTTTCCGGCCTGTGGGAACCTGCTGGAGCCCCCTCTGCCCTTCTCTTCCTTAACTGCAGTTTACAGAAGCTCATCTCTGCTATATATGCAGATTATGCCCGAAGTTTAAAGAACCTCGGTTTTAAACAGGGATCGGTTCTTTTTGCTTCAAAGGCTGGAGCAGCTGGCAGAGATTTATTGAACGAACTGGAATCCCCTAAGCAAGAACTGACTGGCTGAAGAGTGACCAGTCTCCATGCCCCAAGGCCCCCGGCCTCAAGAGCAGCAGCCGGGGTGTTGGTCTGGCTGTGGACAGTCACAGCCCAGACTCACAAGGGTACCATCCTCTCCAGGGCCCTCGTGTGCTGTTTCACCATGTATGCACAATAGTATGTGAGCATTTACACTGTAAGAAGCCAGTCCTAGGACCTGTATTCATCTCAGAGAAAGACAGGAACACTTCAGATATTGAAAGTATAACATTTTATACTTTTGGAGACAGCTTTAAGAGTCCCTAGAAATGCTTTTCATTTTTTTAAAATTTAAGATCCAAGCAATTGAATTGCTTTTCTCATGGACTAGATTTAAATCTGTAGTAAAAGCAGTTTGTGAGAGCTATACTGAAATATGTGCTGTGCCTGTGTGTAACAGTCATTCCAGGATTAAACAGAGCAGAAACATTTAAACACTAAAGGTGACTTTACCACGGCATTCCATGTTTTCTCACCTTGAAAACAGAGCTGTTCATTTCTTGGTTTAGGCAGTTGCTGAATTTTGTAATTTCAAGTACATAGGCTTTTAGAGAAATTGTAAGCTTTAGGCTTTGTCTGTGGAGTCTTGGATATTTGGGGTTTTAGCTCCTGCTGTGATGTGTTACAGTAACCTCCTCTTTGAAGGCTCTGTGCTCTAATAAGTTTCTTTCTTTGTGTTCTTCTTCCAATGACTGAACTATATGAGATGTGACTTATAAATTATTGCTAAAAATTTAAATGTGTGTAACTTACAGAAATGATAAATAAAAAGGGACTTAATCCCAGCCAGGCCTTTGTGTCCTCTGAGCTGCTGTGCACCACGTCGGTGCTGTGCTGGCACCTCAGGAGTTGGTCCAGCTGCCCACCCTCCAGCGCTGCTTTGCTGAATCCGGAACCGGGCTGCAGGAACTCGGGGCCGCGGCACAGAACAGGGTGGAACACCTGCCACCAGGGTTCCTGGGTGGGCAGGGCTCAGCTTGTGGCTCTGAGAGGTGACGAAATGGCCTTCCTGTCTTTCCCCTGGACATCCAGGGTGACATATGTACTAACACCCACTGGGAGGTGTTTTTAGATAGAATAATAGTCTCTGCCCTTAGATATCAACACCCCCTCAAACAAGGAACTGAGGTCCATGGAAAGGAAGGGCCTGTCCCAGGAATGCTTGTTCCCAGCCCAGTGCTTTTGCTAAACGTCCTAGAAGAAACCCAGAATCCGTTCATTGGTCCTCACTGGTCACCTTGCCCTTTCTTTGCCTGGGTAGGTTCCACCAAATTTTTAAAGGCCACAGGCAAGCCCAGCTCTCTTTATATTGTTTAGAAGTTAAATGATTGTCAGGATGGACTTTATTAATTCAACCATCAACTAGCTAAGGGAGAAAAGAATGCTGGCCTTAGTAAGCAAAGAGAAAGAAGTAGAAATTCCAGCAGAGAGCATTTGAGTTCAGTGTGCTTGGGATTGGAGGCCGGCAAATAGGGGTGGCCCGTGGCTGGACTGTGGGAGCGCGAAGAGGACAGGCAGAGCAGCTCACTGGAGGGCCGCCCACCGTTGCCGTTTGCCTGTCCTGTTGCTGATTGTTGTGCAGATGGTGACCAGCCCTGGGCCTCCCCGCTCTTGCTTTAGGTCTTTCCATCGCTTTGAAAGTGGGAGCAGGACATTTTTGTTCTCCTAAAACCAACAGTGGAGCAGTGTCAGTACCAGCCTCCCGCCCCTCCCGGATGCACCGGATCAGAAGTTCTCTACAGAGTAGCCCTCACCTCGATAGAATGGTGCCTCTCAGCTCTTGATTGCCTGGAGATTCCATCTTGCATAAGGACAGTCTTAGGTGTCTGTGATTCCTGAGCTCGTGATCACCCAGAGTATTTCATTCTCCTCAGCAGCACTTCGTGATTGAAGTATAGTATTCAGGTACACACTGGCAATTTAGAATAAAAGAATTCTGCATGGCAGAAATAAATGACAGACAAGTGAAAATATTCTCTGAGCCAGTAGGGCTTTATTTCTTTGGGATCTTGCTTACAGTTGATTTGACTGACTCAGAATGACTGATTCTCATTGTGTGAATGAAAGAAGTCCCTCAGTTAAAATGTAAAGGCATTTTAAATTGGCCCTATCAATACTTGAATGTGCTGGTGTTTTAAAAAGAAGAAAAGCAAAGGAGCTAGGCTTTAGGAATGCAGTTCTCCTGAGAACTGCTGGAATCCAGTTAGATGGACAGGTCCAGTGGGCACTTGGATGAGCGGATTGCCCCGCTGTCTTTCCTGTCCTTAAAGGCTCCTTGCATGTGTCTGCTCCGTCTGCCGCATTAAGACCCACACGAAATAACACCACGAAAGTCCCACCTCTCTCCCACTGAGATTTTCTGTGACCGTGGCTCTCAGATGAGTCTCTGCGGGCATCTTGCTTCAGTATTTGGCTCTTTTACCTAAAAAGGCCGACTAACAGTACCGACCCTCCTTATTTTTTCTCCGGGAAATGGAGAAATAGGACTTAGTCAAGGTGAAAGTAACTGTTCCAGGTACAAGAGAAGGAAAGATATTCTAGGTTCCATAGGTGATTTGGGTTTATTTTTAGCAAAGCCAAGTGCAGTTAGGCAAGAAGGCTGTTAAAAACCCTGTGATGTACAGCTTCAGAAGGACTGAACAAATAGTTAAGAATTTAAGATCAGATAAAAGGATATTCTCCAGTCACTGCCTTAAAAATGTAGCTTGGACCAGTTTTCCCTTGTGTTTATGGCCTTTTTGAAACTGAAGTAGGGTGGGCTGGTGTGGGCGGATGGTGGGGGGCTGCACAGGTAGAGACCTCTCATCGAGACCCTTGGGGTGAAGGACTGCAAACTGCAACTTGCAGAGCTGATCCCACTCCTTGCCTGTTACGTAAATAAAAGTTTTACTGGAACAACCATGCCCATTTGTTCCTTGTCCGTGGCTGCTTTCCTTTGACAGATTTGAGTACTTGGGACAGAGACTGTATGTCCTAAAAAGCCTAAAATATTTTACTGTCTGGCCTTTTATAGGAAAAGATTCACCCACTGCTACTCTAGGTCCATAAGCCAACTTGAGGTGAAATTTCAGCTGCACACAGTTGTCCTTGAGGGTGCAGATCAGTGGTCCTCTGATTAGGTACACTAGAAAGTGAAAGTGTTAGCCTCTTGGTCGTGTCCAGCTCTTTGTGATCCCACTGACTGTAGCCTCTGTCCACAGAATTCTCCAGGCAAGAATACTAGAGTGGGTAGCTATTCCCTTCTCCAGGGGATCTTCCCAATCCAGGGATTGAACCCAGGTCTCCCACACTGCAGGCAGATTCTTTATAGACTGAGCCACCAGGGAAGCCCTGGTACACTATAACTTAGCTCTTTTCAGAAAGATGTTATTAGCATCATCCCAGGGCTTCCCCTATAACTCAGTTGGTTAAGAATCCGCCTACAATGCAGGAGATCCCAGTTCAATTCCTGGGTCGGGAAGATCCCCCAGAGAAGGGATAGGCTACCCACTCCAGTATTCTTGGGCTTCCCTTGTGGTTCAGCTGGTTAAGAGTCTGCCTGCAATGCAGGAGACCTGGGTTCAGTTCCTGGGTTGGGAACATCCCCTGGAGAAGGGAAAGGATACCCACTCCAGTATTCTCGCCTGGAGAATTCCGTTAACTGTGTAGTCCTTGGAGTTGCAAAGAGCTGGACACGACTGAGTGACTTTCACTTTCATCTGACTCATGGACCCTAGTTCCCAGGGCATTGGGTCTGGGAAACTACATACAACATGCATCACTCAGGCTGACCTAGTCTTTTTTTTGACAGTTCTGAGTAAACAGATGGTAGTTGATGATAGCTGACATCAACAGGTGATAGAAAATTTTAAATCCAAGAGCAGTTTCATTATCAGCATTTTAAAATAAATCTGTTTTACTCCAGGCACCTCCTAATGTGTTCTGCTATAGTAAGAGCTCACTTTATTCCGATATTTTGGCGGTCTACCATCTAGAGCCTTAGTGCTTCAGGCAGGGTGAAAGTGAAAGTGTTAGTTACTCAATCATGTCCGACTCTTCGTGACTCCATGGACTTTAGCCCTCCAGGCTCCTCTGTCACGGGATTCTCCAGACAAGGATACTGGAGTGGGTTGCCATTTCCTACTCCAGGGGATCTTCCTGACCCAGGAATCGAAGCCGGGTCTCCTGATTTGGAGGGAAATCACTCAGATTGTTTACTTAAAGAACCAGCTGTCCATGGACAAAATATAGTTCTACAGATTAAGTTCACTGCCCTGTGGTCTAGAGCTCACATCAGCTGGGGATGTAATTGAACAATAGGCCCCTGCTAAAGTTGCTAATGTTTGTCAAGAATAGGCCAAGGAAAATAGACTGTGTCCCATAAAGAGCTTGACAGCTGTCCTGGAGGATACTATTCTAGCAAAAGTGTTTAGTTCAGTCGCTCAGTTGTGTCCGACTCTTTGCGACCCCATGAATCACAGCGTGCCAGGCCTCCCTGTCCATCACCAACTCCCGGAGTTCACTCAAACTCATGTCCATCGAGTCGGTGATGCCATCCAGCCATCTCATTCTCTGTCATCCCCTTCTCTTCCCACCCACAATCCCTCCCAGCATCAGAGTCTTTTCCAGTGAGTCAACTCGTCACATGAGGTGGCCAAAGTATTGGAGTTTCAGCTTTAGCATCAGTCCTTCCAGTGAACACCCAGGATTGATATCCTTTAGAATGGACTGGTTGGATCTCCTTGCAGTCCAAGGGACTCTCAAGAGTCTTCTCCAGCACCACAGTTCAAAGCATCAATTCTTTGGCGCTCAGCTTTCTTCACAGTCCAACTCTCACATCCATACATGACCACGGGAAAAACCATAGCCTTGCCTAGACGGACCTTGGTTGGCAAAGTAATGTCTCTGCTTTTTAATATGCTCTCTAGGTTGGTCATAACTTTCCTTCCAAGGAGTAAGCGGCTCCAGGCGGTGCAGACGCGAGAGACGCCGGCTCTGGTGGCGCAACCGACCACGCGCAGAAGCGTGGCCAAGAGGAGCTACCCCACATCCAAGGTAAACTACAGAGGTTGTGCTTTGTGGGAGCAGCTGTGAAGAGATATTCCACGACCAAGTAAGAGAAACCCAAATAAGACGGTAGGTATTGCAAGGGAGCATCAGAGGGCAGACACACTGAAATCATAATCACAGAAAACTAGTTGATCTGATCACATGGACCACAGCCCTGTCTAACTCAATGAAACTAAGCCATGCCGTGTGGGGCCATCCAAGATGGACGGGTCATGGTGGAGAGGTCTGACAGATTGTGGTCCACTGGAGAAGGGAATGGCAAACCACTTCAGTATACTTGCCTTGAGAACCCCATGAACAGTATCAAAGGACAAAATGATAGGATACTGAATGAGGAATTCCCCAGGTCGGTAGGTGCCCAGTATGCTACTGGAGATCAGTGGAGAAATAACTCCAGAAAGAAAGAAGGGATGGAGCCAAAGCAAAACAAATACCCAGTTGTGGATGTGACCGGTGAGAAGCAAGGTCCAATGCTGTAAAGAGCAATATTGCATAGGAACCTGGAATGTTAGGTCCATAAATCAAGGCACATTGGAAGTGGTCAAACAGGAGATGGCAAGAGTGAATGTAGACATTCTAGGAATCAGTGAACTAAAATGGACTGGAATGGGTGAATTTAACTCAGATGAGCATTATATCTACTACTGTGGGCAGGAATCCCTTAGAAGAAATGGAGTAGCCATCATGGTCAACAAAAGAGTCCGAAATGCAGTACTTGGATGCAATCTTAAAAACGACAGAGTGATTTCTGTTCATTTCCAAGGCAAACCATTCAATATTACAGTAATCCAAGCTTATGCCCCAACCAGTAATGCTGAAGAAGCCGAAGTTGAACAGTTCTATGAAGACCTACAAGACCTTTTAGAACTAACACCCAAAAAAGATGTCCTTTTCATTATAGGGGACTGGAATGAAAAAGTAGGAAGTCAAGAAGCAAAAATGTAACAGTAGTTAATTCAGGATGTTAAGAATCTGATCTGTTTGTGTTCTTGGAAATGCCATGGCACATTGCAGAGGGCCGACTGGAGCCACCCTCTGGCCAGCAGAATAACTGTCAGTCGAGCCCTGGGTTTTGCTTTTTGCCTCTGCACACTTGTTCAGCTGTGCTTCTGAACACCATGCCCACAATGTGGAACAGAGGAAAGTGTGGCCTGGGGATGGCGTGTCCCTGCCATCTAACTGACTGACCTTGGACAAGCTGTCACCTGAGCCTCGTTTGTAAGAGGGGGATGGTACTGCCTGCCCCCCAAGATGGTTGAGCGAAGATGACAGGTGACAGATGTGAGGGCCCGCCAGTCTAGAGGCTGCTCCTGTTTGTTCTTCAGGAACGTGTGTGGTCTGCCTGCGTCACTGTTTGTGAGAAGACGGATGAGACTGTCAGCTTGCACTCAGGACTGAGGGTCTTGCTTGTGTGACACAGACGAGGAGCAGAGATCAGAATGGGACAGGGAGGAAGAGAGAGAAAAGGAAGAAGGGAAGTGACTCTGGGCATCCCTCACGTCGCCCACTGGCATCGTGGAAAACTTGAGCAGAAGGGACTTGGTCTGGAGCCAGGGTGGACCTCCTCTCCGTGGGGCATCTCCAGAAACCTGCTCCATCTGCTTCCAGTGGTTCCTCTCTGACCGTCTCCTGGACACTCAGCAAGCCTCTTCCTGCCGGAGACTCACCTCCCCTTCCTGCATCCCAGCCCTTTGATGCCTCCCCATCTCCCACCCCATCCCTACCTATGGGAACCACCAAATTCCAAGTACCGACTGAGCCACCACCTTCTGCCAGGAACTCAACACTCCTGGTCAGGGGATGGGGGCCCTTCCCTAAACTGGGGAGGCTGGGATGGAGCGGGGAGGTGAAGAGCAGCCCCAGGCCCAAGAGGGAAGGACACCCCCAATCAGAGAAGGATGGAGCAGAGTCCACTGCGAGTGGCCTTGACACACAGCAAGCAGTGGACACCAGGGCCGGAGAGGCCCACAGCAGGTGCGCTGGGGTTCAGAAGGGACAGGGAGCAGGTGACTCACTGGGGGCTCCTGGGAGTGGGTGTCAGCATGGCCCTGGAAGATGAGCAAGGATGAGCCCAGGGCCTCCAGGCAGATAAAAAGCGCAAGGAGAGATGTGGTCAGGACAACAGGCTTACAACTGACACAAGCAAATGGTTCCATTTTTCAGGAATGTGGGACTTCTCCCCCAGGGCCGGGTGGGAGGAATGTGTGGAGCAGCTGCTTGGATGCCCATGAGGGCCCAGCTGGGGGCCAGTTCACCAGAGAGCCAGGCAGCAGCTCCCACCAGCTGTTCCAGGTGGCAGCTGACATCTGCTTCTCTGACAGAGGGGTGAAGAGGAAAGAGCAGAAGCGCCTGACCTGCTGGCCAGTGAGGCTGCGGGTCTGTCTGACCACTGTGGCGGGGCCAGCCCGTTGCCCCTGAGAGGGGAGTTTAGAACTGCTAGAGAGAACAGCAGCTCAGCCAGCTCCCTGCTTCCATGTTAGTCCTGCGGCCTCGTCACAGAGCGTGTGTGTCTGCGTGCCAAGTCGCTTCAGTCGTGTCCAGCTCTGTGGCCCTATGGACTGTAGCCGGCCAGGCTCCTCTGTCCATGGGGTTCTCCAGGCAAAAATGCTGGAGTGGGTTGTCCCGCCTTTCTCCAGGGGATCTTCCCTTCCTAGGGATTGAGCCTGTGTCTCTCATGTCTCCTGCACTGGCAGGAAGGTCCTTTACCGCCCTGAGAGCAGCCAGAGGGATGTTTTAGACACAAGATTCTCGTCAAGTGCTGCCCTGGCCACATCTCTCCAGTGGCTCCCGCCACATGCTTGTCTGTAAGGGAGGCCCTGCGCTAAGGGCTTCCCAGGTGGTGCAGAGGTCGAGAATCCGCCTGCCAATGTAGGAGGCACAAGAGACGCACATTCGATCCCTGGGTCAGGAAGATGCCCCGGAAGTGGGCATGGCAACCCACTCCAGTATTCTTGCCTGGAGAGTCCCGTGGACAGAGGAGCCTGGCGGGGTGTAGGCCATAGGGTCACAGAAGAGTCAGGACATTACTGAGTGACCGAGCAGTAGCAGCAGCTGTGTTATCTAGCCCTGCCCACTTAGCTCTGACCTTGAACGTAATCCATTCCACTTCAGCACCTTTGCACTCGCTGTGCCCTTTGCCCAGAGCTCTCTTCCCCTGCTGCTCACGGGGCTCCCTATTCCCTCCCCAAGACCTCTGCTTAAACGTCACCTCAACCTCAGCTGGGCCACTCTGATCTACTCTTACAAGCAGGGTCCCATACTCCACTAGCCCTGATCCTGCTTGCCTTTTTCCAGAACTCCTGGCTTCCCCATGAGATTGTAGGCTCCACGAGAGCAGGGCTAGGTCTGTCTTGTGCTTTCCTGAACCCTCAGATCCCAGCAGAGGGCTGAGCACACAGAAAGCCCTTGATAAATAAGTGAGGAGGGAAAGGATGCATGAAGGGGGCTGCGGAGCTGGAAGAGAAGCAGAGGGCTGGGCTGTCTCTGTGAGAGCCGGCAGGGAGCGTCTCCTCTGAGGGGCCTGGCAGCCCCTGAGACCTGCTTATTGTCCTCCTCCCCCCAACCCCCATCATCTAAGATACTCCCTGGATCTCTGTCCCAGGTCCCTTGTCTAGGAGCCCACGCTTCTTAGTGGCACCTGAGCCATGTCCAGAAAGGGCCTCGAGAGGTCTACAGAATCATCTCATTGTCAGGTCCACGACTCCCCTTCCAGGCAGGGGCTGGCCTGCCTGCTTCCAACAAAAGCAGGTGGAGGCTCGGTGCCCTTGCAGGAAACCCACGCCCATCAAAGTCTCCTTTCCTGTGAATGAGCCTTTGCTCAGTATGAACATGTGCCAAACCTCCATCGTTGTTGTTGTTTTCATCCCGGAGGAAAGGATGTGGAGGCCCCAGCCTCAGTCTTCCAGGAGCCTGAGAAATGACAGAGCCACAGAGGGCAGAGTGGGCCACTGAGGGAGAAAGGTCAGGATACCCGAGGGGAGGGTCCTGGGAGCCCCTGCCTTCGCAGAGGAAGCCAGTCTGGATGGCTTATTTATCACCATCCCTGCCTCGGGGCAGTAGTCATGTATGGATGTGAGAGTTGGACTGTAAAGAAATCTGAGCACCAAAGAATTGAGGCTTTTGAACTCTGGTGTTGGAGAAGACTCTTTAGAGTCCCTTGGACTGCAAGGAGATCCAGCCAGGCCATCCTAAAGGAAATCAGTCCTGAATATTCATTGGAAGGACTGATGCAGAAGCTGAAGCTCCAGTACTTT
This sequence comes from Moschus berezovskii, assembly GCF_049115385.1. Classification (NCBI taxonomy): domain Eukaryota; kingdom Metazoa; phylum Chordata; class Mammalia; order Artiodactyla; family Moschidae; genus Moschus; species Moschus berezovskii. The sequence goes on from NC_142471.1 coordinate 86,710,913, forward strand.
GGCCACCTGATGCAAAGAACCAACTCATTGGAAAAGACCGTGATGCTGGGAAAGATTGAAGGCGGGAGAAGGGGATGACAGAGGATAAGATGATTGGATGGTATCACCAACTCGATGGACATGAGTTTGAGTAAGCTCCACGTGTTGGTGATGGACAGGGAGTCCATGGGGTCACAAAGAGTCAGACACGACTGAGCAACTAAACTGAACCATCTCGGGGCAGGAGGCGAGGTGGGCGGGGACGATGAAGAGGGCTGCTTTCTGGAGGCAGAGGCAGAGGCAGGCCAGCCTCGCTGCTCTTCCAGGAGCACAGCAGCTCTGCTTACCCCAGCCTTGTCTGGAGCCCCATTTGCAGTGCTGTCATCAAGATGCTCTGGGAGAAGACACGTGAAATGGGGATTTTTCTCAGAAATGCCATGTGCAATGTGCTCTCTCCTGCGACTCCACAAATCTTTAATAAAAGTAGGAGATTCACCTTGTGGTTGATGCGACTAGGCTTTTGGGAAAAGTCAGGGAGGAGGCTGGATTTGAGTGGAGGCTGGTAGAGGACTGAGGCAGCCTTGGCCCACAAGACGGGGACAGGCTAACACTAAAGTCCCCAGGGAAGGTCTGGACTGGGGAGGGCTCGGCCACACCGGTTGCCCAGAGGTGGACTTTCCAGAGGGCTTGGACCGCCTTCTGAGACCAGCCTGGTCCTCACCCCTAGGACACCAGAGGCCTGTGCCCTCCTGGGGTGGCCCCCACATTCTCCAGTGTTCCAGAAAGGTTACCGACAGGTGTTGGGGTAATCATGTTCCAAAAGTTTCCATTTTTCCCTGGCATCTGCAGCAGGACAAGCCTCCTCACACATCTTTTTCTCATATTTCATTTCCTTTAGCAAATGCACACAGTATCTTATTTGAATGCGGTTATCTGAAAACTTGCTAACTGAAGGGTAGTTACTAACTGAACAGTGTCTCTACTGTGGTTGCTGAATCCAGAAAAAAAGCACTTTTGAGAGAGGAAAATGATGTTCATTGCTTTTTCTTCTCTGGTAACCAAGATGCAGTCTGTCCAGGAAAGCTGGTACCTAACTCTGGTGGGGAGCGGGGGAAGCGGGGAGGGAGTGCAGGCAGAGCAGGCGGAGTGACCCTGAGTGCTGTCACCTGCCACCTTGGTATCCTGGCTCTGCCCACTCTGTCCCTCTCAGCAGCTCTTTTATCTCCCCTGAGCTGCTCCTCCGTGGACTCTTGGCCCTGTCCCCCAACTCCCCACCCCACGTCTGACTCCTGGTTCTGCCTTCGCTAGTTCTGTTATCCCTGACCAGTGAATCTAGCATCCCCACGCCTCAGTTTCCTCATCTGTACAATGGGTTCAATGATAGTCCTTCCCTCGTTAAGTTGAAAAGCTCTTGGGACACGGCTTGGCAGGATGAATACTGATGAATATTGGCTCTCATTTCTGGTGCCATCTTGGGGGAGATGGTTGTTGGTAAGAGACTGGAGGCCCCTCTGCTCCAGAGGGATGCTGCGTGCTTTCCTGGGGGTTCTGAGAAGACTCACCTCCTCCCCTCTGCGTTCTCCCCACAAAGAGCCCAGCGAGGATCAGAACATCCCTAATGTTCTGATTAATGAGCCTCCAAGTGTCCCTGGAAACTTCCTCTTCTTCTCCATCAGCGGAGCCCAGGGATGTGTCCTGTGTTTTGTGAGCAGGAGTAACCCTGCCTGTGTAGCCCCAGGAACCTCAGGTTCTCAGTGGCCTCATGAATCATCAGGAAGGAGCTGGGAAAGAACCAACATGCTCATTCCACTCCCCCCACAACCGGCAGAGAGTCAGGGTTCCCCCATAACAGGCACTGGTCTGCGGTGAGAGCCACACAGCCCCAGCCTTCAGACCCAGTTCTGCCCTCAGGGGTCTCCTCTCCCCACAGCCCTGCAGCTCCCTACCCACCACTGGGGTGGTGCCTGCCAGGGCCATCCCCACAGCCAGAGCCCTGTCTCATCACCCCATCTGGCTCGGAGCGCCCCGTGGCACTGAGCCCTGAAAACAGTTTCCCAGCCCTGGGGAGGTGTTGGAGGCCTGGACGCTTGGGCATGAAGTGGAGTCGGGAGGAGACGGAAGACACAGGGAGGAGGCCAAGGAGGAGGGAGGGGACCTTTAAAGGGCCCTCCTTCGCTGGGTCTAGCCTGGAGCGCCACATTTTGCCCCTGTGGAAGGAGGGAAGGGGTGCCCCTCCTTGAGCAAAGAGGCTCATGAGAAGCCCTAGCCTTGAGTTCTGAACAGAACTCAGAAAACCACAGGAGAGATGAATCCTTCCCTGAGATGTTCCCAGAGCAACTGTGGTCCTTGCTGGCTCACTGTAGGGAGTCCATAAATATTTGTGGAGAGAAAAGGTCCTAATACAGAGATGATAGTCTAAGGTTATTTCCTCCAAAAGGCGATGCCAAGGAACATGTGCAAGAGATAGTCCCGTGATACATCCCTCAGGAAAAAACTCAGCGGGGGATGGGGGCCCCAAATAATAAAGTCTATTAAAAAGGACGCAGAAATTAAATAATTCAGGAAAACAAGATAGTCTAAAGTCTCCTTGTCACAACGCACATAAACACCTAAAGGCTCTGAGAAGTCCTTTAATAAAGAATCCTGCATAACTGTGTTTCAACCAGCAACAGCGAAACGCACTTAACCAGGAGCGCCTGTCACCCCTCTTTGCTCGCCCTTCTTTCTCCTCTGCTGTCTCCAAGCATCACGTGGAGTCTGTGCTGGGGACTGGGGTGGACACGGTCACCCGAGGTACATGGAGACCTGCAGCCTATGGGATGTCATTCTCAGGGGTCAGAGCAATGACTCCACACTCTCAGCAGGATTTCCAATGTGAAGGGACCAAGGGTGACCCAGGGACTTGCAGGAGGCTGGCCCTTGAGCCACACAGATGGAGCCTTCCCAGAACCAGCCTCAGGGCTCCCCTTGAACTGATTTGCCCTCAGTTGAAGCAAAAGGATTTAATGTCTTTTCCCAGAGAGAAACTAACTCTTTTATACACACAAAGCGGGGATTGAGATCATCAAACAATTTCCTCCAGGTCTAAAAGTTTCATGAGAAGGAAAGAAAACAAAAACACTTCAACCAAAAAACAAAGAACAAACCCTGAGAACAGAACACACTTAATGAGACTGCTTAGCCCTTGGAGTTTCTGAATAATTCATGCCACCGCAGCTTTCTTTCCACTTTGCTTCTCAGGCTCCCCGGGGGTGGGAAGCCAGCCTTGCTGTGGTCTCTTCCAAGCGGCCATCCTGCCTCTGCTCACAGGCCTCCTGGGACGGGTGCTCACTACCTCCCAGGCTGTGCCCTGAGTCAGTCTTGAGTTCTGCCACTAGAGTGGGCATTGGGTGACAGCAGGATGACTCCAGAGGCCCCTCACGTGGCAGCAGCAGTGCAATATAGCAGGTGAGAACCTGAACTCTGAATCCAACCAGCTAGTCAGAATCCCAGCTCCATCGTAGCTGTGTGCCAACCGGCACAAGCTATGCCTCTCTGAGCCTCAGTTTAGTCCCCTGCCAAATAGGGATGGTGACATACTTCCCCCCTAGTGCTGTTGACTGGTTTGATCTCCTTGCAGTCCAGGGACCCTCCAGTCGATCCTAAAGGAAATCATCTCTGAATATTCATGGCAAGGACCAATGCTGAAGCTAAAGCTCCAATACTTTGGCCACCTGAGGCAGTCCCCTGATGCTGACTCATTAGAAAAGACTGTGATGCTGGGAAAGACTGAGGGCAGGAAAAGAAGGGGGAGACAGGATGAGATGGTTATGCAGCATCACTGATTCAATGGACATGAACATGAGCAGACTTCAGGAGACAGTGAAGGACAGGGAAGCCTGGTGTGCTAGTCCATGGGGTTGCAGAGTTGGACATGAGCCTCCCCATCTCTCGGGACCCTATGCGCATTTGTAGCTGTCAATGATGGGGAACCTCTCCCAACTTCTCCCCCAATCTGCTTCCAAGCCTCGCCTAACTTCTCCCCCTGAGCTTCCAAGCTCAGGGCCTGGGGAAGGAACAGTGTGCCCCAAATGGCTCCCTAGGATCCTTGGAGCCACTTTGTCCAGCAATAAAGAAAGTCCATCCCCACGGTGATTATGGAGTTTCCAACCACTTCTAGAAACAGAGCCAGCTCACAACTTCAAGAACACAATGGCAGGTTAAAAAAGGAAAAAGACAAAGAAAAACCTCTAAGCTCCATCACTACGCTAAGTTCCCGCCCACTCAAGTTTTTGAGCCAAACTTGACTCCCCGTGAGATTTCAGTCACTCGTGCCTCAGCTGGCTGGTGGGGGTGTGAGTGACGTTGCTGTGTCTGAGAGATGGTTCTGCCTTTTCACAGAGTAACAGGTTTGGTGAATTTCAGGGTTGCAGCCCAACCTCCAAGCTCCCAGACCTTCAGGCCATGATCCAATCCAATTCAACACAGAAAGAGAGACCCACAGGCACACATGTCAGCCTCTGCCAAGGGGGAGGCCACGGGAACACCTGCTGGAGACTGCTGGGGAATTGCTGGCTCCCTGTAGGGGCTTGAATGGTGTCCCCCTCCCACCAAATTCATGTACCCTTGGAACCTCAGAACTTGACTTTATTTGAAAATAGGGTCTTTGCAGAAGTGATTAGACCTTGAGATGACATCATCAGACAGTGATGGTGTCTTTATAGGAAGAGGAGAGGACACAGGGATGAAGGCCTTGTGAAGACGTGGAGATCGGAGTGATGTAGCAGCCAGCCACGGACGCTGAGGCTCACTGGAAGGACAGAAGCCGGGATGTGGCAAGAAGGATTCTTCCCTGGAACCTGCAGAGAAAGCATGGCCCTACCAACTTTGATTACAGACATCTGGCTTCCAGAACCCCGGGAGAACAAATTTCTCTTGTTTCAAACCACTAATTTTGTGCTTTTTTTTTTTTTTTTTTAATGGCAATCCTGGCCAACTAAGACACCTCCTCTGAGCAAAAAGGAGGACTAGGAATTCCTCAGAGACCTCAAGCTGTAGGACCAATGCCCCCTTCATCACCCAGAACGGTAAGAATTCTGCTTCCATTCCTCTGTTCTCGTCTTCTAGCCAAGCTGGAGGAGGTTTTCTGCCTGTGTTTGTTTTACTGAATCTACTTTGTCAGGAAAGAGCCCACAGTTCCAGAAACAGAGGAATGGTTTTCAGTTGCACTTCTGGACTAGAAATTTCACTGTCAACCATGTTGACATAACCAGGTTCCCCGCGTTCTGTTTCCATCTTTCCAGAAGCCCTTATGATGCTTTGCTGGCATTTCTCTCCGAGGCCTTCTGTGGATCAGGGAAAACCATGGACAGCAACAGTTCCAGCACCCACAGCCCAGGGAAGCCCTGGGTAGTCAAAGCCATCCAGGCTCATGATTCTGGCTTGGGGAAGATTCCAGAGTCCGGGATTCTCTGTGGTTTTAGATTTCCAGGCTTCTGGAACCGAAAATCCATTTTGCCAGTTTTCCCCAGTATGTGTTCCTTAAAACTGTAATGTCCTGCAAAAATGTTAATAAATATGTTTTAAACATCATAGTCAAATAAGTTTGGGAACCGCCAGAATAAACATAGTTAAGCAAATTACTGTACTGCAGACCTTCTCGGGACTTTTAATATGTCAGATACAAGCTGAGTCCCTTCAAGCAAAGGACAGTGTTCATGGTTCCCAAACCTGCCTGATCACAGGTTCTCTCTGCATGCTGCTTGCTTTTTAGCCAGTTCCGCTTTGTTGAATTGCAGCAATGAAGATGTCCCTCCCTTCCTTCTCTGCTACCAGAGTTCTCTCTTCCAAGTTTAGAAAACTACTTTGCTCCTCCAGTCTTCCCCATAAATCAGTGTAACTATGTCACAGAACCCCCTGGGCTCGAGTTAAATGACATGAAATGCCCTCCATCATCCAAGGTCAGGCCACGCCTCTTGCTCAGCGTCCGTTCTCTGCACCTTACAACGTGATCAACCCAAGACACTTGTGATTCCTGATCACGTGACATAGTGACAGCTTGGTCCTTGCTCTCTGGAACACCTTTCCTGCCTCATGTGCCTGGAGAACATCTACCCATCGTCACATCCTCAAGGCTGGGCATCGTCTCCCACCTCACGCCTCCCACTCCCCCACCACCCTGATCAGGTGCCCCACAAGTTATATCACGTTCCCAAGCCTCGCAGGTCCCTCAGTCCCCTTTTGTCTGCTGAAGGCTTCACTTTGGTTCTCAGCCTCTCTGTCATCAGGTTCAGTCGCTCAGTCATGTCCTACTTGTTGCGACCCCATGGACTGCAGCATGCCAGGTTTTCCTGTCCATCACCAACTCCCGTAGTTCACTCAAACTCATGTCCATTGAGTCAGTGATGCCGTCCAACCATCTCATCCTCTGTCGTCCCCTTCTGCCTTCAATCTTTCCCAGCATCAGGGTCTTTTCAAATGAGTCAGCTCTTTGCATCAGATGGCCAAGGTATTGGAGTTTCAGCTTCCACATCTGTCCTTCCAGGTGTAAACCCAGAATAAAACCATTCTGGCCACTTGAAGAAAACGATAAGATTCGGCAGCCCTATTTCCTCACAGGCCGCACTGTGCTCTGTAAATGCCACATGAGGCACCCTCCCCATGCCCCCCCCAGTCAGCCAGAGAAAGCAGGTCATTGTTGAATCTTCTGTTGGCTTTGATAACGCTTACCTTGCATTAGTAAGCAAAGGAGCAGACACAGTGTACAACAGGGAACTTGGAAATGACCAACAACGTCAAAGTCAGCAGGTTTTTTTTCCCCTAGATATGTTTGTGGTTATGATATTTTAAAAATGAAAACAGACTGTGTTGCTGTAATTTTGACTAGTTGGCTAGTGTTGTTTGGTTGGTTCCTGGGGCAAAATGAAGTGTACACACTCTTCTGGTTTGGAAAGAACCGTGAGCAGCTCACTTTGTGCTGCTTAATTATAGCACAGGTTAGGTTCTGATGGACCAAGTTTTTTTCTGTTACTGATGACTGGGATCCACAGGCTCAAAACAAATCAGAAAGTCAACCATAAGTGCCAGTAAGACTGTTGGGGTACAGTGCCAAAGCCCACCCTGTATTAGGGGGTCCCAGGGCAACAGGCTCAGAGAAGTAAGCCATAGCCCCCACTCAGTACCTGCTGTCTGTTGGCACAGAGATAGTGCCATTGGGGCACCAAGTGTCAGATGCTTTTGATCTTTCAAAAGAAGCGGCAAGTCCAAATAACTCCATGAAATATCCAGATTTTTAAAGGTTGGCTCAAGTTTAAAAAAAAAAATCCAGTGCATGCCAAACAAAATATATCTCTGGGCCAAAATCAGCTTTTGTGCCAACAGTTTGTGACTTCCATAATCATAAAAATAAGAAAGTATTAGCACCCACACTTCATCTCTTAGCTTTACTATGTTAAAAGGCAAAAAAAAAAAAAAAGCTATGCTACGCAAAAGATATGCAGCTCTTTGGAGTACCCTGGTCTCCCTGAGCTACTGAGGCCCCTCCCTGATGCACTTGGGCTCTGAGAGTAGGGTCCCAGGCAGTTCTGCCTCACTCCTGGCTACCAGGTATGTGTGTGTAAACTCCTTTTTAAAAAATCATATAACCACACAGCCTTGTTCAGTTGGAGTCTCAAGAGTTGGGGTCTGAGCGTCTGAGGTTTGCATAGTGCCCCCAAGTGACTTCCATGTGCGGCCAGGATTGAGTTTATTTGCTTATCCCTCTGTTCCCCTCCCATCACAGTGAAGGCAACTTAGAGTTGAAGTGCCTGCCAGGCTACCCCTTCAGAAAAGACCCCGATGGCTTACAAAGGACCGTCTTCTCAGCACAGGGGTGTGTCCACCTCTTCCCCTTGGCCGACTCTCTGGACCCTTCAGAGGTGGGTGAAGACCCAGGTAGGGCCTTCCTCTGTCGCTGGCTGGCTGGCTGGAGCGCTTTGCTGTGTGATCTGGGTTTCCCTAGTTAAGCGCAGTCGTCATTCTGGTCCTGATACAGAGTTCTTTGAGCAGCTGGTCAGCTGTGAACACAGCACACGTGCACACATGGTTTTCTGGGCTTTCTCCTGTCTCTAGTCCTCTCTTTGTGTCCGAGTTCTTCACCTGCCGCCTGCACGAACACCCCCGTGCTGCTTCGGGCAGATGCGTGCGCTGGGAGCTATTCCGCCCTCCACCCTGGCTCCTGCCTGTGGTCCCCAGAGCCTTGTGGAAGGCGCTGTCACCCTCAGATGCTGAGTCTCGGGGCCATGTCTGGTCCAGGGCACCGTGAGGGCACGTGGCTCCACTGTGGGGTGGCAGTCTGTGGCGAGGAGACTTTGCTCCTCGTTCCTGATGTTGGTCCCTTCAGAGTCCACCCAGAGAAGCAAGTGGGCGGTGAGCGCCTCAGCCCCAAGCGGGCTCTGCCTTTCCCAGTGTGACCCCCACGCCCCCCCACCCCCAGACCCACACCGCTGTCTCCCTTCTCCTCCCTCCCAGTCTCCGCCTGGGCAGGAACCCCTCCACCTCTTGCTTGGAGCTTCTGGTCCAATTTTTGCTCTTCTGGCCCTTGGGGGATTATTATCTCTGTGAGCGTGTGACGATTTTTCCCACAGTGAGCCCCAGAACACCGCCACTGCAATCGTCAAGTTATCACATTTTTATTTTTGAGCTTTTTGTTTGTTTTTAGGTTTGTTTGTTTGTTTTACCACAACTGGCCTTAGTTGCAGCCTGAAGGATCTAGTTACCCTGACCAGGGAACGGACTCCAACTCCCTGCATGGGAGCACAGAATCTTAGCCACTGGCTCACTAGGGAAGTCCCAAAGCTAGCACATTTTTCATAAGAAAAATCCCTCCCAGTGGTCTGACGTGTTCAGGGTACACTTAGGGGTGCGGGGGACAACTTGACAGGTATTAAAATGAAAGAAGCATCGGATGTACTTGAAACAGCCTGGTACTAGCAGAGAGGTATTCACACATGAAGAGCAGGCAGGAAGAAAGAATGCCCATGTCCGTTGTTCATTTAAAAAGAAATCACCAAACAATACATAGTATGGTGGCTAGTGGTGGTTCAGACAATAAAGAATCTGCCTGAAACACAAGAAACCTGGGTTAGATCCCTGGGTCAGGAAGACCCCCTGGAGAAGGAAATGACAACCCACTCCAGTATTCTTGCCTGGAGAATCCCACGGACAGAGGAGTTTGGTGGGCTACAACCCATGGGGGTCACAAAAGAATCCGACATGGCTGAGTGACTAACACTTTCACATAGTATAACACAGTATCACACAGATTGACATAAAATATTCAGAAGTCTCTAGAGCAAACTCTTGTCAGTGGTTATGTCTACACAGTGGGATTATCTGCGGTTTAAGACATTTACTGTATTATCTATATTCAAAACATTTTTAAGAATAAAATGTTGTCTCATAATAAAAGTCAAGTTTAAATTCTAATAGTAAAAAGACTCAGTCCACCAACCCTCAACCTCCATAAGGTCTTTTCTCTGGGTTCCCCTTGCAGCTCCCATGGGAAGAGGGCATCCCTTCCCCTCCCACAGCCCTCGGGACCACCTTCTTCATAAGACATATCGTCACCCTGTTTTATAATCCTCTCCCTAGGCTGTGCCCTCCTGACTATCAGGACACCCAGAAAGTCCTCTTCAGGGAGCTCATTACCATTATGACTAATTAATTTCAGTGGAATTCATTTTTCTGTGTAATTTTTGGTCTCCTGTCTGTGTTTCCCACTGGACTGTATCAGTAAGGGTAGAGACCAGTTCAGCACAGTGTGCAGAATTCAGAGTTGGCGCCTGATAAACAGTTGCTGTGTAAACGAGGGGGTGGATGTATAGGTGAATGGATTCAAATCAGGACTGTCTTGGAAAGTCCAAAGCCTTTCCCCTGATGCTGCCGATCATCAGCTGCGTCTCTCCAGACTTCAGAAATCCTGCTTGATAGCAGAGCTCTCTGTCACTCACTGGAGTGGCACACACATCACCCAGATCAGAGAAAACTTTCTATGTGTCCCCAAGGAGTCTCAGCAAAAGCTTGAACGGAACCCACCTGTGTGCTACGGGAATCCAACATTCTCACAGCGCTGAACTTAAGGATGAAATAAAAACCAAACAGTTGAACTTTTGCATTTTCATGTATCATTTTCATTTTAAAGATGTGTGTGTGTGTGCACGCTCAGTCACTCAGTTGTGTCTGACTCTTTGCTACCCCAAGGACTGTAGCCCGCCAGGCTCCTCTGATGCACAATATGATTTTTTTTTAAGTCTATTCCTCCTCTGAAATTCCAGGTCCAGAGCAATAGCAAAGGTTCTCATCTGGAGTAGGCTTGAGAACCGGGTGGAGGGTTTATGAAGATGCTGAAAGCTGAGCGGCAGCCACCCATTTCAGAGTCAGGTCTGGAACGAGGCCCGAGAAGCTGCCCTTCTGGAAGGTGGTCCAGGCCCCAGGAGGGACCATGGGGCAGAGGACCCTCTGCCCTGCTGAGCTGGTGTGTGGCCTAGAGGAAGACGCTGTCCATTCTGAGCCTCAGGTCTCCTGCAAGTAAAAAGAGAAGCCTTTAGAAAGGGGTCCTGGGCTCCACGCCTGCTGATTGCGTCGGCCTGGCCCAGCCTTCTCTGGGCAGCAGAGGGCAGCAGAGACCGGGAAACAGAGAAGAGTCGGGCAGCTGGATGAGCCCACTGAACAGTGTGCGGGCACTGAGTCTTCTGTTTGAACATCTGTTCCCTGGTGGCTCAGACCATAAGGCATCTGCCCGCAACATGGGAGACCCGGGTTCGATCCCTGGGTTGGGAAGATCCCCTGGAGAAGGAAATGGCAACCCACTCATGTTGGGAAAAGCCCATGGGTGGAGGAGCCTGATAGGCTACAGCCCAAAGGGTCGCAAAGAGTCGGACAAGACTGAGTGACTTCACTTCCTCCGGCAACTCAGTGCTCCAAAAACCGCGAAACCAAAGGACAGAAAACTTTCTAATCCATTTGCCCTCTCTTGTGACCAGGAGAGGTGAATTCATGCCTTATGTGGAAGGTTTTTTTGTTTTTTTTTTTCTGAAATCACCTTTATAACCCTGGGAAACAGGCCTGGAGAGGGGGAAAAAAGGCCCACGGTCACATGTTGGTGGCAGGTCAGAATAATACACAGGCCATTCACTGCCTCCTGTTCTAACTTTTGCATCCCCTCCTGGAGGAGAATCAGGCCAGGTGGGGCTCTGGGGGCCTCCAGACAGGGTATAGGACAGACATGAGTGGTGTAAGTCAGGTGCCGTGAGTCTAGAGCCCCCTCCATGTGCAGCTGGAAAAGGGGGCTCCCTACAAGGATCTGGCCCCAGGGCCCCCAAACATCTATTCAGAGACAGCAGGCAAGTCCCAGTCTGCAGTCCCCCTGCTGGGCTTTAAACAGAGAAGTCCTGTCCCCTCCCCACAAAGGGCTCACACTTCTGAGTCACTTGATGGAGGAAGGGGAACGGGGGCAAAAGACAAGCTTCCCAAGACCCTCCCCCGAGACCCTGTTCATCAGATCTGGGGTTGGCCCTGGGACCTCATGTTAAACCCAGGCTGGCCCTCACCTGGGATCTGGGTGCAGAGGTTCCTTCAGGGAAGATGCAAGAAAGGGGACACGGACTCAGCTGTCCCCATGAGGAGGATTCCTTGGTTCTGGTAAATTCCTCCAAGAGTCTCCTAACTTCCTGACGTTTTGGAGGCCAGGACAAGCGTAAACATGGAAGCCCCATGCCATGCGTCCATTCCTAATCAAGATAAGAAGCTCTGAGATAAAATGTGTTGTTTTTCTACCTTGATAAACATCTTCCTCCAGGTCTGAATTTAAGGAGCACAGGAGTGGCTGACAGGACACAGTTGTGCGGGGAGCAGGCTGTGGCCCATCCCTTGGAGGTCCACCCCCAGCTCTTTGTGGGCCCACTGAAGGGGTCTTGTGCATGGGTGCGAGGGCACACGGGTGTGTGCCCACCAGCCTCACGTGTCCAAGTTCTGTCTGCTCCGACCCCCCGACCCCCAGCTGCTGTGTCACCCAGAGGAGAACATGGAGGGGTCGGGCACAGACAGACCCGGGGCCAGTTCAGGGCTCCGCAGACTCGAGATAACCTTGACCAGACAGGACGCAGGTCCCGCCCCCAGCTCGCAGAGTCCGCCCACAGAGGGGCGTGGCCCCAGGAGGCGGCGCAGATGCCCCTTCCCCCTGGGGTCTTCGACAGGGCAGCCTCAAGGCGGCAAACCAGCTCCTCCTTCTGTGGGAGACGGACTGTGCAATGACCGCTGTGCTTTGCTCCTCAAAGTGCGGGACGCACCTCTGGGCTCCCGGGATCACCCTGGGTGCAGATGTCCATCGGACCCCAGGCTCCCATCTGCCATCAGAGCAGAATGTAAACCTTCAGCTGATTCCTGCAGGCAGGATTCTCAGTTCTGTCCAAGAGAAAGTACATACGGGTTCAGGAGGCTGCTGGGGGACCCGTGGAGCTTTGGGGAGTCTAATAAGATGGTTGACAAAGTCATCGAGTGCCATCATCCGTGCCCAGCCCCAGGAGGCTTTCAGAGGCCCGGGAAAGAGAAGGCCAGCTCATCTGCCACGCCAAGGAGACATCTGGGCCTTGGCGCCGCCATGTGATCAGCCGCCCCCAGCACGCACAGCCTGGGGCCTGGGCTTCCCCCTAGGCCCACCTGGGCTCTGACAAGCTACCGGGACTGGCTTGTTGAAGTTCCATGAGCTTTGGGTGTCCATAACCTGACTATGGGGGCTTCCATGGTAGCTCAACTGGTAAGGAATCCACCTGCAATGCAGGAGACCCTGGTTCGATTCCTGGGTTGGGAAGATCCCTTGGAGGAGGGCATGGCAACCCACTCCAGTATTCTTGCCTGGAGAATCCCTATGGACAGAGGAGCCTGGCAGGCTACAGTCCATGGTGTTGCAAAGCGTTGGACATGACTGAGCAATTAAGCCCAGCACAGCACAGCCTGATGGTGAGGGCTTTCCAGAACCTCAGGGAAACCTGACAGGTCTGATGGGGCTGCAAGTCCCCAGAAGGTTCTAATTCATATTAAAATGTTAGAAACATTTTTTAATTCATTCAGTCAATAGGTATTTACAGAGAGTCCCTTCCCTTGGCACCACCGGACTCTTGCCCCCTGTAGCTGAGAGAATGCCACCTCTCCCCTACATCTGCCCTCCCTCCTCAGATCTCAACTGCAATTTCACCTCCTTGGGACACCCTTGCCAAAAATGGCTGCCACCTCCAAGCCCTCTCCACCACATCCCCTCACTTTGCTCAGTCTGGACCTTTACCACAGGCGCCTGTGTGTGTTTATCCTACTCACTGCTGGGTCTCTCCTTCCAGAATATAAGCCTCTGCCCCCAAAGCAAGGGGACATATCATGATCGCCCCTTCCTCCCCAGTGCTGTTGGCACATAAGAGGCTCAAGGAATAGTTATCGGGTGATGAATGAGGCCATGACGAGTTACTGATTCATTGTCTCTTCCAATAATAGGACAGTGGGGCAGGCTCCTGTTGGGAGAAAGAGGGCGTTTGAAAAGAGGGAAGGTGTAGGTGGCGGAAGCCCCCAAGCTCTGCAGACCTGGTGTGGCTGGCTGCCAGCCCCTCTCCAGGGACACTCTCCCATGAAAGGGAGAGAGGAAGCAAGATCAAGAGAGCTCATCAGCGGGGCATCCTCCCTTATGAGGAGGGATTCAGGGCTCAACATGCTTCCTGGGGCCGGGTCTGTACAGGCAGAAGGAAGAGGCCAGGTCGCTCCCAGGCGGGGCCAGCCCGAGGCCTGGCGGTTTGCAGGAATCCTTCCTCTCCAGTCCCTGCTTGTAGGTACTTGCTCTCTGGCACACCATGAATTGTTTTCTGGCTGCCTTTTGAGGAGGTTAGGCTTTCATTTTAAAAGATGAACAAAAAACGTCTCTTGCAAAGGCTTGAGTAGAGCTGACCCCGAGGAGAGGCGGTAATAGCTGATGGGCACTATGTTTGTCTAATTAATCTTCTTGTCAACAAAGTTGTTCTTCCCTGCTGCCAACCCTGACATCACCCCACAAGCCTGCCGCAGTGGTTCATACCCAGTCACAGAGGCCGCTTCTGACCCACCCTGAGCTCACCGACTCTCCCCCCGCCCCAAATGCTGCCCCCACTGCCCCCGTGCTGCTTCTGGACTGGGAACCCATGGATGAGACCCAAGGTGTCCCACATCCACTAGCTTGAGGGGAGAGGACCCTGGGGCATCAGTCTGAATGAAAGATGGTAGAGACCTCGAAGGTTCAGGAGTTCTCCAAGACTTAAGGAGGCTGGTTCCCAATTAGGACTATTCAGAGATTCTGAGCTTTTTCTTTAAACTTTGAGGGGTTCGGTTTTGCAGGGCGGATCACTGCTGTTTGGCTGGTTCGCCCCAAACAAGCAAAGTTGCAAAATCAAATGCCTTTAGGACCTAGATGCTGTTGTTTAGTCTCTGAGTCGTGTTGACTGTTTTGGGACCCCATAGACTGTAGCCCACCAGGCTTCCCTGTCCATGGGGATTCTCCAGGCAGGAATACTGGAGTGGGTTGCCATTTCCTCCTCCAGAGGATCTTCCTGACCCAGGGATTGAACTCCGGTCTCCTGCATTGGCAGGCGGATTCTTTACCACTGAGCCACAGGATGTAAATGAGTCCAGGTTTTAGGACCAGGGGGTAACACAGTGGTCAGAAAGTAAAAACAGGTCTTCCACTGGAGAGTCGGATTTTCCACTGTGCAGGGTTTAGGCCACATGGGGCCCCTGGTGGCCATTTTCTGCATTTGTAGGAGGCTTTGTAACATCAAATGTCTTCCAGGCTTTTTGTGACATCCCACCGGAGTCAGGCCCTCTCTTCTGTTTTTATTGTCAAAATCACCCTGCTGATTTCCTCCAGGGCCTTCAGCACCATCGTTACTCGCCCCGTTTACTCACTCACTGTCTGCTCACCTACCAGGCTTCTTAACTAAGTGTTCTGTGGATAGAACCCAGAAGGTTCTTGAACTTGGCTAGGGAAGCATTTACATCACTAGTCTGAGTAACATGGAACAGAAATGTCGCATTTTTTCAATCATGAATGATGTGCAATATGTCAGTGTATTAGCAGGAACTGTGGCTTCCTAACCAAGAAATCTCAGCTATTTTCATATCACCTTGCAATTGGTAGTTATCCTGAAATACCATTTGTACTCCTTGCTATTTTGAAAAACTGGTAGTTAACATAAAGGTCTGTAGTTCTTCTGACATCATGTATTAACACAGAACACAACCATTCCACAATTAAAAGGATCCCAGGGGCTTTATGTGACCAACAAAGGCACCCACTCCGCTCTAAGCTACCACTTTTAGTCTTTTCTGTATCAAGAGTGGAGTCCCGGTGGCAATAGTAGGAATTCATGACATTTTTGTGAACTGATTTACTGGATGAACCATACAACAAATCAATGAATGCTAGCAGGAGCCTTAATATAACCTTGCCCGGCTTCCTGCCCAGAGTCTGGTGCATCCTCGAAGGAGCAGAAGGCTCCCAGCAGCCTTTGTCCCCAGTGCTCCTTTCTCTGGGATAAACCTGGTCCCCCACGGGGAGAGGCTGGGTGGCTTGCTTGCTCCCCACACCGAGGGTCCAGGTCCGACCAAAGAGTCCACACCCAGCAGGACTCTCCCGGGCCATTCCCTTTGCTGCTGCAGCCACACAGTCCGCCCACGCCCAGAGCTGGAGCCCGGGTGATGTTCCTCTAGGACGCGGCGGTCTTTCCCCATCCGCAGGAATCGCCTAGCCCACTCCGGTCCTGGAGAAGGTGGGAGCGGACGGCCCCAGCCGTGCTGCCCTTCCAGACCACACGGTGGCGCTGTGGGCCCGGCCTCGGAGCCGCCGCTCCTCCAACCACGCGCGCGCTCACGGCGGGGTCCGCGCAGGGAAATGCGGGTTCCTCTCCTGGTTCCGACAGACCGCGGGGCTCCGGGCCTGGGAAGGGGGCTCGCGGGTCTCTTCCAGCGTCTTAGAAGCCTCACTCAGGTTAATCATTTACCCATCAGTTACCCATCAGTTGCCCATCAGTTACCCATCAGTTGCCCATCAGTTACCCATCATTTCCAGGGGCCTGGAAATCGTCTCCAGGGCAGGTTGTAGGCGTGGGAACTCCGGGGTCCGGGCCTCGAGCTGAGCATGGGGGGCGGGGGTGTGGGAGAAGCAAGAGGGACAGGATTCTCGCCGCCCTGGAAGTGAAACCCCCGGTGCCAGACATTGAGAACCTCTAATTCGCTGTACACACAGTGTCCACCGAGGGGCCGTGGCCTAAAAGTCAACTGCTTTATTGGTGGTGGTGGTGGTGGTGGTGGTTTAGTCGCTAAGTCGTGTCCGACTCTTGCGACCCTGTGGACTGTAGCCTGCCAGGCTCCTCTGTCCATGGGATTCTCCAGGCAAGAACACTGGAGTGTATTGCCATTTCCTTCTCTACATTTGCCTTGTTAGGAGTGCCCAAAGGACTTGAGTTCCAAATACTGTCCCTGACTTTCCACCTCCCTTTTCTGTTTTGCAAAGTGGGGTTAATATTAGTCCCAACAGGTTGGTAGGATTGAAGGAGACGATGCAGGAAAGACCTAGCACAGCGCCCTGCGCTCCAGCGCACTGAAGAGTCACTGACCATGGTCATCCCTTGACTCGGGCCAGGCTGCTCTCGGGTCACCGTCCGTAGAAGACGGCCAGTGTCCACTCTGGCTTGTTCTGGGTTTGAATGAAAGGCATACAGAGCTCACATTCGCCAGGCACAGTCCAAATAGCCAAGGCCGTTAACCTTGCCACTGTTCTAGGAGGCGTACTGCGGATCAAGGCATTCTGTCACCTCTCTAACCACAGTCACCCCACATCCTGGGGGTGTTTGCAGGGAGTGTGGGAGGCCTCCCTGCGCTAAGGTCTCCCGTGTTCTGGAGAGATCTTGGGCGGTGGGGTTAGGACTCTTAGAAGGAAGGTAGTGAAGGCGCATCCCATATCCTTTTGGATCAGGAAGATTCACGCCTGGGAAACGGGTTTCAGGTCAGAAGGAAGGTGTTAGGAGAAGCAAGGGTATTGGCTGAAACCCAGCCGAGGAGTTTCAGGAAAGTTATGAGACTTGGTTTTTCCTCTGTTGTGCTAGATCCCTGCGCCGCCCTGGCGACAGCTCTTGGGGCCTGTCCCTATGTGCATGGTCACTGGGGCGTGCAAGCCCGAGCCTGGCTTTCTGTGACTCAGGGACTCTGGTGTCCATAATTAAGAGACACACGTCAAGAATGTAAATTCCTGCGGTTTCCAGCCTGAGAAGGGTTCATTCGGAGCCTCAGGACAATTACAGGCTGAGGGAGTCTGAAAGAGGCAGTGTTACCGTTTAAAGTGTTATCAGTTTAATGAACTGCTTATGAAGTGTTAAATGCATGCAAGTGTGAACACAGCATCTGGGCTTGGATTTTATTTGTAGACTTCAAATTGGGTGCGGGTTGTTTTGAAAATGCCAATTAATGGTGTAAAATCAGAATTTTTAATGGGGAGGAAGGTGGCTGCTTTGTGCTGTCTCCCTAAACTATCTCAAAAGGCATCTAAAACATTGCCCCCTGCCCCCACCCCCACCCCGGATTTACATGCAAACAAAGCAACCACTAAGGCTTAAAAGATTTTTTTTTAATTAAAGAAGCAGGAATTTGCTCTGTTCTGCCTTGTTGCAAGATTTGATGTGTTTTTACTAAAAGAAAGAATGAAGATTTTAAAATCCAGGGTACCATCAACACAAGTTTCCCAGAGTTGTTCTAGGAAATTTGTCATCTCTAGCCATTTCTTCCAGGTCAGAAAATAGACAGTCTACAGGAATATTTACTGCGCTTAAAGGAGAAAAATTTCCAAGCTACCCCCTGAAGCAATGAAGTTGGATATGGAGCAAATGGAAACATTGTGAAATTGCTTATTTTCTTCCAAAATTTGTATTTTTCTCCCTTATTTCCTGTTAAATCAGTGCCACTCATTAGCAACCATATTTTTGCATTATATACTCAGCAGAATTTTCTCTCCATGACTGGATTCCAAATTCAACTTTTAAGTTTCCAGGAAAAGTGTAACAAATGTTTAAATCGGTCAGAAGTTAAACTAATGAGAGGGAGGGGAAAAAGCCCACAAATTTCTTCTTCTCTTGTACTGCTGTTGCTTTTTATCTGCTTCACGCTTTGGGGACAGCTTTATTCTTGGGATCTTGAAAGGATCATTCACAAAGCACGAAAGCTCAGGAAAAACAGGAAGATGGCTACACTTTGAGCTACTGAAAAGTTCAGACAGATGCTGGTTTCCAGAAAATAAAGGCAGTTGGAGGATTTCATTGTAAGGTTTGGGCACTGCTGTTCACAACCAGTGGCATTGCGTTAGAGCTGGAGCCTGTCCAGTCTGGAAGACTCATTTTATAGCTGGTGTGGTGGAATGCCAGAGAGGAGCAACAGCACACTCAAGATAATTTTATGAAGTTACAAATAAAGGGGCTTCCCAGGTGGCGCTAGTGGAAAGGAACCCACCTGCTAATACAGGAGACATGAGACATGGGTTCAATCCCTGGGGAGGAAAGATCCCCTGGAGAAGGAAATGGCAACCCACTCCAATAGTCTTGTGTCCATGGAGAATCCTATGGACAGAGGAGCCTGCAGGCTACAGCTTCATGGGGTCACAAAGAGTCGAAAACGACTGAAATGGCTTAGCACAAATAGAGCTCCTCCCTCTGGCTAAGTGTTCTTTAATGAGCAGCTACTAGTTTATTTTGTGGGTGTCTCTCTACTAAGTCTCAATGAAAACATAGCTAAATAGAAGCTGTTGCTTTCTAGCAACAATAGGCACATGGCACTCAAAAAAAAAAAAGGTGGCCACATATATGAGTTTTCCATCACGGTGGCCCAGCAGAGCCCAAGCTCTGTATTCCTCCTGCCTTTGTTTGCTTTTCCATTCCAAAACAAAACACTGGGATGAGCAGGGAAAAAAAATTCAGAAGAGTAGGTTCCTGGGTGAAAGTTGTAAAGTTGATTATTATCACAAGAAGACAACAGCTACTCAGATCAACAAGGGTTATATTCAGACAAGACTTGCAATAGCCTGGATTGCTCCTTCTCAAGAAATTTTGGTAGCTTGATCCAGCCCAGATTATTTTGAGAACGAAGTCTATTAAAAATATTATACCATTGAGGGAAAAGAAGAAACACAAAGATATTGTAAAACTTCAATAGTCAAATCAAACCATCAACAGATGGATGGTTATAACAGAATGTCTCAAGCACAGACCCTAGTAGAGATAAAAAATTAGTACGTGGTAAAGATCCGTGAAGAAAGGGAGATTAGTCAATAAACGATGTTAGGACCAACCATGTGGGAAATATTAGACATAATCCCTAGCTCTCCCCATATAGCAAAATAAATTCCACATGCACTTAGCAGTTATATGCAAAAATAACATAAAAACAGAAGACATGGGGACATTTCAGATCTTGAGAGGAGAATTTTATAGATATTAAAGCTTAAGACATAGGTTAAAAAGGAAAAGATTATTGTGTTTGACCACCGAAACCTTAAAACTTCTAGACATCTGTAACCCTGGAAAGGTGTTTGTGATGAATATTGCAAAGAATCTTATTATGTGAAAGGCTATTGCAAAACAGTGAGAAAAGTGCTAAGGTAACTATATTAAAATGGACCAAGAACACAAGTAAGGTACAGAAATATAAATGTTTAACAAATATGTAAAATACTCAAATGCGTTAATCAAAAATGTAAATCAAACCAACAATGAAAATTCATCTTGTGCATTAATTTACTGTAGGACAGACTCTCTTTCACATTCCTCGTGGGTGTTCACACTAGTAGACACTTTCTTAAAACAATAATGTTAATCAAGAGTGTTAAAAGTGGTCATATTCTTTCTTGTATTTTCCTGTTGCTACAAATGCTCTACAGTCAGATTAAAACATAAAGACTTAATCACAAGGGTTTCCATGTTTGGAGAGGCTTAAAAGTTTTGGGAGGTGGCCTCTACTGTTAATCAGAATTGTTAGCGTCCAAATGATGGAATATTATATAGCCATTATCATCATTTTTTCAAAATGAATCTTTTTTTAAAGCATCTCACCAGGCATAAGATCTGTTGGTACATTTAAAAAAAATAATTTTTATTACATTTTGGCCGCACCGCACCACAAGCAGGATGTTACTTCCCTGATGAGGGATTGAACCTGCACTCCCTATGGTGCAAGCATGGAGTCTTAGCCACTGGACTTCCAGGGAAGTCCCTATAATCATTATTTTTTAAGGAGATGACCATGATGTAACTCTAAGAGAACAGCTTCAGATAAAACCTGTGTATACTATTTATATAAAAGACTAAAAACAAAACCCCAACGTTTTCTGTTGGGGTAGTGGGTTTGGGTGTGACTTATTTTCTCCTTTCGTGTGTGTGCTTTTTTTTTCCCCCAGTGTAGAATATATTAATTTATAATTTAGAAAAATAGTTCTTGAAATAGCATGGCTTTCTAGTTCTGACCCCCCAAGTAGACTTGGATGGTGATGAGTGGGGATAGATTTTTTTCCTAGGTGATGGTGGGAGTGGTCTGTGCAGACACATTGTCTCTCTAGAAATGTGGCCATGGCTCATGAAGCAGGCCCAGCACTCCCGAAGTTTCTTGTGTACAAGTTTGTTCTGCACTTGTCAAGTCCCTCGGGACAGGTTTTCCCAGCCTAGTTGTGGAAGCAGAGTCTTCAGAACCCCAAAGAGCTATGGCTTCACTTGCCCACCCCTTAAAATATCTATCCCTTAGAAAGTGAAGGGCTTCCTCCACTACATTTTTCAGTGTCAGGAGAAGGTGCTGTCAAATGAGGGGTCCTTATATGACCCCTTAACCCCTTAACACAGTTAAGCATCACAGATTTGAGTACCACATGGCTCTGGGCTCGATCACATAAACTGCGGAAGGAACTTTAAAACACATCTGGGGCTCCATTTGGGACTGCAGAGGGTCTGTCTTTGGCACTGGATACAGCTTGATACACTGGAGCCAGCTCATGCAGTTGGCTGAGCGTTTTGTGTGCATCTCCTCCCAGCTCAACAGTCACCACAGTGGTAGCTGAAGGTTGGCCATTGTGGAAGTATTTATACCATGGAGATAGTAAGTACAAATCTGGATTTTTTTTTTTTTCCTGGAGAGCCTAGAATTATCTTTTTAAAAAATCTACCAACACATCCCTGGCTGTGCTTAATACAGCAATGATTTTATTATCTCACCGTTTCTGTGGGACAGGAAATGAAGGATTTGTTTGGATGTTTTTGGATCTCTTGTGCATTTTGCAGTTGGATGATGGCTGGAGCTGGGCGAGGAGAGAGCAGCTGGTGGCTGGCTGGAAATCTCCAGCTCCTCACAGTCACGCAGTTTCCCCATGTTGGGGAGTTTGGGCTTCTTCAGAGCATCACGGCTTCGGAGTCATCGGAGTGCTTACAGGGTGGGTCACAACTCCGGGGAGAGTGTTCAGCTCACAAGGCAGAACTCAGCTGCTTTTTATGACCTCACCCTGAAGCCAGACAGCATCACTTCTGCCCATTCTGTTGGTTACAAGTGAGTCAGACGCCCCCCTAGCTTCAAGGGGAGGGGAATTAGAGCCCACGTCTTAACGAGTGGGTGTCCGGTTTCTCAAAAAGCATATAGAATGAGAAATATCATTAGAGATATTGGTTTTGGAAAGCATAATCTGCCACAAAGTTTTAAAATGCACTTTGGAGTTTGCTTTCAGCGGCTACAGCACATTTTTCTAGATACGGATTCGCTGGGCGTTGCTTCTCTTCTATTGCTAAGTAGTCTCTTAAAGGGACTACTTCAAAGGACAAATTCTTTAGGGTTAAATATTACAAAAATGGCATGTTTTACTACAAAACCGGTCTCATTGCCATATAGCACACTGTACTTTTCATCAAAGTATTTAGCATCGCACCAGGCACATGAGAGGGACAAAGCAAATTCCTGAGTGATTTACATTTCAGAGCAAAACTGAGACAGCCTCTGGTTCCACAAGGTCCTTAAGCGCTCCTTGGAACTGGCTAACTGTAAAAAAAGAGAAGCTAACCCTTGCTTTTTGAAACCTCTTAAATAAAATCTTTTCATACTGTTCATGGCGAAGAAGTGACTCATTTGAAAAGACCCTGATGCTGGGAAAGATTGAAGGTGGGAGAAGAAGGAGACAACAGAGGATGAGATGGTTGGATGCCATCACTGACTCAATGGACATGAGTTTGAGTAAACTCCGGGAGTTGGTGATGGACAGGGAAGCCTGGCGTGCTGCAGTCCATGGGATCACAAAGAGTTGGATACAACTGACTGACTGAACTGAACTGAAACAAGATCTAATGTGTTTAGACTGGAAGACTCAGGGTGTAAATAAAAATGTATATTTCTCTAGATATATATTCCTAAGTTTATCTGTTTTCAAAGCCCGCAGATCTGTGTATCTGTCTGCTCTCATCCTTTTAGGAGGGGATCAGGGAAGGTGGAGAAATAGACGGTGCTCCAGGTACTGGCCCAGATGTCTTCATGGTCTGTAAGGCAGACACCAATGGAAAAATTGGCTTATTGCTCCTCAGGCCACCAAGTGTCCTCTTTTAGTTCCCAGGCTCTGCTTGAGTAATCACTCTTGAAAGTGAAAATGTCTCTCAGTCATGTCTGACTTTTTTCGACCCCATGGAGCCTGTCTGGAATTCTTCAGGCAAGAATACTGAAGTGAGTAGCCATTCCCTTCTCCAGGGGATCTTCCCAACCCAGGGTCTGAACCTGGGTCTCCTGCATTGCAGACAGTTTCTTTACCATCTGAACCACCGGGGAAGTCCTCTTTAGCCATCAGTCACTCCTTAGCCATCAAATATTTCTTCAGATCCTCACCTGTTCTGTCACTAGGACAGAGATACCAGGAAAGTTCTTATGCATCCGTGCTTCCCCCCAATTCAAGCCTAGAATATCTCACCTGTCCCCACTAAAGACTAAGGAAAGGCCTGGCCTCCCAGGTGGCTCAGTGGTAAAGAATCTGTGTGCTAATACAGGAGACACAGGACATGTGGGTTTGATCTCTGGATCAGGATGATCCCCTGGAGGAGGAAATGGTAACCCACGCCCATATTCTTGCTTAGAAAATTCCACGGACAGAGGAGCCATAGACAGCCCATGGGGTTGCTCGGATTAAGCCTGCATGCTTGAGAATGTTTTTCAGTAGGACCTGATTGTAGACATGTGGGTGCTTACATGGGAGGGCAGAGACATTTCCTGCCCACCACATATGGTGTTCAGTTCCCATGTTTCCCAGTCCCCTTGCAGATAGGTGGGCCCGTGTGACTAGTTCTGGCCAATGAGCTGTGAGAGGAAGTGAGCTATTACTTCTGGGTTAAAATATAAGACACAAGGAGTGGGCTATCGCAGGGACACTCTCTTCCCCTTCCAAGGTAATCGTGGAGGACACCTGTTCTTGAGAGTGTAACTCCAAGATGCAGGAGCTGTCATTAGCCTGGGTCTTTAAGGGACTACGTGGAGAACGAGTTCCTTGACTCCCTTCCAGCCTCTCCCCAAGCCACACTGGGTGAGGAATAAGCCTTTGTTATGTTAGGCACTAAAGTTTGGGAGTTAATTAGTTATTGTAGTATAGTGAGCCTAACCTGACTAATGCAATGATGTACAACAAAAGAACCAGCTCACGAGCTGGCTCAAAAAAGCCTGGCCCAGTGGTTTCGTTTCAGCAGGAATCCTCACCTGGCCCCAGGCAGGAAAAGCTAGGCTGCTGGTGGGAAGATGAATGGAGTTAATTTAAACAAACTAATACATAAATGCTTTAAATGTCTCACAGTTTCAATGTCAAGTATGGCAAATGTCAATAGATGCAACTCACAGCCAACAAAAGCTCTCTGGGGTCTTCAATGATTTTCTTTTTTGTTTCTTTATAAGTTTATTTATTTATTTTGGCTGTGCTGGGTCCTCACTGCGGCACTGGCTTTTCTATAGCTGTGGTGATCAGGGGCTACTCTCAAGTTTCGGCCCCAGTTCTTCTCATTATAGTGGCTTCCTTTTTGAGGAGCACAGGTTCTAGGCTCATGGGCTTCAATAGTTGCAGCCTGAGGGCTCAGTGGTTGCATCTCCCAGGCTCTAGAGCTGAGGAACGCTGGGCTGGAAGAAGCACAAGCTGGAATCAAGATTGCCGGGAGAAATATCAATAACCTCAGATATGCAGATGACACCACCCTTATGGCAGAAAGTGAAGAGGAACTCAAAAGCCTCTTGATGAAAGTGAAAGAGGAGAGTGAAAAGGTTGGCTTGAAGCTCAACATTCAGAAAACAAAGATCATGGCATCTGGTCCCATCACTTCACAGGAAATAGATGGGGAAACAGTGGAAACAGTGTCAGACTTTATTTTTTGGGGCTCCAAAATCACTGTGGATGCTGACTGCAGCCATGAAATTAAAAGACGCTTACTCCTTGGAAGGAAAGTTATGACCAACCTAGATAGCATATTAAAAAGCAGAAACATTACTTTGCCAACCAAGGTCCGTCTAGTCAAGGCTATGGTTTTTCCCGTGGTATGTATGGATGTGAGAGTTGGACTGTGAAGAAAGCTGATCGCCGAAGAATTGATGCTTTTGAACTGTGGTGTTGGAGAAGACTCTTGAGAGTCCCTTGGACTGCAAGGAGATCCAACCAGTCCATCCTAAAGGAGATCAGTCCTGGGTGTTCATTGGAAGGACTGATGCTAAAGCTGAAACTGCAATACTTTGGCCACCTCATGTGATGAGTTGACTCACTGGAAAAGACTCTGGGAGGGATTGGGGGCAGGAGGAGAAGGGGACAACAGAGGATGAGATGGCTGGATGGCATCACCGACTCGATAGACATGAGTTTGAGTGAACTCCAGGAGTTGGTGATGGACAGGGAGGCCTGGCGTGCTGTGATTCGTGGGGTCGCAAAGAGTCGGACACAATTGAGCGACTGAACTGAACTGAACTGAGAGCTGGGGCTCAGGAGTTGTGGTGCATGGGCTTAGTTGCTCTGCAGCATATGGAATCTTCCTGGACCAGGGATTGAACCCGTGTCTCTTGCCCTGGCAGACAGATTCTTTACCACTGAACCCCCAGGGAAGCCCTTCAGTGATCTCCAGTGTTAAAGAGGGTTCCAAGGCCAAGGAGTTTGAGAATCATGGCTTTCAACGTTTGCCCTGTGAGTGTGTCTGTGATACTTAGTTCATTGTGACTGAATATCCTTTCCTACCTCCAGGCCAGTGGTTGGCAGACTTCTCTGTAAAGTGCCAGAGAGTAAATATTTTAGGCTTTGTGGGCTGTACAGTCTCTGCTGTAACTACTCCACGCGACCGCAGGGTCACAAAATCAGCCAACAACGGTCAGGAACAAATGGGTGTGGCTAGGTTCCAATGATATTATTTATGGACACTGAAATTTGAGTGCTGTATAATCTTCACATGTCAGAAAATATTATTTTTCTGCAAGTGTTTTTCTTCTTCCCATAAGTAGATTATAAATCAGATAACATCCTTGTTTCTGACTTTTTTGTTTGGGACATCGGATCATCCATGCTACACTCCCACTGTGCTTGGTGAGTCAGGGGGTAATGAAGGGTCAAGGGTGTGATCTGGACCTTGCTTTGCAAGGGGACGTGTAAGGTGGGTGCTTGCGTCTCAGAGAAATGCCCATAGAGAGCCACCCAAACACGGTGGGGTAGAGGAGCACCCCGGTTCCAAAGGAGGAAGCAGAAGAGTTCATTATGCTGCGTTGTGGTCCAAATTGTATAACCACTTCTGACTATTCCCCCCCACTCATTCAACACATGCCATGTTTACTGAATGCTTATTATGTATACCAGGGGCATTAAAAGTTTAATATCCAACATTTGAATCCTGTTTTCCATAGAGACTTCTTTAACACTTTGGGGAATGTTTGTTGAGAATTTGCAAACACAGAATCCATGAATAATGAGGAGAGATTCTTGTCAATGCATTGTTAGTACCTGAAAGGATCTCAGGATAAAAACTGGTCCACTCATTCTAGAGAGGAGCTATGTCATCTGGCCCTAAGCTCTTTAACTTCTCAGAATTATCCAGAAGCGAGTGAATCTCTGTGTGCAAAGATGCTCACTGAAGAGTTGTTTATGATATAATGGAATACTGTGTGGTTCTGAATAATAATTAAATGAATATTTGTTAATATTAATATGAAAAGAAGCTCATGAAATGCTTAAAGTAAAAATATAGTCAAACAATACATATAACCATGTTTATGAATAAAATTTTTTTGTGAATACAAACATTCCATTTATGCTGTTTGAGACCTATCCAGTTTATTTGTTGTTGTCGGTCAGTCACCGAGTTTTGTCCAATTCTTTGTGACCCCATGGACTGCAGCACACCAGGCTTCCCTGTCCTTCACTATCTCCTGGAGTTTGCTCGAACTCATGCCCGTTGAATCGGTGACGCCATCCAGCCATCTCATCCTCTGTCACCCTCTTCTCCTGCCCTCAGTCTTTCCCAGCATCAGGGTCTTTTCCAATGGGTCGACCCTTCGCATATTTCTTCGCATGTACTAGGTGGCCAAGATATTGGAGTTTCAGCTTCAGCATCAGTCCTTCCAGTAAATATGCAGGGTTGACTTCCTCTAGGATTGACTGGTTTGATCTCCTTGCAGTCCAAGGGACTCTCAAGCATCTCAAGCACCAGAGTTATACAACTTTGTCATACTCCTTTCCCAATTTTGAACAAGTCAGTTTTTCCATGTAAGGTCCTAACTATTGCTTCTTAACCTGCATACATGTTTCTCAGGAGACAGGTAAGGTGGTCTGGTATTTCCATCTCTTTAAGAATTTTCCACGGTTTGTTATGATACAGAGTCAAAGGCTTTCTCATAGTCAGTGAAGCAGAAGTTGATGTTTTTCTGGAATTCCCTTGCTTTCTCTAAGATCCAGCGAATGTTGGCAATTTGACCTCTAGTTCCTCTGCCTTTTCTAAACCCAGCTTTATAATATAGTTTATTATATTATAATCCAGTTTGTAATACAGATATATTGAGTTTATGAAAAAACTCTGGAAGGATATATATCCATAAGGTCCCGTGTATGTGAGTTTGGATTGTAAATAAATTTCATTTTGTTCTTCATGCATCTCAGTATTTTCTAAATTTGTTTATAATGAGACAGCTACCTTTATCACTAGAAATGTATTATTTTCATAATGACCATTTTGGGGGTGCTTACTCTCTGCCTGGTACTGGGCTTAGTTCCTTAACTCTGTAGTCTTTATTAAAACTCTATGAAACAAGTTTTGTTTACAATTTGTAACAAAAATAGAAAAAGTCTCGAGATCCCCTAGCTTCATTCCACAGATCTGGAAGGCTCTGAAAGGCCAGCTCCCTCTGACATGCCTTGCTGACACTCTGGGAACCAGAGTCAGGGGTGGAGACTCTGGCCCAGGTCCCCAAGTCTGTTTAGAAAAGTGCTGAGGCTGGAGTCTTTCCCGCCAGGGCAGAATTCCTGGGGCTTGGCCACAGGGCCAGGGCAAACGGATTCAGGCAGGAATTTTGTCTGTCGCCTTCTTTGTTTTTAAAAGAAATAGCCACTGCCTAAACTAGGCTGAGCCCACTGTTATCTGACTTTCTTCAAAGGCACACGAAGATGAGCGGTTGCTGTTTGGTTCTGTGGGGCTGTCTGGGGAGCAGCAGGGTCTGGGGGAGACTGTGCTCAGGGGCCCAGACCCGAGTCAGCTGTCAGCAGGACCCATTAGCACACGGGATGAGCTTAACAGATGGAGGTGCATCAGCTCGAGAGCTTCTGCTTGCAATTTATTCTTTGGAGCATGGCTGTGTTCTCAACCTGGATTTTGCTAACAGTCAACAAATCAAAAAGTAACCAAAGGTGATAACGGGGACCAAGGGCAGGCTCCAGCCCTTTCTGCAGGCTCCCTTCCCCAGTCAATACCAGCCTCCACGGTGATGCTCGGTCAGTCGTTAGTTTTCTAGCTTGTTCTTCGTACTGCACTTCTTATGAACTGCCTATTCCGCTTGACTGAAGGCCAGAGGACTCGGGTACAGGTCCCGCTCTGCTGCATTCTGCCTCTTTGGTCTTTAAGTAAGTCATTAGCTCTTTCTGGTCCTCAGTTTACGCATTCGAAAAATTGGGTCTAAAAATTAGATCGTGTTTTGATTTGCTGACAGTTTACGAAAAATACGGGTTGAGGGACACAACAGTCAGGTCCTGTCATGGAGACGAGGTGCACCTCCTGCCACTGAAGTCAGCATCTGCAAGAGCAAGCACAACGTTTGGATTTTTGCGATGCCAAAGCACTAGAATGCTTGAACGACTCGATTGCCAGCCTCAGTGAGCTGAACTGGGGTATTTCTGTGGGCAGGAGCAAGGCGGGGGGCTTCCAAAATTACACCACACAGGGGTCCCCTGACCTACATAAAACAAGTCAGCACCCCCTGGGGCTGGCTGATGGGAGCTCCTCAGATCACGTGGCAGAATTAGGCACGGTTTTTGGTTCTTTTCAGGGAGCTGGAGTCTCTGAGAAGGGTGTACATGTCAGTTTCAAGAAAATCCGTTCTAAAAGGCCTGATCAACTTCTCAATCGTCCGCTTCCCCTTCTCCACGTCGCCCTCCCAGAGAGCCCAAGGCTGCTTCTGAGATCAGAGAGCATAATTACAAATGAATGGGGACTCTGGGGGGCTGGCTTACAGCTTAATTAGCTCCTGTCCCCTGCACTGTCTCTGCTTCTGGGCCTCCTGCTTGGGGCATCCTGACTGGTGAAGAATTCAGAGCAGGAGCTTGTTCGTTCACCTGTTCTGGTTGGTCCCTCCTGACGCTCGCATCCAGGCTTCACTGCAATTAGGCCCAGCCACAGAGCGGGAACGGCCTCTGTGGGTGCATCCGGAGCTGGGGAGGGGTGCTTGTCTGAGCCAGCCCGGAGGCGAGGCGCAGCGTGGAGTGGAATGTGGAGAGCACACCTGCCTGGCCCAGCCCAGGTCAGGAGGCTTCGGGCTGCAGGTGTGTTTCTGCGGGGTGGGGGGGTGGTGTCTGGCAGGGAGGGCAGTGAAAACACCTGGGGTTAAAGGGACTCATATTCAGAAAAAATGTAGAGAAGGGAGGGGAGGGAGGGCCAGAGATGAACGCCGCCATGGCCCTTGGGCTGCAGAAGTGCTTTTTCAGCAGGAGTCAGGCCACAAGAAAGGGCCCTGGGCTGGGCAACATCAAAGAAAAGTAACTGTGCAATCATACATGGAGATTGTACCTCTCAAAGAAATAAAGAAACCCATAAGTTGACTTTTGGGTCCTCATGACTTAGGTGGCTTAAGGAGTGGGCTGTCACTGAGTTCCTGGCTCAAGGTAAATTACTCTATTCGACAGAGTAGACACTATTCGACACTCCCCTCGCTCCTGCAAAGGAGAGAACTTGAAGGAAGAATCCCGCTTAAAGGCAGAAAAGAGACGCCATGAGCTGGACACTGATGCTTGTCCAGGAAGATAATGGGAGAAGAGAAAAGTGATGCCTCTCTGCCTCCTACTCCCCTCTCCCAAGGCCCACGGCCCAGCCAGGCAAATCTGCCAGGGCCCCAGAGGTATGGGGCTTGCTTAGGACCCAGACTGTACAGAAGGGTTTAAGCCATGTCCCCTCCCTCAAAGAGAGGGAGTGAAAAACATAACTAAAATGTAATGTCTACAAAACATAATGCTTTATCTAAAAGTCAACTGCCACTCTAATTGTTAAATGAAACCATGTTTGAATATTAGCCAGGGATGTATTTTAGTCTGTTTGATATAATAAGAAATGTGTGTGTGTGTGCGTGCGCTTGCGTCTGACTCTTTGCAAACCCATGGAATTTTCCAGGCAAGAATACTGGCGTGGGTTGCCATTATTTCCTACTCCAGGGGATCTTCCCGACCCAGGGATCGAACCCATGTCTCTTTCATCTCCTGTATTTTCCTGGAATAGCTTTCCCTAAAACAAGTTCCCTGGGAGTTCTACAAAGCTCTTAACAAAGACCGACCCCTCCCCGGAAAGAAAGAAGAGATGGAAAAGCTGTGAGCTTGCATGTGTGCGTGCTCAGTCATGTCCAACCCTTTGAGACCCTGTGGACTGCAGCCTGCCAGGCTCCTCTTGTCTTTGGGATTCTCCAGGCAAGAATACTGGACTGGGTTGCCATCTGAGTCTATCTCATCACTGAAAGGCTGAGGCCTCAGAGATAACAGCCCCCTGGGCTTGGCGGGTGCCTTGGACCGGAACCCTCCCCTTCCCTCGTGGGGGATGAACTCCTTTGTCAAAGGGATCCTCAGAGCTCACACCACGAGGTTTCCATACACCTGCTGGTTCCGAGGAGGCCCGTGTTGCAGACCTGGGGCTTTTTCTTTAGGAAAGAAGATTAAGGGGGAGTGTCAGAGCGAGAGATGACTTTTCATCTATCTCCTCTTATCTCAGTGCAGTCCTTCTCTGCCCAGCTTGTGATCATGTACTGAGAATGCTCTTTCTGCCACCTGGGCTCTGAACTGGGCTGCATTTTTGTTATATTGTTAGGGAAAGATTTCTTCTGTGCACAGAGGGGAGCCAGCTCGCCCTATTTATATTTTAAACAGGCATTGACTGCCTGCGACTGACCCGCAAGCCTGGCAGGTGCTATTTTTAAGGTGCTCAGAGGCCGGCAGGGGAGACAATTATAGAACACAAGGAAAGCTGCAGAGGAGGGGTCTGAACAAGGTGTTTCAAGGCCTGGGGACACGGGGACCATTCTAGCGGAAGGTGTGGAGACACACAGGGGAGGTGGCTCCAAGCTCAGCCTCCAACCAGGATGGGCTGTCCTGGGTGCCGGCCTGAGAGAGGATAGGGGTCAGGGGTCAGGGTCAGGGATGTGGGGAGCAGGCTCAGGTTGGAGAGGTGGGTTGAGACCCGAGGGAGAGACCCAATGTGCTGCCCCAGACTTTGGGGAGGTCTCGCCTAGTCTAAGGGAGCTAAAGAAGGGATCTGACAAGGGGATACTGTCTCAGCTTCTGGGCTGTGGGGTACAGGCTGGAAGGGAGGGAGATGGGTCACCCTGCTGTGCTGACCTTCAAGAGTCCCCCATGGCTCCCTCTGGGGCTTGCCTGCCTATAAGCAAGTGATGTTTCTGTTAAAGCTCCAGCTGGGTTTGGTCCTAAATGCAAAGCCCTTTGGAAACACCCAGGCCTTTCTACTCGAGGTGTGGTCCCAGGTACCAGCCTCATCAGCCTCCTCTGGGAACTTGTGAGAAATACAGCACCTTGGGCCCGCACCAGACCCACTGGATCCGGCTTCTCCAGTTCACCAGGGCCCTGCGTCTTTCCAAGGGCTCCCAGACCAAGTGCTCACTGCCTGGGGCCGCGTGACCTCAAGGATGGTCCCTCCAGTCCCAGGCTAAGGCCAGGGAGGCTGAGCAGGACCAGGACTGCCCTCCAGGTGCTAAGCAAGGCTTCAGTCTCGGGTTTTCAGGTTTTCAAGGCTCCAGGCAGGAGGCCAGCCAGAGGGGCTTAGTCAGTCTCAGGCACAAGGTGTCGGGCGGGTGCAGAGTCAAGAAACAAAACAACCCGGGAATGTAGGTGAGCTCACGCCAACAAGGAGTCGCGGCGAGTCGTGCTGGGGCACGTTTGTGGGTCTCAGTGAGGAGGCAGCCCGAACAGGTGGAGCCGTGCGCCCAGACCTGTCAGCACTTACATTATCCACGATTATCTGGATTTTCTTTCCATTTGGCCCCAGAGAAGGAGCCGCCACACAAAGAGTTTAGCAGAGCGAAGTCAGTGGTCTCGCACTTGGATAGAACAGTATCCACAGATGCAAAGAATAACCAGTTTAACATGTGAGCATGCGTGCGTCTGTGTGTGTGTGTGTGTGTGTGTGTGTGTGTGTACAGGGGGTGGGGCTGCTGAAATACGACGCATCTTGTCAAAGGGAAACTTGCAGAGAAGTTCTCTGCTTTTCTGCAGGTTTCAGCGTGAGAAAAGTTTTTCATCTCGTGTAGGTCCTTGAGCCTTTGAAAATAATAAAAAGGAAAAGTTTTGAATTAAAATTTATGGTTAAGCCTGCCTGTCTGGGAGGAGCTGGCTTAGTGGGCAAAGCTGACGCCAGGCAGGCTACGGGGGCTGGGAGAAATTGGACACCAGCGTCCCTGTGAGTGAGGGGGGACCACTCTCCTGCGGACCTGCGCGGTGGCCCCTCTTGGCTAGCCGCTCCCAGCTCCGGCTGCACACCGTACGCTTCTATGGGAGTGTTTCAAAAATGCTGAGGCCTGAGCCACGCTGCAGGCCGAGCCCATCTGATCCTCTGAAGGTGGACACCATTCTCAAGAATATTTTCAAAGCTCTCCAAGAGATTTTAGTGTGACACCAGGGTTGAGAACCGTCAGAGATTCCAGAACTGGTGGAAAGGGAAAGGGGGGCTCCTAGTTTCTGCCGGGGGTGGGGTGCCTTCAGTAGTACATGCCTCTGTGGGTGCAGGAAGGATGATGTTTGGGAATTTTATCTGCCTAGAGAGGGCCAGAATCAATAAGGAGGGTGAGTCTGACCAATCCAGAGGCCAGTTCTGCCCCTCCATGTCTCCCGGCTGCCCAAACATTTCCGATTTTCATGTAGGAAGCCCTTTTCCAAGAACTGGAACATCCATGATTTTAACACATGTACTGGTTTTCTATTGTTGGTGTAACCAATCAACACAAATGTAGTGAATGTGCCTGAAACAACACAACCTCTTACCTTACCATCCCGGAGGTCAGTCATCCACCACCAGCTTGTGGGGCTAAAACCAAAGGGGTTCCGGGGCTATGTTCCTTCTATAGGCTTTGCTGGGAATCCATTCTTTCCTTTTTGAATTCTTGAGGCGCCCACCTTTCTTGGCTTGTGGTCCCTTCCTCGAATCCTCTCATCTCTGTTCGTCTCATGTCTCCTGCTCTGACTCTTTCTGCTTTCTCTCCCTCATCTAAGAACCCTGTGGTTATGTTGGACTCATCAGGAGAATCTTCCCAGTTGAAGATCCTTAACTTAATCTTTGGTCAGGGACTGTAAAGAAAGCTGAGCACTGAAGAATTGATGCTTTTGAACTGAGTTGTTGAGGAAGACTCTTGAGAGTCCCTTGGACTGCAAGGAGATCCAAGCAGTCAATCTTGAAGGAAATCAGTGCTAAATATTTATTGGAAGGACTGATGCTGAAGCTGAAACTCCAATACTTAGGCCACCTGATTCGAAGAACTGACTCATTTGAAAGACCCTAATGCTGGTGCTGGAGAAGACTCTTGAGAGTCCCTTGGACTGCAGGGAGATCCAACCAGTCCATTCTAAAGGAGATGAATCCTGGGTGTTCATTGGAAGGACTGATGCTAAAGCTGAAACTCCAATATTTTGGCCACCTCATGCAACGTGTTGACTCACTGGAAAAGACTCTGATGCTGGGAGGGATTGGGGGCAGGAGGAGAAGGGAACGACAGAGAATGAGATGACTGGATGGCATCACTGACTCGATGGACATGAATTTGAGTGAACTCCGGGAGTTGGTGATGGACGGGGAGGCCTGGCGTGCTGCGGTCCCTGGGGTCACAAAGAGTTGGACCCGACTGAGCGACTGAACTGAACTGGGGAGAACCTTTACTCCATCTCCAATCACAGTCACGTGAGTCTGAAGGGCATTATTACCCCCACAGATGAGAAAGCTGGCGCCCACCCAGGCACGGGCAGCTCCTAGATGGTGAAGGTGAACCTGCATTCTTGTAACTGCCTGTCTCGTCACTGCTGCCTCTTAGCAGCCTCCTCTTGGGATAATCGCCAATCTTGACCCTCTAGCCACGGGCCTCATTCTTTCTTTCTGTAAAGTCCAAGGTCCCTCCTGTCCTCCTGTGGGGTTGGTTAGTCCCACATTCTTGTAGCAGCTTCATGGGCCCCCTGTAACTGATAGGAAGTGCTGTCAGAGGGGAACACATTTCTACACCAGGTCGGCACGCATCACAACGGAGCCAAGGCAGTCAGGTTCTCTCTGTGGGTCGGCACACATGGTCCTGGGTTCTTGGATCCCCTGACTCGGTCTATATACACACCCACCACATCCCTCTCCTCTATGACATTTGTCAGAATTCCATCATGATTTATGTACTTCTATAGTTAATTTTTTTGGGCTCCAAAATCACTGCAGATGCTGATTGCAGCCATGAAATTAAAAGACGCTTGCTCCTTGGAAGGAAAGTTATGACCAACCTTGATAGTATATTAAAAAGCAGAGACATTACTTTGCCAACCAAGGTCCGTCTAGTCAAGGCAATGGTTTTTCCAGTGGTCATGTATGGATGTGAGAGTTGGACTGTGAAGAAAGCTGATCGCCGAAGAATCGATGCTTTTGAACTGTGGTGTTGGAGAAGACTCTTGAGAGTCCCTTATACTGCAAGGAGATCCAACCAGTCCATTCTAAAGGAGATCAATCCTGGATGTTCATTGGAGGGACTGATGCTAAAGCTGAAGCTGCAATACTTTGGCCACCTCATGCGACGAGTTGACTCACTGGAAAAGACTCTGATGCTGGGAAAGGTTGGGGGCAGGAGGAGAAGGGGACGACGGAGAATGAGATGGCTGGATGGCATCACCGACTCTGTGGACATGAGTTAGAGTGAACTCCGGGAGTTGGTGATGGACAGGGAGGCCTGGCGTGCTGTGATTCATGGGGTCGCGGAGAGTCGGACACGACTGAGCGACTGATCTGATCTGATCTGATAGTTAATTTAGGTTTTTCTCTTTCAATTGTAAACTCCATGAGGACAGAAAACATTTTTTTTCTTTTTTGCTCCCTAGTTCCTGGGCATTTAGGGGATGTTTAGTAGAAACCTGTTAAATGAAGGAATGGTTGCCAGTAGTCCAAGGCTTACAGATTGTAAGTAACTACTTTGCCTTCTGGAAGCTATGGTTGATGATATTAATGTTCCTATCTACTGCCTTCCCTGCAGGAGAACCAAACATTCCCATTCATTGACTTGTGACCGACTGCAGGGGATTCTTCCCTGCCCTGCTTCCAGGTTTGGCTGTGTGACCTGCTTTGGCCAATGGAATGTGAATGGGTGTGACAGAAGCCGCATCTCAGCAGCATTAAGGGTAGTTCAGTGGCTTGTCTTGGGCTCATGTTCTTTTCCCTTTGCCAAAAGAACACAATATCCCAAGTATGGTTGTTCGCTCTCAGGACATGTCCCAGAATGAAAGGCACATGGAGTAGAACCAGAGTGGCCACCCTGCAGCTCTCAACACGAGTGAGATTGAAGCTCTTGTTGCCATAAGCCAGTAAGGTTTGAAGATCTTTGTTGTTGCAGAGTTTAACAGACTCTGACAAATATAGACATCTTTACTGGATGTCTCAGGACACATCCATCTTTCCTTCCTCCCAAATGGAGTTCATGTTTCTGCCACCTACAAGCTGTGTGATCTTAAGGAAGTCAAAAGTGAAGAAGTGAAGTCACTCAGTTATTCTGACTCTTTGTGACCCCATGGACTGTAGTCTACCAGGCTCCTCAGTCCATGGAATTTTTCAGGCAAGAGTACTGGAGTGGGTTGCCATTTCCTTCCCCAGGGGATCTTGCCAACCCAGGGATCAAACCCGAGTCTCCCGCACTGCAGGCAGACGCTTTACCGTCTGAGCCACAAGGAAGCCCCTGGTGTTAAGAAAGTCAGTTCAGTTCAGTTGCTCAGTCGTGTCCAACTCTTTGGGACCCCATGAACTGCAACACACCAGGCCTCCCTGTCCATCACCAACTCCTGGAGTTTACCCAAATTTATGTCCATTGAGTCGGTGATGCCATTCAACCATCTCATCCTCTGTCGTCCCCTTCTCCTCTCACCCCCAATCCCTCCCAGCATCAGGGCCTTTTCAAACAAGTCAGCTCTTCTCATCAGGTGGCCAAAGTATTGAAGTTTCCGCTTCAATAACAGTCCTTCCAATTAACACCCAGGACTGATTTCCTTTAGGATGGACTGGTTGGATCTCTTTACAGTCCAAGGGACTCTCAAGAGTCTTCAACACCACAGTTCAAAAGCATCAGTTCTTCGGCGCTCAGCTTTCTTTATAGTCCAACTCTCACATCCATACATGACTACTGGAAAAACCGTAGCCTTGACTAGATGGACCTTTGTCAACAAAGGTTAAGAAAGTTACAAAACATCAAAATTTTACAGCAACATATAAAGTTTTTTTCCCACCTTTATGATCAGTGATCATGAAGAATGAGCCCATCATTTGAAACTTGACCCCGCCCATTATCAGTTGCCTTTGCAAATGGTAGTATGATGCCAGAGAGAGATATGGTACTATATCTCTTTTGTTTTCTACTGGTGCCATATGCTCAAGCAAGCGGAAAATTCTCCTGTTGCTTAGCTCAAAGGGAATGATTGCGATTTTTCAAAGATAACTTTACTAAAAAATTTAAAAGGAGTAGAGTAGGGAATAAAAATATAAATGCTTAAAGTATGAAGGAGTTAAAGATGGAAGAGTTCTGGAGTTGAGATTCCTTGCTGTGTAACAGCCAGAAGTACAAGCCAACTCCTGGATCTGGAGTCTTTCCCACCCACTCGGCTGCATCTGAGAAAACCAACCCTGAAGCCCCTTTAGAAGCTCTGGACAGTCTCGTCCATCCCTCCTTCCCTTTCATGTTAGGACTGAGCACCAGCTGGTCACAGTGTGATGGGAATGGTGGCAGTGAACTTGTTAGTCCTCTCAGTATAGATTGCCACCTTCTTTCCCTCCAAACCCAGAGACCACTGGAGGGTTGTGGGAGAGAGCGTGTATAGAGACCCCCAGCTCTTCTTCCAACCTCACCCGATAGACAGAGAGGAGAGGGCTGTTTGCTCACCTGCTGGACCTGTCACTCAGAGCCCAGAAAATGATAACTACTTCCCAGGAGAGTGTAGGTCCTTTGCCCCATCTTCAATCCATAGGTTCAAAGATGACCAAGTCAATTGTTAGAATATCCTTGCAAATGAAAGAAACAAAGAAAGTGAAGTCGCTCAGTCGTGTCTGACTCTTTGCGACCCCGTGGACTGTAGCCTACCAGGTTCCTCCATCCGTGGGATTTTCCAGGCAAGAGTACTGGAGTGGGTTGCCATTTCCTTCTCCAGGAGATCTTCCTGACCCAGGGATTGAACCCAGGTCTCCCGCATTGTAGGCAGACACTTTACTATCTGAGCCCCCAGGGAAGTCCCTCCGGTTTTTGCTTGTGTATTTTCAGACTGAATCGTAGAGTACCCCGCCTAATCATCGGGTGTATTTGGGATTGGTCTGAGTTCTGTTGACTCCTATAGGTCAACATGCACCAACTGGGAGGAAGCAAACCACACATGGAAGAGACTGAACTCCAGCGGCAATCGCCCTATCACTGGGGTCGGGGAGCCTCCCCATCCTTGCCAGGCTCCCTTGCCTCTGCGGGGGCGCAGGCGTTATCTAGAGAGAGTGTAGAATATGGGGACATGACTCGTCTCTTTCCTCAGAAGTTTAGAAGCTATTTACAAAGCCCTCCAGTTCCTGGGTCAAAAGTGCTCACCACAAGACCTAAGATATTCCCCCAAATGAGTCAATATTTATCATCTGGGGCCTCAACTCAGGTGGCTTTCTGAGACTATTTGAGCTCCACTTAACTACTGTACATTGATCATTTGCAGGAGACCTTTCGCCTGCTGGCCCCCTTGCTCTTTATTCTACTGAGCAATTGGGAATACACTTGACTTTCAAAGGCTCAACTTGCGCCATTCAAAGGAAAAATGTCCACCTCATTTTTAAGCCCTATCTTGTTCCCCTGCAGTCTGAGTAAACATTACTCACTAGTTGAAGTTACTTAGGCATCAATCATTTCCACTTCAAGGCAGAGGTAAAGAGAGACGTAAGCGCACAAAAAGATTGAAATTTAACCTCCACTGCTGGGTGCTTTCCAAACGTGTTCAGATTAGTTCTTCAAAAAGAAGCCCCAGAGAACTGACGTTACCTCAGGTTCACTGAAATTCTCTTTCTCTCAAGGATTATACTTGAATTTGAAGCCAGTCTCCTGAAAGCCTCAGGCAGGTGGTCAACTCAGCTAGTGTGTGAGTATTTGCTTTCTCTCTCCTCTTTAGAGTAATTTCCACATGCTGTTGACATTCCTTTCTTCTCTGGTATGCCTTCCCTCAGATGGGTTCCTGACCAAGTGCACACGTGTGTGCTAAATCGTTTCACTTGTGTCTGACTCTTTGCGACCCCATGAGTTGGAGCCCACCAGGCTTCTCTGTCCATGGGATTCTCCGGGCAAGAATACTGGAGTGGGTTGCCATGCCCGCCTCCAGGGAATCTTCCTGACCCAGGGATCGAACCTGCATCTCTTATGTCTCCTGCATCAGCAGGTGGGTTCTTTACCACTAGCACCCCCTGGGAAGCCCTCTGACTCAGTATCTTCTTCCAATACAATCTCCTGGTCTACGAGCGTCCGTGTCCCTCTCTTTTTCCTTCCCTCCTATACGTCTACCCAGCCTCTGGAAAACAAAACAAACAACAAAGAACCACTAAAAAACCTGACCTCTGCGAGTTCCAGCTCCTCTAATCCTATTGACTATGGGGAGCCATGTTTGGTTCTGAGATGCCGACACCCTCACTATTTCGAGCAGGGGATACCAGTTTCTCAGACCACCTGCACTCAACTCACGCGGATCGTGTAGAGCACAAAGATTCCCTGAACCTCGCCGCCTTTACTGAACTGGACTCTGGGAAGGAGACCAGGGAATCTGTATGTTTCACAAACTCATCATGTGATTCTTCTACCTTGTGAGGTTGGGGATCTGCTAATACTAAGGAGGGAGATGGCTTTGGAGTCAAAAAATAAATCCTAGCAGGAGCATGTGCCTTACTCTTTACCAGTGGCAGGCTTTTTTAGCAGCTTTATTGGAATGTAATACACATATCATGCAATGTGATCATATACTTTGTCCCCACAGTTGAGTGGTTTCTGGTACGTTCACAGAGTTGGGCAATCATCACTACAGTAATTTTAGCACACTGTTATTACACCAAAAGAGAAACTCTAGGTCCATTAGCAGTCGCTCTCCCTTTATTGTTAACCCTTTAGCCCTAAGAAGGGCTTCCCCAGAGGCTCAGTGGTAAAGAATTCTGCTGCCATGCAGGAGACACAGGAGACCTGGGTTTGATCCCTGGGTTAGGAAGATCCCCTGGAGGAGGGCATGGCAACCCACTCCAGTATTCTTGCCTGGGAAATCCCATGGACAGAGGGGCCTGGTAGGTTATTGTCCATGGGTTTGCAAGAGTTGGACACGACTGAAGTGTCTGAGCAGCAGCAGCAGCTCTAAGAAATCTCTAATCTGCTTTCTCTCTATGCATTTGCCTATTTTAAATTTTCATATCAATGGAATCATACAATAGGAGACTGGTTCCTTCATTTACAATAATGTTTTCAAGGTTCATCCACGTTGTAGTATGTCAGTACTTTATTCTTTTTTATGCCTGAGTAGTATTCCAGTGTATGGATGAGCTGCCACTGTTCCCTAGACTGAGCTTCCGAGCATGAAACAGCTACTACAAAGCTTAGGTGGTGCAGTAGCCATTTCAGGCTCTGAAGGTCAGTCTAGGGAGCGCTGGCAGCCCATGTCTGTGGCACTGCTTCACTGACTCACTTTGTTGACACTCACAGCAGCACGTGTACCAGTAGCTTCAGCAGCTCTGCTGGGTCTCCTGCTTCAACTTCTCCAAGTCCTGGGCCAGGTGCCTCTGACTTCTATGGCACAGGACACGGTTTCTCCGGCAGGTCACCTACGTCATCAAGGCTGCACGGGAGATAGGTTTGGGTTCCAGTTTCCAGGCGGATCCCAGCTGACCCTTGCTCTCCTCTGCTTCACAACAGCCTTCTTTTCGAACCTGCTGTTCTGCAAACCTAATCAACCTCAGACTCGACACCAGAGGCAACAGCCTTTCAGAGAATGTCCTACCTATTTCCACTATTTGGTAGCACTCGGTTCTTACAATTAATCCCTGATTCTACTTCTCTGAGTGAATCCTGGACAGTAAATCACAAGGCAATTATACTACCTCCCCATCTAGAGAAACCTGGGATTTCTGAAAGGTGGTCTTCCTAGAGAGAGCAAATGTGGTCACACAAAGTTCTTCTCAGATCTGTAACTCCAGATTTACCCATGCAGAGGGAGGTAGGGGGATCTTCCACCTGCTCCTCCTGTGTTAGGTTCCTGTTAGGATTGTAATTGGGCTTCCCCAGGTGGCGCTAGTAGTAAAGAAGCCATCTGCTGATGCAGGAGGCATAAGAGCTGCGGGTTCTATCCCTGGGTCAGGAAGATCCCCTGCAGAAGGAAATGGCAACCCCTTCCAGTAGTTTTGCCTGGAGAATCCCATGGACAGAGGAGCCTGGTGGACTACAGTCCATGGGGTCAAAAAGAGTTGGACAGGACTGAAGCAGCTTAGCACACACACAATGCTGTAATAAATTTCCATGGCTTAAATCCTAACACAAATTTATTATCTTACAGTTCGAGAGGTCATAAGTCCAAAACAGGTCTCATTAGGTTAAAATAATGAAGTCCTTTGGGCTGTGTTCCTTCCACTGGCTCTAGGGGAGAATCTGTTTCATTGCCTCTTCCAGTTTCTAGAAGCCTCCTGTATTCTTTGGCTCATGGTCTCTTCCTCCATCTTCAAGGCGGTAGCATCTTCAAGTCTTTCTCTGTCTCTCTCTCACATACACTATATATATATATATATATATATGTATGTATGTATAAATAAAGAATGTATGTGATATATGCATGCTGCTGCTGCTGCTGCTAAGTCGCTTCAGTCGTGTCCGACTCTGTGCGATCCCATAGACGGCAGCTGACCAGGCTCCGCCGTCCCTGGGATTCTCCAGGCAAGAACACTGGAGTGGGTTGCCATTTTTTTCTCCAATGTGTGAAAATGAAAAGTGAAAGTGAAGTCGCTCAGTCGTGTCTGACTAGTAGCCACCCCATGGACTGTAGCCCACCAGGCTCCTCTGTCCATGCGATTTTCTAGGCAAGAGTATTGGAATGGCTTGCCATTGCCTTCTCCGATATATGCATACAACTCAATAATAAAGGCAAACAACCCAATTAATAAATAATTTATAAATGGGCAAAGGGCTTGAACAGACATTTCTCCAAAGAAGACATACAAATAACCAACAAGCACATGAAAAGATACTTAACCTTAGTCAATAGGGAGATGGAAATGAAAACACGAGATCCCCCTCACACACACTAGGATGACAATAAACAAAACAAAAGGAAAATAACAGGTACTGGTGAGGATGCAGAGAAAGTGGCACCCTCATAAACTACCAGTGGAAATGTAAAACGGTGTAGCCATTGCATAAAACATTTTGGCGGTCCCTTAGTAAGTTAAACATAGAATTACTATACAACCCAGCAATTCTATTCTTAGGTATAGACCAGAAAGAAAACAGGTGCTCAAATAAACCCTTGCACGTGAATGTTCACAAGCAGCGTCCTTCACAGTGACCAAATGTGCATCAGTGGGTAGGCGGATGAACCAAGTAGGACACAGGCATACAGTGGGCATTGTCTGCAATAAAAGGAATGAAGTCCTGCTACAAGCTACGACGTGGATGAACCTTGAAAAATTATACTAAGTGAAAGAAGTCCAATGAGATGGCCACATACTGTAAGATTTCATTTATATAAAATATCCAGAAGAGACAAATCCAC
Organism: Moschus berezovskii; assembly: GCF_049115385.1. Classification (NCBI taxonomy): domain Eukaryota; kingdom Metazoa; phylum Chordata; class Mammalia; order Artiodactyla; family Moschidae; genus Moschus; species Moschus berezovskii. The sequence goes on from NC_142471.1 coordinate 86,752,641, forward strand.
AGAGACAGAAAACAGATGAGTGGTTGCGAGGGGCTCAGGGGAGGTGAGATTGGGGAGAACTGCTGAATGGACACATGGTTTCCTTTTGGGAGATAAAAATATTCAAGAATTTGATAGTGATCACAGTCACACAGCACTGTGGATGCACTGAATGCCACCGAGTCACACGCATCAAAATGGCTTAAATGTTGTTTCACACCATATGCACAAGAGCTTATTTTAAAATCACCTTAAATGTGCCGTAAGACTCCCGCCAGGACTAAGCACCCAGACTCTCACAATTCCACCAAGGCGTCGCCATTTCTACATCTGGACCCTAAGTCTCGACAGATCCTACACGTTACGAGAGCAACTGGGTTTACCCGTGGGAGGATCCTTCCTGTAAGAGCATGCCTGCTTCTAGAAATGCAAATAAATTCTCTGCGAACGAGGGTCAGTTCATCTCAGCAGCCTCTGCTGACCGGAGCATGGCACGGAGACCACAGCAGGGGGCACGAGGCACAGATTCCAGCTTTTTGAGCAGAGCTGGGGACCACCTGAGGCCACCGTCAGCACTTGTGACAGCGCCACTGGGGAGCTGAGGACCTTCTGTTCTGCGTTGGCCTTCAGGAGTGGCAGGAGGTGGGTGGCGAGTGTTCCAGTGTTCCCAAACTACCCCGGAAACTCTGCCCAGAGAAATGACTATATTGCTGGAGACGTAGCTTGGCAGAGGTTAGGAAGCCGCCACTGGCCCAGAGTCCAGCTCCGTATTGTCTTCTAGTCCCGTGGGACCCCTGAACTCCCCTCAGTCTCTCCCTACCCTGCCAGAGGCCCTTCCTGGATGGTTGTCCAGGTGGAGGTCCCGGCCGCAGGCTGGCATGGCCCCTCGGTCACCCCTCCTTCCTTATCTTCACATTCGTGATCTCCAGAAACACTCTCCTTTCACGAACGCTCAAATCCAGCCAGTCTCTCCCAGTTTAGAATGTTCAGTTCCTGCGTATCACTCCATCCTGGCCATCATTCTTCTCCCTCACTGTCATCTCTGACCTTGGTCAGTTACATTTCTGTTTCCTTGCTCTCAGGCTATGAGGCCAATGCCTTGTTTCATGACACAAGGATCCTCCCAGCCAGCTCCAATGTGTGAGCTGAAAACACCTGCTTTTTTACGCTCTCTCAGCAAATAATTTGTGTCCAGGGATGGCAGAAGAGCCAAGGCGAGGGAAGGGAAGGGCAGTTCATTGTCCAGGATCGTCCATCACAATGCGATACAAAGTTCAAGGCTGCTGCCAGCCAGGCTGTTTCCCGAGTTGCTGGTGGAGGGGGGTAGGGCGCGGTGCATGTCTAGAGAGGCCCCCGATTTATGGGGCTTTAAGATCAAAACAAGGTCAGGGGAAAAACTGGCAGACGCACTGTGAGTCCAAAGTGATTTTAACTAAAATAGGTAGAGAAGATAGAGATCGTAGAAGAGGGAATTTCAGATTTAGTGTCTGATGTACCAGCTCCTAAAAATAGGCAACCTTCCAGGCTGCAATTTTGGCTTTCTCTCTGCGTTGTCTCTTTTGGAACTCGCTGTGCAGATGTTTCTGTGCTACATTTCTACCTGATGGCTGCAAACCCTCTATTTGGAGTCAGCAGCACACTTCAAATGCAGTATATCTCTGACTGAGCTCATTTCTTGATTCATTCCTGTGCCATGCTTCTCTTATCATTTCTAAACTTCTCGGCATCCTGGCTCCCCTATCCGTTCCATTTCCCACCCCTAGCAGACCGTACCCCCAGGTGCCTCCCAATTCTCAGGATCCCTGCCTACTGGTTCTGTGGATTCCAGTCTACCCTAGACCCCAGATCCAAAGTCTCTGAAGCCTGCCTCCAAGCTGTCCGTCCTTGCTACAAGCTTTTACTTTATTTTTGTGAAAACTGTTATCTCATTTATTTTGCATCCAGTGTTTCTTAACTATCTATTTATTATGTGTTGGGCATTGTGTTAGAGGCTGGGATTGCAAGAGTGAACAAGACTCTTGGGGCTCACGACCTGATGGTGGAGATAATCATGAAGCTAAATCGCAAGGGTGAAAAAGTGCTGTAGTATGAAGGGAGGTTGTGTGTGCCTTGGGCCACAAAAGGACCACAGACCTCAGACGTGGTGGGTCAGGGAGGGCCACCTTGAAGGATCAATCTAGATTCCTTAGTAAGGGTTCAAGATTGCCCATATCAGGCCTATACTCTCTCGTCACATGTGCCATGAAGCATCCACAAAAGGCTCCTGCCTCTTTCCACACAGGCCAACACACTCCTAAACATTTTTTTTTCATTTTTCTTTCTTCCTGGATTATCCCTGTTCCTTATCTCTATATGTCAAATTACTACTGAGTCTTCAAGAGCCACAGAAACACCACCTCCTCCCTGAAGCCTTCCTTGATTTCTCTCCTGCCCTAGTCCCTGTATATATGGCACATTGGAGCCATCTGTATAGTTCTCTGTGCCATTGAACTCTGGGGGCAGAGACCACATTCTGTTCATTTTTGAAAGCCCCCAAAGACCTTCTTATCATCATACCCTGCACTGAGGTGAAGGTGATGATGAATTAAGGAAGATGCCCATGTACTAGTCTGGGAAAAGGTCAAGAGCCAATCATATTTATCTGTCTGTCCGGGGGACCTCAGCTTGCACCTGGTAGATCCACAGCAAACCTCTCCTGATTGACGCTTTCACTCCCATGCACAATCTCAGACTGTGTTGAGACAGAATTAAAGCTCTTGCAAACATAGCCAAGTCTTTCTCATATTTGGTGAAGAAGAACTCACTTTCATGCTGGGTTCATTGCTCTCTGCTATACTTTTCAATCCATCCTTCTCTGCTTCTTACCAGCTGGCAAACCTTCCCCTCCTAACCCAGTTTTATTTGAATTGACCACCAGCCCAGTCCATAGGACCTTTTCCCCCCACCCTCCTTGAACTTCGGCCCCTCACCTTGACTTTGTCTTGGAGAAAGTTTAAAAGTTTAGTTTTCTCCGACCCCTTTAATCATACTCGATTATCTTGATCAGCACTTTTACTTTGCCTTGTTAAGACATTCTGCCTTGAATTCTGACTTCATCGGGGAAGCGGGGAGAGTTGAAAGGCGGACTGTTGATGATGGCTATATTTTACCACGTGTGATGGTCATGGGTTAGACATGCAGCTTGTTGGGGGCCGGCGGTTGGGAGGGGGAGAAGGACACTAAATACCATAAGTCACAGTGCAAAATATTTTTCAAGGAAACATCAAAGTCTTTTTCCACGGTGTCTTGCCTTGACCCCATTTCACACTGGCAGAACACAAACGCAAATTAAAATAAAAATACCAGGCTGGCTCCATGTAGCCAGTTGAGCTGTTGGACTAAGTGACCGATTTTATTGAAGTCACCAAATGCAAACATTCCAAGATTTATTTTCGTTGCTTATAATTTTTTTTCTGCCTTCCCACTGGTGGGCTGTTTATTTCTAATACTTTGGTAGGAAAAAACATTCGCTCATACCAGTGGAGGTCTTATATGCCAAGCTGCAAACCAGAGCGCCTTTTATTGAGGAATAAAAACCCTGGAAAACAGGCTCTAGGGGGCCCCAAGGACGGCAAATTTACAAGCATAGTACAATTGACGCCATTATAATTAGTTCCCCCCAAAAGTCTTATTTTAAGGGCAGAGATCTGAATCTTTCTTTTTGCGCATGAATATCTCCGGACTAGAGCAAAAACATTACCAAGGGTGAGTCATAGACCAGCTTTGGGCTTTAAAGACTAACGCAGATCCTATAAATCTAACCCACATTCTTTTACTGGGAATGACTGACTTTTATGAAAACCAAGGATTGTAAATCAGAAACCTAAATAGCTTACTTTGCAGCAGATAAACACAGATTTATGTAGTGGCCGAGCCCTAACTTAACCCTTTCATGGTGCCACAGAGGACCTGGGGCTATGTGTTCAGTGGCGGTTGCTTATCTCCAGCTCCAGTATTTCTTCCCAAAAGCTGGAGGATGGGGGCTAGACGTGTCAGGTTATCTCCAGCAGATGGAGGTGGGTGACAGGAGAAGCCCATCAAGTGCTTACTACTAGCCCATCTCAGCTGGGTGCACAAGCCACCAGGAGGAGTTGGCCCCTGGTTATTCCGAAGGACAGTCCCCAGCCTGTTGCATGCCTACACACCAAAGCTAACCTAGAAGGTGCTTGTATGTGAAGCTGATTCCACCTGGGCTTCTAATCCCTACACGTGTGACATCTGGCAAGGCACCAGTATCTCCCTGGACCTCAGCCTTTTCATCTGCAAAATGGTACACCTGGCAGGTTGTAAGAGTTAAACAGGACAGTGGTGTCAGGTGCTTGAAACCATGCTGGATCATGATAAGCACTCAGTACACATTAGCCAAGATTGTTACCATTATTACCAGAGCTACTGGTTATGGAGACCAGACTTCTCAAACTCTAATGCGCAGGTAAGTCACCAATCGAAGTGCATGTTCTGACCCAGTGCGCCTGGGAGTCCGCATTTCTAACCAGTTCCCGGGTGAGGCGGATGCTTCTGGTCCAGGCACCCGGCTATGGGTAGGGGAGGCGACAGAATTTGGAATTTACAAGCCACGCCCACATCCCTTCTCATTCAAGTCTCATTGGCAAGCTTTGCCCTGTGCACACGTCGAAGCATCCTTCTTGCCGTTGATGCCATTAACTCCGTCCATGTGATCCTCGCCAAAAGTCCTTCCAAATCCTCCCCTGCCCTCAGAGCACTGGGCCGACCAGAGGGGGTCGGTGGCCCCCTGCGCCCCTCGCCTCGTCCCATCCCCGTGCCCCAGAGACGCGCGCTTATCTCCTGGGACAGCAGCCCGCAGCAGCCCAGGCCAGCCGCTGGCTCACGAGTTTAAGCGGGGCGCGCCCTGTGCGGCCCACGTAGACTTTAAAGGGAAACAGGACCCGTCGATCCGATCGAGGGAGGAAAGGGCATCTATCATTTTTATGTGGCATTTCAAAAGAGGAGGCTCCGAGGCGGCTGGAGACAAAGGCCGGCAGCGAGGTTAATGGAGAACCCGGATTTAATCATTAACGCTTAATACTAAAGCAGCCCGGGGAGGCCCGCCTAGATGCCTGTGGAGGCGCCCGCGAAGCTCTGGCTCAGCCTTTGGGGGTGGGGGTGGGGGATTGGGAGGTCTTCCTGGGCTCGAATGTGTGGGTCAGTTTCTGCGGGTGAGGTTGGGGTCCTGGGCTCACCCTTGAAGACCAAGCTTTGGGTGGAAGAATAAGCAGATACATCCTGTCGGTTCCCAGGGGCCCCTGAAAATCTAGGAAGAATGGGGGATGCCTAGGTGGTCCCAAATTAAGGACCTGGATCTTTTCCCCAGGATCACCTTGAGCCGGAAAGGTAAAGGCATTGGCTTCCATTCTAGACTAGACCTGAGGTCTGGATGGGTACATAGCCCAGAGCCTGACACCGGCAGTGAGGGCCCTGCCAGTTTAGTGCCCTCTGTGTGTCTCCTCCTCCTGCCACTGATTGGCACTTGGGCATCCCCAGACTCTTCCCAGCACCCACCTGGCTCATCCTCAGCACGGAGGCCTTAGACTGGGACTTCTACTGGTCCCCCATTGCCCATCCTCTTGCCCGCCCACCTGTCCCAGCCCACAACTGTCTCTGCCCCCTGCCCCAACCCCCAACTCTCTACGCTTAGCTTATTTTAATCATTTACCTGGGGCTGGGAATGAGTCACCTCCTTCAAGTTTTCCCAAGTGCTTGGACAAGCTTGAAATCACACAATGAGAAAGTCATTCTCCCCCAAAACTTCTGATGAAGAGGAACAGGACTTTGACCCCTCTTGGGCACCTATGACACCTTCTTGACTACCCCAGTAGTAGCCCTAGCAGACCCTGGCTTCTCCCCAGGATTTAATAGACAGCATCTTATGGTTCTTCCAGGAGTCATGTATGGATGTGAGAGCTGGACCATAAAGAAAGCTGAGCGTCCAAGAATTGATGCTTTTGAACTGTGGTGTTGGAGAAGACTCTTGAGAGTCCCTTGGACTGCAAGGAGATCCAACCAGTCCATCCTAAAGGAGATCAGTCCTGGTCGTTCATTGGAGGGACTGATGCTGAAGCTGAAACTCCAATATTTTGGCCTGATGCGGAGAGCTGACTCATTTGAAAAGACCCTGATGCTGGGAAAGATTGAGGGCAGGAGGAGAAGGGGACGACAGAGCATGAGATGGTTGGATGGTATCACCGACTCGATGGACATGAGTTTGAGTAAGCTCTGGGAGTTGATGGACAGGGAAGCCTGGAGTGCTGCAGTCCATGGGGTCGCAGAGTTGGACATGACTGAGCGACTGAACTGAACTGATCTTATCTTCACTGTGTTTCTACTTATTTTTAACATTTTTAAAAATACTGATGTTTAGTACTACAACAGACTTTATGTTGGATGTTAAACTAGATAAATTAGATCATACTGAAAAGTCTGTAAGGCCAGCAGTCAGATCGAAAACCAGAATCTGGTAATTCTGAATTCAAAAACAGAATTTCCTGTGCTCCCAGACCCTGATGCTGGGAAAGATTGGGGGCAGGAGGAGAAGGGGACAACAGAGGATGAGATGGTTGGATGGCATCACTGACTCCATGGATATGAGTTTGAGCAAACTCTGCGAAGGATAGGGATGCCTGGAGTGCTGCAGTTCATTGGATCACAAAGAGTTGGACACAACTTAGCAACTGAACAGCAACAGAAACCCCCTCTGCCTGTCCCTCTCTAATCACTAACCCCTTCCCAAAGTGTGGCTACTCTCCTGATTTTTGATCACGCGTGTTAGATTTGCCTGTTTTTTCCATCTGTCAAATAAATGAAATTCCCCGGGCCCACCTTCTTTTACTCAGTGTTCTGTCTGTGAGATTCATTGATGGAGTTTCTGACCCTTTGCCCCATGCCCAGATAGGGTCAGTTTTAAACCCTGTAATATGGGAGCTTATTATAACCTGCCAATGCATTTGACTTTCAGCTGTCTTGAAGGCCAGGCATCATGGTCCCTACTCAGAGCTCCTTACTGTGTCTTAGAAGGACACTGGGACCTGTGGAGCACCTGTGTGTGTGGATTCTGCGACCTCTGCCATGGCCCCTCTACAGCAGAAGGGACTGAGCCTGCTCCAGGACTCCCAGGACACACTGCTGACCTTTCCCGCCTCCCTGTGGGAAAATTCCGAAGGAAGAGATAAGATCAGTGTAGTTAGGGCCTTGCAGGGGGCCCACATGCCTGGGGAGCAGGATAGAGGGAAATAGTGCAGACCTGGCTTAAGCCGACTGCTCCCCGCAAGGCTCTCTATCTGGAGTTTCTGTGACTTCTGCTCTAGTTTCTCTGCTGAAGGGGAGACCCTCCTAGAAACAGTGCCCGACCAGTATCTCCAGGGGACTGGCAGCAAAGGCTCCCTGCCTGAGAGAAACCTGAGCCCCTGCCCTGGGCTGGATTAGGTATAGATTTCCACCTTTGTCTCTGCAGAGGGAAAATGTCACTTGCAAACCCTCTGCAGGAGGTGATGCTGACGTGTTTACCTTCAGATAGCAGCTTGAGAGCCTGTTGACTTGTTAATCTTGGAGATCTGATCGCCTAGCAGTTGACGGTTCATACTTAGGAGGCTGAGAAGAAAGGCCTCTGGGTTCTCTTGACAAACCCAGGCTGGAATCCCAGCCCCCTGTCCTTTCATGGCTGAACAACCTCCCTTAACCCCTCCCAACCTTAATTTCCGGCTGTGCATGGTGGAGGCAGTAATACATCCCTCAGAGGGCAGTGGTGGGAAGGTGTGGGAGGAGCCAGCTCAGCATTTAGCATCAAAGATCAGTAAGTGGTGGGGAGGGGGAAAGAGGGGAGTCCTAACTTTGAACCCAGTTGCTTGATTTTTAACCCCTTTTCTGGGCATTTCTCCATTCAGGTTAAGTTTTTATTTTTCCTTTGAACAGGAGAGAGGTATGAGAGCAAGAGGTGGAGCTTTGCTCGTTACTCCAAGGGTGCCTCTGATTGGTGTAGGATCTCGGGTTCCCTGGCAGCTTGATCCTCTGGGGGCTTCTCTCTTCCCAGTTCAGGGGTCTCTGAGAGGAGCTGGGCTGCTTCCAAAGGGCCATCTTAGCATCCTCAGCAGAGGCTGCAAAGCGGGATGCTGGCAAAGGTTCTGAAGGATAGAGCCTTTGCCACTTTGGAAGCCTTACTCCCTACCCGCTAAGGGGCCCCCATTCTACTTTGCAACATTGTTCAACACTTTAGGTGCTTAAGGATGTCCATGTTGATGGCAGTATTATTCATAACAGCCGAGAGGTAGAAGCAGCCCAAGTGTTCATCAAGGGATGAAGGGATAAACAAAAATGGTATATTCATACAATGGAATATTACTAAGTCCCGAAAAGGAGTGGAATTCTGACATAGGCAGATGGTATGTGGATGAAGTTTGAGGTTTGTTGTTGTTTAGTTGCTAAGTCATGTCTGACTTTTTGCAACCCCATGGACTGTAGCCAGCCAGGCTCCTCTGTCCTTGAGATTTCCTAGGCAAGAATACTGGAGTGGGTTGCCATTTCCTTCTCCAGGGGATCTTCCTGACGCAGGGATGGAACTCACGTCTCCTGCACTGGCAGGCAAATTCTTAAACACTCAGACACCAGGGAACCCGGAAGCTTGAAGACGTGATGCTAAGTCTCAAAACTACAAAGCTAAATAATTCCACTTACATGAAGAACCATGAAAAGTGAAATTCATAGAAACAGAAGGTAGAATGTCAATTAATTACCAGGGGCTGGGGGGAGGGTGGGAGTGGAAGTTGTTTGAGTGATAAAACTGAAAATTCCACATCTCTGAAACATCCTCAGTCTTTGACCAATGGGAGCAACTGCTCATCTTATTCAAATTGCTTTCTCATCTGCAGCTCTGGTTATTTCCCACCTCATTCAAACTAATGACTGAGCAGAGGCTGTGCTACACACATTTGCTACATAACTTCCCCAACGATCCCATGAGGTAAGTATTGCTGTTATTGAAACCGACACACTGTATTGTTGCTATCCTAAACAATACAGAGACAAAGCATGCTGAAAGAGAGCTGTGACTGTGCAAAATGATCTAACTCCTGGCTCCAGGAGATACTTGCCCAAGTCCATAAAGACCCAAAGGAACCATGACCATGCAGTTCTGTACCCAGCCTATGACCACTGACATAGCTGTGGTCCAGCAGCCTCATGTAAGCCCCGCCCTGAGGGGAGGAGGGTACGCCAGGCACAGTCCCACCCCCTCTGTCTTCCATGTCTCTCCCACGGTCTGAGATGGAGGTGCCATGTCTGCCTTGACGAAGAGAACTGGGCTGAATGGGAGGGGCTGGGTTAGGAGCGCCATGCTACCAATCCTGAGATTGGTCATTGAGCCTCTATTTTGTTTCCAATCTATAAAGTGAAGCAGTTCTGCTCAGTGCCCTGACTGACAGCGTTCTAGAAGATCAAAAAAAGAGTGCATAGGAAAGGCTTGGCAAACTGTCAAGCACTACAGTTTGACGGGAGCTGATGTCAACCTTACATTCTTAACAGCTCAACTGGCTTTGCAAGCTTGGTTTTTTAACTGCGACATTCTTTTCATTCACTTAAAAAATTTACAAACAATTAAATGCATCTTTATGGTGTAGTCATGTGTTACTTTCATAATCAAGATACAGAATGGGTGTAACATCTTAAAATATTTTCTCGGGTTTCTCTTTTGTAACCAACCCCTCTCCCCATCCCCAACTTCTGGCAACCACTGGTCTGTCCTATTTCTTTAATTTTGCCTTTTCTTCAATGTTACATAAGTGGAAGCACATAGTGTGATTATATGTTACATAAATGAATGTTACGTGAATGGAATCTCATGTTATGTGCGGCCTTTAAAGTCGGGCTCCTTCGTCTTGTTCAGTTGCTCAGATGTGTACGACTCTTTCTGACCCTGTGGACTGCAGCACACCAGGCTTCCCTGTCCTTCACTACCTCCCGGAGTTTTCTCAAGTTCATGTCCATTGAGTCGCTGATGCCATCCAACTGCCTCATCCTCTGCTGTCCCCTTCTCCTTCCGTTCGTTCCGTTCTGTCGCTCAGTCAGTCCATGCGACCCCGTGGACTGTAGCCTACCAGGCTTCTCCGTCCACGGGATTCTCCAGGCAAGAAAACTGGAGTGGGTTACCGTTTCCTTCTCCAGGGGATCTTCCTGACCCAGGGATCGAACCCGGGTCTCCCGCATTGGGGGCAGACGCTTTAACCTCTGAGCCACCAGTCCCCTTCTCCTTAGCATCATGCATTTGAGATCCATCAAAGACGTCATGAACCAGTCACCCCCTCCTTTTTATTATCGCATTGCCTTCAATAGTATGGATGTCCCAGAGACTGGGACAGAATTTTAACCAGGTGGAAGACATTTGGGTTATTTCCATTTGGGGGTAATGGTGAATCAAACTGCTATAAACATTTATGTTCAAGGTTTTATGTGGATGTAAGTTTTGCTTAACTTGGGTAAATGCCTAAGAGTAGAATGGATGGGTCACGTGGGTATATTTAACATTATAAGAAATGGCCAAACACTGTTTTACAAAGTGGCTGCACCATTGTGCTTTCCCCCCAGGACTGCATGAGAATTCCATTTGCCCTGCATCCTTCCCAACACTTGTAATTGTCTGCTTATTTTCCTTCTTTCTTTTTTCTTCTGAGTCATTCTAATAGGTGTGCATGGCCTTACAGTTTACTCTTTAGGTAGTGTATACACCTGCCAATGAAGGAGACACAGGTTTGATCCTTGGGTTGGGGAGATTCCCTAAAGGAGGAAATGGCAACTCACTCCAGTATTTTTGCCTGGAAAATCCATAGACAGAGGAGCCTGGCGAGCTACAGTCCATGGGGTCACAGAATCAGACACAACTGAACAACAAGATGACAACAACAATCAGTTTCATAGGGCTGCCATAACAAAACACGACAGTGTTCAGTTCAGTCACTCAGTCATGTCCGACTCTCTTCAACCCCATGAACTGCAGCACACCAGGCTTCCCTGTCCATCACCAACTCCTGGAGTTTACTCAGACTCATGTCCATTGAGTCGGTGATGCCGTCCAGCCATCTCATCTTCTGTCGTCTCCTTCTCCTCCTGCCTTCAGTCTTTCTCAGCATCACGGTCTTTTCCAATGAGTCAGTTCTTTGCGTCAGGTGGCCAAAGTATTGGAGTTTCAGCTTCAGCATCAGTCCTTCCAATGAATATTTAGGGCTGATTTCTTTCAGGATTGACTGGTTAGATCTCCTTGCAGTCCAAGGGACTCTCAAGAGTCTTCTCCAGCACCACAGGTCAAAAGCATCAATTCTTTGGCGTTCAGCTTTTGTTATGGTCCAACTCTCACATCTATACATGACTACTGGAAAAACCATAGCTTTGACTAGACGGACTTTTGTTGGCAAAGTAATGTCTCTGCTTTTTAGTATGTTGTCTGGGTTGGTCATAACTTTTCTTCCGAGGTGTTCAGTTCAGTTCAGTCGCTCAGTTGTATCTGACTCTCCGCGACCCCATGAATCACAGCATGCCAGGCCTCCCTGTCCATCACCAACTCCCGCAGTTCACTCAAACTCATGTCCACAGAGTCGGTGATGCCATCTAGCCATCTCATTCTCGGTCATCCCCTTCTCCTCCCACCCGAGGTGTAAGCATCTTTTAATTTCATGGCTGCAGTCACCATCTGCAGTGATCTTGGAACCCCCAAAATAAACTCTCTTGCTGTTTTCATCTTTTCCCCATCTATTTGCCATGAAGTGATGGGACCAGATGCCATGATCTTAGATTTCTCAATGTTGAGTTTTAAGCCAACTTTTTCACTCTCCTCTTTCACTTTCATCAAGAGGCTCTTTAGTTCTTCACTTTCTGCCATAAGGGTGGTGTCATCTGCATATCTGAAGCTTTTGATCTTGATTCCAGCCTGTGCTTCATCCAGCCCAGCATTTCCCATGATGTACTCTGCATAAATATTTAGTAAGCAAAATGACAATCTACAGCCTTGACGTACTCCTTTCCCAACTTGGAACCAGTCCGTTGTTCCATGTCCAGTTCTAACTGTTATTCTAACCTGCACACAGGTTTCCCAGGAGGCAGGGCAGGTGGTCTGGTATGCGCCGCTCTTGAAGAATTTTTCACAGGTTGTTGTGATCCACACAGTCAAAGGCTTTGATGTAGTCAATGAAGCAGAAGTTTTTCTGGAACTCCCTTGCTTTTTCAGTGATAAAACAGACCTTGGCAATTTGATCACACTCACGACACACACTCACAACAGTATAAGTGGCTTAAATAATAGAGATTTAGTATCCCATGGGTCTGGAGGCTGGAAGTCTGAAGTCAAGGAGTTTGGTTTCTCCTGGGGCTTCTCTCGGCTTGCTGCTCTGTCTGTGCACATCTCTGGTATCTCTCCGTGTACCCTCATTTTCTCTTCTTACAAGGACCTCATTCGTTGGTTCAGTGTGTGTGTGTGTGTGTGTGTGTGTGTGCTCAGTAGTGTCTGACTCTTTACGACTCCATGGCCTGGAGCCCTCCAGGCTCCTCTGCCCATGGGATTTTCCAGGTAAGAATACTGGATTGGGTTGCCATTCCTTTCTGATCCAGGGATCAAACCGGGGGCTCCTGCTTTGCAAATTCTTTACCACTGAGTCACCTGGGAAAGGGGCCCCTCTCAAACAACCTCATTTTAATGTAATTGCTTCCTTTAAGATCTTATCTTGAAATCTGATTACATTCTAAAGTACTGGGATTAAGAATTCAATACATGGGGCACAATTCAGCCCGTGACGGGTGGTCTGGATAGATCTCAGCACAGGCACACAGATGGGGACACAAGTGGACCTGATGTGGGGAAGGTGGAGAAAACCCTTTAAGTCCATATGGCTCAGGGTGGGATCAATCACTCTGCAACAAAATGCTGGACTCATCCTTTCCTCGGACGTGTGGGAAAAGCACAGGTTGTGGAATCAACCCCCAGTTCCAGTCCCAGCTCTGCTGTTTCCTGGCCACGTGACCTTGAGGGGGTCGACCCCGTCTAAGCCACACTTTCATCAGCTGTAACAGAAGGGAAATTGCGATCATCTCCCCACCTGGTGGCGAGGAGCCGAGAGGATAATTCACGCGTAGCAGTTCCGCCAGCTGCGACGTGTGAGAACTACAACTTCCTTTATGACTTCTTTCGCATTCATTTTTGCTTCTCTTTAGCTGCGCTGTAGGGAAACTTTTGGCATTTTCCCCTACCTCCTGGGGTTTGTGTTAAGGTCCAAGTCCTTAGTAAATGTCAGCAGCTGGATTTAAAGATTCTCGGTAAAACATTCTACCGGAGACTCGAATGTGCTTGTAGATTTGTATATGATTAGAAAACTGTCAAGTGCTGGAGAAAGTTAGCCACTGGGATTATATGCCAAAGGTCTCAGATGTCTCCACCTCCCTGCCTTTCTCCACCGGCTACCAAGTGCTCCCTCTCCATCTGCATTTCTCAAGGAAAGGTGTGTACATTCAGTAAAGATGAGCAAGACCCATCCCTGCTGTGCAGGAGTTAGCATGGACCTGGGGAGACAAGATGGACAGGGCAGTAAGCAAATGACAAGACAGAAGGGGGTATTCTCACCCCTGAGAAAGCCAAGTCAGGCAGTGAGCAATCTTAGAGGGGAGTGATTTGGGATATTATTCCCAAAGCAGCAGGGACTTGAAAGAAGAGGGTCTACTTGAGCGTCCTTGGACTGGGAGAGTATTCAAGGCGATGGAGGCGACACAGGCAAAGCTGGTGATGGGGAGGACAGGGCACCGACAGGGAGCCTGTGGCTGACGCGCGACAGGAAGAGAAGTGGTAGAGAGGAAGGCCAAGGAGGAAGCTGTTGGTGGCCTTGGATGTCAGATGCAGGCATCTGGATCCACGTCCTTAGGCAACAGGACACTCAAAACAATTTTTAGATGGGAATTCTCCTTACCTAAACTGAGTTTCTGGATAACTCCAGCATCTAGATGCAAGGACTGAAAGGGAAATAGCTTTAGGCAGGTGGCCGAGGTGGAGTGGATGCCAAGAGATCTAAGAAGGGGAAAGGAGGAAGGTGGTCTGGTGGGGAAGGTGGGGATGGAGCAGGAGAGAAGGGACCTGGGGAAGCAGGAGGTGGGGCAGGTTGGCCAGGTGGGAGCCTGGGTGGAGAGAAAGGGTGGAGTTTAGGAAGATCTTTTGTCATGACACTGGCTTTCTATCGCTGTTGTCGCTAATAACCATGAACATGTTATTCGCTCAGTTGTGTCCATCTCTTTGTGGCCCCATAGACTGTAGCCCATCAGGCTCCTCTGTCCATGGAATTCTCCAGGCAAGAATACTGGAGTGGGTAGCCATTCCCTTCCCCAGGGGATCTTCCTGATCCAGGGACCAAACCCAGGTCTCCTGAATTGCAGGCAATTCTTTACTTTCTGAGCTACCAGAGAAGCCCAATGACCATGAACATGGTGGTTTAAAACAGCACAAGCTTATCTTTAGTTCTGTAGAAGTCCAACACAGTCTTCCTGGGCTACAATCAAGGTGTTACAGTAACCTGCTCTAGGGAAAAATTTATTTCCTTGTTTTTTCCAGCTTATAGAGCTTACCCACAATCCATGGCTTATAGCTCTTTCATCCATCTTCAAAGTTAGCATCTCTCTAACCCTTCTTTCAGAGAAGGCAACGGCAAGCCACTCCAGTACTCTTGCCTAGAAAATCCCATGGATGGAAGAGCCTAGTGGGCTGCAGTCCGTGGGATCGCTAAGGGTCGGACACTAATGAGCAACTTCACTTTCACTTTTCACTTTCACACATTGGAGAAGGAATTGGCAACCCACTCCATTGTTCTTGCCTGGAGAATCCCAGGGAAGGGGAGCCTGGTGGGCTTCCGTCTATGGGGTCGCACAGAGTCGGACACGACTGAAGTGACTTAGCAGCAGCAGCAGCAGCAGCCCTTCCTTAGTCACATTCAGCTCAAGGATTCCAATGATTAGACCAGACCCACCTGGATAATCTAGGCTAGTCTCCCTATCTCAAGTCCTTAGTTTAATCACATCTGCAAAGTCCCTTTTGCCCGCCGTGTAAGGTGACAAACCTGTAGGCACAGGTTCCAGGGATTAGGATGTAAACATCTTTGTGTGTGTGTGTGTGTGTGTGTGTGTGCATATGTGCTCAGTCGCCCAGTCGTGTCCGACTCTGTGCGACCCCTTGGACTGTAGCCCACCAGGCTCTTCTGTCCATGGGATTCTCCAGGCAAGAATACTGTGTGGGTTGCCATTTTCCTTCTCTAGGGGATCTTCCTGACCCAGGGATTGAACCCTGGTCTCCTGCTTTGGTAGGCCAACTCTTTACCACTTGAGCTGCCCGGGAAGCCTTTTGGGGGTTGTTATTCTGCCCGCCACACTCATGGACCCACAGGACCTCCTCTCCCCCCTCTCCTGCTGTGGATGCCTCCTTGTCGGTCCTTTGTCTTTTCCGAGTATCAGACTGAATTTTCGGAGCTGTCTGCCCCTGTCTCTCCAGCTCCTCCTCCTCTTAAGAAACTTAGCTAAGAAACGGACATCCGCCAGTGCCCTCTCCAGACCCCTCTGTCTTTGCGCCCATCTCCTGCGCCCCAGCTGCTCCGCAAGCCCCCGGCCCTCTGTGATTATCCCTCAGGTGTCCGGAATGAAGCATGGGCTTTCTTCAAGGAGCTCTGGGAACAACTGTGAGGGGACCATCTCCCTGCTCCCCAGCCGGGCAGGGGAGAGAACTTCCGGGTCAATATCTCCTCTTCCTGCAGGGCAGGTCAGCAGTTTGCACTCAGGGTCCGGCCATTGTGGAAAAGAGCACCCCCCCCCCCATCCCCACGTGGTTGCTGCTGCCTCCCCCAGGCTTGGACGACTCAGCCTCAGCCCCAGAACACTCACGCTGGTGAGGAGCTGATAACTAAGGAGAAAGGAGCTTCTGCCCAAGTATGCCACATGTGAGGATGTTATAATTCTCAATGCTTCAGGAGCAAGAAATGTGGAATTAAAGCCAAAAGCTCAGCCCTGATCACTTCATCAGACCATGTACCCAGCGCTCCCTTACCTCTCACACTAGGGCTGCACCTGATGCTCTTGCAGTCAGCTCAGCCCGAGAGGGCAAAGCAAAGGACACAGTGATTCTGCAGAGAAGGGATGCCTGGGGCATTTGGGCTCAGATTTTATTTGAATGGATGTGGGAGAAGCCATGGCACTTTCCCCGGGATTCCTACAACCGCAGCATTGGCAACCGTGAGGACCGGGGCAGGGGAGAAAGCTGCCTCTCCAGGGCCACCTGCCACCTTGCTGCTCTAGGAGCCCGCAGCCCCAAGCAAAGCAGGGCCTGCCACCACCCACAAGCCTGGCTATCCCCCTCCTCCCTGGTTCTGCTTACCTCCCCCACCCCGCCCCTGCATGCAGCTCAACAAAGCTCCCCAAACCCTTTGACCTTCTTGACCCAGGCTGGGCAAAGGGGACCCAGAGGAGGAAGATGGGGCAACCGCATCCCCTATGGCACAACCCAAGGGAGGAGGCAGGGTCTTATGTGACTCAGCACATTAAGGGCCAAGATGGCAGGAACACAGGGTCTGTGTGAGAGCCACGCCCAGCCCAGCCTGGAGGGGGAGGCAATCAGAGGAGGCTTCCTGAAGGAGGAGAGCTTTGTGCAGAACGGGAGGTTGGCCAAGCAGAGGGAGCTGAAGATACTATAGGCAGAAGGAATGGCTGGAATGGATGGACTTTGAAGAGACCATTCTTCCCCAGATCTTCTGATCCTCAGTCCACTCAAGCCTTTCTTAGTATCCATTGCTCTCCTTAGTTCTGTGATCATCCAGACTGTGTGTGTGTGTGTCTGATGAGAGAGACAGAGAGAGATCTACGGTCCCCTTTACCCTCTGTGTCACCCGAGTCATCCTCTGTGATTCTCCATTAAAGCTCGTGGAGTGAATATAAATGGCCATGTTTGCAGCACAGCTGGCAAAGCCTCGCACTTTGTCTCTGGCCTGGGATCCCTGAGGCTCTGCCCTGCCCTGCCTGGCTGTTTCAACTGTATTCAGGGCATCTGCCTCTAGGGGTCTTGGGGCGACCGTGACTATTCTTGGTGGTGTTCTGGAGTTCCTAGTTGCCAAGGCACTGGCTGGCCCTCGGGAAGCCCCAGGACACAGTGAGAGTAGCTCGCATTTGAGAACCAGGTCCCGGGGGTGTCTCACCTTAGCTATGCCACCACAGGCTGGTGCCCAGGACTCAGGGCTTCCACGACAGCTTGCTTTCGCAGGATCATGATCTGTGTCCCAGCTGCCTTCCTCCCCCTGGACCAGCACAGTTCCCAAATCCTTGATCAGTGCCCTGTTTTGGAGTCACAGACTCTGGGCCTGGTGAGGCTGGCTGTGGGCCCCAAAGCTGCTTCTTCACTGGCCAGGAGCCTTTCTGTCTCTTTCCAGGCACCCTCCTCCAGCATGTCAGTGGCAGCTGCAGGGTTTCCAGGCTATTTCCCGTCTGGCCTCTCCCCTCCAGGGTTGGGGATGAGCCTGGCCATGCTGTGGTCAGAGCTACTTTGTGGGAAGTTCTCGGCTACCTCCCACTTTACTACTAAGCGTCTTCATAAAGGGGCTTCTCTGGTGGCTCAGACGGTAAAGAATCTGCCTGCAATGCAAGAGACCCAGGTTCGACCCCTGGATCAGAAAGATCCCTTGGAGAAAGGAATGGCTACCCACTCCAGTATTCTTGCCTGGAGAATCCCACAGACAGAGGAGCCTGGCAGGCTATCAGCTGAGGAGCTGCTGAGTCCTGCAGGAGAGCCTGCAGCTGGTGGTTCCCAGGGAGGCAGTGTGGTGTGGTGGTTAGGCACACGCTTTTGGAATCAGGCAGCCCTGGGTACATGTCCCAGCATTGCCCTTCCAAATCATGAGCCTTGGGCATGTTAGCTTCTCAGAGCCTCAGTTTCCCATCTGTAAAACTGGGAAAATAATGGTGCTCACCGCCCCCCAGGATGGTGAGAACTGCATGGTGTTTGCCCTGAGCCCAGTCTGACCTATGTCTGGGAGCAATAAATGTGTCCTTTAAAAGGACCATGAGTTTAGACCAAAACCACCATTCAAGTGCCAGGAGCAAAGAGCACTCAGGACAGGCCATCTCCTGAGTCAGGACACGTGGCTGTCCTTACCGCTTGGCTTGGGGAATCAGGAAGGTGGAAGCAACAGACCAGAGAAGACATGAGTGGAGCCATGGGAGGAAAGAGGTGTGCAAATGTGGAGTGCAGGCCCCAAGGCTTCCAGGGAGAGGAAAGGGAGGACAGCCATGCGAGAGCTGGCAGGCACCTCGGAGCACACTCAGCCTGGAGGAAGGGCCGGGCTGGGGGTCTCCATCCGGTGTGGGGCATCCCCGGCATTCAGCCCAGCAGCTGTGCAGAGCAGAGGTGGCTGGGGGAAGGCAGAAGACGTCTTACCTGAATGCCAAGGTCAGGGGCAAAACTGAGGCAGGGAAAAGGTAAGGAACCACTTCCAGAGCCAAATTCATATTGCAAGTGCTGGGAGTCTGTGTTCCTGCATTTGGGGTCCCCAGGGGTGGGGAGGGGGAGCGAGACGGAGCAGAGGTAGGGAGGCTCTGTGTTTGTCATCTAGGCAGGGAGTTGAGGGCACAGGGCTTTAATGCAGGATGATATGGGAGCCCGAGGGCAGTGCTGGCCAGCACCTCTGGGCTCTGGGGGAGTGAGCGAGCTCTCCTACTCCAGCCCTGGAAGCAATTCTGAGGGGACGTGGGGAGCCTGGGCTGTCGAGCTGGGAGTCAGGTGGTGCAGACACAGGTGTGAACAGATCGGCTTACCCCATGTGTCACCTCCCTGTCTGGGGCCCCCAGCCTTGGGGGGTGGGCTGCTCTATTCTTTCCTCTCTGCTGGGATTTCTTTGGAGGGACCCTGCCATCTGCCTTGACCGGATGGCCAAGGAAGAACAGGGGTGCTTGAGGGTGAGAGAGACAAGGAAGCTTCAGTCCTCAGGGTCTTGGTCTAAACTCCTGGGGGTGGGGAGGGGCACCTACGCAAGCCCCTGGGGGCCCAGGATTGTGGGCCGTGAGCTGGCCGGGCTCAGGGGTCTCACATCGACTGCTGCCAATCTGCTTCCACCACAGACATGCTTCAGAGCGAAACAGATCCTCTTGGTGACAGAGGAGGCAGAGATGAAGTTCTGGAAGCTGGGGAGCTTTGAGGACGAGACAGCATCTGCCTGTTCCTGCTTCGGATCACTGCTGAAATGCCACCTTTTCAGGAAGGCCTTGTTGAAGGCCCAGTCTTCTCTATCGCCGAGTGCTGTCAGCTTCTTCCAAGACACAGATCACCATTTGTAATTACACATTTGTTTAGTCATTTGTTGTCTAGAACAGAAACTCTCTGAAGGCAGGGCCAGGCGGGCTCATTCTCGGCTGTATTCCCAGATGCACCACTAGAGGGCGCAGAGGATGCTGCTGTTCAGTCGCTCAGTCGTGACCCACTCTGCAAACCCATGGACTGCCGCATGTCAGGCCTCCCTATCCATCACCAACTCCTGGAGCTTACTCAAACTCACCTCCATTGAGTCGGTGATGCCATCCAACCGTCTCATCCTCTGTCGTCCCCTTCTCCTCCTGCCTTCAACCTTTCCCAGCATCAGGGTCTTTTCCAATGAATTAGCTCTTCTTATCAGGTGGCCAAAGTATTGGAGTTTCAGCATCAGTCCTTCCAATGAACACCCAGGACTGATCTCCTTTAGGATGGACTGGTTTGATCTCCTTGCTGTCCAAGGGACTCTCGAGTCTTCTCCTACACCACAGTTCAAAATCATCAATTCTTTGGTCAGCTTTCTTTATAGTTCAACTCTTACATCCGTACATGACTACTGGAAAAACCATAGCTTTGACTAGACAGACCTTTGTCGGCAAAGTGATGTCTTTGCTTTTTAATATGCTGTCTAGGTTGGTTACAGCTTTTCTTCCAAGGAGCAGAGGATGATGGGCTTTGAAGCAAAGCCCAGATCTGCTGCAGGCAACAAATCTGACACCAGGGAGAGGAGGAAGCAACGTTTTCCCTGCAGAAGGGCTGTGTGGACTGAGTCGGGTTCTGTGAAGCTGAGTCTGGCAGCAGAGCAGGGGAGACAGCTCTTAGGTGAGGTGTCCCTGTGAACCGGGGCACGGCCACTCAATGGACAGGACCAGAGACTCTTCTACCTCACAGATTCCAACGTGGAAGCATGTGTTTGGTGCCTGTGTGTGTGTGTTCGTGTGTGTGTGTGTGCTGAGAGAGAGGGGCCCATTGATGGGAGGGGGCTACTGGTTCTCACTCATTGGCGGGGTGGTGCCATCACCCATCGCACAAGATGGTGGGGAAGGCTGGGTGCTCAGACACACGGAGGACACTTACCAGGACCGGAAATGCTAAGGAGAACGAGAGAGACAGATCTCCACTGCCGAGCTTCATCCTGAGACTCTTCTGGCTTGGCAGCGTGCTTGCAAGCTGCTGGGCTTCTCCCGATGCAGGAGGGTGAGGAGAGGGGTGGCTCACCCGACGCCGTCTCGCCTTTGGAAGGGGCACTTCATGCCCCCCTCAGGTGGTTTTGCATTTGCTACCAGCAGAGCAGCCCCGCGCCCCGTCCCCTGCTGCTGTGAGGCAAGTCCCTGAAGATGCTCTGAAAGCTGAAAGCTGTTCATCTCAGGTGAACCACCAGCTCCTCCATGAAAGCCCTCCAAGGGTCCCCACCCTTGTTCCCCGTCCTCCCTGTGTGACGTCAAAGTGGGTCGTGGGCCCGCCCCCTAAAGTCCCAAGAGTGATGAGGCAGCAGAGAAAGGAGAAGAAGGGGGAGAGGAGACGGAGCCGTGGGGACAGCAGGGCATGCTGAACGCCCTCAGGCCGCGCCCCTTCCAGATCTAAAATGCGACTCCCTGGGGGCCGAGCCCCTCCTCTGTCTGGAATCCCCTGGACGCACCCGTCACTGTTCCGCCAGGCGGCCCTTCTCAGCC
The DNA here is from genome assembly GCF_049115385.1 of Moschus berezovskii. Taxonomy (NCBI): domain Eukaryota; kingdom Metazoa; phylum Chordata; class Mammalia; order Artiodactyla; family Moschidae; genus Moschus; species Moschus berezovskii. The sequence goes on from NC_142471.1 coordinate 86,773,638, forward strand.
GCAGTGGGTCATAGCCGCTTTTGTAGCTTGAAATGGCCAAAACCTTGGTGTGTTCCAGGTAGAATGCCAAGGAGCCCGGGTCTTAACCCAGTCCCCCTTGCCCTTCACTGGCCACTGGCGCGTCCGCCTCTGCTTGAACCTCCCGGGCTGGCCTGCAGCCGCCAGCTCTGCATTACAGGCCCCCCATGGCCTCACCCGCCTCCTCTCTCCCGCCCCTTCCACCGAAAATACAAACCTTCTGTGTTTGGTGCAGGCCCGTCAGTGAGTGTAACAGGCAGACAGAAAACCATCTCTGTGGGTGGCTTCGGGGCTGTGTGGCAGCCAGAGCCCAGGGAGAGGGGCAGGCTGCTGCAGCGCTCTGTTCTGGAACATTCGCCGAGCACCTACCGTCTGAGTCTGTCTTCTGGGTGGGCTTTGAGCATGCTGTCTCTTCCACTGGTTCCTCCCCGCAGTCCTTAGGGGTGGGCTCTGCTACCCTCACTGACCGATGAGCACACGAAGGTGTTTGAGTTTTCCGGTGCTGCCCTTGGTAAAGGGGCCGGCGCCAGGATCTAAATGTGAATTTCAACCTTGGATCTAGAAAGTTCTCATTAGTGTCAGCGGGGTACATAATCTAATAAGGGGACAGAACCTTCTTAACCAGGACTGATCCAGAGAAGGTCACTGTCAAGATACCACCTGTGGGGCTTGGTCAGGTCTGGACCGACCCATGTAACGCCTGGCATCTGGAGCATGCTGCCATCCCTGGGCTAAGGTAGATGTCCACCCTCAGGCTCTGGTGTGGTCCCTTTGCTTCTACCTGGCCCCAATACCTCTATCTGGCAACTCCACCATCCCCGTTTCCCCTACCGTACTCACACTTACTCCTGCCAACATATTTCATCTCCTGCTCCCTCTCCTCCAGGCACCTTGCTGAGCACACAGGTGTTTCTGGACCCTTTTGCGAGTCTGGTTTTTCTGCAAGCCGAGTCTAGATCTTTGGCACCAATGGTGGCTGCCTCAGGCCCCCTCGGAGGTGGTGAGTATCAAGTGCAGGTGTTCCCGCCTCAGGAAAGTGTCTGCTGGGCCTCGAGAGGTCTGATGCTATCAAACTACCTCAGAGCCCAGGAATGTGCGTCTTAACAGGTTCCCCAGCTGACTGATGCTGGTGGTCTCTGCACTCCTCAGAGAAGCTCTGAATAATCCCGATGCAAGCTTTCCAAATGGCTTAACACTGGAGAAGAGAAGATGCTTTGAAAAAGGGGGTGGAACATATCACTTAGAGACATGGTGGAGCTGATTGGGGTACGAGGTATGCTTGGAATTAACCCATGTAGAGCTCCCATGGGTCATTTTATCTATTCATCTTCTTTGGACCCCATCACAGCCCTGAAAGATAAATGTGATTAGCACTTTTCATGAAGGAGGGAAGTTGAGGTTCTCGGAGGCTTAGAAACATACCCCAGGCTTCTTGGGCTGTCAGTAAAGACCCAGACTTTGAAGCCATGTCCGGCTGACTCTTAAAGAGTTCTTTGCAAATATCGTCCTGCCAAAGACTGAGCTGCTACCAGATAATTTCATCCTGGGCAAGGCACTGAGTCAGTGTTCAAAGCACACCTGGTAAATGAGCGAGAAGTGAATAAGCAAATGAGAGAACTAAATGGTTTCAGGATTATGGAAGGGAGCCCAAGAAGTTCCCTTTATGACCTCAACACCCAAGCTTCTCCTCCCATAGTTTCTGTCATCTGAAAGGTGACCCGGCTAAGTTTGCCCAGTTGATAAGGCTGTGCAACTCACCAGCACCTTTTATCTGCAACCCAAGTACAAACAGGAAGCAGGGGCTGAGACGAAGGCAGGGGAAGGCAATGCCTGGAATCCTCACAAGCCTGGAATGAGTCATTTAGTTTCATGTTCCAAATATCTACTGAGCACCTCCCAAGTGCCAAGCTCTGTGCATGGTCCTGAGGATCGAGTAGGAAACCAGACAGTACCTGCCCTTGTATGGCTTGAAATCACTGGGAATCTTGTCTTAAGGAGGCTCTCTGTGCCTGCTCCCCGCCTCTTTCTGGGCTCTGCCTGCAGGAGACATGGCCCAGCCCCGCCTTCCCCTCCCTGGTCAGCTGGGGTGTGTTGACGCCTCCTTGTACTAGCCAGCTCAGTTCAGTTCAGTCGCTCAGTCGTGTCCGACTCTTTGCGACCCCATGAATCGCAGCACGCCAGGCCTCCCTGTCCATCACCAACTCCCGGAGTTCACCCAGACTCATGTCCATCGAGTCGGTGATGCCATCCAGCCATCTCATCCTCTGTCATCCCCTTCTTCTCCTGCCCCCAATCCCTCCCAGCATCAGGGTCTTTTCCAATGAGTCAACTCTTTGCATGAGGTGGCCAAAGTATTGGAGTTTCAGCTTTAGCATCAGTCCTTCCAGTGAACACCCAGGACTGATCTCCTTTAGGATGGACTGGTTGGATCTCCTTGCAGTCCAAGGGACTTTCAAGAGTCTTCTCCAGCACCACAGTTCAAAAGCATCAATTCTTCGGCGCTCAGCTTTCTTCACAGTCCAACTCTCACATGCATACATGACCACTAGTAAAACCAGTGACTAGACAGACTTTTGTTGGCAAGCTGCTGCTGCTGCTAAGTCGCTTCAGTTGTGTCCAACTCTGTGCGACCCCATAGACGGCAGCCCATCAGGCTCCCCCGTCCCTGGGATTCTCCAGGCAAGAATACTGGAGTGGGTTGCCATTTCCTTCTCCAATGCATGAAAGTGAAAAGTCAAAGTGAAGTCGCTCAATCGGGTCCGACCCTTAGCGACCCCATGGACTGCAGCCTACCAGGCTCCTCCATCCATGGGATTTTCCAGGCAAGAGTACTGGAGTGGGGTGCCATTGCTTTCTCCGGTTGGCAAGCTAGTGAGGCTTAAATTTGGGGGATTTTTGCAATCTGGTAAAAAAAAGTCATATTAAACTAAGTTATATGCACAATTTAATATATTATAGTCAAAGGCAGTGGACACAAAGAGCTCATTGTGTGTGCTCAGTCACTCAGTCTGACTCTTCACGACCCCCTGGACTGTAGCCTGCTGGGCTCCTCTGTCCATGGGATTTTCCAGGCAATAATACTGGAGTGGTTGCCACTTCCTCCTCCAGGGGATCTTCCCTATCCAGAGATCAAACCCCGGTCTCCTGTGTCTCTCGCATTGACAGGTGGATTCGTTACCACTGCACCACCTGGGAACCCCCAAATCTCATTACTTCCTAGTCATTTTACATTTTGCTAATATTCATGCTCTTGTAGGTATTTAGACCAATCCGATTAGCATAATAGAAATACACCTTTTCAACAGTACTGGGTACCTCCTACCACCTTCGTGTTTAGTGATGTCACCTTGGTCACCTCAAATGGCCATGATAGGTATATTTACACCACAGAAATGTGTGAATTATTGCTTTGTTTTTTGTCTCAATTTAAGAAAGTGAGGGTAAAGAATCTGCCTGCAATGTGGGAGAACTGGGTTCGATCCTTGAGTTGGGAAGATCCCCTGGAGAAGGGAATGTCTACCCACTCCAGTATTCGTGCCTGGAGAATTCCATGGACAGAGGAGCCTGGCAGGCAACAGTCCATGGGGTCATAAAGAGTTGGACATGACTGAATGACTAACAGTTTCATAAATAAATAATAAGAAAGTGATGGAGAACCTGTTAATGTTACAGTTAAACATAAGTATGTGTCATATATAGCAGTTACATTGTAAATAGTTCCCCCCAAACTGAGGAACTGTTCTCACCTTATATTGCTATTATCTGATTCAGCAAAGAAGTCACTCACATCATTGACAAATGGGTGAATTTCAACACAGATCTTCATTGTTTCACTTTTTTTATTATAAAAATACCAACTAACATGTGTTAGTCCTATACTCATTAGAAGTGTACCCATCCATCAGTGATGTGACTGATATTGTTGATTCAAGTTGTGTTCAAGCATTTATTTGTATTTTGATTGTGTGACCCTATTGAATTGCAAGTAGGAAGTCGCATGGAAGTTACGGATATATGGAGTTTACAGTTAAAATTATTTGGATATTTTACTATTTGTCCAAGGCGTGCTGTAATCCTTTATATCAGTTCAATTTATAATAACCTGATGGACGTATATATGCATTCATTTTTGGAGAGCTGGGTTGTGGTTAGCCTTGTATTTTCTTCTGTATCCTGCAGTGTTTGGACAATTTTACCCATTTATCCTACTCAGTTAGGCAGTTCTCAATTCCTCCACCACACTTCCCTTCATGGAATCACAAAAGCGCTTCATTTTATTTATTTACTTTATTTTTGTCTATGCCAGGTCTTCACTGCTGTGTGGGCTTCTCTCTAGCTGCATCGCCTGGGCCTCTCACTGATGTGGCTTCTCTTGTTGTAGAGCGTGGCCTAGTCTAGGGTGCATGGGCTTCGGTAGTTTCAGCTGCTGCTGCTGCTGCTAAGTCACTTCAGTCGTGTCCGACTCTGTGTGACCCCATAGACGGAAGCCCACCAGGCTCCCCTGTCCCTGGGATTCTCCAGGCAAGAACACTGGAATGGGTTGCCATTTCCTTCTCCAATGTGTGAAAGTGAAAAGTGAAAGTGAAATTGCTCAGTCGTGTCCGACTCTTAGCGACCCCACGGACTGCAGCCTACCAGGCTCCTCCATCCATGGGATTTTCTAGGCAAGAGGACTGGAGTGGCTTGCCATTGCCTTCTCCGGTAGTTTCAGCACAAGGGCTTAATCACTCTGCGGCATATGGGATCCTTCCAGACCAGGGCTTGAACAGGGCATTAGCAGGCAGATTCTAAAGGCCCTATTCATTTATTTTTAAAGTGTTTTTTATTAAAACATTTAATTGGCATAGATAGCTGCTTTACATTGTGGTGTTGGCTTCTACTATATAGCAAAGTGAATCAGTTATACGTATACATATATTTTTGGATTTCCTTCCCATTTAGGTCAGCACGGAACATTGAGTAGAGTCCTCTGTGCTATACTGCAGATTTTCATTTGTTTTCTGTTTTCTACACAGCAGAGTGTATACATCAACCTCAGTCTCCCAGTTCATCCCACCCCCGTCTCCCCCCGTGGTGTCCATCCATTTCTTCTCTACACCTGTATCTCTATTTCTGCTTTGCAAATAGGAGTTCATCCATGTCATTTTTCTACAAGCTTCAATTTAAAGGTAAGCTTTCCTCCCCTTCTAGACATAAACATTTAAAAAGAAAAAAAAAAAGAAAATGTAAAGAATACCTTCTTGTATTTATGGAGAAGCCCATCTCATGAGGCCTCTGAGGAAACCTGAAGAAGCCTGGACACAGGCTTCCCATGGCCGTTCCTTGTCACTGACCCTGAGAGATACCAGCCAGAAGCCTGGAGTGCTGGGCCTGGAACCCTGACCTGAGGCCTGGACCACCACACTCACTGTCTTGTTACAGATCTTTTTTTTTTAATCAGGAAAGTCGGAGGCTGCCATTCCTCACAGGTTTTCCCCATTGTGGTGTTAGAGTCTGTAATTAGGTCTCTATTAGAAATCGCCGGCAGTGGCCTAATTCTTATGTGGGTCAGGAGTCCACAGTGGCCGAGGTGTGGCTTTTAGCTATGAATTCAGTGACTCAGGGAAGCAGGGGACTCTGTGTTGCAATAGCAGCTAAGCACGCGGCACCCAGCTAAGACATTTAATGTGTGCCCACTTAATCCTCACTGAAACCCCATGCGGTGAAGGCTGCTATTATCCTCCATACACAGATGAGGACAATGGGGCTCGGAGAGGTCACGCAGCTTGCTGGGTTCCTGCAGCTGGTGAGTGGGGCCTCGGTGGACAGATTCTGCCAGCTCTCTCTCTGGGCTGACTTCTGCCCAGATGGCCACACCTTCCACCTGGCCTGTCACCCCTCCCAGTGTGGCCCAAAGTGTGCTTCTGTAGGTATGGGGCTGATGGGCCGCCTGCTTGAAAGGAATCATCACCCTGCCCAGTACTGGAAAACATGATTGAAACACGAGCAAATGAAAGCGAGTAAATCAACTCTGACTTTGCTTTTCTGTTTATAAGACAGGTTATTAAGAAACTTAAATGAGCAATCTGTGAAAGGTGCCTGGCACGCAGAGGGCAGGAGGGTCGACTCTAATAACACACGAGATGACGCATGTAAATCACCCAGAAGAGAGCCTGACATACACGTGTGTGCGCGCATGCACGCGCGTGCTAGGTCATGCCTGACTCTTCCTGACCCCATGAACTGTAGCCCGCCAGGCTCCTCTGTCCATGGAGTTTTCCAGACAAGAATACTGGAGTGGGTTGCCATTTCCTCCTCCAGGGGATCTTCTAAACCCAGGGATCAAACCTGCATCTCCTTTGTCTCCTGCGTTGGGAGGCAGATTCTTTACCACTGCGCCACCTGGGAAGCCCTGGCTTTAGTCACTAAGTCATGTCTGACTCTCGCGACCCCACACACTATAGCCCACCAGGCTCCGCTGTCCTTGGGATTCTCCAGGCAGGAATACTGGAATGGGTTGCCATTTCCTTCTTTAGGTGATCTTCCTGACTCAGGAATTGAACCGGGGTGTCCGCATTGCAGGCGGATTCCTTGCTGACTGAGCTATGATGGAAGCCCCCAAAGCACAGACATATACATATACATGTGTAGGAAACCCTGACATATACATATACCGTAAGTTCAATAAATAATATTACTTACCATGACTAACACTTTCTGTCCTTTTTCTAGACCTGTGGTAAGTCTTCTGCTTCTAGAATATCTGTCTGTAGTTGCAATTCCATGATACCCTGGAAGGAGTATAAGAAGGAGTTTAAGAAGGAATTTAGGATCTTGCCTACCATCTTTAGCTATTACTTTATGGGGAGAGGATATGTGCTCTGAATTCCAAGTAAGTGACTTACACACTGTTTGAAAACAGAGCCCATTTGTAGCTGTGGGTGGGCTACTCATGGGTTTTAACCTTTTTTTTTTTTTAAAGCTATAGCAATTTTTGTTCAAATAACAACATCTTGCTTGCTGGGCCAGTATAAAACAGGTTCTACAATCAACAAGCACAGTTGAGATGTAGGCTATGGAGGTGGCCTAGAGCCAGTCCCCATATCAAGTTCTGCCAAACAGTATAAATCCCTGGCTTATACTGTTGTCAGTATGGATTTCTGAAGACCAGCTAGATTATTGGGTTGATTGGGAATGGTTTTGTGTCCTCCGCATGGGACTGTTTAGGACACATGAGAGACCTTTGGTTGAAGGCTTCTGTGTTATTTTACATGTGCCTCTGTTTAAGAAGCAATCACTTCATGGGGATGGGGGGTTAATGGGGTATTCCACTGAACCCTGAGATATTGCCCCTATTGCTTTACATGGATCAAACAAAGCAGATCAAAGTCAAGATTTTCAAAATTCTCTTATAGGATGAAATTCCTCCAGGCAAAACTTTGAGGTTTTCACAGCCCTGAAAACTAGCCTTGACTTTCTTCTGGCAACAAAAAAGGTCCTTTTATTTGTGCCAAGCAGGAATATATTTCTTCTCTGAAACTATTTTATAGATTACATGTCATTTCCTACTTTCCTTTTCTTTCTCATAGTAATTATCTTCCTTTAAGACAATGTCTGTATGGCATACAGTAGGCATGTTTAGGCAGATAAGCATGGCAAACCAACCCAGCTGGGAGCAGCCTTTTTTTCTGTAACCGTCCTAAATCCTGGGACCCACGTGGGCAGCACTACATTCAAAGAGCCATAGTCTTGCAGCCAAAAAAGTAATTAAAAAAGGAATCCCAAACCTTACCTGGGCTTTTCAAAACTGCGAAGGGGATCCAAATTTAGAGTTAACAATGATTTCTTCTCCTGGCATGTTTCTCCCTAGCACCCACCCATCCGTCCTACAGGGTTTCTGGAGCACCTCCCTCTCCACTGGTCCCCTAAGCCTTTCTCCACACGAGCCCTGCGGTGGGATGGATTATCTTGGGTGAGCAGGGGAGAGGCAGTGGGTAGGTAAAATCTGGATACTTCCTCTCCCTCTTAATAATTTAGGATGGAGGTTTTCTGTGTTCTGAGTGGCGTCCTTGTTACTGTCAGATTTTGTGCATAATACAAATAGGACCACAAGGAGATCAAACCGATCAGTCTGAAAGGAAACTAATCCTGAATATTCCTTGGAAGGACTGATGCTGAAGCTGAAACTTTGGCTCTTGATGTGAAGAGCTGGCTCATTGGAAAAGACCCTGATGCTGGGAAAGATTGAAGGCGGGAGGAGAAGGGGCTGGTAGAAGATGCAATGTTTAGACAGTATCACCGACTCAATTGATGTAACTTTGAACAAACTCTGGGAGATAATGGAGGACAGGGAAGCCTGGCGTGCTACAGGCCATGAGGTCGCAGAGTCAGACACGACTTGGCCACTGAACAAAAACAAAAGCGATTACTCCACGTCAAGTACTGTGGTACCTGAGCCAGAACAATATTTAGTTCTGTTACTTTGCAAGTTTCTAGTATCCCACCAGGCAAAGAAAATCTGACCTTTGTATTAATGACAGAATTGTTATGGTCTTTCTCATAGCATAAACAAAAGACTCTATGTATACTTTGAAACCATGAACACATGGCTCATGTGTTATAATTACAGTTAAATAAAGTAGAGAAATCTATTACTCTGAAAATTCAGTGAAAGGCAGATACTTGATAGTAAAATCAGAAGTCCCTCCCTTGGCTCTGATGGTGAGAAATTAGCAAAATTGTGGGAAATTAACAATGACTGGAGTAAGAAATATCTCCAGAATTTGTTAAAGACAGACCCCTAAAACTCAGAAAGGTTTTCAGAAAATAACTGAAGAGGAGGCCTCTAGGAACAGCTCCCAGAGCACACCGTTAATTCTGGACAATCATGCTCTTTACTTTAAGATTTTATATGTGACAGCACTTGAGAGAGCCACAGAACGGGTGAAATAGCCCCTGACTCCAAGAAGCTCCCACTCTGGAGGGGTTCACGGCCTCAATGCAGAAAGGTGCTGGCCAGATGCAGTGTTGGAAGCGGTCTGGAAGGTTACTAGTTTAGAAGCTTGCACTGTGAAAGCACAGAGCAGGGGGAGCACGTCTCCCTGTGGGTAGTGAGGGTCTGGGAATGCCACACGAAGTGAAGAGGACCGTGAAGGGAGGGTGTTCCAGACTGAGGAGCAGCGGGTGCCAGGCTCAAAGGTACGAGTGTGCACAGTGGAGTCAGGAAACAGTACCTCAGTGAGGCTGGAATATGGCAAGCAGAGAAACAAGCCTGTGGATGGAAGTGGGAATTTACCAGGTGCCTCTGGAAGACAGGAGCAGAATAATCGGGGTCAAAGGAAAGGGTGAAGTTAAGAGAACAAGGAACACTCCCACTGAGAGTTTACCCTGTGTAGCAGACTCCCAGTTGTTACGTTGGGCTCAATCAGGACAACACAAATCTTTACCTCCTCGATCTGCAGAAGGGCTTCCAACTCCACAAACCCCTCCGTCCTCTGTCATTTATGAGAGAGCTCAGATATCAAGGACTTGACCCTCAGCAGATACCCTAGGTTTCTAGGAAACCAGAACCAACACCTCCTAATTAAAGAGTGAGAAGCTTTGAAGAAGAGAGCATGGAACTGTCATAACTGCGTGATCGGATAGAAGCGGCGTAAAACTGCACATGCAGCTCAGACCACAGCAAGAGGAGTGACGTGGGGAGACGCTCACGAGAAACCTACCCTCTCTCTCTTTTAAAAATCTGTTCATGCAATTCTCGAAGCAAGCACACTGGAGTGGTTTGCCATTTTCCCTCCTCCAGTGGGTCACATTTTGTCAGAACTCTCTGCTACGACCCACCCATCTTGGGTGGCTCTACAAGGCATAGCTCATAGCTTCATTGATTTACACAAACCCCTTTGCCTTGACAAGGCTGTGATCCATGGAGAGGAAATCTACCCTCTTTATGTAGATAGATGCATGGATGGATAGATCAACTGATCAACCTGTGAGATTTGTACCATCTACTTATCTCTTGGAATCTGACTCAAGAGTCTCTTGTGTTTCTTTCCTATTGCTCAGTTAAGAACAAAAGTGTGCCTATCCTAACAAAGGCTTTCTCCTCTAGATCCTTCCAAGGTGGTGCTGGACTCAATTCAGAATAAGAGGAGCATCAACAAGTCAGAGCAGAATGGCTTTCATCTGTGAATAATGGGCCACCCTCAACCTCACACCTCCCAGTACCCCCACCAACAGTCAACATGAAAATAAAGGAAGGCAGTGACCAGGAGTGCTCCAGAGGATTCCACGCAACAGCGCCTCCGGGCAAGGGGTCCTCAGATCATAAGGAGGATTCCATTTCCAAGTGATGAGAGGAGCCATAAACAGTTCAGCTTCCTCCCTGATATTGAATTCCTTGATGTTTGTAAAGTTTAACCTCTCCCTCAAAAAAGTTAAGATTTGAAAAAAGTAAACACTCAAGTCTCTAGGTAGATAAAGTATTCCTTTCAGCAACAGTGCAGTAATCTCTACAAGCCATTTTATAAGGAACTGGGGTCACACAAAGTACTACTTATTGACAGGATTCCCCCTACCTTTTTATTAACTGAATTGCTTTCTTTTTAATATCAGATTACCTTTTATTCCACAGAGCTTTTAAAAGACAAGATTACAATCAGTGCAATGAAATAAATGACACACAACAATGGGTATGTTAAGACCCCTGAATTTCTGTTTCGGCTTTGCCACCAACTGGTGTGTGATCTTAGGCAAGGCTTTTGACATCACTGAGCTTTTATTTCTCCATCTGGAAATTAATGAAGGTGATCTCTGAGGTCTTCCTGTTCAAGTATCCTATAGTCTTATCCATGATCTTTGACCTGTGCTGTGCTTGACATACAGCAGGTGCCTAATGAACAGAGTGGATAACTCTGGGAAGGTTCGCTACACATTTGACAAAGATAATGTCATTTGAAGTGCTTTCTCCCACTTCTACTTTTTGAATATTCCTTTAAATTTTATCTTTTTTAATTCTTAGAGTCGATACTGTCTCATGTCTGAGGATATTAATGAGACTTCTTTTGAAGTTTCCTCCTTCTTGGGTGCAATGTCTCTTTTTACTTTAACTTGCTCTTGTGGTTTCTCTTGTTGTTCAGTCACTAAGTTTGGTCTAACTCTTTGCATCCTTATGCAGTGCAGCGCACCAGGCTTCCTTTTCCTTCACCATCTCCCAGAGTTTGCTCAAACTCATGTCCATTGAGTCGGTGTTGCCATCCAACCATCTCATCCTCTCTCACCCGCTTCAACTCCTACACTCAATCTTTCCTAACATCAGGGTCTTTTCCAATGAGTTGATTCTTCACATTAGGTGGCCAAGGTATTGGAGCTTCAGCTTCAGTTTATTTTGATTTTTAATTTTCTTATGGGTTTTTTCATATGTCTGGTAAAACTTGATTTTCCTCTCAAAATCTAAGTGGGACATTATAAAGATGATTTGGACTAACAATTTTGAAAAAGAGCTATAACCTGAAAAACTGCACGGCCTGATTTCAAAACTTCCTACAAAGAAACAGTAATCAAGACGCTGTGGTATTCAACACATAGATTCGTGGAACAGAACATAGAGTCCCGAAATCAGCCCACACATACACTTATCTGCAGACATATATGCCAAGGTAATTTAAGCAAAGAGGATGTGATGACCTCAGCCCTTGTGAGATCTCATATGCAAAAATTAACATTCAGTGGATCATACATATAAACAAAAAAGCTAACTCTATCTAAATCACTTCTAAAATCATAGAAGAAAATCTCTGTGACCTTGAGGTAGGCAAAGATTTCTTACACAGGACACCAAAAGCATAAACTGTAAAACAAAGAAATTGATAATTCAGTATCCCCAAAATTTAAAAAATAAACCTGCTCTTAAAACAATGCTTATATTTTTATGAAGTTCTAAAATGTCTCATGGAAAAAGAAATCAAAACAACAACGAGGACCAGCTAGGATGGAGCATGTGTTCCGATTCAGGAGATGGTCCAGCTTGCGTATTCTTTGCTCCTGGCATTCCAATGGAGGCTCTGGTCTAAGTGCATGCCTTAAGGTTTTGATCATTTTAAGAAAACAAGGACTGTGTTTTTACAGGCCAGATTCTGGGCTGAGGGTAAACACTAGGTAATTCTCACGACCACCAGCCAGGGAAGTGGGGGGAGTGGGAGGTAAGTGCTATTATTCCCAACTTTAGAGATGGCAGTTGAAGGCTCTGAGAGGCTGAGTGGCTTGCCGGAGGTTCATGATTTGGAAGGGAGCTAGCTGCTGCGATGTGGACCCAGGCCTCCCTCATTCTAAGAGCGTGTGTCTAATCACCACACCGCAGTGCCTCTCTAGGTACCATCTACTGCAGCCTCTCCTGGAGGACTTGGCATATGATTCTCAGCTGTGTTTGTTTCACAAAGATGCTCAAGCGGCTAAGTAGGTGGTAGCCAATAACTCCCCACAAGGCCGTGCCAGCCAGCTGCAGGACTGGGCTCATGCCCTGACTGTGAGGGGCGAGGTCAAGAGCTGTGCTCAGTGCTGCGGAAAGGGTGGCTGTGACACAGATCACTGTTCCAGGAGGAGGAAAACGATGGTGAATGGAAGCTCTGAACCCGAGGGTGACATCTGTAAACCACGGGCTTCTTGCAAGATGATCAGGTCCTTCTCTTGGGCTGCTCACATTCCCTTGAGAAGGTCTTGCATCACTGACCTGGAGGGCATAGTCCTGCCCGCCACAGTTCTGGGCACTGATTACAATTTGGCATTCATTTAGGTGAAAGTTTGCCCCTGAATGGCACTCCCACTCTCACCTGTCCCTGGTATTCCCTGACTTTCCATCCCTATTTGGGGCTCTGCATTTCTGCCTGGGTGGTAGTGGTGGCAGTGGGTTGAGGAAACCAGCTTCTTAAACAGCCATTTGTTTGTTTTCTTCCACTGCCTACTCCAGAGATGCCTTTCGGGAGTTTTGTCTCATAAATCAGATTACTACCTGGCTTCCCCCATTCCCTGGAGGAACCAGTCAACACTGGTCCATCTGCATTCCAGCACCTCAAACTTTGTTAGCTCTTCTTTCCAGTCTGTTTGTCCTTGAGGGTTTATCTGTTCCATAATTCAAAAAGACACACACACACGCCTATGTTCATTGCAGCACTGTTTACCATAGCCAGGACACAGAAGCAACCTAAATGTCCATTTTCAGATGAATGGATAAAGAAGATGTAGTACATATGTACAATGTGTTCTTTTGTTTTTTAACTCAGCCATAAAAGGAATGAAATTTGGGTCATTTGTAGTGATACGGATGGACCTGGAGTCTGTCATACAGAGTGAAGTAAGTCAGAAAGAGAAAAACCAATATTGTCTATTAGCCCAAATACATGGAATCTAGAAACGTGGTACAGATGAACGTATTTGCAAAGTGGGAACAGAGATACAGATATAGAAAATGGACATGCGGACACAAGGGGCAAGGGAGGGTAGGACCCAAACTGGGAGAGTAGGATCGACATATACATACACTACCACGTGAAGGTGGCTGGCTGGTGGGAAGCTGCGTGTAGCACGCGGAACTCGGCTCGGTGCAGTTCAGTTCAGTTGCTCAGTCGTGACCGACTCTTTGCAACCCCATGGACTGCAGCACGCCAGGCCTCCCTGTCCATCACCAACTCCCAGAGTCCACTCAAACTCATGTCCATTGAGTCGGTGATGCCATCCAACCATCTCATCCTCTGCCGTCCCCTTCTCCTCCTGCCCTCAATCTTTCCCAGCATCAAGGTCTTTTCAAATGAGTCAGCTCTTCGCATCAGGTGGCCAAAGTATTGGAGTTTCAGCTTCATTTTCAGTCCTTCCAATGAATATTCAGGACTGATTTCCTTTAGGATGGACTGGTTGGATATCCTTGCAGTCCAAGGGACTCTCAAGAGTCTTCTCCAACACCACGGTTCAAAAGCATCACTTCTTCAGCCCTCAGCTTTCTTTATAGTCTAACTCTCACATCCATACATGACTACTGGAAAAACCATAGCCTTGACTAGATGGTCCTTTGTTGACAAAGTAATGTCTCTGCTTTTTAATATGCTGTCTAGGTTGGTCATAACTTTCCTTCCAAGGAGTAAGTGTCTTTTAATTTCATGGCTGCAGTCACCATCTGCAGTGATTTTGGAGCCCCTCAAAATAAAGTCAGCCATTGTTTCCACTGTTTCCCCATCTATTTCCCATGAAGTGATGGGACCAGATGACATGATCTCAGTTTTCTGAATGTTGAGCTTTAAGCCGACTTTTTCACTCTCCTCTTTCACTTTCATCAAGGGGCTCTTTAGTTCCTCTTCACTTTCTGCCATAAGTGTGGTGTCATCTGCACATCTGAGGTTATTGATATTTCTCCTGGCAATCTTGATTACAATTTGTGCTTCCTCCACCCCAGCGTTTCTCATGATGTACTCTGCATATAAGTTAAATAAGTAGGGTGACAATTTATAACCTTGACGTACTCCTTTTCCTATTTGGAACTAGTCTGTTGTTCCATGTCCAGTTCTAACTGTTGCTTTCTGACCTGCATAAAAGAAGTAGGTCAGGTGGTCTGGTATTCCCATCTCTTTCAGAATTTTCCACAGTTTATTGTGATCTACACAGTCAAAGGCTTTGGCATAGTCAATAAAGCAGAAATAGATGTTTTTCAGGAACTCTCTTGCTTTTTCGATGATCCAAGGGATGTTGGCAATTTGATCTCTGGTTCCTCTGCCTTTTATAAATCCTTCTTGAACATCTGGAAGTTCACGGTTCATGTATTGCTGAAGCCTGTCTTGGAGAATTTTGAGCATTATTTTGCTAGCGTGTGAGATGAGTGAAATTGTGCAGTAGTTTGAACATTCTTTGGCATTGCCTTTCTTTGGGATTGGAATGAAACCTTTTCCAGTCCTGTGGCCACTGCTGAGTTTTCCAAATTTGCTGGCATATTGAGTGCAGCACTTTCACAGCATCATCTTTCAGGATTTTAAATTACTCAACTGGAATTCCATCACCTCCACTAGCTTTGTTTGTAGTGATGCTTCCTAAGGCCCATTTGACTTCACACTCCAGGATGTCTGGCTCTACGTGAGTGATCACACCATTGTGATTATCTGGGTCATAAAGATCTTTTTTGTACAATTCTTCTGTTTATTCTTGCCACCTCTTCTTAATATCTTCTTCTTCTGTTAGGTCTATACCATTTCTGTCCTTTATGGAGCTCATATTAGAATGAAATGTTCCCTTGGTATCTCTAATTTTCTTGATACTTATAAGGGTGGGATGTAGATGGGGTGGGGTGGAGTGGGAATGGGGCCCAAAAGGGAGGGGATGAACGTGTCCGTGTGGCTGATTCACTTTTTTGTGCAGTGGAGGCTAGCACAGCTTTGTAAAGCAATTATACTCCAGTGAAAATTAAACAGATTAAAAAAGTAAACACAAGATCTCTTTACAATTGTTTTGGGAGGGAGAATAAGAAGATGCTGGTGTATGAGCCTCCGTCTTTATTTCCAGAGCTGTTGCTCCCTCCGCTCTTTGGGGTCAGCAGCTACCTGGATGCTGCTGTGTTCTCTGGACCCCAGGTCTACTCACTGCTTTGTCTGGATGTTAGGACTCGAAAGCAGGTCCTTAGTGCACCACAGACATGCAGTAGCCCCCGGTTCACCTTTTCACGCCCATTCCCTCTGGGGTCCCAACATCCTCCAACCTCTCCCTCATCCATAGAAGGTTTTCTTACAAATGTCTGAAGAATGGGTCTCCTGCAGGCTTTTTTTCCCCCTCCCTATGTTGAGTAGAGGAACTTCCCTGGTAGCTCAGCAGTAAAGAATCCACTTGCCAATGCAGGAGACACAGGAGACGCAGGTTCGATCTCTGGGTTGGGAAGATTCCCTAGAGGAGGAAATGGCAACCCACTCCAGTATTTTTGCCTGGAGAATCCCATGGACAGAGGAGCCTGGCAGACTACAGTCTGCCAGGAGTTGCAAGAGTCAGACACAACTGAGTGCATTCACGCGCGCACACACACACACACACACGTTGATCTGATCCATTTGGGTTTTTAAAGGAGTTTTTCAAAATTTCCTATATGCCAATGGTACTTTTACGGTTCAAACTAGCTATGATTTTATTATTATAGTATATATATATTTTTTCTATATTTCATGAGATTTGGTGCAGAATTTGGAATACTTGCAAGTGCTCAATTAGACATCTTATCCAATCTGGAAGTTTAAATAGTCAGGCCATCCTCTTCCCCGTTTTGTGGTGGTTAGGGATTGAGCTGGAGGTTTGTCAAACTTGGAATGATTTTGCCACACCGGGTTTATTTACCTATATTTTCTTCTAGTGCATGCGTGAGTGCTCAGTCATTCAGCTGTGTCTGACTCTTTGGGACCCCATGGACTATAGCCCTCGAGGCTCCTCTGTCGATGAGATTTCCCAAGCAAGAATACTGGAGTGGGTTGCCATTTCCCTCTCCAGAAGATCTTTCCCACTTAGGGGTCAAACCCACATCACCTGCATTGGTAGGTGGATTCTTTACCATTGTGCCACCTGGGAAGCCCCATTTTCTTCTAGTACTTTCATTTAATTTTTGATATTAAAAAATTAATAATTTGTCCATTTTTTGTCCAATAATTTTTCCATCAAAAAAATGGTTCATTGGAAATTTTATTTGATGTATGATGTAGAGATCTAGATTTCTTATAAAATGTTCAGCTATTTGTTCAAATGTTACTTACTGACTACTTTTCTGATTTGAAATATATACTGTATTAATTCATATGTTTTCAAAGTGTTTCATGAGTTTTAATATCTCATGAGTCAAGTTTTCCTTGATAATAATTCTCTTTCAGCTCTTTCTTGGCAATTTGTATAAGTTTGTTCTATTAGATACATTTTGAATAATTTGGGAAAATTAAAAAGTCCCAGAAGAATTTGGGAGTGCTTGAATTTATTTTAATAGATTTTGTTCAGGGAGCATTGGCATTTTAATAATTATAAGCCGTATTTCAGTCTCTTGCAGAAAACTATGTTATCCAGCCAGCTGAAGTAATCGTTTACTTTAAGATGTAATAAAATTGTCTCAACACTCCATCTCACACCTGATAGAAGCCCAACATGCTTCTCAGTCTCTTTGGGGTTTCATAGCAGTGGAGGGGGCTGGTGTTTATATTTTTCCCGGAGCCAGTTCCATTTTCCTGGTTCTGCAGGATTCTGGGTTGCTACTCTGGCTCTGACTCTGGCACATCGGTCCTTTCTGCAGTGGGCAACACCCCACTGGAGACCGTCCGATCTTTCTGCTGGCTTTAACTCCAGGCCATGAACACGTGAAATAGGCGACTTCAGAGTAGAGCCCTGGAGTCAGAATGTCTGGGTCACCCGCTCGACTCCACTTGCAAGCTGCACAGTTGGGCCAATTACTCTGCCCGAAATTCTCCATCTGTAACGGGAAACAGGATTTTCACAACAAGTCAATGACGCCTGCAGTTACAGTGCTTAGGGTGCTCAGAAAGTAGGTCTCAATAAATATGGGCTCTCATCATCGTCACCCTCAGCAGCAGCACCACCACCATCATCAACGGTTTGGAGGCTGCACAATGGGCTGCATTATAATGGGTCACAACGGAATGACCTTCAATACTGATGCTTACTCTTTTAAAGATATGTATTTATTCAGTTTCCTTTTCGGCCATACCATGCGGGTATATGGGATCTTAGTTCCCCCAACCAGGGATTGAGCCCACACCCCTTGCAGTGGAAGCACAGAGTCCTAACCACTGGACTACCAGGGAAGTTCCGAGATGTGTTAACTCTTAAGCTTGGATCTGCCTATCCTCTTACAGGAAGAAGGTCCTCACTTTCTCTTTTAGCTCCAGCTGGGCCCCTTGCTTTGATGTCTTCTCTTCTTTCTCCTGGTTTACTCAGCCCAATCTCACTATCTTATGCTAGCCGATGACAACAAGGACAAGACATCTTTCCAAAATAAACCCACCCCATCCAAGTGCTTGTCTGAAAATACAAAAGCAGATGAAAAGCAAAAAGCCCAGTTTTCTCTCCAGGAGGAATTTTATAGTCATCTTACAGCTTCAAAACTAGTAACTATTTTTTCCTTTCTTCAAAAAGTTAGGATAGTGTGTCTAAAAGGTACATCTCTCCTTTTTATCAAATCTCCTTTGTTATCCATCATAGGGTTTTGTTGTTTTCTCTATAGAGCACATAACTTATTAGTTATTATATATAAATTACTATTATGACTAGAATTTTTTATTCATTACACTTTCCAAGTAACTATTGTTAGTTGGAAAGTTATTACTTTTTGAACATTTGTTTTGGAACCAGAGTCATATTACCACTGTTTCTATGTTTTCTCAGTTTATGCTCTTGAATTTTCTCTGGTATAAAATCATTTTATCCTTGAATAATGACAATTTAGCTTGCTTCTTTCTAATACTTACACCTTCTGTTTTGGTTTATTGTGCTGGCTTGGACAGATTTTATATATCAGTGATAATAATGACCTGCTGGTATTGATGGATTCTACTTGCTAATATTTTGTTTATAAGTGAAGTGAGGTCTATAGTTATCTTTTAGGTATTCCTTGAATAAATTTTGATATAGTATTTTACTGGCTTTATAAAAACAATAAAAAGCATTGAAAGCACTCCATTCTCTGAGTTATGGAACAATTTAAATAATTTCTGTGATATCTATTCTTTCATGGTTTGAGCCATGTAGGCGGTATGGGCCTGGCCCTTTTCAGGAGAAGAAGTGAAGAAGTGAAGTGAAGTCTCTCAGTCCTGTCCAACTCTTTGCCACCCCGTGGACTGTAGCCTACCAGGCTTCTCTGTCCATGGGATTCTCCAGGCAAGAATACTGGAGTGGGTTACCATTTCCTTCTCCAGGGGATCTTCCCCACCCAGGGATTGAACCCGGGTCTCCCTAATTGGAGGCAGACGCTTTAACCTCTGAGCCGTGGGCCTGGCCCTTTTCAGGAGAAGCTCCTTCATAATTGTCTCACAGCTTATTTTAAGTTTCCTTGTTCTTCTTGATATAAGGAATCTATTATTTCTAGAATAATTCTTTGTATCATCCAAGTTTTAAAATTTATTTCCACAGTTTTACAAACTATTTTTTAATACTTTAAAACTTCCCCCTATATATCTGTCCCTCCCTGCTCATGGTAAGTCATGTCTGACTCTGTGTGATCCCATGGACTGTAGCCCACCAGACTCCTCCAAGGGATTCTCCAGGCAAGAATACTAGAGTGGGCTGCCATGCCCTCCTTCAATGGATCCCTACCCAGGGATCGAACCCTTGTCTCCTGAGTCTCCTGCTTTGCAGGCAGGTTCTTTACCATCTGTGTCACCAGGGAAGCCCAGAATACTGGAATGGATTGCCATTTCCTCCTCTAGGGGATCTTCCTGACCCAGGGATCAAACCCTCATCTCTAAAGTCTCCTGCATTGACAGGCAGATTCTTTACCACTGGACCAGCAGGAAAGCTCCCCTGTATCTGTCCTTTATTTTGTCAAATTTGGGGTATTTGTATTTCCCTGCTCCTTTTTATTCTTTGGTTAAAGTAGATTATGACTTTTTTTAAGGCTTGTATATCTCTTGAATTAATCAATCAGTTTTACCGCTTTTAAGTTTTCTAGTTTAAATTTACTTTCATGCCTTTTGTGTTTTTTCCTTCTGCTTTAGGTTTGATATTCTTCTCCTAAATTTTTGAGTTTCACAATTAATTTGTTTGATTTAACTCTTTTGTTACTAATGAGAGAATTTATAGCTACAAAATTTTCTCCAACTTTAGCTTCAACTCATGCGTTTAGATGAGCAGCAGTCTCATTATTATTGCTTTAGCAAATGAGTATTGAGAGAGCCATGTATTTATTGAGAGAGAGAAGTGTACTTCCCAAGTGGTTGGAAGTTATTGCTTTTTATTTCTTCCTAGTTATTTTTAACTTTATTGCATTTGGTTAGAACATATGATCTGCTGCCTATCATTAAAAATATGTTGAGGTTGCCTTTATGGCATGGCATGGATTTTAGTCTTAGTATAGAGTTAAGATAAATAATTATTTCATAAGTATGTGAAAAGAATATAACATTATCTAATATAATAATATGCTATATATGATATGCACATATCACATTAATATATATTTTAGACACAATTTAATATATATTATTTTTAATCATACTGTTGAGACACATATATCTGTAAATTTTGCATTCTTGATCTGTTACAAAGTGAAAAAGATGTAGAATTTAATTTTTTTCATTCACCCCTCTCACTGATATGAAGCTTATTTTATTTATTTATTTATTTTGGGGTGTGCTGGGTCTTCGTTGCCGACGGGATTTTCTCTTGGTGTGGAGCATCAGCTCTAGGGTGTGAAGGCTGCAGTAGCTGCAGTACATGGTAGTAGCAACTCCCAGGCACCAGAGCACAGGCTCAATAGTTCTGGTGCGTGGGTTGAGTTACTTCTCCGCATGTGAGATCTTCCCGGATAAGGGATTGAACCCATGTCTCTTACATTGGCAGGTGGATACTTTACAACTAAGCCACCAGGGAATCCACATCATTGATCTGAAATTTATTATTCAAGGAAATGATTCTCAAAATCTGGTCCCTGGAGATTTTAGCAACAGCATTACCTGAGACCTTAGGAGAAGTGCAAAATCTTGAGCCCTACCCTAGAGCTACTGAATCAGAGACAGGAGCTGGCCCTGAGTCCGTGTTTGAAGAATTCCTCCAAGGGACTTGGATGTACACTCATGTTTGAGGACCACTGGAGGAGGTATGTGGTGTGGATTGCACTTTGTCTCACTTTGTCTTCAGGAAATCTTTTTTCCCACTGGTTTGTGAGGCCACCTTTCTCAATAACTTAATTCTGTTTCTGAAGTATTTGTTCTGTACCATTCATCTGTATCATACAGTTTTACTTCGTATAGTTAATGATCAAAGATGAGCAAATTAAAATTAGGCATTATGTTTCCTAGTAAATTTACAAAGATTTAAAAACTCAACTTTCAGCATGGACAAGACTCTAATGAACCAGACTTTCTCATATATTGATGGGGAGTCTGTGAAGTGGTACATATTTTCTTCCTGAAAAGAAACTATGGCCACATGTCTAAAATACATTAACCTTTGTTTCAGTAATTCCACCCCCAGAAATCTATTGTAGTAAAATACAGTTGATCCTTGAACAACGCGGGGTTGGAGTGCTGAAACTCCCCACAGATGAAAATCGGTGTATAAACTTTACAATCAGCCCTCTTATCCATGCTTCCTCTGTATCTTCCCTTCTATTTTCAACCAGTCACAGATGTGTAGCATTATCTACATATTTATTGAAAAAAAATTCACATCCAAGTGGACCCACGAAGTTCAAGCCCATGTTGTTCAAGGGTCAGCTGTAATCACAACTGCTGAAAATTTATATTTATGTTGGCTTTCGCTTGCTTATTCATTTATACTGTTGATTATTTATTTTTAATGAATAGAATGCTTTCTGGAGAAGTCTTAGATTTACAGAAAAATTGAGCAGAGAGTACAGAGTGTTCCTAGATTCCCCTATTAGCATCTTACATTAGTGTCATATATTTATTGTAATTGATGATGCAATATTAGAACATTTCTTTATACTAAAGTTCATGGTTTAGAGTTTACTCTTTGTGTGGTACATTTTATAAGTTTTGACCAATATATGGCATGTACCCGCCCCCTCCCCTTGCATATGTGTGTGTTAAGTTGCTTTAGTCATGTCCAACTGTTTGCAATCCCATGGACTGTAGACCACCAGGCTCTTCTACCCAGGGATTCTCTAGGCAAGAATACTGGAGTGGGTTGCCATGCCCTTCTCCAGGGGATCTTTCTGACCAAGGGGTTGAACCCGTGTCTCCTGGCAGCTCCTGCATTGCAGGCAGACTCTTTACTGCTGAGCCACCGGGGATTATGGAGAAGGCAATGGTAACCCACTCCAGTACTCTTGCCTGGAAAATCCCAAGGACGGAGGAGCCTGGTAGGCTGCAGTCCATGGGGTCGCTAAGAGTCGGACATGATCGAGCAACTTCACTTTGACTTTTCCCTTTCATGCATTGGAGAAGGAAATGGCAACCCACTCCGGTGTTCTTGCCTGGAGAATCCCAGGGATTGGGGAGCCTGGTGGGCTGCCATCTATGGGGTCGCACAGAGTCGGACATGACTGAGGCGACTTAGCAGCAGCAGCAGCACCGGGGATTATAGTAGATACTTTGTACTTAAAAATCTTCCTCTATTTGCTTTTTTAAATAGAAAATAATATAAAGTACCTGAAGATTCAATAATATGAAAATGTTTAAATGCATTATGATGCAGGCAATTCAAACGAAATATTACCCAGCCATTAAAAATGATGGTCTTATGAAATAGTTAATGACTTGGGGAAATGTTCATGATATATTACTGAGTAAAAAATACACAGACACACACACAAACTGTATTTGTAATATCATTCCAGCTTGCAAAACAATGAGTCTATATAATCATGAGAAAAAAAAATACTTAAGGAAGGAAGAGACTAAACAATATACATTAAAATGCCTAGAAAATCTGTGAGAGGTTTAAGCATTGGTAACACAGCCTCTGGCATTAGCCTGGCTGGGTCAGCATCATGGCTCAGCCATCTGAGAGCTGTGTGGTTCTAGGAAAGTTACTTTGGGTTTTCGTTTGTGTGTATGTGTATTCATGAAACTTTCTAAAATAAGTGTGCTTTGCTTTTAGAAAGAGAAAAAAATAAAAAAGAAGAAGTGATGGAGAAGCAAAGATAGAGACAATGGGGCAATAAAGGGGTGTAGTTGGCAAAATTCCTACCCAAAGTGGCTGAAGCAGAAAAGGAAAGTTGGTGACTCCCGGAACGGAAAAGTCTGGCTTAAAGCAGGCTTAAGGCAGCGCTCACACGATGACTTTCAGACCCCATTTCCTGTGTCTCTCAGCTCACTGCTTGGCTCTTCCCGGGCCATGGACTTCCTCCTGCAGTTATCCTGGAGCTTATAAGATTCTCACCGCCCTCTCACTTCACAGTCACTGATAATTCCCCAGAATTCCTAATGAAAATCTCATCTCTTCTGACTCTGAGTCACATGCTCAACTCTCAATCAGAGTGGCCAGGGAAAATAAAACAGGCTGATTGGTTTAAGCCTGGATCACTCAACCTTCCGGATTAGTGACGGGAGTCTGCTTTTCCTGAACCATAAGGACTGATAGCAAGTGAAAGGGTGATGCTCTTGATGGGAAATAGCGGGTGAAAATAAACAAAACATACGCTTTATGCTGTTTTTGGTACCTCCCTCTCCTTCCTAGATAATAGTTTGGCAGGTCTTTATTTTTATGCCAACAGTAAAGATGGTTGTGTGTTGGTTTGCCCTGAACCAGGACTGAGCCTGGCAGTGAACAACTGATTCTCGGAACTCTAGACCACAGACTTATTGTTAATAATCTTTGGTTTGCGCTTTCGGCATTTCACATGAAAAGGATTTCATTAAATGCCCTTTCTAAACTGGCCAAGACTATTAATTGTCTGAGTGTCACTGGGAGGCATGGAGCAGGCACCCCTGAGGCAGGGAAAAGGGGATGGAAGATCTTCATTTCTTTGTAACACAAACACAGTGTCTAGGATGTCTTTTACGACCTCCCCAAGAAGACAAAAGACTGGTACCACAATACTCTTGCCAGTTTGCTGAGAAGTTTATCATGTTGTGTCACAGCTGGAGCTCCTCACCCCAACTCAATATTCTTGGGCTAAACAGAGTCCTCATTTTATGATTGTTGTGAAACAGTATTCTTGGAACCATGACAAACTCTGACTCCTCTAAAATCATGGCCCCTTGAACCCACTTATGTCATTGGGATTGGCAGTAAAAACAGGTTGGATATTAAGCAGATACACCTGCTTCTCAGGCATCTCTCAGGTGCCAAAAGATAGACTGATTGCATGGCCCAAGCTCTACGCACTGGGAGAAAAGAATGGAATGGAATTCCCCTGGGAATTGGGGGCCTCAGGGAGTGTGACTCAAATAAACCTCTCTTTTGAGAGGTCTGCCCTTCCATGTGACAGTGAAATGATCCAGTTTTCTTGGCCTATGAATATGGAGAGACCTTTCGCTCCACCTTAGTCAACACGTGAAAAAGTGTATGATCGTGGCATGATCCCACAAAGAAGAAGGAGTGGACCAGGCCATAAGCGCCTTGTCATTTCCTTAATAAAATGTGATTTCATTACCTTGGCCCTGTCATCGCTCTTATCTCGTCTGCTGCCTCTTTCTCTGTTTTCTAACCTTGCAGTGGGTTGCCCAGCTACTTGAAAACAGAGGTTTTCAAAGCAAAATACTAGGGAGTTGTGATGGGCCTGGGAGAGCGGGGTTGACCTACATGTTGATACTGGATCTTCCCTGCCCTAGTCAGCCTGCCAAGCGCATTCTGTATAGTGTCTTGAATCCTCGCAACACCTTATGGTCGGTCAAGCAACAATTATGGTAGGTTTCATAATTAGCATTGCAGAGAAGAGGCAACTAAAGCTCTGTCTTGTCAAGCAACTTGCCCAGAGCCACCCAGCTCTATTGAAACAGGAGTTTTAAAACTGAACTTGCCAAAGTTTCTCCCCTTGTTTTCAATTACTTGACAAAAGAGTATTTCCTTCAAACTGATTTTGGCAAGATTTCGCCCAATTACACGTTTACCTCTGCTTTCTAAATCTCCCAGCCTCAGTGCTGTTACAAGCCTCAACCTTGAGGTGACTGGTCATCAGAGGAAATCCAGTCTTCTTAATGCATAATTTTCCACAGCAGCCTTCCAGAACGTTCCACAGGAGTCCTTGCCCTGAAGTCTTGGCAAAACCATCCACTCCCACAAAATCACCCAATCCCTTCACCAGAGCATCTTTGTCCAGCTTCTCTTGGCTTACTTAGCAGTGCTGATAATCAGAACAAGACCGGTCTGTGACTTGACACCCAGTGTTTAAATATATCCAATGTGAAATGCTAATAACTGTTTTGCAATTTTGCATTTTGATGCAAGTACGAGGTTGGAACCAGCTGTTTAAAAAATAAATAACTGAAAACTCGTTGTGAAGTAATGACTTCATGCACGAGACTGATTATGCTTCTGTCCTTGAAGGGAATAAGCTGCTTGGGAGAAGCCACCGGAGGCTGGAAAGGGGACAGCAGGTGTGGATGTGCTGGAAGAGCCACATCTGTTTGTAAATCTTCAAGAGGAGTAGGGTTGGGTTTTCCATTCTCCAACTATAGAGAAAAAACAAAAGTCACTTCCTGTCAGTGAAGTCTTGCATTTCTAGCTCTGTTAACTGCTCTCTCTCTGAAAAAAAAAAAATGCTTTTCAAGAACCTTTTCCAAAGAGGCTCTGCCCAGGATTTGGCACTGGCATTTGAAAATGTTGGAAAAACTCATAAAGTCCACAATTACTCTGTGGATTCTTTGTGGCTCTATCCCTTCGTGTGTGTGTATGTGTGTGTGTGTGCGCATGAGCTCACTAAGTTGCTTCAATTGTGTCTCTTTGGAACTCCGTGGACTGTAGCCCACAAGGCCTCTCTGTCCATGGGATTCTCCAAGCAAAATACTGGAGTGGGTTGCCATGCTCTCCTCTAGGAGATCTTCCTGATCCAGGGATCGAACCTACGTTTCTTATGTCTCCTGCATTGGCCGGCAGGTTCTTTACCACTAGCGCCACCTGGGAAGCCCGTACCTTCTCATACATAGGGCATATTCTTCCCCCTCTCTGCCCTCCTCAGCAGTTGGGACCGACCCTCTGTTCCCTCATTTACATCCTGGAGGTGAAGTGTGGACTCTGGTCTGTCACTTCAGCGGAACACTTTAAACTCCTTGAAAAAGAATCTGATTAAAAATGACAATTTTCCCACAGTGACTGAGTTTTCCACATTGACCCAGTGACTGGTTCATTCATCCAGCCAACAAGTTTTTGAGTTCTTCCTGTGTGCAATAAGGTCATCAGTCCTGATAATTTGAAGATACAAGAGCCATGACCTGGATTAAAGCCCACTGTCCAGCAGAGCGGGCAGGGAAGGAAAGAGCTTGAAGACTGCGAGTGGAAAGGCTTACAATGCTCAGGGTGCTGGGGGACCAGCTTGAGGGTGGTAGGTAAGGGGAGGTCGAAGAAATGAAGGCCAAAAATAGCTTCTTGGAGGAGGTAACACCCAATCTGAACTTTGAAGAACACAAAGGAGTTAGCCAAATGGTTAAGACAGAAGGCACAGCCTGTAGAAAGGTGCCGGAGTGAGGAGGGAAGTGCATCACGGGACTGCTGCGCTGTGTGCAAGGGGCAGGGAGGAGCACGACTGGGGAGCACCTGGAGCCCCCATGGCACAACCACAGGGCCCACACGCCCCGATGCAAGATCCTGCATGATGCCGTAAAGATCCTGCGTGCCACAACTCAGACCCAATGCAGCTAAATAAATAAATAAATATTAAAAAACAATCGAGGAGACAGGCTGACTTCTGTCATCCTTGCTGGTATGTTAAGTCCCTCACTTTGGATCCGTGGGCCCATCTCAGCCCTCAGAGGGTCTGCATAGAGCCCTGCATGTGGGTCTCTTTGCAGCCCTGTAGCCCATCTGGACATAGCTCTACAGGCTTGGGAGCTCGTCCTCTCAATGCCGACAATCACTGTCTGTTTCACGTTTCCCAGTGCAGGTACACATCCATGCACGCACACTGGCAGCAAACTGTGAACAGGTCAGTATTCAGTGTCTGCAGTAACTCATCCAAGCCTGCACTCCATATCGGCTGGGGTGGACAGGGGACGACCTCAGGCCTGGTGCCTCCTGGTTTACGTGTCTTGTCTCTATTCACAGCACAGAGGAAGGTCTCAGCCACCAGCACTTCAGGGCGTCCTCCTGGCTGGGTGGGAGCACCCCTCAGACACCCTCCTCTCTTATCCACTTCAGAACACGTGTCTTCAACTCCCTCCAGTGAGGTCTCCACCTCATTCTGGCCACTCTCCACCGCCTCACCTCTGACACAAAAACTCAGCCACATCTTCCCCAGCTGGGACTCAGAGCCTCCCTGGCTCAGAGGTGGATGAGCCCTTCCGTCTTCAGTCAGTTAAAGAGAGAAGGGAGCTTCAGGTTTAACAGCTGTTCGGGCTTACTGAGGATAGCCACTTCCTATCTACTCCTGGCTCTATTTTTCTTGATTTTTCCTTTGGCAATCCCCTGCTACCTGTGGAGGAAAAAAACACACCTCTTAGACCAGAAACATGAGATTTCTGCCAAAGGCATTGTAGATTGTCAACGAAAATGTGAATCGACTCTGCTTGAGTAACTCTCAACTTAGTGAGTTTTTCCTTCTACTCATTTTTTTTTTTAAATGATATCCCCTTCCATTCATTTTGTTCCAACAGAAGAGTCCAGTAACTCTTCCCTAACTCCTCTTGACTGGAAGGCAGAAGGATTGACCAGCTACCAAACAATATTAATAGTCCCGAGACATTCCACGTGTTAATACCTACTGGGTTTAGCCACTGGGCTCAACTTCGTATGTACATTAATCAGCACCTAGCTCAGTGCTAGGCACCCACTAACTGATTTGTAGATTTTTCAATGAGTGAATAAATGAATCAATGATCCTTCAGTTCAGTTCAGTTCAGTCGCTCAGTCGTGTCCGACTCTCCGCGACCCCATGAATCACAGCACGCCAGGCCTCCCTGTCCATCACCAACTCCCAGAGTACACTCAAACTCATGTCCACAGAGTCGGTGATGCCATCCAGCCATCTCATTCTCCGTCGTCCCCTTCTCCTCCTGCCCCCAACCTTTCCCAGCATCAGAGTCTTTTCCAGTGAGTCAACCCGTCGCATGAGGTGGCCAAAGTATTGCAGTGTCAGCTTTAGCATCAGTCCCTCCAATGAACATCTCATAATTAACCTGCAAATTAAATAAGTTTATGAATATTTTCACTTTATAGATGAGAATGCTAAGGCTCAGAAAGGTGAAGTTGCAGTCATTTAGGCGACAAATGGTGACAATTTTGGCTTCTAATGCAGGTCTTTCTGATCGCACAGTTCATGCTGTCCCAGAAAGCATGATCTTGTTCACCTCCTGACCCACCAAATAGAGTTCATGTCAACGATGAGTAACCTTTTGCATGGATACCTTTTGTGACGGTCTTAGTGCCGGGTAACGAGGCTGTGGATTTGGGTAGTTCTTCGTGACCCAGTTTACCATTTCTTAACTACCTCCCTACCTGCAGTCAGCTCCCCTGTCCACACCCCGTGCAGGAGTGTCCCTACTGCTTTCGCTCAGTCACTCATTTACTCATTCCGCAGGCATTCTGGAAGTGTCTACTGTACGTTAGATGCCGGAGATAAAAAGACTGCTTCAACAGCCCCTCACGTCAAGCATCCTAGAATTCATCACAGTCTATTAGTTGCCTGTGTGACTGTCTTAAGGACAAAGACAGAGTCTTGGCAGTATTTTTCTTTCCAGCTCCTGACAAAAGGCCTGACTGATGAGAGGCCCTCAGGAAAGGTTTGTTAAATTGGGTTGAAATGGTGCCTAGTGTAACGATGGGTGCTGCTTATAAATCTGTGTTCCGTGGGCCACAGACACTCTTTGGGGGCGGGGGGCATGGGTACTAGCTCATTCTTTCAGATCTTTGAACTGTAACTTAATAAATGGCATAATTACATTAATAGAGGGAATTTCTAGAGGAGTTAGATTCATCTTTTTCCCTCACAATAAGAAGTAATTGTGGTCATTCCTTATGCAAGAGGCCAGCAAGAACTCATTTAATTTTCTTCATTATTTTCTTTAACTATATTGCATAAAATACTGTACAAAAGTAAGGAATTACAAAATGGTATAAAGTGAACAGTAAGTCTCTGACCCCTGGCTTAGGTCACCTAAGTTCTCATCCCTAGAATGAATAAGCTGTCCCTGGTTTTCTTGCTTCCAGAGATATTCTGTGCATGCACAAGTGTATACGTGCATGCTGTGTGCATGCTCGGTTGCTTAGTCGTGTCCAGCTCTTTGCAACTCTCTGGACTATAGCACGACAGGCTCCTCTGTCCTTGGGATTTTTCAGGCAAGAATACTGGAGTGGGCTTCCATTCCCTGTTCCAGGGATTTTCCCAACCCAGCAATCAAACCCGTGTCTCCTGCGTCTCCAGCTTTGCAGGAGGATTCTTTACCTGCTGAGCCACATACATGTGAGCTTATACGTATACCTGTGTGCACTTGCCCCTGCATGCCTAGAAGGTGGTGTATGTACAGTGTTTTATACTTTCATTTGTTTATTTAATGCTAAGTCCTAAAGACCTTTTAATGTTATCATGTTGGTAATATTCTCAAGTTTAAATGGCTACTTATTGTTCTGTTATATGGATTGTACCATATTTTAAACAGTCTCCCATAAAGGCACATTTAGGCTACTTCCTTTTTATTACTAAAATGTCACAGTGACTATCATTATGCATGCTAAGTCGCTTCAGAAATGTCTGACTCTTTGTGACCCCATGTATGGTAGCCCACCAGGCTCCTCTGTCCATGGAATTCTCCAGGCAGAAATACTGGAGTGGGTTGCCATGCCCTCCTCCAGGGGATCTTCCTGACCCAGGGATGGAGCCCAAGTTGTACATCTCCTGCAGTGACAGGTGGATTCTTTACCACTAGCACCACCTGGGAAGCCCAAATGTTATTATACATATATCATTTTACATATCTACCATAAAGCTGAAAGATAAATGCTTAAAAGTGAAATTTAAATAAATTAATTTTACTTCTCAAATTAAAATTTATTGACTTTAATTTGGAAAATAAAATAAATTTCTAGAAGTGGATTCCTAGAAGGGCTGGGTCAAAGGATATATGCATTTTAAGATAGACATTATTAAATTGCTCTTTACAGAAGTTGGGCCAATTTGCACTCCTACTGTCAAGATGGATTATCAAATATTTTGATCTGTTTTTATTCATTTCATTGGAATCTTAATGTTCATGCCTATTATAATGAAATCTTATTTATTTTTTAGTAATCTAGTTTAATATTAAATCAAACTTCTCATGATGTCAAAGGTACTATAACCAAAATTTTTTTATTCATCTTGAACTGCTATTTATCTAAGGCTCAGATGATAAAAAAAAAAAAAATCTGCCTGCAATGTGGGAGACCCAGGTTCAGTCCCTGGGTTGGGAAGATTCCTTAGAGAAGAAAGTAGCACCCACTCCAGTATTCTTGCCTGGAGAATTTCATGGACAGAGGAGCCTGGAGAGCTACAGACCATGAATTTGCAAAGAGTAGGATATGACTGAATGACTAACACAAAAATACATTTAGTTGTATTAATTACATTTTATATCATTGCTCATCCTCAGATGAATTTGAAGAGGTTTAATATGAAACAATGATGAAGAAAGAGAGAGAAGAGACAGGGAGTTTTTTAAATCATGAGAAAGAAAAATAGAGGCAAAATGGTAAGACAAAAGAAGAGGGAAGTTTAGTATAACAAAATGCATATCTTCAGGTCCAAAAATTTACTAATTTGGGGATACAGTTTTGGTCCTGAGCTTCCCAGAGGTCAAAACAAAAGAGTAAAATGTAATCAGTTAACAAATATACATTTTTCATAAGGAAAAACAATACTTGAGAAAAATCTAGAGTTTTTGTCTTTTAAATCTAAAAGAAATTCACGTGGCTTATCACAGGACTCCAGGTAGTACAATAGATAATGTTGTCTGGGTGGGAATAGAACTACTACTTTGCCAGCCCGGAATGCTTTCCTTGGTCCCATTGTCTGCTATGATCACCTGGTTTCTTCTGGGCACTAACTCCCTGACTCTCCATGGTCCTGGCGGGCATCAGTACACAAGCCTGTCTCTCCCATCGTGAATAATGTCACACAATAAACCGTGCCAGAAACACAGAGGAGTAACAGCAATGCTTTAGCTCACGGGCCTGCAAGTGGATGGTTTAGTCTGGGCTCAGCCGAGCGGCACTTCTGGTCTTGGCTGGTTTCTCTCACAAAACTGGGGGTCACCTGGCTGTTGTAGAGGCTACAGGGGCATCTTGGCTCTGCTCCACTCCTCTCAGCCTTCAGCACACCAAGCCACACGTTCTCATACCGTGGCAGAGCCTCCAGCGTGGAAGCAGAAGTGTGCAAGTGACTTCTCAAAGCTCACCCTGCATCAGATCCAGTAACATCCCCTGGGCCGGGCACTTCACTGGTGGTCCAGTGGTTAAGACTCCAAGGTCCCAGTGCAGGGGGCCCGGGGTCCATTTCCTTGTTGGGAAACTAGGTCCTGCATGCTGATCCCCTAACTTGTGTGCTACAACTGAGATCCGGAACAGCCCCCCGCCAAAAAAAAACCACATCCCATTGGCCAAAGCAGTCACATGGTCAAAATTAGAATCAAGGGATGGAGAATTACAGGATATGGGAAGAACTGAAAAGTCTCATGAAAATGGATCTAGATATAGGGAATGGTGCAGAATTAGGGTCATTGATGCTACAACCTACCACAGGAAGCGAGTGACTTAGTCTTGGCCAGATGATGGGCAAACCTGAGTTCCTCACCGAGTCCAGCCCTTGAAGGTAGTGTTCATGGGCATCAAATCCCCCCACCTGTATCACGACTTCTTACACAATCCCAGATGTAGGTGAGGTATGCTGGGGCTGGGACTTGGTGGACTGGGCCAGAATGCTGCGTGAGCTCATGGATAATTGGCTTCTAGAAGCTTTCTGTACAGCAGCCACCAAGCATACCCAGCCACTGCTGTTGTTGTTTAGTTGCTTCAATAGTGTCTGACTCTTTGGGACCCTCTGGACTGTAGCCTGCCAGGCTCCTCCGTCCATGACATTTCCCAGGCAAGAATACTGGAGTGGGTTGTCATTTTCTTCTCCGACCCAGGGATCAAACCCACGTCTCCTGTATTTCCAGGCAGGTTCTTTACCACTGAGCCTCCAGGGAAGCTACATCCAGCCAGTACTGGGCCCCTAAAAGGAAACACAAGGCTGCTGCTGATGGCTGGGACTTGGAGAGTCTGTGCCATCACCCGGCTTTTGCTCAGCCCTGCTGGAGACCTCTCTCCCTGCACGTCCGCCATCCCCTGAGTCTGCTCGGAGAACAACAGTTTACAGTTTGGCTGGCTGCAGCCTGCCTCCACGTGGGGAATAAAGCCGGGCATTGTGCTGGGCTTGCAACATCTTTCCCTTCCCAGAGTTCCTGATGTGTTTGTTACCCTGGATCTGGTTTGAATGTTCTCTTTGTCGTGGGCCTTCGCGTGCCGAGGTGGGTTTGCCTTCTCTGTGGCAGTCCTGGGTTAAATAAATACATTAAGGCAACATACACGGCTTGACACTGGAGCCAGTCTCAATAACTCAAATAACTCATGTGGCAAAAGACGGATCCGCTGCGGTTTTGAATCCATTTAAAGATAGATTGTTTTGTTCAGTTCCTTTGCGGGAGGACAACGTACCCTGGGAAGGGGCTGCCGACTCAGGGGCCATTTTTCTCCAGCCAGACTGTTTGAGAGTTTCTAAATCCTCTGCAGATGAACACAGAACATGACCTTCAGCTGGTTGCAGGATACCGTGCTGACATCACCACATAAATATACACTCCAAAGAAAACCGTGATTAAGCTCAGAGCAGATTTTTATCACTTTTCCAGTGTAGCGGCAGTCTGCTTGTTCGTCATGCACCTTTACAAAATCCATAATATTTAGAAATGTGCTGTGTTAGCCCCAGAGGCTTACATAAACGAAAGCCTGTGAATGTTTTAATGTAACACATTACCTTCACATATGAAATTATGACTCTCTATCATACTCAATACTACTGCCAACACTGTCTCCACTCTGCTTGTTTGAGGCCCAATGTACAGTTCTCTTTCTGAAATATCTCTTTCAGACAGCCTTGTAAGAGTACAAAATACTTCTATTTCAATACCACTGGGTATGTCCAAGACAGTAAAGAATGGGTGAAATTGTATTTTTTTTAAAAAAAAAAAAAAAAACAAGTTTAGAATCTCTACTCCAGGGCTTTGTGTTTTGAGGCCAACAGAAGGATGAGTGGGAGGGCACAGTCATTGTAACTTACAAAGTCAGTAAATTTCATTTTCTTTTGAAAGCAGGGAGGGACAAAAGATTGTTTACTAAGTAGAGTGGAGATTCTGAACCAGGGGCAATTCTGCTCCCTCTGGAGAAACTTAGCAATGAATGGAGATATTTTTGGTTATCACAACTGCAAGGGAGGGGGTGCTACTGGCAAGAATGGATGAAAATCACGATACCACTGGACCATGCACAGGACAGCCCCACTCTAGCAAGGAATTGTCCATTCCAAAATGCCAATAGTGCCACAGTTGAGAAATTGAAGGATCGAACATCTGGAAGTTGGAATGCATCACTCATGTGTCCCAATAAGTTGTCTCGGGTCAGTCGCTCAGTCCTGTCTGACACTTTGTGACCCTTTGAACTGTAGCCCACCAAGCTCCTCTGTCCGTGGGATTTCCCAGGCAAGGACACTGGAGTGGGTTGCCATTTCCTGCTCTTAGAGGATCTTCCCAACCCAAGAATCAAACCCCCGTCTCCTGCATCTCCTTCATTGCAGGTGGATTCTTCATGGTTAAGCCATCAGGAAAGTACCCCCAACAGGTTGGGTGATCATAAACTTCCTAAGATGCTTTCATTAGCACTAACCTTACCTTCCGGCAAATTTACTGGATGCTAAATTTTGTTTCAGAATGCCCATTCTCCATGTGTCCTAACCACATTGCTATAAATTGCCCATTGATGAGGCTTGCCTGGATCAAAATCCAAAGAGCAAAAAACCCACTCATTTACTTTTAATTTTGAAATAATTTTAAACTCACATGTAGGTTTCTTAAAAAAAATGGAGTGCTCTTCACTCAGCTTTCCCCAGTGAAATCTGCCATAATTAGGCTACAATATCGAAACCAGAAATTAATTCACAGCATTAAGATCTTGAATTAAGAACTAAGATCTTGAATGCTTTCATTTATTTAAGCCTCTGGGGTTAACACAGCACATTTCTAAATATTATGGATTTTGTAAAGGTGCATGACATTAATTCAATACAATTAAATGACAGTCTTTTTTGGATTTTACCCATTTGCTAGAGTCTGAAATAATCAAATATTTTTTAAAAAATGGGACTTCCCTGGTGGAGTTAGGACTCCTCCCTTCCACTGCAGGGGTAATGGGTTCGATCCCTGGTCAGATAACTAAGATCTTGAATGCTGTGTGACCAAAAAAAAAAAAAAGTACTCCCTCCAAACAATCAAATTTATTCCTTTAGGAGTGCTTTCTATGGAAAGCCAAATAGTAATGATCTTTCTGCTTCCCAAGAAAGGAAATCAGAGGTAGAAATCATTAGCTTCTAGCTCTATTTATCAATCTTCAACCTCTTCAAAACTAAGACTCACCCAAATGATACCATTTTGCTTTCTGTCCCTTCTTATTTTTCAATTTGTCAGTTTACAAATCCCCCCAAATTCAAGTATTAAACCTCATGACAAAACATAATTACTTTTCAACCTTCATGCCCCTGGCAAGGTGGAAGTACTCTCCAGGGCTTTGCTTCAAGACACACACATACACACTTTAAAGACTCTTTTACAAACAAAAATAAAAGGGGAGCGTTCTGCTCCAGCCTGCTTGAAGGAAGACACCATGTTTATCTCTATTACTTCAAGCCACCATGACCTTCAGATGTCCTAAGTGATGAATATAAGGTAGTAATTGTTGCCTCACCCTCAGCTTCCTTCAAGAGCTTCAGAGAAGAGGCTGGGTGGGGGCGCCAAGCCCACAGTGAAGTTTGTGAAATTGTTCTAGCCACAAAATGAAAAAAACAGACCAAAAGACAGCCAGAAAGGGCTCCAGAAGATGGGATGTTAGCAGATTGTAGAGTGCTATCCGAGAAGGTCAAGTCCAGTGGGAGAGAAAGCCCCAGATCATGCATGAGTCAGCAGAACTGGGTTCAAATATCAGCTCTGCCCTTCTCTGATCATGTAGCTGCAATGAACTAAATGTTCGTTTTCCCCTCCTGCTCTGCCCCCCAATCATATATTGAAATTCTAACTCCCAGTGTGATGGTATTAGGTGGTGAGGTCTTTGGGAGGTCATTAGGTCATGCAGGTGGAACCTTCTTGAATGGGATTAGTGCTTTTATCAACAGGACCCCCAGAGTTCTCTTTTTCTCTCTCTACCATGTGAGGACAGAGGATGTCAGTCTCTCAAGCTGGAAGAGGGCTCTCACCGAATCCAAACATGCTGGCACCCTGATCATACACTTTCAGCCTCCAGAACGGTGAGCAGGAAACATCTGTAGGTTATTAGCCATCCAGTGTACTTCCCAGGTGGCGTTAGTGGTAAAGAACCCGCCTGCCATTGCAGGAGACGTTAGAGATGTGGGTTTGATCCCTGGGTTGGGAAGATCCCCTAAAGGAGGGCATGGCAACCCCACTCCAGTATTCTTGCCTGGGGCACAGCAATCTGCTCCAGTATTCTTGCCTGGGAAACCCCATGGTCCATGGGGTCATATAGAGTTGGATATGACTGAAGTGACATAGCACAACACAGTACATGGCCCTCAGTCATTGCGGCTCCAACAGAGACCTTGGGGGAGGCATTGAAACAGAGCTTCGGCATCTCTCAGCAAGATGATGACATCAGTACCAATCCTGCTGAACGCAGACAGTGGTTGTAAAAGTCACTGACATGCCTGTTGTGAAGATGCCCTTTAGAAGAGCAGAAGTAAACCGGGTATACTCATACGGTAAAAGTGAACAGAGCGTCAGCCACATGAATCAACGTGGTTGAATCAAATGCAATACTGAGTGAAGAAAGTCAGAAAAGAACACATTAGGCATGACATACCAGTCATGTGAACATGCCAAACCATACAACACCCATAACTTAGGGATATACGCTGATGTAGTTCAAGCATAAAGCAAATGCATGGGAGTGACAAGTGTCCAGTTCAGTGTAGGAGCTACCCCAGGGTAGGGAAGGCGATTGGGTCTAACTGTGTTGGCTTCCCAGGTGGTGTAGTGGTAAAGAATCCACCTGCCAATGCAGGAGACACATGAGACAGGAGTTCGATCCCTGGGTCGGGAAGATCCCGTGGAAAAGGAAATGGCAACCCACTCCAGTATTCTTGCCTGGGAAATTCCATGACAGAGGGCTGTAGTTCATGAGGTCACAAAGAGTTGGACACGACTGAGCATACATGCCGAACACTGCCATTCAGGCAGTATTTATTTCCTATGCTTGAAGGGAAGCCTCATGAGTATTCCTTCCATTATCCTTGATACATTTTGTGTGTCTTTAATAGTTTGACATGAACAAGATTTTTTTCAAGGTTTTCTATCATTGTCAAAAGAAGCCATAAGTGTGCATTTAGCGCGTAGTTGAGGCACCGGGGCTGGTGTGTCCGGGGCTCCCTGATGTTGGACAATGTGCTCAACTGCTCTGTGCTTGCAGTTCTCGTCTGTCAAGAGCGCCTCCTCCACTATACCCGGGAGGCTTGAACAAGATAATGTCTGAAGCCCACTTACCACTGTACTTGACACATAATCACCTCTCAATAAATGTTAGCTTTTAGCTCCTGCACAAAATACACTGGATTGTATGATCCTCATGATGACTCATCAGCTGACAATGGAGCGGCACTGTGCGTAAATAATAGAGATGCTTCCATCTTCTGGCCACTGTAATGTAATATTTAGAATGCGGAATAAGGTTATTATTCCAACCCCAGATTTATGAGCCAGAATCGTACTCGGATAACTTGGGTCACTCCACTGAAATACCTTGTGGCGAGGTACTTGAGTTTTTGTTTGGATTCTTGCCAGTGGCCATAAAAATTCCTTACCACTCAGTAAGGTTATGTATTATAGTCATGTAGGCATTCTGGCTATCAGAACTTTCACTTTTTGGGTTGTGTTGGATAAACTTGAACATCAGACACCTTCAACAGTTTCAAGATTTATGGCAGCAAAATTCCACCCTCCTGGCCCCAGGCCCATGCAAGTCATATTACTTACCACCCGATAATGTTACCCCGTGTAGCCAACTCACAAAGCAAGGTGCCTAGAACAATCTTAGGCTTCATTGCCAAAATACCAGTGAGATGGAGTAGACTTTAATAGCCATCAACCACATTATGTCTCTATGTTCTCCAGAATTCAAGTCAACATGGAGAAATTTTTCTTTGCCATGTTGCCCTCAAGTTATTCCTGTAAAATTTAAGAGAGACTTGCTATCTTAAAACAGTCCAGTCCGCTGGAGTTGGCCAGTCAATCACTAGGATTTCTTTTTTACAAAGAGAGCTGAGGGGAGTGGACTACCACTAGAAGCCTCCAGTGGCTTAATAAAGGTAAAAGTCACCTGGACTTGCCAGGGCTGGACATCCTGTGTTTAATCTGTTTTAAGAATGAAAGTAGCATTCTATCCTGAAGCAGCACAATCCTCCCAGCCTTTTTTGAGCTTATAAATTCACTTTTATACATGTAGGTCTGGGAAGTACAGCCTTGTTGATTCGACATCTGGAACTACTCAGGTGGTTTGTCTCTGCTGACTTTACGAACAATAAAAGCAAACCACTGGGTGATTCCTGGATATTTAAACTTGAGGCCTAGGCATGCTGGCCTCACTGCTGACAAACACAAGATTTTAATTTTCTCTGCTGGATTCAAATGCAACAGATGAGGTTATGAATAGAAGGCTAAGTGTTCTCCTCAAAAAGGGGCTACTTGTCTAAGATATAATTTTCTAACTGTGGGGCACATACTTCGGAAGTTTCCAAAGTTCTTGCAAATCTCAGGTCTGTCCCCAGACCCAAGCACAGTCTCGCTTTAAAGAAATAGGCTTTCTAGCTATAATTTCTGCCAATACTGAGAAGAACTCTATGAAACTTCTGTGGCCACCCTAGCATCAACTCCACTCCTGGGACTGTTTAATTGGCACCTTTTTTTTTTTTTTTTAATTACTGGGGCAAAACTTCTCTGAAGTGGTTCCTGATCTGTTTGCAGTCAATAGCAAATTTGTAATTTAGAAATGTCTTCAGAACCAAAGAGAATGTGTCCTTAAAGCCTAGTGTGAGAAAGAAAAATTCAACTGCACTGAGTAAACTGGGAAGTCTAGGAAAAATATGTGACTTTGCTGAAGACATCATCTGATGATCACATGGATTACAAGCTGGTATAAATACAAGGTAACTCCAATCCTTTGGCCACCTGATGCAAAGAACTGACTCATTTGAAAAGACCCTGATGCTGGGAAAGATTGAAGGTTGGAGGAGAAGGGGATGACAAAGGATGAGATGGTTGGATGACATCACTGACTCAATGACATGAGTTTGAGGAAACTCCGGAAGTTGGTGATGGACAGGGAGGCCTGGCGTGCTACAGTCCATGGGGTCACAAAGAGTCAGACACAACTGAGCAGCTGAACTGAACTGAACTGAACAATACATGGTTGGTTAAGAGTCCCAAAATGATGCACCAACAGAACCTTAAACATGGACCACCAGGAACAATGCTTGACTACTACACTCTAAAGAATCACTTTTAGGGACTTCCCTACAGTGTTGACTCTGTACTTTCAATGCAGGGGACATGGGTTTGATCCTTGGTCAGGGAACTAAAATTCCACATGCCACGTGGATTCATTCAAAAAATGAATCACTTTTACTTATCTCTGTATCTTCAAAGCCAAACACTATGCCTGGTCCACAGTAGATATGTAACATATTTTTAATTTTTAAACACAAGTATTAGTAATAGATTTTATGAATTTATTGAGAAGAACATTATCCAAGCTGCATAATAATTCTAAAGAAGTGTCTTGACTGATCTTCTCCATGGAGACTTCAAAACGTAGGCCTAAAGAAAGATATTATGGCTCTTGCACAGTTTATTGAGGCATAAATAATCCTTCATCTATACACAGATTGTGTTCAGAGAGATCACTTCAGAAGATAATTATTTGAAAGTGGCACCCTCTTCATTCTACTCTGCCCTGTGCCCAGGATGGTCTTTTCAAAATGTGGATGTAGACAGTCCCGGAGTTTACGGCCTTGTTTACAATGAGGAAAAGCTCCTGCAGGACCTGCCCACTTCCTCACCTGACTCCTTGCACCTATGGACTGTAGCCCATGAGCTCCTCTGTCCAAGGGATTCTCCAGGCAAGAATACTGGAGTGGGTAGCCATTCCCTTCTCCAGGGGATCTTCCTGATCCAGGCATCGAATCCAGATCTCCTGAGTGTAGGTAGATTCTTTATCATCTGAGCCACCAGTGAAGCTCAATTAGGTCTTTTCAAAAGGTCAGCTCTGTGTTCCCAAAGGGCCTTCATATGGGAACCTTTGTATGTCAGTCCACGGTCTTTCCCACCTCTCCATATGGTCAACCCCCAAATGTCCCAGCACAAATGTCACCGCCTCAATGGGCCCTTTTCTGATCCCTCAGTCTATAGCCCTGGCCATCCCACCACTTGGTCCTCGCTGTCTCACCATTCTGGTTATTTCCTTCATGGAACCGCAGTGGGTAGGGGTCAAGGGAATGGTAGAGATGATGGGAAACATGGCTGACATAGTATTGGACTTGGGCCCTCAGAGTCAGAAAAGGCATTCAAATGGTATCTTGGGATCAACCTGGAGTCAGATGGAGAAATTCTGGGCTGGATCACATTCCATAGTGGACAGAAAGTAATGCTGAGAAGACAGGAGGCAGGGAGATCTTCTAGAAACCACTGTGATAACCCAAGTAGAGAAGGTGATGGTCCAGAAGGCACTTGAGACATGATGAAGAATAGGAGATGAAAGATGAGTTAAGTGATTCCTGATCTCTCTCTAGGAATTCATCCAGCAGCCGGTGAAACCTAACATGGAACTAATTGAACTGCAAAGCCCTGTAAGGAAAAACTCCAAGAGTGACACCTCAAAGAGGGTGGTTCCCCACGAACGGTCCTGCTTAATTGACGTCATTTCCTCCCTTTTGCCATTAAAGCAATGGTCTCATTCATTCTGCCTTTGAGCCTTATGACTTGTCTTTTCAACTTCAGTAAAGTTTGATTGGTTTTATTGTTTTTCTTTCGAAATCAGATCGGTCTTCCAGATGACTTCAACAAGATTTCCAAGTGAAGCTTATGAAGGGCCTCTGAAAGATCTTGTACAAATGAAAAGAGTCTAGATTAAGGAAATAAAAATAAAAGTAGGCTGTTTCTCAGCTGCTGAACCTGATATAAAAATTAACAAGGAAAACAAATAGTTATCCAGAGTGTGCTTTCTTTCACTAGATAAATATGTGAACACGACTGGCTGTACAGATTAAGTCAATGCATACACAGATGGCAAAGGGAAAACCGAAAAGGCAACAGAATAAATATCATCATAGATAATGATTATATATGCACAAGGGGCAAATGGCCAATTGGTGCTATTCAACATATGGTTTAAGACGTGCCAAAAATTTTTTTTCTGGATCCAGCACTTAACTCTTATTATGCATGATGTAGCTGAAAACTCTTAAGTAACTAATCACTGGAGAATTTTATTAATTGAAGCTCTATTAGATTCAACTGCAAAGTGCTTTCCATCCAATAGCTACTAATTTTTATGAAAAATTTTTTTTGGCTGCATTGGGACTTCATTGAATAGTGCATGGGCTTTCTCTAGTTGCAGAGAGAGGGGCCTCCACTCTAGTTGTGGTGCTGGGGCTTCTCCCTGCGGTGGCTTCACTTGCTGTGGAGCACAGGCTCTGCCGTGCAGGCTCGGTGGATACGGCTCATGGGCTTAGTTGCCCCGTGGCACATGGGATCTTAGTTTCAGACCAGGGATCGAACCCCTGTCTCCTGCTTTGGCAGGCGGATTCTTAACCCCCGGTCACCAGGGAAGTCCCCGTGACAATTAAATTTCTAACAGCACTATTAAATCGAGGCCATGATGAATGTCTTTTGGGTAACAAAGTAGGGGATAAGACAGAGTCAGGCAGGTGACAGGGTTCAGGTAGGTCTGAGTTCTGATCTCCGATCTACTATTTATTAGCCTCTTGACTCTGGACAAGTTACTTTCCTTTTGCAGGCCTCAGTTTCCTTATCTGTAAGATGGAGTTAATAATGATAATATTTACCTTCTAGGGATGTTTTGCAGATTACATGAAATGTATGCAAATGTGTATTGTACATAAACCTTCTCAATACCTGAGAGTTTCTTTCCATTCAGGCCCTGGACAAGATGAGGTGCCTGGTACCTTGGTTTCCTGCTGTGTAGATGATTGCAAGGGAAAGGGGTGTGGGGAGAAATGATGTGATATTGGGTAATACGAGAACTAGGTATAGTTTCTTTCCTATCCCTCCATTAGGGAATATTATAATCTCCCCCAAATTTGCTGGCTAGCATTCTAAAGGCCATGTAATGTCTATCTTTTCCAAAAACTAGGGGTAAGTCAAGTAAGTTCACGAGGCCCTAAATACATTACTTATTATTGAAACTTCTGCAGAGAATGAGAACACAAGAGAGATAATAATTCAAAGTTGTGGTTTAATTAAGGTTACCTGGCTTGTGCAGAGACTGTGGTGGGGCTAGAGAAATTTTTCTTGTGTCTAATAAGCCAAAGAGACTTTTTGGCTAAACAAATCATTTATACTTGACACCAGTTTAATAGCTTGGCAACTGCCTTTTAATAAGTGTAAAGTATGAAATGGAATAGGAGAGTTTTTTAAATGTGTGAGTCCATATACCAACCAAGGAATACCTCACTTTTTATAAAGTCTTTTGTGGGTTCCAAAGCACTTGCATTTTCACAAGCTCATTGGATTTCCGTTATGCCTTTTTCAACCCCTTTAATTGATGAGAAAACTGAGATTCAAGAAGTTAAATAACTTGTCCATCTGGTCAGTAGAAGAACCTGGGCCTCAAATCAGGTCTTCTAAAACTAAGTCTGGTGACCATCTCAGAGTTACTTCTACACACTCTTTAATGCCAAAGTTAGAAAATAAACGTCTCATGGGCTGAGTTGTATCCTCCCCCAAACTCCCCAAGACCTCAGAATGTGACTGTATTTGGAGAGACGATCTGTAAAAAGTGATTAAGTTAATATGAGGCCAGTAGGGTGGACTCTAATCCAATATGACTGCTGTTCTTATAACAAGGGGAAATCTGCACACACAAAGGGACAGCAGGAATGTGCACACACAGGGCAAAGGCCTTCTCACTCAGTGAGAAGTTTATGTCCGACTCTTTGTGACCCCATGGATTATATTTTCCATGGAATTCTCCAGGCCAGAATACTGGAGTGGGTAGCCTTTCCCTTCTCCAGGGGACCTTCCCAACCCAGGGATTGAACCCAGGTCTCCTGAATTGTAGGCAGACGCTTTACCAGCTGAGCCACCAGGGAAGCCCCAGTGAGAAGGTGGCCCTCTGCAAACACAGGAGAGAGGTCTCAGGAGAAGCCAAACCTGCTGACCTGCTGACCTGCTCACACCCTTTCCTTGGATTTCCAGACCCCAGAACTGGGATAAGTTTCTGTTGTTTAAGGCCGTAGTCTGTGGTGTTTTGTAATGGCAACACTAGCAGACTGATACCTACTAATACCAGATAAAAGAGAGGGTATACCCAAACTAGCCACCCAACATTAATACATGAACAACAAATCTAACCATTTCTGTCCCAGGGTAAAATCTCTCTTTCCTCTCTCTCCGCCCCCCAGCCATCTCCTCCTCTCCCTCCATAAATACATGTAAATTTTCATCCTAGGATATATATTACCTAGAGCCTCAGCAGGAGAAAGAAACGACACAATCATTTGAACATCAATAGTTTACTCTAAAGAGTTATCAACTACAAGATAGATTTGGAATAAGGGGGATTTGGTTTCTAAGGAAGAAACAGAATCCTAAGGAATATATGTATAGCAGATAATAAGGAGCAGCACTGGCCCTAAGGGCTGATGGAGAGGCCCCAAGGGCAAGCCTCCACCTCACCCAGCCCACCTTCGGGGCTGAGATCCAGAGGGTTCTGCCATGGCTCACCAGATGACAAGAAAGTTATTATGGTGCCATACTTAGAAGCTTGCCAGAAACCTGCCCTTTGGGGTGCCAGGGAAAGTACTTCACAGAGTAATGTATTACTGAAAGTGCAAATCGCTCAGCCGTGTCCGACTTTTTGCAACCCCATGGACTATACAGTCCATGGAATTTTCCAGGCCAGAATACCACAGTGGGTAGTCTTTCCCTTCTCCAGGGGATCTTCCCAACCCAGGGTTCGAAGCCAGGTCTCCCACATTGCAAGCAGATTCTTTATCAGCTGAGCCATAAGGGAAGTCCCTCACTGGAAGTATTCCATTACAAAACTGCTCCAGGGGATACTAAGGGGAAGCTGCTGGCTACTGGGTTCTGCTGGCCATGACACTGTCAGAACTGGGCACTGAGGAGCCCTGGGTGCCACAGAAAATGGGGGCTGGAGAGGTCATGTGCAAGTGCAGGAGCCAGGACCAGCGGGAAAGACTCCTTTCTTCTGCAATGTCTCTCTGGCTCCCTCTATTGACAAAGCTTGGTATCGTGCCAGTTGGCAAGGGAACTTTTGTTAAAAAGCTCTCCATTTTCCCAGAGCAGGCAACTAAGGGTGAATTTGGAGCTGAGAGGTATTAAATGGATAACTGGCACAAAGTGAATTAAAGTTGTACTTAATTAAAGATTCTGTTTCACTCAGATAACAGAGACACCTCTGTTTAACATCTAGTTGAATGTGGAACCAAAGAACTTGTTGATATTAGGGGTAACCTGTCCAAAGAGACACATAGCATTTTAAAAGAGTGAAGGGTGAAAATAAAATGGAGGGAAATCTGTGGAAGCCAGCTTCCACAACTCGAACCTGTGTATTCTTAACTATAATATCTTGTCCCAAACAATGAATATCTGCCCGCGAGGTTGCACAATCTACTACGTGACCCAACTGTACCTTGGTGTTCCTGGGTTTTAATCTCCTGAACTTCCTTGTTCATAAAGTTATGTTTGTCTGAATCACAATATTTACAAGTTAAACATTTAAAACCTCAGTCACCTTAGAATGAGCAAGTACTTAGTGCCGATGTGTTTCTTTTTTAATTAACTCTAAACCAATTCAGTAGTTAATTTTAAATACATATCTCTGAAAATTTTATATATCAGGAGGAAGTAATGGCCCCA
Source organism: Moschus berezovskii (assembly GCF_049115385.1). Taxonomy (NCBI): domain Eukaryota; kingdom Metazoa; phylum Chordata; class Mammalia; order Artiodactyla; family Moschidae; genus Moschus; species Moschus berezovskii. Next base: position 86,817,878 of record NC_142471.1, read on the forward strand.
AAACTGCTCTGAGGTTTAGATAGTATGAAGTTAGTAACTTTTTTTTTACTCTTCTAGATGTTTCTGCAAATAAGTTAAGATCCACCTCTGTGAAGCTTAATATTTGAAGATGATGATTAACAGCCATGGAATGTTAGAGTTGGATGAGACCATGGAGACTGTTTAGGTAGTTCCATCTTCCCAGGTGGAGCAGTGGTAAAGAATCCACCTGCCAATGCAGGACACACAAGAGATTTGGGTTCGATTCCAGGGTCAGGAATAGCCTCTGAAGTTGGAAATGGCAACTTGCTCCAGTATTCTTGCCTGGAAAATCCCATGGACAGAGGAGCCGGGGGTGGGGGTGGGTATAGTCCATGGGCTTGCAAAGAGTCAGACACGACTGAGCGTGCACACACACACACACTTTTCCCTCTCCAAAGTAGGGAAACTGAGTCCCGTGGATCTTTGCCCCATATTACATGGCTACTGCTCGGCTACATTGGGACTAGATCCAAAATCTTGCAATTTTCCCTAAATTTTCTACACGGCTGCCTCAAAAATAAATGCTGCACCCTGCATTTTCTGGAGTCAAGCAGAGGATACGGGGAAGGAAGGAAAAAAGAAAGAATCAAGTCCAGCCTGTTTCTTGCTGAACCTCCACCAGGTGCCCTACTGGAACCCCTTTATGGGAGTTAAGTTGGAGAGAAACTATTTTTCCCATTCTCCTTTCTCCCCAGTGGCTGGTGTCTGGAGTGATCATATGTAAAACACTTGAAATGTCTGAATTCTAAAAGGAAACATCTGAAGGTGTAATTTTGTTTTAGGATGATATAAGAGGCAAGAATTGGGATCATATTTGTTTCCTTGTTTAGCCTGCTTGTTTGTTTCTTTTCATATTTGGTTGCCTTGGTTTGTCTTGGAAAAATTAGACTCTTTGGGAAAGATACTGTCTCACATCTCAGGAAAGGCCATACTCTTGGTGAGAATGATACACTAGCAATGAGATGATAATGTTCTTATCTCTCAAATGTACTCAAGAATTTGGATACAACTGGGAAGCTCATTGGCTCTTTATATTTTTAAACTACAGTAAATTTTTTTTCAGAATCATGAATTTTGACTTAGCCCTCTTAAAAAAAAAAACTATAAAATGTACAATTTATGAATACAGTTGTGTTTTAACAACAGTCTCCAAACTTTTTGGCCCCAGGGACTGGGTTTGTGGAAGACAAGTTTTCCATGGCCTGGGGAGGGGGATGAGGGATGGTTTCTGGATGACTCAAGTGCATTACATTTATTGTGCACTTAATTCTAATCTAAAGCTGCCACTGATTTGACAGGAGGTACTGTCAAATAGCGGAGAAGGCAGTGGCAACCCACTCCAGTACTCTTGCCTGGAAAATCCCATGGGCGGAGGAGCCTGGTGGGCTGCAGTCCATGGGGTCGCAAAGAGTCGGACACGACTGGTCGACTTCACTTTCACTTTTCACTTTCACACATTGGAGAAGGAAATGGCAACCCACTCCAGTGTTCTTGCCTGGAGAATCCCAGGGATGGCGGAGCCTGGTGGGCTGCTGTCTATGGGGTCACACAGAGTCGGACATGACTGAAGTGACTTAGCAGCAGCAGCAGCAGCACTGTCAAATAGCCTGGAGGTTGGGGACCCCTGTTATTAACAAATATGAACCTTAATCTCCCAGGGGAAAAAGGAAGAGTGTTCATCAACCCCTAGACTAGTAGGTCTGCGGGGAGGGGAGGATGAAGTTGTCGAAGTTATCTGTCCTTTTATGAATGAGGACATGAAGACTTGTCCAGGTTATCTGACTTAGGCAGCCACTGAGCCATTTAGAGGTAGGACAGCTGTCCGTGTGAAATGTGTGTGTGATGTTTCATGCTCCCCCAGTCCTTACCACATCCCCTGATCACGGACTTCTAACGAGATTTGGAGGTGGGGAGCAGAGTCATTCATCACCATAAAGAATGAAGACTCCATGTTCTCTAGAGAACTGTCAAGGTGTGTTTGCTTTGGGTGTTTTGGAGAAATGGACTGGGCATACTAATCTTACTTAAAGGAAAGAAATTATTTGGGTCATAAATGCCCTGATTTTAAACTAGGGATAAAAATATCCCATTGCTTTCATGCTTAGAATAAAGATTAATAACTTGGTGGCGCTGATGGGTGTAGGATGGAAACACAATTCATACATGAACTTCCTTGGAGTTCTTATTCTTACATCTCCAATGACACCCCTTACATTTGGGAATCTGGTGAGCGACCCCTGTGAGAGTTGAATAGTTTTGTCAGAGTCTTAAGCCTTAAAATTAGGTGCAAGAGAGACTTCAGTGAGTTCCCTGCCATCTCTCTGCCTTAATTTAAGTATTTTAGTAATATTTTTCATTTCTTAAGGTTGAGGAGTCTTTTCAAGGTTGGAATTGAATTCCCCCTTTCACAATCACTCGTACTCCGCCCATCACCTGTCCTCCCCAATTTTGGACTTGAGATAACAGTACAGACCTGTATCTCTTGAAAAAAAAAAAACAAACTATTTTTTTTTCTGGTACCCAGTGACATCGAAGTTTCCTGTGCTGCTCAAATTCGTGCCTCATTGCATCAGTCTGTCTAAACAGGCCGGGGCGCTGATGGACTACAGAATCTTTTCAATTCATCCTGGAGAGTTGGGCAGAGGACTGAGCAGGAAAATGGACCCAAGAACCTTGTCCATCCAGCAGCCACGCCAGAAGCACCAACTAAATCTAAAAACCACAGATTCAATTAACTAATCCTCTTCCTAGAAGTGCCAAGAAGAAATAATCTTGTCACTATCCCCTTTGCCATGAGCCCCGATCCAAAGCTCAATATGCTTTTGATTTTCCTAGAGTCTTCAAAAAAAAAGAAAGAAATGTTATTTCAGGGCCACTCCCTGTTTTCCACATTCTTGACAGAGGTATGTTCTTCATACTCTCCACAACATTTACTAATGGAACAGTATTTGTTTTTAATTTCTGTACAGTATTTTCATTGGTCTCATCTATGTTTTCATAATTAATTGAACATACAGAACCAGATTGGTTGGAGAGGGTAATGTGGGTAATTATGTCCAAGGAATTTTTTTTTTTCTTGCTGAAAATATGTAAGACTCATCTTCCTGTTCTTGTCTGGTCACCTGAGAGCCTCAGCTGCAGAGAGATTAAATTCCATCCTGTGAAATAACACCAGAGCTATTTGGTGACATTCTCCTCTGAACAAGGATATAGGAGATGGTGGTTTGATTTGAACTATTCCCCAATCACACGAGCGGGATCATAGCTCAGAGAACACGTTCTCAACCAGATGGCTCTGCACAGTGTTTTCCTGTCCATCATTTTCACTTTTCTCTGCTTTCCTTTTGCTTTTCTGTCACATAAAAATTGGATCATACACTGATTTATCACTGGGGCGACAGGGCACAATTTGTGTCAGTCTAAGGTGGTTTCATGGGACTTCTGTCAACAACAGCTGAGGACAGAAGAAAGTTTCTTATGAAATTACCTGGAGAGGGATGAGGAGTTTTACTCATGGCAAAAATTTAAGTGTGAAAATTGCACCACCATGTTACTGCAAACACACATTCCCTTCAGAACTTCCAGAGTATTGAATAGATGTGGTGCCAACAATACAGAAGGTTTGATCCGGGGCACTGTTTTCTTAGTGAAAATGTCACTTATTTGGAGAGTGATTCAGAGCAACTTTGAGGTCTAATATGTAGGAAAAGGATGCAAGAATGGGGAAATCCAGGACTGAAGTCGTCTGCCTGTATGATTCAGTTTAAACCAAAAGCTGTGGGCCCACTGACCCCTGACTTTTGGGCTAAGACTTTCAGAAGGTTCCCCAGTATGGCGGTCATGGTGGTAGCTTTTGTTTATAGCAGGTAAAGAATCCCCCTGCATTGCGGGAGACACAGGAGATGTGGGTTCCATCCCTGGGTTGAGAAGATCCCCTGGAGAAGGAAATGGCAACCCATTCCAGTATTCTCGCCTGGGAAATCTCATGGACAGAGGAGCCTGGCAGGCAGGCTACAGTCCATGGGGTAGCAAAGAGTCAGACATGATTAAACACATGATACAGGATGTTTTGAGACCAGATTGAGAAATAATGCTAATTTGTATGTAAGACCTTCAAGTCAAAATTGACTGTGGGTTTTTTGGTTTGTTTTTTTTTTTTTTGCTGCTTACAGAAATCTGAGCTAAAAGCAAGCCCTCTACTCCCTGCAGCTTGCATTTGATAACAAAAAACAAAGCAACCGTATATACAGACCTTTTTTTAATTGACTATAGGCTGCCACTTCTTCCTTCTTGAAACACAAGTCATTGGGACATAGAACTTATACCATAAGCAGAAACCAGATACCCTTAGAATCAGAAGTATCTCCAACACTAATTGGATTAAAAATCATGAAGCATATTCCCAGACCGGAGCATTCAAATCAAATTAACCACCATCTTATTTTTTAAAAATAAAGAATTAGTGCCTTGTGTGTAATTATCATCACAAGTTGATGACTGGGGTAGCATGACGGGTCCTCTCACGTTACCGGAACTCAGATCCCACAAAACACCCTACGCGTTTGTTTTTTTTTTTTTTTCTTAAAGTGCTACCACTTCCTTCTCCACGAAGTCGGTGCAGCAGAAACTCCTCACTTTGCAGAGGAGGAAAGGAAAGGCCGAAGAGTGATGATAAGCCCAAGACCTCACAGTGGTTTGGCAGCAGAGCCTACGGGTAAGACCCAGCTGTCCTCACCCGTAACACTGTGTATGCTCTGGTTCCATCCCCTGTGCTTCCCTTTTGATTTGCTGATTGGCTCAGTTGCTAAGTCGTATCCGACTCCGCGAACCCGGGAACTGCAGCCTGCCAGTCTTCTCTGTCCATGGGATTTCCCAGACAAGAATACTGGAGTGGGTTGCCATTTCCGTCTCCAGGGAATCTTCCCTACCCAGGGATCAAACTTACATCTCCTGCACTGCAGGCGGATTCTTTACCCCTGAGCCTCCTGGGAAGCGTGTGCTTCCCCTTAGATCAAAGGAAGCACAGTAACCATTTCAAGCAGGAGCAAAACCATCGGGCATCCCAGGCGCTGGCTGGGGAAACCAGAGCTCCGTGGTCATCCCGCCAATATGATACAGCACGTTTCCTTTTAGTTCCTCATGACCACCCGCTCATAAAGGAGAAAAGAGAACAGAACAAAGCAAACAAGCAGAGGACTTCTGCTTCTGGTTAGCATGTAAGAGAATGTGCTTTTGTTCTTGGGGGGTAAGGACAAGAGAAATTTGGACAAAATTAAAAGTGTGTTCTATCAGGCTGCTTAAGAGCCAAGGGTTGCAAGAAACCCTTGATGAAGTGAATTCCAGAGAAAAGCAAGTCTTTCAGGAGTGAGCAGACTTCTTACCGGGCAGGCACCTGGACCCTGGCATGAGAAAATGGAGGGGGTCCTGCCAGAATTGTGGAGACTCTGGAGGACAGCAGGACTTAGCTGAGCCTGAGAGGACCCTATGGGTCAATGGATGGATAGAATCTGGAGGAGCCCCAAGTGAATTACTCAGCCACGAGTTCTCCCCACCTGTCCTCCACCAGCCTCAACTATAGTTGAGAAGGTAGCAACAGCAGCAGAAGACCTGGAAAACAGCTCCCCCCCGACCCTGCTCCCTAAGATGCTTGGGTTCTGAAGCTCAGACAGAGTTTAATCCAAAAGGAACCACGCGCCTCTGGAATCACAGCTTAACTCTGTGCTGTGTGTGCTGTGCTCAGTTGCTAAGCCAAGTCCAGCTCTTTGTGACCTCATAGAATGTAGTCCACCAGGCTCCTCTGTCCATTTGATTCTCCAGGCAAGAATACTGAAGTGGGCTGCCATTTCCTTCTCCAGGAGATCTTCCTGATCCAGGGATTGAACCTGGGATTCTGCACTGACAAGCAGATTCTTTACCACTGAGCCACCTAGGAATAGCCTAACCCCTTCTTAGCTCAAATAGCCAGGTAAGGTTGATCCAAGGAAAGAAATGAAGATCACTTGAGAGTGTTGTTTTTGTTGTTCAATCATTAAGTTGTATCCGACTCTTTGAGATCTCATAGAATGTAGCATCCCAGGCTTCCCTGTCCTTCACTTGAAAGTGTGAATAAATGCAAGTATGAAAGACAATTTTTATCAACATTTGATTTGTTTAAAAGGTGATTGGATATTTAAGGAAAAAATAATCGCAATGTGCTATGGAGTTCATAAGATATGTGGAAGTAAAGTGGATGACATTATAGCACAGAAGAAGGAAGAGGGTATGAACTCGAGGGTCCTGGTGAAGCCCTGCACTCGAAGTGGCGTAAGATTAATTCTGTGTAAAGGATATCAGTTTCAGCCTCAGAGCAGTGAGTTACACAAATAGGTTAAGCTCAGCCTTCCCACCTTTCTCTTAGAAGACTGAAGGGATGTGCTGCCTCATCCTCCTCTGTTCTCTGCCATCTCCCAGAGCTTACTCAAACTCACCTCCACTGAGTCGGTGATGCCATCCAACCATCTCATCCTCTGTTGCCCCCTTCTCCTGTCTTCAATCTTTCCCAGCAGCAGGGTCTTTTCCTATGAGTTGGCTCTTCACCTCAAGCAGCCAAAGTATTGGAGCTTCAGCTTCAGCATCAGTCCTTCCAATGAATATTCAGGGTTGATTTCCTTTAGGATTGACTTGTTTGATCTGCTTGCAGTCCAAGGACTCTCACAGTACCCCAGTTCGAAAGCATCAGTTCTTCAGCACTCAGCCTTCTTGATGGTCCAACTCTCACATCCATACATGACTACTGGAAAAACCATAGCTTTGACTAGATGGACCTTTTTCGGCAAAGTGATGCCTTTGCTCTTTAATATGCTCTCTAGGTTTGCTATAGCTTTCCTTCCAAGGAGCAAGCATCTTTTAATTTCATGGCTGCAGTCAACATCCATAGTGATTTTGGAGCCCAAGAAACCAAAATCTGTCACTGCTTCTACTTTCCACACTATTTGCCATGAAGTGATGGCACTGAATGCCTTGATCTTAGTTTTTTTAACACTGAGTTTCAAGCCTGCTTTTTCACTCTCCTCTTTCACTCTCATCAAGAGGCTCTTTAGTTCCTCTTCACTTTCTGTCATTAAAACGGTGTCCTCTGCATACCTGTTGTTGCTATTCAGCCACTAAGTTGTAACTTTGTGACTGCATGGACTGCAGCACACCAGGCCTCCCTGTCCTTCAGTATTTACCAAAGTTTGCTTAAACTCATGCCTATTGAATTGATGCTGCTTCCCTGGTGGTTCAAACAGTAAAGAATCTGCCTGCAATGCAGGAGACCTGGGTTCAATCCCTGGGTCAGCGAGTTTCCCTGGAGAAAGGAATGGCTACCCACTCCAGTATTCTTGCTTCAAGAATTCCATGGACAAAGGAGCCTGATGGGGTCACGAAGAGACTGACACAACTGCATATCTGAGGTTATTGATATTTCTCCCGGCAATCTTGATTCCAGCTTGTGATTTATTCAGCCTGGCATTTCACATGATGTACTCTGCATATAAGTTAAATAAGCAGGGTGACAATATACAGCCTTGTAATACTCCTTTCTCAATTTTGAACCAGTCAGTTTTCCATGTCCGGTTATAACTATTGCTTCTTGGCCCCCATACAGGTCTCTCAGGCGGCAGATAAGGTGGTCTGGTACTCCCATGTCTATAAGAATTTTTCAGTTTGTTGTGAGCCACACAGTCAAAGGCTTTAGCATTGTCAATGAAACAGAAGTAGTTGTTTTTCTGGAATTCCCTTGCTTTCTCCATAATCCAACAAATGTTGACAATTTGATCTCGAGTTCCTCTGCCTTTTCTAAGTCCAGCTTGTATATCTAGAAGTTCTCAGTTCCTGTACTACTAAAACCTAGCTTGAAGGATTTTGAGCATAACCACGCTAGCGCGTAAAATGAGCACAATTGTATGGTAGTTTGAACGTTCTTTGACGTTACCCTTCTTTGGGACTGGAATTCAGTTCAGTTCAGTCGCTCAGTCGTGTCCGACTCTCCGCGACCCCATGAATCACAGCACGCCAGGCCTCCCTGTCCATCACCAACTCCCGGAGTTCATTCAAACTCACCTCCATCGAGTCGGTGATGCCATCCAGCCATCTCATTCTCCGTCGTCCCCTTCTCCTCCCGCCCCCAACCTTTCCCAGCATCAGAGTCTTTTCCAGTGAGTCAACTCGTCGCATGAGGTGGCCAAAGTATTGGAGTTTCAGCTTTAGCATCAGTCCTTCCAATGAACACCCAGGACTGATCTCCTTTAGAATGGACTGGTTGGATTTCCTTGCAGTCCAAGGGACTCTCAAGAGTCTTCTCCAACACCACAGTTCAAAAGCATCAATTCTTCAGCGATCAGCTTTCTTCACAGTCCAACTCTCACATCCATACATGACCACGGGAAAAACCATAGCCTTGACTAGACGGACCTTGGTTGGCAAAGTAATGTCTCTGCTTTTTAATATATATCAAGGTTGGTCATAACTTTCCTTCCAAGGAGTAAGCGTCTTTTAATTTCATGGCTGCCATTTGGGACTGGAATTAAAAGAGCCCTTTTCCAGTCTTGTGGCTAACGCTGAGTTCTCCAAATTTGTTGACATATTGAGTACAGCTCTTTAGCAGCGGCATCTTTTAGGATTTTTAATATTAATAGCTCAACTGGAATTCTGTCACCTCCACTAGCTTTGTGCATAGTAATGCTTCCTAAGGTCCACTTGATTTCACACTCCACGATGTCTGGCTCTAGATGTGTAACCACAGCATCATGGTTATCTGGGTCATTAAGACTTTTTTGTAAAGTTCTTCTGTGTATTCTTGCTACCCATTCTTAATCTCTTCTGCTTCTGTTAGGTCTTTATGGTTTCTGTCCTTTATTGTGCCCATTCTTGCATGAAGTGTTCCCTTGGAATCTCAAATTTTCTTGAAGAGATCTCTAGTCTTTCCTGTTCTATTGTTTTCCTCCATTTCTGTGCATTGTTCGTTTAAGAAGGCCTTTTTATCTCTCCTTGCTATTCTCTGGAACTCTGCCTTCAGTTGGGCATCTTTCCCTTTCTTCCTTTCCTTTCCCTTCTCTGCTTTCCTCAGCTATTTGTAAGGCCTCCTTAGGACAACCATTTTGCCTTGTTAGATTCCTTTTTGTTTGGGATGGTTTTGGTCACTGCCTCCTGTACAATGTTATGAACCTCCATCCATAGTTCTTCAAAAAGGCCCAATCAGTTCAGTTCAGTTCAGTTGCTCAGTTGTGTCCGACTCTTTGCAACCCCATGAATCACAGCATGCCAGGCCTCCCTGTCCATCACCAACTCCTGGAGTTCACTCAAACTCATGTCCACAGAGTCGGTGATGCCATCCAGCCATCTTATCCTCTGTCATCCCCGTCTCCTCCTGCCCCCAATCCCTCCCAGCATCAGAGTCTTTTCCAATGAGTCAATTCGTTGCATGAGGTGGCCAAAGGATTGGAGTTTCAGCTTTAGCATCAGATAACCCCAATTTAGGTGGTGGTGGCTGAAGCCACTGCTGTTGCACAACTGTCATGCCCAAAGAAGAACTTCTGCAAACAATGAGAGATGGGAACTTAACAGGAAACAACTATAAAAATGTCACACGGTCCTCTGGGAAGCATCACCACGGGCCACACAAATGCCAAACGGCAAAAAAGTCTGCTTATTTTTATTTAGAGCAAAGAACTCAAGGAAAGTTGGGATCAAGTTCTACAGAACTCTTCCAGTCCTTTCTTGCATCCATGTTACTTGCTCAGAATGACCTTGATAATGAAGAGGAAAGAATAAAATGGGAGAGTTGTTAATTTCAAATGTCAGTGAAGGTTGACAATACAAGCAGGCCTCAGGGGAATCTGGTTCACTCGTGGATGACTGATTCAAGAAAGCTTCAGTTATGCCGAATCCAGCAATCTAGCAATCTCTTGCATCTCATCTGCAATGTTTGAGAAAATCTAGATGTGTACTCACCAAAAAGTTCAGGGGTTAAAAGAGAAATACCAAAGTCAGCTCATAGATGCAGAAGAGGACAGGAGAGGGCCTTTCTCTGATTCCTTCTGTTCTACTCTGATATCTGCTTCCTCAGCCCTACAAGTCTGGGAACCTCATAGAGGAAGGTGCAGTGTCTTGTTGAGAAAACCGAAAGCAAGAGAGGTAAGAGAAAGTTAACACAGAGCAGACGTCAGAGATCAAAGGACAGCAGTCTGGAACCTCTTGTGGGAGGGCATCAGGCTTGTCCCTGATTCAGGCAGCCTAGGTTCTAGGACCCTTTCGAAGGCTAAAGCCTTGAAATACTCACCATACAATTGGGATAAATTTGCCTCACAAAGATAAATGTAATGTTGTTCCAAAAGATAGAACAATGGTGCATGCAAATTTCCTTTGGGAAATTTTTTCCCAAAGCCATGCCAGCTAGTCGAGTGACCTTGCTTGGACATTGCATGTGCCTCCAGTAGTTTTGGGCTTACAGCTGGATGTGATTACCATGATGGGAGCCTAATGCTGCTGCCTCTGCTAAGTCGCTCCAGTCATGTCCAACTCTGTGCAACCCCATAGATGGCAGCCCACCAGGCTCCCCCGTCCCTGGGGATTCTCCAGGCAAGAACACTGGAGTGGGTTGCCATTTCCTTCTCCAATGCACGAAAGTGAAAAGTGAAAGTGAAGTTGCTCAGTCGTGTCCGACTCTTCGCGACCCCATGGACTGCAGCCCACCAGGCTCCTCCATCCATGGGATTTCCCAGGCAAGAGTACTGAAGTGGGGTGCCATCATGGCCCCCAAAGACATCCAGGCCCTAATCACTGGAGCTTGTGGTTATTACTTTTTATGGTAAAAAGGATTTTGGACGTGTGAGCAAGTTGAGATGGGAAGATTACCCTGGATTACCTGGGTGAACCCTAAATGTAACTCCAAGTGTCTTGACAAGACACTTAATAAGGGACATCTATAAATCTCAGAAAGAGATTCAAGAGATTTCCTACAGAAGAGGAAAAGGTGATGTGCCGACAGAAGTGGTGGGAGAGATGGAAGAAGGTCAAAAGATGCTGTGCTGTTGGCTGTGAAGATGGGGGAGCAGCCAGAGCCAAGGGATACAGATGGCTGCTAGCATCAGAAAAAGGCAAAGCAAAGACTGTCCCCTGGTGCCTCTGCTAAGGGAGTGACCCTGTGGACAGCTGGCCTTTAGCCTAGTGGCACTGGACTTTGAACTCCAGAACTGTAAGGCAACCTGCGTTATGCCACACATGGTAGTAAGTAAGTTTGTGATCATTTGTCACGTATGTTGTGAGGTAGGGGGTCTGACTTCATTTGTTTTCATATTGATATATAGTTGCTACCCTGACGGCTTAAACGGTAAAGAATCTGCCTGCAATGCGGGAGACCTGGGTTCGATTCCTGGGTCGGGAAGATCTCCTGGAAGAGGGCATGGCCACCCACTCCAGTATCCTTGCCTGGCGAATCCTCATGGATTCCATGGGGTTGCAAAGAGTCGGACACGACTTAGACACTAGGCACAGCACAGCATACAGTTGCCACAAACTGTTTGTTAAGAAGATTATTCTTTCCCCATTGAATGGCATCCTTCTTGAAAATCAATTGACCATAGATGTATTGGTTATTTTGGGGCTCTCAATTTTGTTTCATTGATCTGTATGTCTATACTTAGGCCAGTACCACACTGTCTTGATTACTGTAACTTTGTTTTAAGTGCTGAAGTCAGCAAGTTTCTCTTCTTTTTGAGATTGCTTTGCCTATTCTGGGTCCCTCAAATTTGCATAAAAATCTTGGGGTCAGTTTGTAAATTTCTGGGGTGGAAAGGCAGTTGAAATTTTGACCAGGGGTTATATTGAATCTGTAGATCACTTTAGGCAGTACAACCATCATAATATTATTTGCCAGTTCATGAACATAGGAGGTCTTTCTATTTATCTAAATCTTCTTTAATTCTTCAGTAATGTTTTGTATTTTTAAGTGTAGGTTTTGCACTACTTTGGTTTAATTCATTTAAAAGTATTTTCTTCTCTTTGATACTACTGCAAATGGAATTGTTTTCTTAATTTCAATTTCATTGTTCACTGCTAGTGTATAGAAATACAATTAATTTTATAGATTTATCTTGTATTCTGTAACTTTGCTGGACTTGTTTATTAGTTCTAATAGGCTTTTTAGTGGAATACCTGACATGATTAAGATCATGTCATCTGCAAATACAGGTAATTTTAAGTCTTCCTTTCCAACCAGGCCATGTTTTATTTTTGGTTTTGTTTATTCTTGGCCAATTTCCCTGGGTAGAACCTCTGGTGAAATGTTGATTAGAAGCAGCAAGAATGAATATCTTTGTCTTGCACTAACCTCAGGAGGAATACATCCAATCTTTCACCATTATGCTAGCTGTGGTTTCATTTTTGTTTTTAATAGATGCTCTTCATCAGATTGAAGAAGTTCCCTCTTATCTCTGGTGGTCAAGTGTTTGTTGGTTATCTTCTTTATAAAACAAAATTGGACCCAACATAGACTTGTTTGAATTTCTGGTTTTGTCAAAAATCCTAAACACTTCAGAAGGTATGATTGCAACTGAGTTCACAATAAAAACTCCAAGACAAAAATATACACAGTTCTGTGACATTTCATGTTTTAGGATGCATAGCACTGTATAAAACACTCTGAAATACTTCTGTCCAAAAACAGTTTAAGCAAAATGAAAAGTATTACTTCGCAAAAGGCTAATTCCTCCACCTGTCCCATTCCCCAGCTGAGTGGTGAGACCCTTCTGCCTGTTTACTTCCAGGTGTCAGTTAAAAGCAACACATTCATTCTCTGAACTTTCTAAGCAAACACTTAAATCTCAGTCCTACACCTGGTTTTCTTCTGAACTCAAGTTCATCTTCCTTTCACCACCTGTGAGTCTCCCTTCTGTGTCTTCTCATTCCCATATTTTTCATTTCCAGTCAAAGATAACACCTTAGGGAAGACCATGAAAAGGAGTGAAGCACATGTTCTTCCCAATGTTTCAGGGGATTTGTTTGAAGCTGCAAGCTGCAGCGATGATCCATCTCCAGGTCCCTCCTGCAGAGCAAAGGAGTCCCGATGGGGTGGCTGGGAGCCTGCTGGATTCCACAGAAGTAGGACTCTGTCCTCTGTCCAAGGGTGTGCCCCAGAGGAACACCTGAAGGGGCTCCCTCTTGCCCAGGCTTTGGGGCTCTAAGGCCTCTGGCTAGTGCCACCCGCTTTCTTGGTGTCCTCTTGTTTACAGTGTGGCTGCCTTGGCCGTGGCCAAGATGGGGGCTCCTAATCCACTCCTCAGTCCACCAAGATATCAGGCCAGAAACTCTGAATAATTGCTTCCCTGGGCTCTCTGTATTCTGATTTTCTGGGCAACTAATCATCTCCAGGAGCCTGAACAATTCAGTCATCTCAAGCCCCGGGACTTGGATTTATCCAGGAGGCAACCAGCTTCCCCTCAGAAGGATCGGGAAAGCCCCAGCTGAGGTAGGTGCGGCCCTCCTAAGTTGCACACCCCCCCCCCTCCCCCGAACTCATGGAGCACAACTGGCTCCCAGGAGTTGAGTGAGGAGTCTTTGCTCAATTTAATCTTGTTATTGTGGACTTTTGTTCCTGAACAGGCTCCTGCAAGTAAGAGCTCTCATTACATCTGGCATCCCTCCCAAGGTCATGCTCGGAAGATTTCCTCTGAATGCGAGGAGATATACCTTCTTCTGGATACAGATCCATAGACATCCTGTGAGTAGCCATTCCCATCTCTCTCTGAGCATGTGACTGGAACAGATCAATTAGCAAAATTTCAATCTCTAGGGACAGTGACTGCTTCAGGGATGAACTCGTCCCATGAGAGTAACTCCTGGTACTTCTTCAGCAGTTGACAGGCTGAGATGTGTTCTTTTCTCCTCAGCATCTAACCTGAAAGACTTTAGATTCCAGAGCTGCTGACCAGCCTCTTGATCCACAAAAACATGATCCAAGAATAAAGTCCACAAGAATCAGAACAGAGCTAAGGGACACAGTTCGACATTTTATGAGCCCCTGGATCTAACAAGGCCATACATATTCTTTTTGCCTAAGCCAACTTGGGTTAGATTTTTCTATCATTTGCATCCAAAAGATTCCTAGAGGACACAAACCCCATACCCAGAGATGTGCAGAAGGCCCAGGCCCTGCTCCTCTCGTTCTCCTCTACCAGGTAAGTCTTCCTTCTCCACGGTTTAAATCTGCCCCATCCTTTGCAGGGATGCTGAAGCTGAAGCTCCAATACTCTGGCCACCTGATGTGAAGAGCCGACTTATTGGAAAAGATACTGACACAGGGAAGGATTAAAGGCAGGAAGAGAAGGGGGTGACAAAAGATGAGATGGGTGGATGGCATCACCGACTCAATGGACATGACTTTGAGCAAACTCTGGGAGATAACGAAGGACAGGGAAGCCTGGCTTGCTGAAGTTCAGGGGTTCGCAAAGAGTCAGATATGACTTAGTGACTGAACGACATCCTTTGGAGTACTGCTCAGAAGTTATCTGGAGTGTCCCAAGACTAATGCTCTTACTAACTGTTTCTTTCTTGTGGCATAATAAAAGAACTATATTTGGTCTCTCCCCCCAGTTCCTGACACAGAGCTCCTAAATCCCTGGCTATTTCCTGAATGATAGGGATATTCAGAGCATCTTTTGTTCTAACATCTGGTCTCTGATCCCGGTTCCTGACTCAGAGCACCTAAATCTCTTGGCCGTTCCTGGCTGATAAGAGTTTCTTCTGTTCTTTTGAGGCAACGCTTGGTGGGATCCTGGATAACTTTCGGGTGGGGGCGGGTGACCAAAGACCAAGCTATGTTTAGCTTCTTGGAGTTTTCAGCCCTACCCTTCACCCTCCAGGGAGAGGAAAAGAGAGGAGCTGAAGACTGAGTTAATAATTGATCATGCCTATGTGATGAAGTCTCCTTAAAAATTCCTAAACTGTGGGGTGCCAAGAGTTTTCAGGTTGGTGAACACACCCACAAGCTAGGAGGGTGGTGTGCCCCATTTCCATGGGGACAGAAGCCCTTGTGCTTGGGACCTTCCACACTTTGGCATATGTACTTCTTCATCTGATCGTTCATCTGCATCCCTTATAATACACTCTGAAATGAGCATTTCCCAGAGTTTTGAGAACCATTTCAGCAAATTATCGCACCCTAGAGGCAGGGATCATGAGAATCCCAGTTTACAGCCAGTCAGAAGCACAGATGACAGCTTAGAACTTGAGACTGGTAACTGAAGAGGGGTCGGTCTTGTGCGGCTGAGTCTTTAACCTGAGGGGTCTGCACTAACTCTGGCTTGTTAGTGTCCGAAGTGTAGGATACCCAGCTGCAGTCTGCAGAGTTGGAGAATTGGTTGGTATGGGGGAACTCTCTACATACTTCTCAGAAGTGTTGTGAGTAGAGGCAACAGGGGTTTCTCTTTACTTTTCCAAACAGGCGTGAATACAACCTCTAACTCTGCGTCTAACACATCCTTTAGAGCTCTCCTTAGAGACTCTTCAGATTTTCTTGGCTCCAAACCTCCTAAGCTTCTTATGGGTAGGAACCAGGGCTTATCTGTCTTGTATCTGCAGCCCCATGGCCCAACTCCCATCCCTAGTAGCTCCTTCTGAGGACCTCTGGGATCTACAAGGCCAGAAGTCATAACATAGGGTCCACCAGGAAGGGATGAGGGGTGGCTAATAAGCAAGACTTCTGCAATTTACTTCCATATGATTATTTGAGTCTTTTACGACTGTCTTAAAATATTTCTTTTGCAAAGAAAACCCTCAATGGAATAACTGAGAAGGGGCAGTGGATTGGCCAGCATTTCTGCACAGGATTCTGAAGCCCCTTGAACCCACGTCTCTTGTGGGAATCTCACACTCGCTGCTTCAAGCAGAGACCTAAGCACCAAGCCAGGGCATTGACTTTGTGTGGGAAGAACCAATCTATCACCAAGATGCAGTCATGGACAAACTGTTTCACAGAGCATTTTATCCCCTAGAAAATCTTCAGCCCCGCCATCCTGGGTGCTGCCCAGACTCTTCAAATACAAGCACAAATAAAATAAAAGTAAATATTGTTCTCATAAAGCCATGGGATGCCTAGCAACCAAGAACAAAGGAGGCTGGAGGAAGCAGGTTGGCTCTCACAGGCCCCTGTGTGTGTCAATTGCAGTAAAAACTTTTTCTCCGTGAATAATGCATTTTTGAGTGTTAAATTACTGAGGGCGTATATGACACTGAGGCTGAGAACCACCCAAAAGTTGACATGCCTTGGGCCCGGCCCTGGAGGAGAGGTCAGGGGTCGTCTTAGCCTTTGTCCCACTACTGACATTGCGTTGGGGCGGGGGTCCTCCCCTGTAGCCTTGGGCCTGGGACTCCGGGGCCAGGGCTCTGAAACGACAGTGGTCCAACTCCCAGTGAAATTCAAAAGAAAATATTAAGTCACAGAATAAACCTGAGAGCTCTGATGCTCTTTCATGACCATCGTGTATGCTCTTTGCGACTCTTTTCCCACTCTTTGCGACCCCACGGACTGTAGCCCGCCAGGGCTCCTCTGCCCATGGGATTCTCCAGGCAAGAATACTGGAGTGGGTTGTCATTTCCTCCTCCAGGGCATCTTCCCGACCCAGGGATGGAACCCACATCTATGTCTCCTGCATTGCCAGATGGATTCTTTACCACTGCACCATCCGGGAAGCCCCCTTGTGATCATTACAATTCTCCATTAGAAAAAAATAAATATAAGGCACATAGCATTGTTCCTTTTTAAAAAAATTATATTTATTTATTTGACTGTACCAGGTATTAGTTGTGGCACATGGAACCCTTAGGTACAGCACGTGGGATCTAGTTCCCTGACCAGGTGCTGAACTTGGGTGCCCTGCATTGGGAGCTCAGAGTCTTAGCCACTGGACCATCAGGGAAGTCCCCATAACACTATTCTTATTTTTTAACATGAAACTTTGTAACACACTCAAAGTAGATTAATATGATTTTTTAAATGATCATCAAAGTTCAACATTCTAAAAATTTGGCCACATTGCCTCATCAATATTCTCCCTATTTTCCTTTGCTAAACTATTTGAAAGCACATCCAAGATATGACTTCATTTTACCTGCACATTCTTCTGGATGAATCTCTGAAAATTACAGTCATATTCTTTTGTAACCACAAGGCCAGGTTTATATCTGAGTAAGTTAAGTTTAATTACCAACATCCGCTGGATCATGGAGAAAGCAAGAGAGTTTCAGAAAAACATCTATTTCTGCTTCATTGACTATGCCAAAGCCTTTGACTGCGTGGATCACAATAAACTGTGGAACATTCTGAAAGAGATGGGAATCCCAGACCACCTGACCTGCCTCTTGAGAAACCTGTATGCAGGTCAGGAAGCAACAGTTAGAACCGGTCATGGAACAACAGACTGGTTCCAAATAGGAAAAGGTGTACGTCAAGGTTGTATATTGTCACCTTGCTTATTTAACTTATATGCAGAGCACATCATGAGGAACGCTGGGCTGGAAGAAGCACAAGCTGGAATCAAGATTGCTGGGAGAAATATCAATAACCTCAGATATGCAGATGACACTACCCTTATGGCAGAAAGTGAAGAGGAACTCAAAAGCCTCTTGATGAAAGTGAAAGAGGAGAGTGAAAAGGTTGGCTTGAAGCTCAACATTCAGAAAACAAAGATCATGGCATCTGGTCCCATCACTTCATGGGAAATAGATGGAAAAACAGTGGAAACAGTGTCAGACTTTGTTTTCTTGGGCTCCAAAATCACTGCAGATGCTGATTGCAGCCATGAAATTAAAAGACGCTTGCTCCTTGGAAGGAAAGTTATGACCAACCTTGATAGTATATTAAAAAGCAGAGACATTACTTTGCCGACCAAGGTCCGTCTAGTCAAGGCAATGGTTTTTCCTGTGGTCATGTATGGATGTGAGAGTTGGACTGTGAAGAAAGCTGATCGCCGAAGAATTGATGCTTTTGAACTGTGGTGTTGGAGAAGACTCTTGAGAGTCCCTTATACTGCAAGGAGATCCAACCAGTCCATTCTAAAGGAGATCAATCCTGGATGTTCATTGGAGGGACTGATGCTGAAGCTGAAGCTCCAATACTTTGGCCACCTCATGAGACGAGTTGACTCACTGGAAAAGACTCTGATGCTGGGAAAGGTTGGGGGCAGGAGGAGAAGGGGACGACAGAGAATGAGATGGCTGGATGGCATCACCGACTCTGTGGACATGGGTTTAAGTGTACTCCGGGAGTTGGTGATGGACAGGGAGGCCTGGCGTGCTGTGATTCATGGGGTCGCGGAGAGTCGGACACGACTGAGCGACTGAACTGAACTGAACTGAAGTTAAGTTTACTTTTGCGGGGGGCAACCTACAAAACTTTAGACCATAATAAAATGTTCCTGATTGTTTCAAAAGGGTCTTTTTCATTTGCTCTGTGTTCTCACATTTGTAATGCCCCTTCTTTGTTGATGTCCCAGGTGTGCGTTTAGACTGACTTTTAGAAATCTAGGATTATTGGGGACATACTGAAATCAGGGAAGAGGCAAGAGGAAAGAAAAAAAAAATTAAAGCAGCATGAAAGTGGTATTTTTATAAGATCCAGGTAAAATCTTATTGGCCATTAGCTTTGCCCGTAGGAGACACCCCAACTGGGTGGGACTGGATTAAACTGAACCCGGTGATAAAGCCGAAATTTCCCCTGGCATCTTCTGAGTCTTGAGAGCTTCTGAAGATTTAGGGAGGTGGATAAAATGTTGCTGTCATTGTCTGTCACCATGGCAACTCTAGCCAGGACTTGGCATTGCTAGAATTTTTCCAGTGGATTTTGAAGATTGCTAACCCTAGGTCAGAGGGAGAGGGAATGTGGATTTACAGATATATAATTGCTCCCTGGCACAGCTTCCCCAAAGAAGAGGGAAAGGATATCTTCGGGGGCAAGATCAGTAGCAAGCTTGAAGGAAGGAAAGAGGAGCCTTCGAAGCTCCCTTACTCAATAGGCAGAGCCTTGTCATGGAAGGTGGGGATGCGTCTTATTCCTGAGAACTGATCAGTCCAAGAGGAGTGAAAAACC